>NC_079193.1:309467486-310167486 GCF_029499605.1 Hyla sarda
GCATGGAGTTGTTGTTTCGCAACAGCTGGAGGCTCCGTTTTGGAAACACTGACGTACAATACGTTTTTCATTTTTATTGGGGGGGGGGGACAGTGTAAGGGGGTGTATATGTAGTGTTTTACTCTTTATTAGGTGTTAGTGTAGTGTAGTGTTTTTAGGGTACATTTGCACTGGCGGGTTACGGCGAGTTTCCCGCTAGGAATTTGCGCTGCGGCGAAAAATTTGCCGCAGCTCATACTTGAAGCAGGAAACTTACTGTAAACTCGCCCGTGTGAATGTACCCTGTACGTTCACATGGGTGGGAGGGGGCAAACCTCCTGCTGTTTCAAAACTACAACTTCCAGCATGTACTGACAGACCGTGCATGCTGGGAGTTGTAGTTTTGCAACAGCTGGGGACACACTGGTTGGAAAACCTTCAGTTAGGTTCTGTTACCTAACTCAGTATTTTCCAACCAGTGTGCCTCCAGCTGTTGCAAAACTACAACTCCCGGCATGTAAGGTCTGTCAGTACATGCTGGGAGTTGTAGTTTTGCAACAGCTGGAGGCACACTGGTTGGAAAACCTTCAGTTAGGTTCTGTTACCTAACTCAGTATTTTCCAACCAGTGAACCTCCAGCTGTTGCAAAACTACAACTCCCAGCATGTACTGACAGACCGTGCATGCTGGGAGTTGTAGTTTTGCAACAGCTGGAGGCACACTGGTTGAAAAACCTTCAGTTAGGTTCTGTTACCTAACTCAGCATTTTCCAACCAGTGTGCCTCCAGCTGTTGCAAAACTACAATTCCCAGCATGTACTGATCACAAAAGGGCATGCTGGGAGATGTAGTTATGCAACAGCTGGAGGTACGCAACTACAACTCCCAGCATGCCGAGACAGCTGTTTGCTGTTTGAGCATGATGCGATTTGCAGTTTAGCAACATCTGGAGTGCTACAATTTAGAGACCACTGAACAGTGATCTCCAAACTGTGGACCTCCAGATGTTGCAAAACTACAACTCCCAGCATGCCCAGACAGCAAACAGCTGTGTGGGCATGCTAGGAGTTGTAATTTTGCAAGATCTAGAGGGCAGTATAGAGATCACTGTGCAGTGGTCTCTAAACTGTAGACCTCCAGCTGTTGCAAAACTACAACTCCCAGCATGCCCAGACCTCAAACAGCTGTGTGGGCATGCTGGGAGTTATAGTTTTGCAACATCTGGAGGGCTACAGTCTAGAGACCACTATAGTGGTCTCAGACTGTAGCCCTCTAGATGTTGCTAGGCAACTCACCGGCTTCTGTCGCATCCAGGGAGCCGTCCTCTTCTGCTGCACGCCGCCTGCAGATCTCCATCGCCGCCCGCCGGTCACCGTCGCTCCGCTGCCTCCGGACGGGTAAATGATCTTCGGCGCCGCTCCTCTTCGTTTTCCCCATTCTGGCCCGCCTATTGTGGGTGGGCAGGATGGGGAAAACGAAAGTAAACCCCCCCGCCTCCGATCTGCTATTGGTGGTCACGTCTAGACCACCAATAGCAGGGATAGGAGGGGTGGCACCCATGCCACCTCACTCCTATCGCTTCAGGGGGATCGTAGGTGTCTTAGACACCCGCGATCCCCCTTATATTCTGGGTCACCATAGACCCGTAGTGACCCGGAATCGGCGCAAATCGCAAGTGTGAATTCACTTGCGATTTGCGCTGATCGCCGACATGGGGGGGTCTGATGACCCACCTGGGCATTTGCACGGGCTGCCTGCTGATAGATATCAGCATTAACCCCACCGGTCCCCGCCTGGCCCGAGGCGGGGACCGAAATTCCCACGGGCGTATGCATACGCCCTTCATCCTTAAGTACCAGGACGCAAAGGCGTAAGCATGCGCCCTTCGTCCCCAACAGGTTAAGGGCCTAGTTACTGTAAAAGGCCAGCCAAAAGTACACACCTGCTGCTAGAAAAATAATGTTTTAAGTGTAGTGAAGCGTATTGTACTCACCCCATATACGCACTTAGTATATCAGGCAGAGAAGTGCCAGGACGTGCACAGAGGAGTAGCAGAGGCTTAAATTCATCAGGCACAGGCAGAAGTCGCAGCAGACTAGGGGCAAGTCACAGCAAGAGGCCTGATCTCACATGATCAGTTAGCGGTCGTGTCTCGACCAGCAACCCATCTGCCGTCATCGATTAGTTAACACGGTCATATGCTTCATCACAAGTGACGTCTGATACCCCCAGTCAACAGTCTGTGAGTTCCTCAGACACAGCCCTCAGTTGGCATGGCCCAGGAGCAGTCCCTGTCCTCCAATTGCCTCTGTCCAATACTGTTCCCTCCACTAAAGAAGTATCTTATGCTGTGGGTTCAGCTCCACTATTCAGTGAGGACGATCTAATAGAGGACAGTCAGCAGCTACTGCCCAGCCAAGAAGTGGAGGAGACATCCACCTCTTCCGCCAAAAGACAGGCAAGTAGTGATGAGGAAAGTGACGTGAGAGGTGGTGTTGCCAGCGTTCAGGGTCCTGAAGCAGACAATATTGAGGAACCTGAGGAGGACATCAGTGACGTGCAGACACAGCCGATCGCAATTGGGAGCAGGGTGCAAAAGGGGCTTCATAATCGTTAGGAGAAAAGGGTGTCAGGTTGCCCGTGAGGCAGCAGCTGAGCCAACAAGGTGGTAGCATGGTTGGCAGTCAGTATGGTAGCAGAAGTGGAAATTCTGGAGCCAAACGTGCCCGGGGGAGATTACATGCTTTGCAGCAGCCTACATTCCCGGTAGTTAGTGGAACAGGGGTTCCTGGAGACAGCGGAAAATCAGCTACTCAGCGGTGTGGCAGTTTTTCATCAAGCATCCGGAGGAGGTTAACATAGCCACATGCAAGATGTGTCGGCAGAAGGTGAAGCATGGCCAGGGTCCCAATGTTGGTACCACAGCCCTGCGTCAACATATGCTGCGCCACCATGAAGTGACCTGGGGGAACCTTGGCTCCGAAGTGGTAGTCCAGCCTGCTGCATATCCCAGTGGAATGCCGCTCCGTTTCAGCCAGCCAAGGCTCTACCAACTCAGCCGAAGGGAGCTGTGTGTCATACCCTTCTTCTGTCGCTCCAGATGCTCCTGCTCCTCCTACTTTGAGTCAGTCATTCTGCCAACAATCCATCAGCGAAGCCATGTCCAAGAGACAACAGTATGCGCCCACTCATCCAACAGTGCAGAAGCTGAATGTGCTCATGTCCAAGTTGCTGGTGCTGCAGTCCCTCACTTGGTGGACTTTTCAGAGAACTGATGGATTGTGCCAAGCCGAGGTGGAGAGTCCCAAGCCGTCATTTCTTTGCGAAGACAGTACCAGCCCTGCACAATTTTGTGGAACAGAAGGTGGGCCAGTCCTTGAGCCTATCGGTGTGTACCAAAGTGCACAGCAGCGCCAACGTCTGGAGCTGTAACTATGGTCAGGGACAATACATGTCCTTTACGGCCCACTGGGTGAATGCGGTTCCGGCACAGCCACAACAGCAACTTGGACAGGTCACACCCCTTCCTCCTCCACGCTCTCAGGCCGTTGGTCCTGTGAGAGTGTGCAACTCCGCCTCCTCATCCTCCATCATGTCCTCATACTTCACTGCACGGACAAGTCTCAGTGCCCCTTCAGCATACCATGTGTGCAGGGCACGGCGGTGTCACGCTGTTTTTCACATGGTTTGCCCCCTCACAGGGGAGGAACTGCTAAACGTCATTCATAAAGAAATCGGAGCATGGCTTACTCCACAAAAACTGGAAATGAGAACCATTGTGACTGAAAATGGGAAAAACATATTTTCTGCATTGCGACAACGGAGGCTGAGCCATGCGCCCTGCATGGCACGCGTGTCCAATCTGGTTGTGGTTGTCAAGCGGTTCCTGAAGTGTTCCCCCCATTTGCAAGACATCCTAACAATGGGAAGGAAACTTTGCATGCACTTCAGCCACTTGTACACCGCAAAGCACACTCTCCTTGAGCTGCAGCTTCAGAACGGTATCCCCCAACATAATCTGATTTGTGACGTTGCCACACGTTGGAATTAAACCCTCCATACGTTGGACCGACTATACGAACAGAGAAAAGCCATCACCGATTTCTTGATGATTCAAGTGGATAGGGTGACTCCCCTGTGTAACTTCAATTTCAAACAGTGGGAACTCATACGTGACACCTGCCGTTTGCTCAGGCCCTTTGAGGAAGCCACATTATTAGTCTGTCGCCAGGATTATGGGATGAATGACGTCATTCCACTGCTTCATTTCCAACAACACATGTTGGAAACAATGGCTGGTCAGGGCACTGGAGTAGTGGCGACTACATCTCATGGCCACATGAGTCCTGTGGGGGCTGAACTGGAGGAGGAGGAGAGGGAGGGGCACTGTGAAGCACAGTTTAAGTTTTGCAAAATGGGCAGTTTTTCTAGTCAGCCAGGGGAGCTAGAGGGTTATGAGGAAGGCGAGATAGAGGACCCAGACACACCGTGGAGATGGAGGCAAGGAGTCCCTCTGAGTTACTTGCATAAATGGCACGATTCATGCTCAATTGCTTGCGTAGTGACTGCTGAATTGTCACCATTCGGCAGTGGGATTACTTCTGGCTCTCCACCTTATTGGACCCTTGCTTCCAGCACAAAATGGGGGCCTTTTTTATACCCACTCAGAGGGAAGACAAACTGACCTACTACACAGACATCCTACGTAGTCAGTTGGCCGATGCCTATCGGCGCCATTGTTCATCCTCCAGGTCTGACTCGGGGGGCCCTCTGCGCTCACCTTCCACTACCATGGCTGCTGGGGTGGGGTGGGGTGGGGTGGCAGGAGCAGTACCAGCTCTATCAGCAGCAGCCTGAGTCTACAGTCGCTTATGAGAACCTTTCTTCACCCGAATAGTGAAGCAACTTATCAGCAGCAGGTAGACCTGGAGCAGGACCTAAACCAGCAGGTGGTGGCATACCTTGACATGCCCATGTCAACACACCTTAAAGGTCCGCTGGACTTCTGGGCAGCCAAACTTAATTTGTGGCCGCAACTAGCAGAGTTTGCCCTGGAAAAGCTTTCCTTCCCAGCCAATAGTGTGCCATCAGAGCGGGTGTTTAGTGCGGCGGGAGTCATGGTCACCCCAAGGAGAACTCGTCTGTCCACGAAAAATGTGAAGATGAATTAGGTATGGATCAGCCAGGATTTCAACCCACCAATGCCTGATGCATCAGAGTAGATTAACCATGGTGCCACACCAACACTTCACTAATATGGATAGTGCAAAACTACTTAAATCTATAAATCCTTAAGGCGCTGTTCCCCAGTTACAAACATTCCTCCGCATCAGACCTTTTTTCACCCACCTTCGTCACCGGGTACTGGTATTGCCACCCACCGCACCAATCTGTCATGGGTCACTTTCAAGACTCCTGATTCTGCTGCTGCCACCTCCAAGCTGTCTCATTCTGCCACCATATGTTCTCCTCATGCTGCTGTCACCTCCAGGCTGTTTCAGTCAGCCACCATATGTTCTCTTCATGCTGCCGCAAACTCCAAGCTGTGTCATTCAGCCACTATATGGTCTCCTCATGCTGCCGCAAACTCCAAGCTGTGTCATTCAGCCACCATATGGTCTCCTCATGCTGCCTCAAACTCCAGGCTGTGTCATTCAGCCACTATATGGTCTCCTCATGCTGCATGTACATTACTTAAAAAACTTTAAGGTACCATAAAACTTCAGTTTAAAATTGAAAATTCATTTTTTAATCTTCGGGATTGTGAAGCCCTATTGTCTTCTAATTCTGTCGCCAATTTCAGGCTGTGTCATTCAACCACTCTATGGTCTACTCTTGCTGCTGCCAACTCCAGGCTGCGTCATTCAGCCACTATATGGTCTCCTCATGCTGCTGGGACATTACCTAAACATTTTATGGTAGCACTAGCTACCATAAATCTTAAATCTAAATTTGAAAATACATCTTTTAATTTTAGGGATTGTAAATCGCTAGGGTCTCCTCCTCATGCTGCCTCCAACTCCAGGCCATATCATTCAGCCACTTTATGGTCTCCTCATGCTGATGGGACATTACCTAAACATTCATGTGGTAGCACTAGCTACCATAAATCTTCAATTTATATGTGAAAATTCATCTTTTTATCTTAGGGATTGTGAGGCCTTATGGTCTCCTCATGCTGCCGCCAACTCCAGGCTGTGTCATTAAGCCACTATTTGGTCTCCTCTTGCTGTTGCCAATTCCAGGCTGTGTCTTTCTGCCAGATTATGGTCTCCTCATGCTGCTGCCACCTCTAGGCTCTGTCATTGTGCCGCCATGTGACATGTGACTCCTTGTTGGATTTGGTCTTTTGTAACCACACATTTTAGTATTAAATCTTGAATTTAAATTTTAAAAAAATCGATTGAGCTATAACAATGAACCATATCTGATTAAATTAAACATTCGCACTTTCACAGTTGGGGGGTGCACTGAGAGGCAGGAGGTGGAACAGTTGGTATCTCGCCTGGCGCAGTACCTCCAGCTCGATGCTCACCAGAATGGGTACTCAAAAAATTTAAATAAATTCTAATAAAATAAAATAAAAATAACATAAAGATTATCTTCATTCTCTTCAATTTTGATGCCATATGGTCTCCCTGCTGCCACATCCAGACGCTCTGCTGCAGTGATTCTAATGGCGATGCTTGTGCATGTCATACTGAATAACTAGGAATGTCCCAATACCATTTTTTTAAGACCGAGTCCGAGTAACGATACTTTAATTCTAGTACACGCCGACACCAAGTACGAGTACTTTTATTTTAAAGGGAATCTGACACCAGAGTGACGCAGTGGGTTCCTTGTTGTGTGCAATGGAGGCGGCTGCTGTAGTATGAGCCAAGATTTCTCTCTTCTCCATTGAGCACAACAGGGAATTTGCATTGTTGGAGAAACTGATTTCTCCAGAGCGATTGTGATGATGATCATATGGTGAGCAGCGATAGAAACTAGGTCACCTGCACAATCTACTTATAAATTCAAGTTAGTGCAAGTGACTCTGCTGTAAGATTGCCTTTAATAGTAGGGAGTATAGATAGGTGCAGACATTTGTAGCAGCCCCCCCTGTAGACCGCAGCCCCCCCCCCATTGTAGCCAGCAGACCACCCCCCTTGTAGATAGCAGGCCTCTCCTTGTAGATAGCAGGCCTCCCCCTTGTAGATAGCAGGCCCCCCTTGTAGCCAGAAGGACCCCCCTTGTAGCCAGTATGACCCCCCTTGTAGATTGCAGTACCCCCCCTTGTAGAAAACAGGACCCCCCCTTGTAGATAGCAGGACCCCCCTTGTAGATAGCAGGAGCCCCCTTGTAGATAACAGGACCCCTCTTGTAGATAGCAGGACCCCCCTTGTAGATAGTAGGCCTCCCCCTTGTAGCTAGCAGGACCCCCCTTGTAGATAGCAGGACCCCCCTTGTATATAGCAGGACCCCCCTACTAGATAGCAACCCCCCCCCCTTGTAGATAGCAGGACCCCCTTGTAGATAGCAGGACCCCCCCTTGTAGATAGCAAGCCCCCCTTGTAGCCAGCAGGACGCCCCTTGTAGATAGCAGGACCCTCCTTGTATATAGCAGGACCCCCTTTGTAGATAGCATGACCCCCCTTGTAGATAGCATGACCCCCCTTGTAGATTGCAGTACCCCCCCTTGTAGAAAACAGGACCCCCCTTGTAGATAGCAGGACCCCCCTTGTAGATAGCAGGACCCCCCTTGTAGATAGCAGGAGCCCCCTTGTAGATAACAGGACCCCCCTTGTAGATAGCAGGACCCCCCCTTGTAGATAGCAGGCCTCCCCCTTGTAGCTAGCAGGACCCCCCTTGTAGCTAGCAGGACCCCCCTTGTAGATAGCAGGACCCCCTTGTAGATAGCAGGACCCCCCCTTGATGATAGCAAGCCCCCCTTGTAGCCAGCAGGACGCCCCTTGTAGATAGCAGGACCCTCCTTGTATATAGCAGGACCCCCTTTGTAGATAGCATGACCCCCCCTTGTAGATAGCATGACCCCCCTTGTAGCCAGTAGGACCCCCCTTGTAGCCAGCAGGACCCTCCCCCTTGTAACCAGCAGGACCCCCCTTGTAGATAGCAGGCCTCCCCCTTATAGCCAGCAGACACCCCCACCCCTTGTAGATAGCAGGGTCACCCTTGTAGTTTCTCACTTGCACCTGTCCGGTGTCGCCGCTCTGCAGCCCCGTACTCACCACTGCCGCTGCCCGGATCTGTCGTCCGCATCATGTCGTCTTATGGAGGAGAATGTGACATACACGTCACTCCGCTTCCTCCATAGCGTAACGCTGGGAGCAGTGGAGTGACGTGTGTGTCACATGCTCCTCCATAAGATGCCATAATGCGGACGGCAGAACGGGGCAGCGGCAGTGATGAGGATGGCAGAACGGGGCAGCGGAGCGGAGCACTCCACCAGGTATCGCATTTGGTGTCGGGGACATTAGACGAGTCCCCGATACCATACAAATACCTGGTATCAGGACATATCTGTGAAAAACAGTATTATTTCACTGGCACAGCACACTCCCTATGCGTGTTAGGACAAGGCAAAGTGTTCTACACCCCTATTGAGGCTATATGATCTCCTCTTGCTTCCACCACCTCCACGCTGTGTCATTAAGCCACTATATGTTTTCCTCATGCTACCGCCACCTCCATGCTGTGTCATTCAGACACTATATGGTCTCCTCATGCTGCCAACACCTCCGCTCAGCTTTGATAACAACACTAGGTGGAGCCATTCTATTGTTCCTTTTTTTATATTCTTCGGATTTAAACTAAAGGAAATAGTGTATTGATTTCTAATGGATATTATCCCACCCTTTTGGTAACATGCATTTTTCAAAACGGATTCCCAATATGTTCTATAGGTCATATCAATGCATATACACTACAGTTATACTCCTTTTTATACTATTGCTTTGTTGTTGTTTTTTGTTGGATTCAATACATGTAGGTGATAACCAACTTTCTAAGAGACGGGTAAGCATTTTTGAGCTGAAATAGCAACATTTGCAAAATGGAGCTAACTTCATTAATGAGGTCTCAAAAGCACAGTGCACAATCTCAAGTCATATGGTAACAATATGTGCTGGTGAATGTTCCCGAGAAGAGGCCAATGCCATGGGCCTAATGATGCAGTCCTATAATGCCGGCCAGGAAATAAACGAAAACTTCCCTTAGCTCAGACTTTACTAGCATTATTAGTTTTCAAATTAACACATTGCATTTGTCAACAACCCCTAAAAAAGAAAGTGTCAGAGAACTGAATGTTTTACCTATATTCCCACTAATGTTGATAATGGAAGGAGACTCGAGTGGTCTACAGCCAGTTCAATGATGTCAGACCTCAGACTAGAGAAGGAATAGAAACTTAAACCTTCCTCATGTGACGGTGTAATAATAGCCTTCCAGGGACATCTGAGGACATGCATCTGAGACATAGAATGCCACAAAATGGTAAAAAAAAACATAAGTCTAGGAAACTAGCCACCTCATGTAAATCCAGGGTGACGCAGACTAACTGGTTTAGCCATATTACAATGATCAGAAAGATCTTTGCTGCATCAGAAATTCTAGATGCCTAGACTTTTTCTAGATGTCTATGATACTCCTCGTTTGTATGAGTTGTACGAGTCTCCACATTTGTATGAGTTTCCTCTAGGTACTCCAGTTTTTACCATACATAAACAGCAGTGCATTGTGGTCAGCAGTGAACATTAAAACCAATAGGCATAAGTTATAATATAGACCACCACAACACAACAGATGCATTGTTAAAAATGTAGAAACCACCATTTGGATATATACTTAGAAGTATCAGACTCAGGTGGAATACTATCCAGAATATCCAGCTTATGATGATTCAGTCTGCAGGGATGTAAAGAGGCCTTTTTTGCACTAGTTATCCATTGTGTTTGCTGGTGACTGGTGAGAAGAAGACGAAGTCAGGGGCAGTTCAACATCAAGTGCTTCCATAATGTTGCCCATACCGGTAGTGTGATCTGCATTTATGGAAGATCCCTGTTGGCATGGTATGATTAAACAATCCTATGTTGGTAATGCAAGTGTGCATTTGTATCCTTTTTATCTGATAACCATGGATCTTGTTAACAATTTGGAAGTTCTGCATACAGTGCCTTGCATACGAAATCACCCCCTTAGACCTTTTGCCCATTTTGCTACTGCAATTCAAATAGACTTAAATAGACTTTTACCATTTGATCAACAAAAAATGTATGGTACTTTGAAATTGCCTGTAAAATACCTTTTATTGTGAGGCAAACAATAATGAGAACTGAAAGGTTGACATGTGTATTCCTCCACCTTGAATCAATACATGTTAGAACCCCCTTTTACTGCTGTTACAGCTGCAAGTCTTTTTGGGGTAAATGTCTACCAGTGTTGCAAGCCTAGAGATAGAAATGTTTGTCCATTCTTTTAAGCAAAAAGCTGAAGCTCAGTCAGATAGGATGGAGACGTCTGTAAACAGCAATTCTTAAAGGGGTTATCCAGGAAAAAACTTTTTTTTTATATATATATCAACTGGCTCCAGAAAGTTAAACAGATTTGTAAATTACTTCTATTAAAAAATCTTAATCCTTTCAGTATTGATGAACCGCTGAAGTTGAGATGTTCTTTTCTGTCTAAGTCCTCTCTGATGACTCCTGTCTTGGGAACTGTCCAGGGTAGAAGCAAATCCCCATAGCAAACCTCTTCTACTCTGTGCAGTTCCGGAGACAAGCAGAGATTCCTTTTATTCAATTTATACTACTAATGTAATTAATTTAATAATAAATATATTAATAGCTAAAGTCAATAAATAAATAATTTACTAATAAATTGTGGTGTCCCGGCACCATATTTCATACTGTGCCTTGGTTATTAGTCCCCAAAGTTAGAGTCCCTAGGACTGTCGGGGTTCGCTTTCCTCATTTAACCCCTAGTCACCCCTTAGTCATTTAATATTTGTTAATATTGTCTATATAAATAAATGTATATGGTATTACTCACTGTTTTAGCGTCGCAGGACCTGTGGGTCATGTGACCGGGTTGCAGAACTCTATGTTTTTTGTTAAAGGACCTTTGGTGGTTTTGGACATGTGATCACCCACATTCCATTGTAAAGGTGAGTGACAGCTGATTGGACCAATCCAAAACGGCCAGCCCCTGCCAATATAAGAGAGCTGCGCCATATTGTCGCTCTCTTGGGTTGCTGACTTTGGACGAGGTAGGACCTCCGCAGCTTACAAGACAAATTAGTAGGCCCAAAGCTTAGACTAGCGCTAGAGACGTATAGTTCTTACAATTCCCAGCTATCTCAGCAAGACCTCTGGACCTAATCTAACCCCTAAATCCAGCGGATATCTGCTCTCCTTAATTTATTATATTATTTCCTATATTTTCTCTCATATATATATATATATATATATATATATATATATATATAAATATACAGTACAGACCAAAAGTTTGGACACACCTACTCGTTCAAAGAGTTTTCTTTATTTTCATGACTATGAAAATTGTAGATTCACACTGAAGGCATCAGAACTATGAATTAACACATGTGGAATTATAGACATAACCAAAAAGTGTGAAACAACTGAAAATATGTCATATTCTAGGTTCTTCACAGTTGCCACCTTTTTGCTTTGATTACAGCTTTTCACACTCTTGGCATTCTCTTGATGAGCCTCAAGAGGTAATCACCTGAAATGGTCTTCCAACAGTCTTGAAGGAGTTCCCAGAGTTACTTAGCACTTATTGGCCCTTTTGCCTTCATTGGGTTCAGGTCTGGTGACTGTGGAGGCCAGGTCATCTGGCGCAGCACCCCATCACTCTCCTTCTTGGTCAAATAGCCCTTACACAGCCTGGAGGTGTGTTTGGGGTCATTGTCCTGTTGAAAAATAAATGATGGTCCAACTAAACCCAAACCGGATGGAATAGTATGCAGCTGCAAGATGCTGTGGTAGCCCTGCTGGTTCAGTATGCCTTAAATTTTAAATAAATCCCCAACAGTGTCACCAGCAAAGCACCCCCACACCATCACACCTCCTCCTCCATGCTTCACGGTGGGAACCAGGCATGTAGAGTCCATCGGTTCACCTTTTCTGCGTCGCACAAAGACACGGTGGTTGGAACCAAAGATCTCAAATTTGGACTCATCAGACCAAAGCACAGATTTCCACTGGTCTAATGTCCATTCCTTATGTTCTTTAGCCCAAACAAGTCTCTTCTGCTTGTTGCCTGTCCATAGCAGTGGTTTCCTAGCAGATATTCTACCATGAAGGCCTGATTCACACAGTCTCCTCTAAACAGTTGTTCTAGAGATGTGTCTGCTGCTAGAATTCTGTGTGGCATTGACCTGGTCTCTAATCTAAGCTGCTGTTAACCTACGATTTCTGAGGCTGGTGATTCGGATGAACTTATCCTCCGCAGCAGAGGTGACTCTTGGTCTTCCTTTCCTGGGGTGATCCGCATTGGGGGCCAGTTTCTTTGTAACTCTTGATGGTTTTTGTGACTGCACTTGGGGACATATTTTCAGTTGTTTCACACTTTTTTTAATGTCTATAATTCCACATGTGTTAATTTATAGTTTTGATGCCTTCAGTGTGAATCTACAATTTTCATAGTCATGAAAATAAAGAAAACTCTTTGAATGAGGTGTGTCCAAACTTTTGGTCTGTATTGTATATATATATATTCATACATGGAGAATGAGGAAACAGTTAAAATGTCTAACACTCATAATTTTGATATTAGATGAAAATCTATTACAGCCTATGGTGGGCCAGACCGGTCAATAAATCTGTACAGACAGCAGTTCGTTCTGCTATTTCTTCCATACACAATGTAATTGCTAGACCCGTGGCTTCAGCAATGAACCGTAACACATTTCAGGGTTCCATTCAAGTGGGTCCATCCACACCCTCTGAGTAGTTTTGGTCCGCAGAGGACTCCACCTCTCACATGGCGATTGGATTTAAACAGGGTAAAGTAACCAAAAACAATGTCACCTCATTACCGATCCTTCTGCTGCCAAACAAAAGAGAATGGCATCACAAGCAGGAGATCAGGTTTCTATAAAGGCTTTATCTAGAGCTAAATTCAAGAGGTCTCTAAGTTACCTCATAGACCCTCGGCCCCAGAGGAAGTATACCATAAGTGGGCAGCTAAGGCCTCTTCCCAGAGAAAGCCTACCTCCTTCCATACTAGGCCTTTATAGACCCTCGGCCCCAGAGGAAGTATACCATAAGTGGACATCTAAAGCCTCTTCCAAAGAGAAAACCTAAATCCTTCCCTACTTCACCTGTTCAATGCTCCTCTGATGAGGCTGATATTTCAGACCCAGGTGACGAATCACTTGAGGACATTTCTGAGGAAGGAGATTATATATTGGGTGACAAATCCTCTGGTCCTGTCATTCGGGATAGTTTGAGGAATCCATACTTTGACTTGGGTAAGATTAAACACCCGTGGTTGGAGGAATGGATTCCCCATCCACAAATTTCAAAGTTTGTTAGCCTGTGGGTTCAGAATCCTCTTGACAAAATGGCCAGGAACAAATTAAAATCGGAGTGCCCTAGATCCCATTGATCTATGTACTCTTAAAGGTTGGGCACAATGTGCTTTATGAATGTTTGGAAATGCCAATGCCTCTATATGTATGAAGCAGAACGATCCATTCTAATGAAACTGGATCCGCAATTAATCCATTTGGCATCTTCAGACTCAACCCCATCTGTTGATAATTATCTGTTTGAATTATCTGTTTTACATTGAAGAGATAACCAAATATGTCAGACAACCATACATAGGCCTTCCCCCACCTAGACCAGATAACTTCTCTTTACCACAGGTTTCTTATCAACCAACCCCCTTATTTCCAAGCATAGGGCGTCAATGGAGGGCTAGGGGCCATAGAGGCTTCTCACGATCAAGATCCCCCTACTGTTAAGTGTTCCTCCATATTCTTGTCAAATACCTGTAGGAGTATAGCACATTTTACATGCCTGGTCCACGATAACTTCAGACACTTGGATTTTTAAAACAGTTCAAATAGATATCAAATAGAATTTATTTGTCCCACTGTTCAAACTATAGTACCTCAACCATTGATATTTTAAAAATCAGACCACAACCTCATTTAAATAAAAATCAAGGAACTATGTTCCAAAGGTGCCATAATTCCAGTACCCTTCAATACTCCAGGTTTCCTGAGCAATCTATTCTTGGTGAAAAAGAAAGATAGAGGTCACAGACCAGTCATCAACTTAAAAATTTTAAACAATTTTGTCCTTTAAACAATTTTGTCCTTTACCTTTTACGAGATCTATTATTACAAAACGACTGGCTGGCCAAGATAGATCTCAAAGATGCCTATTTCATGGTGCCTATGCACCCTATGTCTCTACCATACCTTCTGTTTTTATGGGAAGGTCAAAGTGGCAATTCACCAGCCTGCCATTCGGTCAATCCTCAACAAAATAATTGAAACCAGTAATCGCTATTTTGAGGGCTCAAGGAGTTTGTCTTCTAATATATCTGGACGATATTCTCCTCATGGCTGATTCTTTAAATCTCATTTATCTTCACTTACAGTGGACACTAACCTTACTTGCCAATCTCAGATTTCTAATCAATTTCGAGAAGTCAGTTCTCGAACCTTCAAAAGAAGTGGAATTTTTAGGATTCCTGGTCAATACTCAGCCATACTGAGTCTTCCCTCAAGAAATAAAAAATAATGTTGAGTTCAATACGATCCCTTTTGAACAAACAATAAGTGTCCCTATGAGTCATTGTTCGTATTGTAGGATTACTTTCTGCTTCCATTCCAGCACCTCTTCACTACAGGGCACTTCAAGGCTCAACATTTGAGAAATGGCTTTTGTTATTCAGTTGAGATATCCCTTACTTTAGAAACCAAAGAAGAAGAACTTAATGTTAATGCTGGGCATTAACATTTTAGATGCCGCGATCAAAGTTAATCACAACGTTTAAAATGAAAGTCAAAGAATCCCGGCAGCTCAGAGGAGTTGATCGGGGCTATCTCGACAAAATCGCGATGTCCCGATCAGCTAAGAGGATGGCGAGAGGGCACTTACCTGGCTCCTTGACCAGTGTTCTATTGCTCCAAGTCTGCAGTGCAAGCTGGAGCAGCAAAGCACCGATACCACTGATCAATGCTATGCTATGGCATAGCATTGATCAGTATATGCGATCAGAAGATTGCATGGTATAGCCTCCTAAGGGGGATAGAAAAAATAGTAAAAAGTAGTAAAAAAAATAAGAGAATAAATGTGAATAAGCCTTAATAACAGTTTGAATCATCGCCCATTTCCCATTTTTTTAAATAAAATAAAAATAATCATATGTAGTAGAGATGAGCGAATCGAAGCTGAGGAACACGAATTCGTTCCGAATTTCATGAAATATTCGATTTGCAACGAATGTGAATATCGCCGCGGTTCGATCACGCGAATTGCTTCATTAAACTTCGTGATCGGGGCTCCATACGTGTACTAGTGACAGGAAAGATTGCCTACATACCTATACAAGATCTTACCCTAGCATAGCGGTCTGAGTTGTGCCATAACCGAGCAATGAGGGCACGCCTATAGAGGGCATGCACTATAGTGAAGGAATAAGATAAGGGAGGGTTGGGAGGGTTCCACAAACGACACGTGCTTCACCCCTGTAGGAGAGGGGGAAGTTATATACACACGCCCCCACCTGTTCCCAATGAGCCCCACCTGGAAGTGCAGGGAGCGATAATTACTTCCGCCCCTCGCACAAATACAGCCCATCAGGCTTTATACTTTACAGCGTTCCAGGCTATTGGAGACCTAAAATGGCGGATCCACATGTGAGTACATGGGGCAGGGGATTTTGGGAGGGCGGGAAACAGCGGCGGGAATGAAGGTAGGCGGGATGACCCTGAATAACATGTGAGATGCAGCCTATCAGCATTCATTGACCCCTGTGATGTCACAGCCCTATATAATCGGCAGCCATCTTGTCACTGAGAAGGATCATTGATAGCTAAACCTCCTATTCACGTTATTGAGCATTGCAGCAGAGAGGGGCAGATAGCTGTCAGCTGCCTCATACAGATCAACAAACTGCCTGAACTTTATCAACCATCTTACACCTCATTTTTCAGCACAATTCAGTATTTTTTTTTGCTCCACAAATCATCTGCTGCTCAGAATTGTGTGATAGAGTGCAATATAGGGTTTAATCCCTGTATTTTTTTCTGTGGTGCTGCACTGTTGGGTCCTGCTGCTGTTCACAAAATGCGTTATTTTTCAGCAGACTGTAGTGCATTTGTCTGCCCTCATACGTGCATAACACATGTCTACATCAAAGCAGTCTACTATTCTGTATCTGTAACAAGTCTAGATACAGGGAAAGTCCTGACTCCTGGAAAAAGTGATCACCTGCTGGTGTTTTTAAAAAATACTCATATTTTCTGCATATAGTTGCGCATATTATTGCCCTCATCAGTGCATACCGCATAGATACATCCAAGTATTGTTCAATTATTACAGCACAATTGAGTTCCAAATATAAATGACTTTTTGACAAAATAGCCGCTACACTTTAGAGATCCATATGTACTCCTGCAGTAACTTCAATCAAACACGTGTGTAGGGCAAACAAATGCTGGTCGCACGCCATATGTAATCCTGAGAGTGAGTAAAAGATTAAGTCATAACTCATGGTTTCTTTGGAAAATTTTTCCGGATTTATTTTTCATTTTTCATATTATTCTTATTGCACTTCAAATCATCTTGAAAAGACTAAATAGCAGCATGTTTAGCAGCAGAATTAAACAGCATTAGCAGTAGTTCCATCAGTCATTCATGCGCATGAATAAGGGAGTCCGCCCCTGAAACGTTGTGCCATGACTGATGGAACTACTGCTAATGCTGTTTAATTCTGCTGCTAAAAATGCTGCTATTTAGTCTTTTCAAGACGATTTGAAGTGCAATAAGAATAATATGAAAAAGGAAAAATAAATCCGGAAGAATTTTCCAAAGAAACCGTGAGTTATGACTTAATCTTTTACTCACTCTCAGGATTACATATGGCGTGCGACCAGTATTTGTTTGCCCTACACCCGTGTTTGATTGAACATCCAAGTATTGTACCATTTTGTACCTGTTAATCTGTCAAGGGGCTACATACTGTCAAAGTCCAAACAATAGTATTCCCCGGCTGGTGTTTTTAAAAAATACACAGTTTTTTCTGCGTATAGTTGCGCATATTACTGCCCTCATCAGTGCATACCGCATAGGTACATCCAAGAATTGTACCATTTTTTACCTGTTAATCTGTCAAGGGGCTACATACTGTCAAGGTCCAAACAGTAGTATTCACCGGCTGGTGTTTTTAAAAAATACACAGTTTTTTCTGCGTATAGTTGCGCATATTACTGCCCTCATCAGTGCATACCGCATAGGTACATCCAAGTATTGTACCATTTTGTACCTGTTAATCTGTCAAGGGGCTACATACTGTCAAGGTCCAAACAGTAGTATTCACCGGCTGGTGTTTTACAAAAATACAGAGTTTTTTCTGCGTATAGTTGCGCATATTACTGCCCTCATCAGTGCATACCGCACAGGTACATCCAAGTATTGTACCATTTTGTACCTGTTAATCTGTCAAGGGGCTACATACTGTCAAAGCCCAAATAATAGTATTCACTGGCTGGTGTTTTTCAAAAATACAGAGTTTTTTCTGGGTAATGTTGCGCATATTTCTGCCCTCATCAGTGCATACCGCATACGTACATTCAAGTAGTGTAACATTTTGTACCTGTTAATCTGTCAAGGTCCTACATACTATGAAAGGACAGCCATTAGTAATCACCTGATGCTGTTCTAGCCAAATATTGTTTAAATTGTAGTGCAGCGTATTGTAATGCCCTCATATACGCACTAAGTATGTCAGACAGAGAAATGCCAGGACGTGCACAGAGGAGTGGCAGAGGCCTAAATAGTTCAAATTCAGCCCAGGGCAAAAGGTCAACCCAATCATCTTGGCGGGAGGAAACAAAATGTCGCAGGTAGTCACCAAGAATCTGGTTCACTCTTTCCACTTGTCCATTGGATTGCGGATGATAAGCAGAAGAAAAATTTAATTTGATGTATAATTGACTGCAAAGTGCCCTCCAAAATTTTTAGACAAATTGAACGCCTGTATCAGAGACAATATGCGTGGGAAGCCCGTGGAGACGGATAATTTGGAGAAAAAATTGTTTTGCCATTTGAGGCGCAGAAGGAAGGCCTGGAAGCGGGACAAAATAAGCCATTTTGGAAAAGCGATCAACGACCACCCAAATGACAGTGTTGCCATGAGATGAAGGGAGCTCGGTGATGAAGTCCATAGCTATATGGGACCATGGTTGTTCAGGCACAGGCAGAGGAAGGAGAAGACCAGCAGGCTTCTGGCGTGGAGTCTTGTCACGTGCACACACTGTACAGGCCCTTACGAAATCAGTCACATTTTTCTCCAGGGAGGACCACCAATAGTGTCTGGCATTTAACTGTATGGACTTTTTGATTCCAGCATGACCAGCCAGTTGGGAGGAAAGACCCCATTTGAGAGTTTGGAGGCGAAGATGTGGAGGAACAAAAGTTTTTCCACGAGGAATTGGTACCAGCGAAGCAGGAGCAGAGGAGATCAGTCACTCTGGAGGTATGATGTGCTGATCAAGAGCTTTGGATAAAACCCTTTAAAACGTTTTCTTGTATATATTCAGACATGGCCTGCGGATAGTACGAAAATCCTGCCACGGGGTGGAGTAGTGCCACGAAGCAAATCAATAGGACAGTCGAAGGGTCTGTGTGGCGGTAAGACTTCTGCTTGCTTTTTAGAGAAAACATCAGAGTAGTCCTGATAGGCTTTAGGAAGGCCTGGCAATGGTGTGGCGAAGGAGACTTGACAGGTAGGAACAGACTTGAGACATCATTTGTGGCAGGAAGATCCCCAACTTTTAATGGCCCCAGTGGCCCAGTCGAGGGTAGGTGTGTGACGCTGGAGCCAGGGCAGACCAAGAAGAATTTCAGATGTACAGTTGGGTAATACAAAAAATTCTATACTCTCATGATGGAGATCTTCAACGCTCATGAGCAGAGGTTCTGTGCGATAACGCACGGTGCAGACCAGTCTTTCTCCATTCACAGATGAAATGAAGAGAGGTTTGACGAGACAGGTAACAGGGATATTGAATTTATTGATGAGAGAGGCTTCAATGAAATCCAGGCTTCAATGAGTCCAGAAAAGCTGCAGCGGAGAAGGAAGTATTGGTACTTGCAGGTAGAGAAATCCGCACAGGTATAGTCAGACGTGGAGAGGATGAATTCACTCCTAGTAACGCCTCTCCCGCGTTAACTAGGTGCGCGGATTTCCCTGACGCGGAGGACGAATAGGGCAGTCCTTTAGGAAATGTTCGGTACTGGCACAGTACAGGCACAAATTTTCATTTCTGCGGCGTGTCCTCTCTTCTTGGGTCAAGCGGGACCGATCCACTTGCATAGCCTCCTCGGCGGGAGGCACAGGGGTAGGTTGCAGTGGACTCTGGAAGAGAGGTGCCAAGCGAAGAAACCGCCTGGTGCGAACAAAATCCTTTTCTTGGCGGAGCTCCTTGCGTCTTTCAGAGAAATTCATATGAATGCGGGTGGCCAACTGGATAAGTTCAGACAGGGTAGCAGGAATCTCTCGTGCGGCCAGAACATCTTTGATGTGGCTGGATAAACCTTTCTTGAAGGTCGCGCAGAGGGCCTCATTGTTCCAGACGAGTTCAGAGGCGAGGGTACGGAACTGTATGGCATATTCGCCCACAGAAGAGTTCCCTTGTACAAGATTCAGAAGAGCCGTCTCGGCTGAGGAAGCCCGGGCTGGCTCCTCAAAGACACTGCGTACTTCGGAGAAGAAGAACTGGATGGATGCAGTGGCAGAATCGTTGCGGTCCCAAAGCAGTGTAGCCCAGGACAAGGCCTTTCCAGACAACAAACTGACCACGAATGCCACCTTAGACCGTTCTGTGGGGAACTGGTCCAACATCATCTCGAGGTGCAGGGAACATTAAGACAGGAACCCACGGCACATCTTAGAGTCCCCATCAAATTTCTCAAGAGACAGGCGGACTCGAGAGGTAGAAGCGGTAGCTCGCAGTGGAGGGGAAGCTGGAGCTGGCGGAGGAGATGATTGATGCTGTGGAGGCATAAGCTGCTGGAACATGGCGGTCAACTGCGACAGCTGTTGTCCTTGTTGGGCGATCTGTTGAGACTGCTGGGCAACCACGGTGGTGAGGTCAGCGAGACTTGGCAGTGGCACCTCAGCGGGATCCATGGCCGGATCTACTGTCAGGAACCGGATTGGTATGCGGGTAGTGGATCCTCTGTGTCAGTGAGGCGATGACGTGGGCCGTACCAGGGGACCGGTTCTAAGAAGTTACTGGTTTTCACCAGAGCCCGCCACAAGGCGGGATGGACTTGCTGCGGCAGTAACTCCCAGGTCGTATCCCCTGATAGCGACTCAACCTCACTGACAGCTGAGATAGGCATGGTACACAAGGACAAGGCGAAGGCAAGGCCGGATGTAGCAAGAGGTCAAGGCAGGCGGCAAAGGGTCTGGATACACAAAACGCTTTCTCAGGGCACTAGGGCAAGATCCGGCAAGGACAGGAAGGGGAAGTGGGTTTTGCACTGATTGGGCCAGGCACCAATTAGTGGTACACTGGCCGTTTAAATTTTATAGAGCCGGCTTCGCTCGCTCCCTAGAGAGCGGGACCGCGCGCGCCGGGATGGAAATGAAGGGGGATTCGGCTGATAAGAGACATGGGACGCAATCCGTGAGCGGGCACGTCCCATCCCGCGGATCGCGTCCCCTTCGGTGACAGAGGAACAGCGCTCGTGGTCAGCGGCGCCGACTGGAGCGCTGCAAGCAGAGGGACGCCGCTAAAGCTCCGCGGATGCAGCGGGACCCGGAGCGCTCGGCGTTACAGTATGGGGTTATTAAACCCTCTTGGGTACATTTTTTTTAAAATTTTATGATAATTTTCTCTGTAATAAACTTGAATTTTCAAGAATAATAACCATTACACCATTGAACGCTTGTTGTGTGTTATTCTTTAATTAAAATTGTCAAAAATAATACGGAGATGGATGAACTCGGCTTCTTTGTTTGCGCTTCTTCTTAAACAAGGGTACAAAAAAGAAAAAAAAGAAAAAGAAAGGGCCGGTCAGGGCAATGGAGATGTTGTGCCTACATCTCACGGCCACATGAGCCCTGTAGGGGCTTGTCATATTTGGTCCTTCGTACCCACACGCTGGGGTCCGGGACACTCAAAGTTTGATTTAAATTTCAAATAAAAAAATGATGGCGCTGCTGGGCCTGGGTCTGGGAATTTCACATTTTCTCATAGGTAGCATCGCGATCCAAAATCTTTTTGATAAATTTCTAAAATTGTTGTGTTTTTTGGGGGGGATTGTGAAGCCCTGCTGTGTACTCGTGCATCAGCCAACTCAAGGCTGTGTCATTCAGGCAATATATGGTTTACTGATGCCGCTGTGGGGCCTGGGTCTGGGAATTTCAAATTTTCTCATCGGTAGCACCCGCTATCCAAAATCTTTTTCAAAAATTTCAAAAATTGTTGTGTTTTTTGGGGGGGGATTGTGAAGCCATGCTGTGTTCTGGTGCATCAGCCAACTACAGGCTGTGTCATTCAAGCAATATATGGTTTACTGATGCCGCTGCTGGGCCTGGGTCTGGGAATTTAAAATTTTATCTTAGATAGTAACTGCTATCCAAAATCTTCTTCATAAATTTCTACAATTGTTGTGTTTTTTGGGTGGGATTGTGATGCTCTGGTGTGTACTCATGCATCAGCCAACTCCAGGCTGTGTCATTCAGGCAATATATGGGTTACTGATGCCGCTGTGGGGCCTGGGTCTGGGAATTTCAAATTTTCTCATAGGTAGCACCCGCTATCCAAAATCTTCAGTTTAAATTTCTTAATTCATCTTTTAATCTTAGGGTTTGTGAAGGTCTAGTGCCTATTCATGCTGCTGGCAACTCCGGGCTGTGCCATTCATCCACTATATGGTCTCCTCATGCTGCTAACACCTCCACGCTGTGTCATTCAGCCACTATATGGTGTCCTCATGCTTCAGCCTCATCCAAGCTGTGTCATTCAGCCACTATATGGTGTCCTCATGCTGCAAACACCTCCACGCTGTGCCATTCAACCACTATAGGGTCTCCTCATGCTGCCAATACCTCCACGCTGTGTCATTCAGTCACTATATGATCTCCTGACACTGATGCCACCCCCAGGCTCTGTCATTGTGCTGCTGTGCGGCAGTGATTCTGAAAGCGATGCCGGTAATCTGCATGTTATTCTGAATAACGGTATTAATTCACTACCCCAGCACACTCCATATGCGTTTTAGAACACAACAAAGTGTTCTCTACCCCTATAGAGGCTGTATGTAGGCTAGAAATAGCCTTTTTTAATATAGATTCACCGTGAAAAATTTCGGATCGAAACAAACTTTTTGGGAAAATTCGGTGAATCGGCCGAATCAAATTTTTCAAAAGTTCGCTCATCTCTAGCCACATACACCAAGTATTGATGTTATGCAAAGACCTCTAAAAGGTGAAAGGGAACATCGAATTGTCCATTGTAGCAGGTGGGGGTAAAAACTTCCCCTGTAAGGCCCTACTCTCGCCCTATTAATTCCCTTCTTGGCAAGTGTCGCTCCCCGACCCCACAGAGGAAACTTTCCCTATTTCCACCTAAAAACCCTGTGAAATGGCAGTGTTTGTAGGTGGAAATAGGGAGAGGTTCCTGTCTGGGGCTACCCTTTTTAGGGCGAGTATCACTTGCCAAGAAGGGAATTAATAATGCAAGAGTAGGGCCTTACAGGGGAGGTTTTTACCCCCACCGGATAAAATGGACCATGCGTTGTTCCTTCCCACCTTTTAGAGGTCTTTGCATCACATCAATACTTGGTGATGCATGTGGCACATGGTGTTTTTTGCACACCTTTCCTTTTGTTTGATTTCAAAAAAAATTTGGGTACATATCTTTTATCCTAAGTTAGATTTTAGCTAATGCACATCCTCAATACTTGTGGTCTGATGCCGAGGAATGTCTGTAACCTTAAATCTGTTTGGCACTATCCATATTTGTGAAGTGTTGGTGTAGCACCATGGTCCATCTACTCTGATGCATCAGGCATTGGTGGGTGGAAATCCTGGCTGATCCATACCTGATTCATCTTCACAAAGGTCAGTCTCTCCACATTTTTCGTGGACAGAAGAGTTCTCCTTGGGGTTACTATGGCCCCCGCTGCACTAAACACCCGCTCTGATGGCACACTACTGGCCGGGCAGGCAGCTTTTCCAGGGCAAACTCTGCTAGTTGCGGCCACAAATCCAGTTTGGCTGCCGAAGTCCGGCAGATCTTCAAGGTGTGTTGGTATGGTCATGTCAAGGCATGCCATCACCTGCTGGCTCAGGTCTTGCTCCAGGTCTACCTGCTTCTGATGAGTTGCTTCACTATGTGGGTGAACAAAGGTTCTCATAAGTGACTGTAGACTGTAGGCTGCTGCTAATGGAGTTGGTAATGCTCCCGACACCCCACCACTCCCCAGCAGTCATGGCAGTGGAAGGTGAGCGCAGAGGGCCCCCCCGAGTCAGACCTGAGAGAGGATGGATGATGGCGCAGATAGGCATTGGCCAACTGACTACGTAGGATGTCTCTATAGTAGGTCAGTTTTTCCTCCCTCTCAGTGGGTGTAAAAAATTTCCCCATTTTGTGCCGGTAGCGAGGGTCCAATAAGGTGGAGAGCCAGAAGTCATCCCGCTGCCGAATGGTGACAATGACAGTCACTACGCAAGCAAGTGACCATGCATCGTGCAAATGACCCGGAGGGACTCCCTTCCCCCCTCTCCACTGCATACAGCAACGATGTGTCTGGGTCCTCTGTCTCGCCTTCCCATCTAGCTCCTCTAGCTGCTTCTGCTCCTCGTCTACTGCCATATGACTAGAAAAATAGTCCATCTCGCGAAACCTAAACTGTGCTCCTCCTACTCCTCCATTTCAGCCCCCCACAGGGCTCATGTAGGCGCCATGTCTCCAGTGCCCTGACCAACCATCGTCTCCAACCGTGTGGTAGGAAATGAAGCAGTGGAATGTCGTCGTTCATCCCGTAATCCTGACTAATAATGTTGCTTCCTCAAAAGACCTGAGCAAACGGCAGGTGTCACTTATGAGCTGCTACTGGTTACACAGGGGAATCCCCCTATCTGCTTGATTCATCAAGAAATCGGTGATGGCTTTTCTCTGTTCGTACAGTCAGTCCAACATATGGAGGGTGGAATTCCAATGTGTGTAAGTGTCGCAAATCAGACTTTGTTAGGGGATACCGTTCTAAGGCTTCAGCTCAAGAAGGGTGTGCTTTGCCGTGTACGAGTGGCTGAAGTGCATTCAAAGTTTCCTTCCAATTGTTAAGATGTCTTGCAGATTGGGCAACACTTCAGGAACCACTTGACAACCAGATTGAACACGTGTGCCATGCAGGGCGCATGTCTCAGGCTTCCTTGTCGCAGCGCAGACAAAATGTTCTTCCCATTGTCAGTCATCATGGTTCCCATTTCCAGTTTTCGTGGAGTAAGCCATGATTCGATTTCTTGATGAATGACGTTTAGTAGTTCCTCTCCTGTGTGATTCCGTTCGCCAAGGCAAACCATGGGAAGAACAGCTTGACATTGCCTTGCCCTGAACGCATGGTATGCTGGAGGGGCACTGAGACCTGTCCGTGCAGTGGAGGCTGAGGACACGGTGGAGGATGAGGAGGCGGAGTCACACACTGTCACAGGACCAACGGCCTGAGAACGTGGAGGCAGAAGTGGCGTGACCTGTCTAAGTTGCTGTTGTGGCTGTGCAGAATCCACATTTACCCAGTGGGCTGTAAAGGACATGTATTGTCCCTAACCATAGTTACAGCTCCACACGTCGGTGCTGCCGTGCACTTTGGTACACACCGACAGGGTTAAGGACTGGCCCACCTTCTCTTCCACAAAATTTTGTAGGGTTGGTACTGCTTTCTTCGCAATGAAATGACGGCTTGGAACTCTCCACCTCAGCTCAGCACAAGCCATCAGTACTCTGAAAGGTGCAGAGTCCACCACGTGAAAAGGGAGGGACTGCAGCACCAGCAACTTGGACAGGAGCATATTCAGCTTCTGCGTCATTGGATGAGTGGGCACATACTGTTGTCTCTTGGACATGGCTTTTCCCATATGGCTTGCTGGCAGAATGACTTACTCAAAGTAGGAGGAGCAGGAGCATCTGGAACGACAAAAGATGGGTATGACAGACAGCTCCCTTCAGGGAAACAGGGAGCGGCGTGCCACTTGGTGATGCAGCAGGCTGGACCACCACATCGGAGCCATGGTTCTCCCAGGCCACTTTATGGTGACACTGCATATGTTGACGCAGGGCCGTGGTGCCGACATTGGGACCCTGGCCACGCTTCACCTTCTGCCGACAGATCTTGCATGTGGCCAGGTTAACATCCTCCGGACGCTTGATGAAAAACTACCACACCGCCGAGTAGCTGATTTTCCCACCAACAGTCCGCACTGATTGACTGCTACTGCCACCGACTCCAGGAACCCCTGTTTCACTAACTCCCGGGAAGGTAATCTGCCACGAAGCAGGGCACATTTCGCTCCAGACTTTCCATTTCTGCCACGATGCTGACTGCCAACCATGCTGCCACCTTGCTGGCTCAGCAGCTGCCTCACGGGCAACTTGCAACCCACTTCTCCTGATGATGATGAAGCCCCTTCTGCACCCGGCTCCCAAGTGCAATAGGCTTCATCATCATCGAGTTGTGTCTGCACGTCACTGATGTCCTCCTCAGGTTCCTCAACAGTGTCTGCTTCAGAAGCCTGTACTCTCGCAACACACCTCCAACACCAGTCTCCTCATCACTACTTGCCCACCTAGCAGAGGAAGCGGCGGATATCTCCTCCACTTCTTTGCTGGCCAGTAGCTTCTTACTGTCCTCTAGATTGTCCTCACTAAATAGTGGAGCTGAACCACAGCATAAGATACTTCTGTGGCGGAGGGAAAAACATAGGACAGAGGCAATGGGAGGACAGGGACTGCTCCTGGGCCATGCCAATTGAGGGTTGTGTCTGAGGAACCCACCGACTGTTGACTGGGGGTGTCAAATTTCACCTTTCAGGTGATGAAGGCAGATGGGTTGCTGGTTGAGACTAGTGTTGCTCGCGAATATTCGCAATTCGAATATTATTCGCGAATATCGCATATTCGCGAATTCGCGAATTTCGCGAATATAGCGCTATATATTCGTAATTACGAATATTCGTTTTTTTTTGTTTTTTTTTTCACAGTACACATCACAGTGATCATCCCTCTCTGCTTCCAGCTTGTGTGGTGTAAAAAAAGGCTCTAATACTACTGTGTGAGACTGGTGTGCGAATTTTCGCATATGCGAACATTTGCATATGCTAATTTTCGCATACGCGAATTTTCGTTTATGCTAATTTTTGTATATGCTAATTTTTGTATATGCTAATTTTTGCATATGTTAATTTTCTCATTTGCGAAAATAAAACGAGAATATTACGAATATGCAAATATATGACGAATATTCGTTCATATATTCGCGAATATTCGCGAATATTCGCGAATTCGAATATGGCCTATGCCGCTCAACACTAGTTGAGACACGACCGCTAGATGATATTGGAAGCTCAGGCCTCTCACTGCGACTCCTGCTGCCACTCACCCCTAGTCTGCTGCAACCTCTGCCTGATGAATTTAGGCCTCTGCCACTCCTCTGTGCACGTCCTGGCACTTCTCTGCCTGACATACTTGCGTATATGAAGGGAAGTACAATACGCTCCACTACGCTTAAAAAAGTATTTCTCTACATATGTGGTGTGCGCTTCTAAGGGGAGGACAATGCGCTCCAGTGTGCTTTAAAAAGTATTTGTCTACAACACCAGCAGGTATGTACTTTTGGCTGGCCTTTCACAGTATCTAGGTCCTTGAGACTTTAACAGGAACAAAATGGTACACCACTTAGATGTACGCACAGGTTACACTTAATAGAGGACAATGCGCTTTTAGTGCTCTGCTCACCCTAACTGGAAGGCTACTATTAGCTTCAGATGTTGTACACACCAGTGCTGCAGCACACAGTCGCTTTGTACTACACCCAAAATTGCATTTCCCTATCAGTGCTTCTAGGCTGGATTTAATAGAGTACGTGGATAAATTCATAAAAGAAGGACTTTCCATACAGCGCTTCTCCTCCCAGGAAAGATGCAAGGCAACCGTTCTCAGTGTGAAATTAAGAACTTTATTTGCAATAATAGTTTTGAGCCCGTACTGGGCTCTTCGTCATGTATACTGTCAGATTATCCAAAACACAACACTTAAAAAGCAACGTCTAGAAAGCTTGGGGAGAGAACTTCAACACTTAAAAACTTAAAAAGCTTGGGGAGAGAACTTCAACACTTAAAAAGCTTGGGGAGAGAATTACAACCGGGTTAAAAGGTCACCATACAATAATTAAACATGTAAAATCAATTGGATTAGATTAAAACAGTACATAAAAGCCAATCCATAGTATAATCCATATGGCACACAAAATAAATAAAAAATTACCCAAGGTCAGAATAGTGAGCACCGTGTGTGTGGCTTTCATCCTCTATGTGTGCTCCATTCGTCCTCTGTGTGGCTTTCTGAACATTGACAAGCTCAGCCCTTATGGTTTTGCTGAACTGGCAAGAAATCTCCTTGCGCATGCCAGTTAAATTGATCAGACAAGTTGTTTCTAGTGAGAACAAAGATCTTAGTCTCCAATTAGAATAAAGCGCAGAATGTGCATGCACTTTGCCACTTCTTTCATTCTATATGGGAGCTGCAAGAGATAGCCAAATACATTATTCAGCATTATGACATGAGACTTGAGTGCCCATTCTGCTGGGGGTCCAACTGCAAATAGTTACCCTCTATCCTGTGTATAGGCAATAACTTTGGGAGTTGGAACAACCCAGTTAACAGACAGGAACCCTTTTACATCTAATGTATATGAGATTCTTCAGTTCAGCAGTTCTCTCATGTTTTCACTAGTTAACCTTGATTTTAACCTCTTAAGGACGCAAGGCGTACCTGTACGCCCTACGCCAGGTCCCGGTGGGTCAGTCTCAGTGGCTAATGAAAGCCGGGACCCTGGGCTTATAGCATGCGGCACCAATCGTTGTGCCACACGCTATTAACCCTTTAGACGCGACGTTCAAAAGTTGATCGCCACGTCTAAAATGAAAGCAAAAGCTTCCCGGCAGCTCAGTCTGGCTGATCAGGACCATTGCGGTGAAATTGCGATGTCCCGATCAGCTAGGATGCAGCAGGAGGGTCTCTTACCTTCCTCCATTGCGTCCGATCGGTGATTGATTGCTCCAAGCCTGAAATCCAGGCTTGAGCAATCGACCGCCGATAACACTGATCTTTGCCGTGCATTAGATGTGTATGTGCATTGTAATAGCCACCGGTTGCGCACAGCAAAATAAAAGTGTAAAAAACAAGTGAATAAAGATCATTTAACCCCTTCCCTAATAGAAGTTTGAATCACCCCCCTTTTCCCATTTAAAAATAAAACTGTGTATAATAAAAATAAATATATGTGGCATTGCTGCGTGCGGAAATGTCCGAACTATAAAAATATATTGTTAATTAAACCGCATGGTCAATGGCGTACCCAGAAAAAAAATTCCAAAGTCCAAAATAGCGTATTTTTGGTCACTTTTTATTTCATGAAAAAATGAATAAAAAGCAATCAAAAAGTCAGATCAATACAAAAATGGTACCGATAAAAACTTCTGATTACTGCACAAAAAATAAGCCCTTTTACCGTCCCTTAGGCAGAACAATAAAACAGTTATAGGGGTCAGAATTGACAATTTTAAACATATAAATTTTCCTGCATGTAGTTAGGATTTTTTTCAGAAGTGCGATAAAGTAAAACCTATATAAAAAGGGTATCATTTAATCCGTATGGACCTACAGAATAAAGATAAGGTGTCATATTTACTGAAATATGCACTGCGTAGAAAAGGAAGCCCCCCAAATGACAAAATGGCATTTTTTCTTCAACTTTGTTGAACAATTAATTTTTTTTCCACTTCACCATGGATTTTTTGGTACAATGACTAATGTCACTGCAAAGTAGAATTGGTGGCGCAAAAAAATAAGTCATAATATGTTATTTTAGGTGCAAAATTTAAAGCGTTATGATTTTTAGAAGGTGATGAGGAAAAAATGAAAATACAAAAACGGAAAAACCCTACGTCCTTAACCCCTTTATGACCCAGCCCATTTTCACCTTCATGACCTGGGCATTTTTTGAAAATCTGACCACTGTCACTTTAAACATTAATAACTTTGGAATGCTTTTACTTATCATTCTGATTCCGAGATTGTTTTTTCGTGACATATTCTACTTTATGTTATTGGTAAAATGTCACTGATATTTGCATCCTTTCCTGGTAAAAAATCTAAAAATTTCATTAAAATTTTGAAAATGTAGCATTTTTATAACTTTGAAAGTCTCTGCTTGAAAGGAAAATAGATTTTCCAAATAAATTACCTATTGATTCACATATACAATATGTCTACTTTGTGTTTGCATAAAAAAATTGACAAGTTTTTACTTTTAAAAGACACCAGAGGGCTTCAAATTTCCGCAGCAATTTCCAATTTTTCTCAAGATTTTCAAAATCGTAATTTTTCAGGGCCCAGTTCAGGTTGGAAGTGGATTTTAAGGATCTTCATATTAGAAATACCTCATAAATTACCCCATTATAAAAACTGCACCCCCCAAAGTATTCAAAATGACATTCAGTAAGTGTTTTAACCCTTTAGGTGTTTCACAGGAATAGCAGCAAAGTGAAGGAGAAAATTCTAAATCTTCATTTTTTACACTCGCATTTTCTTGTAGACCCAATTTTTGAATTTTTACAAGGGGTAAAAGGAGAGAAATCACCCTAAAATTTGTAACCCAATTTCTCTCGAGTAAGGAAATACCTCATATGCGTATGTAAAGTGTTCGGCGGGCGCAGTAGAGGGCTCAGAAGGGAAGGAGCGACAATGGGATTTTGGAGAGTGAGTTTTTCTGAAAGGGTTTTTGGGGGGCATGTCCCATTTAGTAAGCCCCTATGGTGCCAGAACAGTGGACCCCCCACATGTGACCCCATTTTGGAAACTATACCCCTCATGGAATTTAATAAGGGGTGCAGTGAGCATTTACACCCCACTGGCGTTTGACAGATATTTGAAACAGTGGACTGTGCAAATCAAAAATTTTATTTTTCATTTTCACAGACCACTGTTCCAAAAATCTGTCATACACCAGTGGGGTGTAAATGCTCACTGCACCCCTTATTACATTCCGTGAGGGGTGTAGTTTCCAAAATGGGGTCACATATTGATATTTATTGTTTTGCGTTTATCAGAACTGCTGTAACAATCAGCCACCCCTGTGCAAATCGCCTCAAATGTACATGGTGCACTCTCCCTTCTGAGCCTTGTTGTGCGCCCCCAGAGCACTTTGCGCCCACATATGGGGTATCTCCGTACTAAGGAGAAACTGCGTTACAAATTTAGAGGGTCTTTTTTCCCTTTTACCTCTTGTGAAAATGAAAAGTATAGGGCAACACCAGCATGTCAGTGTAAAAAAATTATTTTTTTACACTAACATGCTGGTGTAGACCCCAACTTCCCCTTTTCATAAGGGGTTAAAGAAGAAAAAGCCCCCCAAAATTTGTAAGGCAATTTCTCCCGAGTACGGCGATACCCCATATGTGTCCCAAAACTGTTGCCCTGAAATACGACAGGGCTCCAAAGTGAGAGAGCGCCATGCGCATTTGAGGCCTGAATTAGGGATTTGCATAGGGTGGACATAAGGGTATTCTATGCCAATGATTGCCAAACAGGGTGCCTCCAGCTGTTGCAAAACTCCCAGCATGCCTGGACAGTCAATGGCTGTCCGGCAATACTGGGCGTTATTATTTTGCAACAGCTGGAGGCTCCGTTTTGGAAACAATATCGTACCAGACGTTTTTCATTTTTTGGGGGGAGGGGGGCTGTGTAGGGGTATGTGTATATGTAGTGTTTTTTACTTTTTATTTTAGGTTAGTGTTAGTGTAGTGTAGTGTTTTTAGGGTACAGTCACATGGGCAGAGGTTCACAACAAGTTTGCCGCTGGAAGTTTGAGCTGCAGCGCAAAATTTGCGCCATCTCAAACTTGCAGCACTCACTGTAAACCTCCGCCCATGTGAGTGTATCCTGTACATTCACATTGGGGGGAGGGGGCAAACATCCAGCTGTTGCAAACTCCGAGCATGCCCTTTGGCTGTCCGTGCATGCTGGGAGTTGTAGTTTTGCAACAGCTGGAGGAACACTGGTTTGGAAACACTAAGTTAAGTAATAAACTTTCAAGTGTTTTGCAACCAAACTTAGTGTTTCCAAACCAGTGTGCCTCCAGCTGTTGCAAAACTACAACTCCCAGCATGCATGGTCTGTCAGTGCATGCTGGGAGTTATAGTTTTGCAACAGCTGGAGGCACTGAGGTAGGAAACGGACAATGTTTCCCAACTAGTGTGCCTCCAGTTGTTGCAAAACTACAACTCCCAGCATGCCCAGACTGCCCAGGCATGCTGGAAGTTGTAGTTCGGCAATATCTGAAGGATCAGATGTTGCCGAACTACAACTTCCAGCATGCTTGGGCAGTCTGGGCATGCTGGGAGTTGTAGTTTTGCAACATCTGGAGGTCCACAGTTTGGAGACCACTGTATAATGGTCTCCAATCTGTGCTCTTCCAGATGTTAGAGAACTACAACTCCCAGCATGCCTGGACATACTGAGCATGCTGAGATTTGTAGTTTTGCAACATCTGGAAGAGCACAGATTGGAGACAATTATACAGTGGTCTCCAAACTGTGGGCCTCCAGATGTTGCAAAACTACAACTCCCAGCATGCCCAGAAAGCCAAAGGCTGTCTGGGCATGCTGGGAGTTGCAGTTTTGAAACTCTCAGAGGCAGCAGTGAGATCGCTTTACGGCGATCTTACTGCTGCCAATGAAGATGCCGCACTGCTGCCGGAAACTCACCTCTGGGACGCAGCGCCGCCGGGACCACATGGAGGACGCGGGGACCGCTCGGGACACCGCTCGGACGGGTAAGTGACGCCGGGGGACGGGTCAGGGACACTTAGCAGAGCGGTGTGTGTCCCGATCCCCGTGATCGGGACTCACACACCGCGCTGCTAAGTATTTTCATAGTGAAACGCTGCTATCAGCTGGTCAGATTTGACCAGCTGATAGCAGCGATCGCTGGGGGGGGGGGGGGGATGTAACCCCCCGTGGTTGCATGGTAAGATGGCTGGCTATCAGTGATAGCCACCATCTTTCCGGGCGCTGCGGGATGCCGCGAGTAGCGGCAGTAATGTTCATGACGTACCTGTATGTCATGGGTCGGGAACACCTTGCCACCCATGACGTACAGGTATGTCATAGGTCGGGAAGGGGTTAAAGGGGTAGTCCAGTGGTGAAAAACTTATCCCTATCCTAAGGATAGGGGATAAGTTTAAGATCACGGGGGGTCCAACCGCTGGGGCCCCCTGCGATCTCCTGTACGGGGCCCCGGCTCGCTGGCCAGATAGCGCGTGTTGACCACCGCATGAAGCGGCGGCCGACACGCCCCCTCAATACAACTCTATGGCAGAGCTAAGGCAGCTTCATGCGGTGGTCAACACGCCCCCTTCCCGCGGGCTGTCGGGGCCCCATACAGGAGATTGCAGGGGGTCCCAGCGGTCGGAGCCCCCGCAATCTGAAACTTATCCCTAGGATAGGGGATACGTTTTTCACCACTGGATATCTCCTTTAAGGGGTTAATTCTTGTAATATTTTCTGTATGCAAAAGCTATGTTTCCAACAAGGAACTTGTTTCTCAATAGTCACTTTACAACATGCTGATGGCAAATGGTTACTATTCATTAGGTGATATGCAGACTGTTAATGTTCACCAGTAAGGAAATCCTACCAGAATGTTACAGTTCACATTCATTTCCAATTAGCTCTTTTTATGTAACTATAGGCATTTCTTCTTTCCAGGAACAATAAAAAAAATTGAGATGATGATTCAATCGTTCTGTGCCTTTACAATTGGTTCATCGTGTAGATGTATGATTTCATACAAACTGTTGAATGCCAGCATTGTAAAATAATATTTAACATTACAATCTTTGGCATACGATTGCAACCTGTGTCTGAACTTGGAGTTGGCTTTGTGAATTAAAAGTAGAATTTTTTTTTCTGTAGTATAAATGTATATTTTATAGAGGTCATTTATTATCTCATCAGTTTTAAGCATGTGTAGGCCAACATTTATTGCTTAATACATACCTTGCTGAGATACATTGTTGTCGGAATGTTACCTAAAGATTTTATTTCTGGTTTACTAAGAAGGGACTTTATGAAATGTTTAGTAATTGAAAACGGGGCAGTGATAACTTGTCCTAACATTAAAATACAGATGTGACTACTAAAGCTATGAACTGACTCCTTGACAAAGCCGCTTCCGGCGAAACGCGTCGGAGTTGTGGAGGTGGATTGGGGTGAGTCCTGTGCCAGCCTATACCAAATTGTTTCTTCCCTGCATACTACTCTTTGCTGCTAGTCACCACTCAAACTTGCTGCTATCTATCTGCTGCTATCTATATTATTGCTGCTAATTGCCTGTTGGTTGTTATTGCTTATTATCAGCACTATACTGTGTGACCCAGGTGATATTATTCCCCCCTTTTTTGGGCTGCATGTTCAAGTCCTTGTCCACTTCATTTGCACGGTTAATTAATTTTTTAATTTTTTGCACTTGTTGTAACTCACTTGAGTGTTATGTTTTATTCATTTGCTTTCTGCCTTGGTTATTAATCAATAATTTTATCACATATATTTGTTTGCCCTCACCGGCCATTGCGTGGTAATTTAATTCCACAAGTATTGCACATTTTTTTGCACATATTTTGCACGACGCCCTTCCCCCCTTCTTCCCCTCACCTTGTGCATGCAACCCCTGCAGATATTAATTTATTTATTATTATCAATCTACTTATTTATAACCATTAATTGCAGCTCACTACTTCTCAAAGAACTATTTTATCTCTTTATCTATTTTATTGGCATACAGGCTTTCTCACCCCAGCATCCACCTTATACTTTTATACTTATACTTTTATATATCCTCTATTTTTATACTACCGTTTATGAATTGATTCTGTGATTTCAGATATACATATATGTATTTTTTAAACTATATATTTCATTAAAATCACTTTTATACATGATTATACTTGTCATAAATTATTTTTAACTGGGGTATATTCACCATTTTATTGTGTGGTCTTCCACACCTGTGGGTTGTTGTTTTAGTTGCTCTTTTAGTGAATAATAAATCCCCTACCCTACCTATATAATATTATTCTATTTTTGAGCCCTTGAGGAAAGTTTCCTTCGGTTACACATGTATAAAAACATTACACATTTTTAATAGTATGTTAATACAGTGATCCCTCAACTTACAATGGCCTCAGCATACAATAGTTTCAACATACAATGGTCTATTCTGGACCATTGTAAGTTAAAACCAGACTCAACATACAATGTATGGACAGTCCAGATCTGTAAAACGTGTGGAAAAACTGACCAATCAGAATGGGCATTCACTGGTAAAACCCCTCCCTGTATTACTGAAGTCTATGCAGTGACTGGTGTCTGGTAGCGCCCCGTACAGTACAGGGAGGTATTACATGTTCTGTACACTTTACCTGTCCCAGGGTTAACTGCTCCTTTGGACACCAGGTGAGGGCGACTCCATGTTACTTTTTTAGGACATTGTGTGTATTGTACAGGACCCTGAAGAAGCTCCTGTCCTCTACATAGACCAGTGTTTCCCAAGCAGGGTGCCTCAAGCTGTTGCAAAACTACAACTCCAAGCTGCTTGGGAAACACTGACATAGACTGTGATTTACAGCTCCCAGCAGATTATTTATTACTTTTATATGTAAGGACTTGCTATATCTATATTAGTTATCTACTAATATAATTTTTTTACACTGACATGCTGGTGTTGCCCTATACTTTTCATTTTCACAAGTAATGCAATTTCTCCCGAGTACGGAGATACCCCATATTTGGGCGCAAAGTGCTCTGGGGGCGCACAACAAGGCCCAGAAGGGAGAGTGCACCATGTACATTTGAGGCAATTTGCACAGGGGTGGCTGATTATTACAGCAGTTCTGACAAACGCAAAACAATAAATATCCATATGTGACCCCATTTTGGAAACTACACCCCTCACGGAATGTAATAAGGGGTGCAGTGAGCATTTACACCCCACTGGTGTATGACAGATTTTTGGAACAGTGGTCTGTGAAAATGAAAAATAAAATTTTTGATTTGCACAGTCCACTGTTTCAAATATCTGTCAAACGCCAGTGGGGCGTAAATGCTCACTGCACCCCTTATTAAATTCCATGAGGGGTATAGTTTCCAAAATGGGGTCACATGTGGGGGGGGTCCACTGTTCTGGCACCATAGGGGCTTACTAAATGGGACATGCCCCCCAAAAACCCTTTCAGAAAAACTCACTCTCCAAAATCCCATTGTCGCTCCTTCCGTTCTGAGCCCTCTACTGCGCCCGCCGAACACTTTACATACGCATATGAGGTATTTCCTTACTCGAGAGAAATTGGGTTACAAATTTTATGGTGATTTCTCTCCTTTTACCCCTTGTAAAAATTCAAAAATTGGGTCTACAAGAAAATGCGAGTGTAAAAAATGAAGATTTAGAATTTTCTCCTTCACTTTGCTGCTATTCCTGTGAAACACCTAAAGGGTTAAAACACTTACTGAATGTCATTTTGAATACTTTGGGGGGGTGCAGTTTTTACAATGGGGTCATTTATGGGGTATTTCTAATATGAAGACCCTTAAAATCCACTTCCAACCTGAACTGGGCCCTGAAAAATTACGATTTTGAAAATCTTGAGAAAAATTGGAAAATTGCTGCAGAACTTTGAAGCCCTCTGATGTCTTCCAAAAGTAAAAACTTGTCAATTTTTTTATGCAAACACAAAGTAGACATATGTGAATCAATATGTAATTTATTTGGAATATCCATTTTCCTTTCAAGCAGAGACTTTCAAAGTTAGAAAAATGCTAAATTTTCAAAATTTTCATGAAATTTTTAGATTTTTTTACCAAGAAAGGATGCAAATATCAGTGAAATTTTACCAATAACATAAAGTAGAATATGTCACGAAAAAACAATCTCGGAATCAGAATGATAAGTAAAAGCATTCCAGAGTTATTAATGTTTAAAGTGACAGTGGTCAGATTTTCAAAAAATGCCCAGGTCCTGAAGGTGAAAATGGGCTGGGTCATGCAGGGGTTAAACTGATTATGTGATGGTGGTTTCCTGGTGTGGAACACTCTTGTCTACCTGCCATGTCAGGTGGATGTCACTTTATGGTGTCTGCTCTTACAGCTCCAAGTTGAAATGTCATGTATTTTGTACATACATGAAATGTCATGTACTTTAACCCCTTAAGGACTCAGCCCATTTTGGCCTTAAGGACTCAGACAATTTAATTTTTACGTTTTCATTTTTTCCTCCTCGCCTTCTAAAAATCATAACTCTTTTATATTTTCATCCACAGACTAGTATGAGGGCTTGTTTTTTGCGCGACCAGTTGTCCTTTGTAATGACATCACTCATTATATCATAAAATGTATGGCGCAACCAAAAAACACTATTTTTGTGGGGAAATTAAAACGAAAAACGCAATTTTGCTAATTTTGGAAGGTTTTGTTTTCACGCCGTACAATTTCTGGTAAAAATGACATGTGTTCTTTATTCTGAGGGTCAATACGATTAAAATGATACCCATTATTATATACTTTTATATTATTGTTGCGCTTAAAAAAAATCACAAACTTTTTAACCAAATTAGTACGTTTATAATCCCTTTATTTTGATGACCTATAACTTTTTTATTTTTCCGTATAAGCGGCGGTATGGGGGCTCATTTTTTGCGCCATGATCTGTACTTTTTTTTGATACCACATTTGTATATAAAAAACTTTTATTACATTTTTTATAATTTTTTTTTTAATAAAATGTATTAAAAAAGTAGGAATTTTGGACTTTTTAAATTTTTTTTCGTTCACGCCGTTCACCGTACGGGATCATTAACATTTTATTTTAATAGTTCGGACATTTACGCACGCGGCGATACCAAATATGTCTATAAAAATGTTTTTTACGCTTTTTGGGGGTAAAATAGGAAAAAATGGACGTTTTACTTTTTTATTGGGGGAGGGGATTTTTCACTTTTTTTTTACTTTTACTTTTACATTTTTTTACATTTTTTTTTACACTTGAATAGTCCCCATAGGGGACTATTCATAGCAATACCATGATTGCAAATACTGATCTGTTCTATGTATAGGACATAGAACAGATCAGTATTATCGGTCATCTCTTGCTCTGGTCTGCTCGATCACAGACCAGAGCAGGAGATGCCGGGAGCCGCACGGAGGAAGGTGAGGGGACCTCCGTGTGGCGTTATGAATGATCGGATCCCCGCAGCAGCGCTGCGGGCGATCCGATCGTTCATTTTAATCGCGAACTGCCGCAGATGCCGGGATCTGTATTGATCCCGGCACCTGAGGGGTTAATGGCGGACGCCCGCGAGATCGTGGGCGTCGGCCATTGCCGGCGGGTCCCTGGCTGCGATCAGCAGCCGGGATCAGCCGCGCATGACACGGGCATCGCTCCGATGCCCGCGGTTATGCTTAGGACGTAAATGTACGTCCTGGTGCGTTAAGTACCACCTCACCAGGACGTACATTTACGTCCTGCGTCCTTAAGGGGTTAATGTATTTTCATACGTTTAATGTAATTGAATGCTGCTGTCATGGAAAGAGTTAAACTTCATCTCTGTAGGAGGATGCATGGGAAATCACATGTGCACCTTGGCCAATCAGAGCGTCCTTACAGGGAAGAGGTAAGTAAGTCAGTCTAGAGTTGGTAGTGGTCGAGGTAAGACCAAAGATCCTGTTTAAATAATTCCTGTTTCTTAGCGACTTCACTCTTCACCAATATCCTGCTGACCAGGTTGTCAGTCCAGTCAAGTCTAAGCTTTTGAGAGAACAGAAGAGTCTCACATGCCTCATAGCAAACCACAGATAAAGGGTTGAAGATTCTCTGGCCACTCCTGTCCACAGATGCTCACCCTAACTGTAGGCACCCACTTTGGATTCCATACTGTAAAGCAATGCAAGGCAGTAATAGTCAGCTCCTAAGTCAAGTTAAGTCTAATTCAGTCAAGTCTAAGTCAATCAAGTCTATTCACATCAAGGCTAGCTAAGTCAAGTCTCTCCAAGTCGAGTCCTGTCAAGTATAAGTCATGTTTTGTCTATAAAAACTACATGTCCCAGAGTGCCTGTTAATCCAACTGTGGTTTCCTGCTGAATTGTTCAGTCAAATTGCACTACTACTGAACTGAATTGTTTGTACCATCTATTTGTAATTGTTCAAGTAAAGTTTCAAGTGGTTCCCTAACCTTGCATTGAAGGTACTCTTTTCCTGGCGCTTGCCACCGGCAACCACTTTACCTTGGAGTGTGGTGGGTTAACACTCCTGGGGTCACAAACATTCACCTTAGTCACAACACCCAACAGTTACATGCAACACCATTAACCCCGTGTCACCACATCTGCATGTATGTAAGAATACATTTTAAAGTAAAACTAATTTGCCTCATAATTATTGGAATAGCCTAAGGCTAGACTGAAATGTGACTCTTTCATTTTAGAAACGTAATCCCTAATTAATGACACACTGCAAACAGTGCTTAGTAAGGATAATGCTTCACAGATCTCAAGTATCATGGAAAAGTTAGCACACTTACAAAATTAACAAAGACAACTGTATAATTCAACACAATAATATTACTTCCCATAGAACACTGAGTGAAAGAGAAAGCTAAATAAACAGGCCGATTAAACTGATACTTTAAAATAAATTACTGTCTATCTGCCAGAACATTTGGGAAAAATTACAGCTGTAGAGCTAGAACTTCTGATCAGCTTGGTTCAGGGCTTGGAGAACATGAGTTTTTTTTCCCAGGAGCTCCTTGTGATACATTTTTTTTATTGATTTGACTTCATGTTTAAAGGGAAACTGATAGCAGGGTCCCCGACACTAATCTGAATATACAGGTAGTTAGTGCGGGTGATGCTGATTCAAACGCTTCCTATCAGGTGAAAATTGGTTCAGCCGTTCAGGGCATATTCATCTTGTTGCTAATATGGTCACTTCTTCTTATCTGCAATGGAGGCGGGCTGCTGTTGTATCTGCAAAACTTTCTCCCGCCCACTCCAGTCAATAAACCCACCCCTTTCAGACAATAACTCTGAGCACTCTGAGCCCTCCATAAATATACTTCCCCACTTCTTCAGGGGGCTGGGTTCCTTCCAGTACTTATCAGGTGCTTTATGCTCCACAGGAAGTTGCGTAGTTATAGTTGTGTAGTTCTTTCCAGTCTGACCACAGTGCTTTTTGCTGTCACCTCTTTCCATGTCAGAAACTGTCCAGAGCAGAAGCGAATTGACAGAGGTGGCAACAGAGAGTGCAGTCATCAGACTGAAAAGAACTACACAACTAATTTAGAAATTTTTTACAGTTTTTTTTCTGCTTATGCCATTCACTATACGTCATCATTAACATTATATTTTAATATGTTAATAGTTATTAATAAATTATAGATCAATAATTAGTTATTATAAAGAATAATAGTTCGAACAGTTATTCATTTTAAGGGGGCTACTTTAATCTTTATTTTGGAGAGGCTTCTTCATGCTTAATTTTTCTTTATTTTTTTTAAATTACTTGATCACTTTTACTGTTCAGTGCTATTCATCGGCATAGCACTGATCAGTAGTATCTGCAATCTACTTGCATGGTCTGTAAGTTAACTTTTTTAATTTCCTTTTTATCCCCTCGGAGAGTTTACCATACAATCACTTGATCACTTGTACAGTACACTTCAATGCAGTGTTGCAGTGTACTGTCAAATTGCCAATCTTCTTTTGCACTCTGCCTACAGATGGGTGCAATAGCAGTACTATGGTGGCAGATCATAGGCTGAAAGTGTCAGTCCCATGGCATCTAACCACCTAAAATTGATGCCTCAGTCGCCAATGTACATGTATTGCAGAATGTATTAAGGGGTTAATGCATAAAAATATACTGCAGGCCTTAAAGCAGCTGATTGGCATTACACGCTGTTCTGTAGGTTATGATTAGAGATGAAAAATTTGATTCGGACGATTCGACGAATTTTCCGAAAAAATTTGGTTGGGTCCGAATTTATTTGCGGTGAATCGCTATTAAAAACGGCTATTTCTGGGCTACAGAGAGCCTCAATAGGGGTGTAGAACACTTTGCCTTGCTGTAACACTCATAGGAAGTGTGCTGGGTTGGTGAAATACTGTTATTCAGTATGACATACAGATTCTTATGGAAATGTCCGTCATGCCATGAGAAAGTAGTGACAAGAGTTAAGGTGGGGAGGGTACCATAGGGGGTAAGGTTCATGGTGGTGGGGGGAGTGTGGCAAGGTGGGTGGTGTGGTTGGGGAGGAAGGTACCATTGGATGAAAATGGGTGGGGGTTTTGGTGGAGGGGTGTGACTTGAGAGAGTAGAGAAGAGCCCCTCATTTTTCAAACTTTTTCCAAATCCCACAAATCTACTTGCCTCAGCCACGACTTTTCGCAGATCTACAACTTAGGATCCTCCATCACACCTTCTCCACTTGCACAATGCCTTCCGACTACACCTTCCTGCCCGTAGTGGGAGGGGACTACGCCTTCCTCCCCACGATCCCCTCCGACTGTACTATCCGACTGTGTGTGTGTGTGTGAGAGCAGATGGCGGTCCGGTGTTGTGGGAGCGTATAATGTCGAGGTAAGTGCTCAGAGGTGATCGTGTAATAGGAGGAAGGTATAGTCGGAGAGGAGCCCCTTTTCTTGATATAAAATTTATAAACAAAAAAAAAAAAAGGAAATAAAACCCCCTCACTTTTCAATCTTTTGCCAAACCCCTCAAATCCAATCCACCAGACTTCCTTGGTTCTCACGATCCATTTCCATTAACAGCTGCCAAACTCTCAACCTCTGCATTCTAAGGCAGCTGCTCTAACCACTAAGCTGTGGGAGCTGCTTGTCAGTTGGAAGGGGCGATCAAGGTCTTGTCCTGTTTTGGCAAACTCGTGCCTAAGACCGAGCTAGCTCGGCGACTCTACGGCCGAGCTAGCTCCCGGCACCGTGCTGTTCAGGCTTCTAGCCGGAGCTTTTCTAGTTTTTATGGCCCTGCGTGCCAAAAAGAGCGGGGGACTCGAAGTCTATATATGGCAAGCCTGAGAGGTAGCTCGGTCTTAGGTTCAAGTCCCCCTCTGTGCCCTTTCTCTTTTAGTCAAAACAGGCAAAAAACCGCAATCGCCGTGGATTGTTTCCAGGTAGTTCCCACAGCCTAGTGGTTAGAGCTGCCGCCTTGGAGCGCAGAGGTTGTGAGTTCAAGTCTTGTGAAGACCCTGAATCTGATTTGGATTGGTCGTGGTCAGATAGTGTGTGAAGCGACTGATGGTCACGGTTCCAGAAGGTGTTGGAGATGCAGATGCATGTGGTAGCTAGTGTAGAAGTAAGTGGGCCAGGGTGATATAGGTGGGGAGGGTACCATAGGGGGTAAGGTTCATTGTAGTGTGGCAAGGTGGGTCGTGTGGTTGGGGAGGAAGGTACCATTGGATGAAAATGGGAGGGGGTTGTGGTGGAGGGGTGTGACTTGAGAGAGTAAAGAGGAGCCCCTTTTCTTCATATTAAATTTTAAAAAAAGGAAATAAAAGCCCCTCATTTTTCAATCTTTTTCCAAATCCCACAAATCTACTTGCCTCAGCCACCACTTTTGGCAGATCTACAACTTAGGATCCTCCATCACACCTTCCTCCACTTGCACAATGCCTTCCTCCCCACGATCCCCTCCGACTGTACTATCCGACTGTGTGTGTGTGAGAGCAGACGGTGGTCCGGTGTCGTGGTGGCGGTCCGGTGTCGTGGGAGCGTATAATGTTGAGGTAAGTGCTCAGAGGGGATCGTGAAATAGGAGGAAGGTACAGTCGGAGAGGAGCCCCTTTTCTTGATATAAAATTTATAAACAAAAAAAAAAAAGGAAATAAAACCCCCTCACTTTTCAATCTTTTGCCAAACCCCTCAAATCCAATCCACCAGACTTCCTTGGTTCTCACGATCCATTTCCATTAACAGCTGCCAAACTCTCAACCTCTGCATTCTAAGGCAGCTGCTCTAACCACTAAGCTGTGGGAGCTGCTTGTCAGTTGGAAGGGGCGATCAAGGTCTTGTCCTGTTTTGGCAAACTCGTGCCTAAGACCGAGCTAGCTCGGCGACTCTACGGCCGAGCTAGCTCCCGGCACCGTGCTGTTCAGGCTTCTAGCCGGAGCTTTTCTAGTTTTTATGGCCCTGCGTGCCAAAAAGAGCGGGGGACTCAAAGTCTATATATGGCAAGCCTGAGAGGTAGCTCGGTCTTAGGTTCGAGTCCCCCTCTGTGCCCTTTCTCTTTTAGTCAAAACAGGCAAAAAAACGCAATCGCCGTGGATTGTTTCCAGGTAGTTCCCACCGCCTAGTGGTTAGAGCTGCCGCCTTGGAGCGCAGAGGTTGTGAGTTCAAGTCTTGTGAAGACCCTGAATCTGATTTGGATTGGTCGTGGTCAGATAGTGTGTGAAGCGACTGATGGTCACGGTTCCAGAAGGTGTTGGAGATGCAGATGCATGTGGTAGCTAGTGTAGAAGTAAGTGGGCCAGGGTGATATAGGTGGGGAGGGTACCATTGGATGAAAATGGGTGGGGGTTGTGGTGGAGGGGTGTGACTTGAGAGAGTAAAGAGGAGCCCCTTTTCTTCATATAAAATTTAAAAAAAAGGAAATAAAAGCCCCTCATTTTTCAATCTTTTTCCAAATCCCACAAATCTACTTGCCTCAGCCACCACTTTTGGCAGATCTACAACTTAGGATCCTCCATCACACCTTCCTCCACTTGCACAATGCCTTCCGACTACACCTTCCTGCCCATAGTGGGAGGGGACTATGCCTTCCTCCCCACGAACCCCTCCGACTGTACTATCCGACTGTGTGTGTGTGAGAGCAGACGGCGGTCCGGTGTCGTGGTGGCGGTCCGGTGTCGTGGAAGCGTATAATGTCGAGGTAAGTGCTCAGAGGGGATCGTGAAATAGGAGAAAGGTATAGTCGGAGAGGAGTCCCTTTTCTTGATATCAAATTTTAAAACAACAATAAAAAAGGAAATAAAAGCCCCTCACTTTTCAATCTTTTGCCAAACCCCTCAAATCTACTTGCCTCAGCCACCACTTTTAGCAACTCTACAACCTAGGATCCTCCATCACACCTTCCTCCACAATCCCCTCAGACTACACCTCCCTTTCCACAGTGGGAGAAGACGACACCTTCCCCCCGATGATCCCCTCCAACTATACCTTCCTCCTATTCCACGATCCCCTGTGACCACTTACCTTGACATTATACGTTCCCACAACATCGGAACGCCATCTGCTCTCCTTGACATCCTCTTTGTTGAGAAAAGTGTGTGTGTGTGAAGCGACTAATGGTCACAGTTCCAGAAGGTGTTGGAGATGCAGATGCCTGTGGTTGCTGGTGTAGAAGTAAGTGGGCCAGGGTGATATAGGTGGGGAGGGTACCATAGGGGGTAAGATTCATGGTGGTGGGGGGAGTGTGGCAAGGTGGGTGGTGTGGGTGGGGAGGAAGGTACCATTGGATGAAAATGAGTGGGGGTTTTGGTGTGTGTGTGAGAGCAGACTGCGGTCCGGTGTCGTGTTGGCGGGCCGGAGCGTATAATGTCGATCGTGGGGATCGTGGAATAGGAGGAAGGTATAGTCGGAGAGGAGCCCCTTTTCTTGATATAAAATTTTCAAAAAACAATAAAAAAGGAAATAAAAGACCCTCACTTTTCAATCTTTTGCCAAACCACTCAAATCAAATCGAGAATCCTCCATCACACCTTCCTCCACAATCCCCTCAGACTACACCTCCGGAGTGTGGCAAGGTGGGTGGTGTGGTTGGGGAGGAAGGTACCATTGGATGAAAATGGGTGGGGGTTTTGGTGTGTGTGTGTGAGAGCAGACAGCGGTCGGGTGTCGCGGTGGCGGTCAGGAGCGTATAATGTCGAGGTAAGTGCTCAGAGGGGATTGTGGAATAGGAGGAAGGTATAGTCGGAGAGGAGACCCTTTTCTTGATATAAAATTTTCAAACAACAATAAAAAAGGAAATAAAATACCCTCATTTTTCAATCTTTTTCCAAATCCCACAAATCTATTTGCCTCAGCGTCCAGTTTTGTCAGATCTACAACTTAGGATCCTCCATCACACCTTCCTCCACTTGCACAATGCCTTCCGACTACACCTTCCTGCCCGTAGGGGGAGGGGACTACGCCTTCCTCCCCACGATCCCCTCTGACTGTACTATCTAACTGTGTCTGTGTGAGAGCAGACGGCGGTCCGGTGTCGTGGTGGCGGTCCGGTGTCGTGGGAGCGTATAATGTCGAGGTAAGTGCTCAGAGGGGATCGTGGAATAGGAGGAAGGTATAGTCGGAGAGGAGTCCCTTTTCTTGATATAAAATTTTCAAACAACAATAAAAAAGGAAATAAAAGCCGCTCACTTTTCAATCTTTTGCCAAACCCCTCAAATCTACTTGCCTCAGCCACCACTTTTAGCAACTCTACAACCTAGGATCCTCCATCACACCTTCCTCCACAATCCCCTCAGACTACACCTCCCTGTCCGCAGTGGGAGGAGACGACACCTTCCCCCCGATGATCCCCTCCAACTATACCTTCCTCCTATTCCACGATCCCCTGTGACCACTTACCTTGACATTATACGTTCCCACAACATCGGACCGCCATCTGCTCTCCTTGATGTCCTCTTTGTTGAGAAAAGTGTGTGTGTGTGAAGCGACTGATGGTCACGGTTCCAGAAGGTGTTGGAGACGCAGATGCCTGTGATAGCTAGTGTAGAAGTAAGTGGGCCAGGGTGATATAAGTGGGGAGGGTACCATAGGGGGTAAGGTTCATAGTGGTGGGGGGAGTGTGGCAAGGTGGGTGGTGTGGTTGGGGAGGAAGGTACCACTGGATGAAAATAGGTGGGGGTTTTGGTGGAGGGGTGTGACTTGAGAGAGTAAAGAGGAGCCCCTTTTCTTGATATAAAATTTTAAACAACAAAAAAAAAGGAAATAAAAGCCCCTCATTTTTCAATCTTTTTCCAAATCCCACAAATCTACTTTCCTCAGCCACCAGTTTTGTCAGATCTACCACTTAGGATCCTCCATCACACCTTCCTCCACTTGCACAATGCCTTCCGACTACACCTTCCTGCCCGTAGTGGGAGGGGACTATGCCTTCCTCCCCACGAACCCCTCCGACTGTACTATCCGACTGTGTGTGTGTGAGAGCAGACGGCGGTCCGGTGTCGTGGTGGCGGTCCGGTGTCGTGGAAGCGTATAATGTCGAGATAAGTGCTCAGAGGGGATCGTGGAATAGGAGGAAGGTATAGTCGGAGAGGAGTCCCTTTTCTTGATATAAAATTTTCAAACAACAATAAAAAAGGAAATAAAAGCCCCTCACTTTTCAATCTTTTGCCAAACCCCTCAAATCTACTTGCCTCAGCCACCACTTTTAGCAACTCTACAACCTAGGATCCTCCATCACACCTTCCTCCACAATTCCCTCAGACTACACCTCCCTGTCCGCAGTGGGAGGAGACGACACCTTCCCCCCGATGATCCACTCCAACTATACCTTCCTCCTATTCCACGATCTCCTGTGACCACTTACCTTGACAATATACGTTCCCACAACATCGGACCGCCATCTGCTCTCCTTGACGTCCTCTTTGTTGAGAAAAGTGTTTGTGTGTGTGTGTGAAGCGACTGATGGTCACGGTTCCAGAAGGTGTTGGAGATGCAGATGCCTGTGGTAGCTGGTGTAGAAGTAAGTGGGCCAGGGTGATATAGGTGGGGAGGGTACCATAGGGGGTAAGGTTCATAGTGGTGGGGGGAGTGTGGCAAGGTGGGTGGTGTGGTTGGGGAGGAAGGTACCATTGGATGAAAATGGGTGGGGGTTTTGGTATGTGTGTGTGAGAGCAGACGACGGTCCGGTGTCGTGTTGGCGGGCCAGAGCGTATAATGTCGATCGTGGGGATCGTGGAATAGAAGGAAGGTATAGTCGGAGAGGAGCCCCTTTTCTTGATATAAAATTTTCAAACAACAATAAAAAAGGAAATAGAAGGCCCTCACTTTTCAATCTTTTGCCAAACCACTCAAATCAAATCTAGGATCCTCCATCACACCTTCCTCCACAGTCCCCTCAGACTACACCTCCAGAGAGTGGCAAGGTGGGTGGTGTGGTTGGGGAGGAAGGTACCATTGGATGAAAATGGGTGGGGGTTTTGGTGTGTGTGTGTGATAGCAAATGGCGGTCTGGTGTCGTTTTGGCGGGCCGGAGCGTATAATGTCGATCGTGGGGATCGTGGAATATGAGGAAGGTATAGTCGGAGAGAAGTCCCTTTTCTTGATATAAAATTTTCAAACAACAATAAGAAAGGAAATAAAAGCCCCTCACTTTTCAATCTTTTGTCAAACCCCTCAAATCTAGGATCCTCCATCACACCTTCCTCCACAATCCCCTCAGACTACACCTCCCTGTCCGCAGTGGGAGGAGACAACACTTTCCCCCCCCGATGATCCCCTCTGACTATACCTTCCTCCCATTCCACGATCTCCTGTTACCACTTACCTTGACATCATACTCTCCCACAACATCAGACCGTCATCTGCTCTCCTTGATGTCCTCTTTGTCTCACTCCATCAACAGATATCCTCTGGTCCATCATCATCCATATCACCAGACTTCCTTGGTTCTCACGATTTTTCAATCTTTTTCCAAATCCCACAAATCTACTTGCCTCAGCCACCAGTTTTGTCAGATCTAATACTTAGGATCCTCCATCACACCTTCCTCCACTTGCACAATGCCTTCCGACTACACCTTCCTGCCCATAGTGGGAGGGGACTACGGGTGGGGGTTTTGGTGTGCGCGTGTGTGAGAGCAGACGGCGGTCGGGTGTCGTGGTGGCGGTCCGGAGCGTATAATGTCGAGGTAAGTGCTCAGAGGGGATCGTGGAATAGGAGGAAGGTATAGTCGGAGAGGAGTCCCTTTTCTTGATATAAAATTTTCAAACAACAATAAAAAAGGAAATAAAAGCCCCTCACTTTTCAATCTTTTGCCAAACCTCTCAAATCTACTTGCCTCAGCCACCACTTTTAGCAACTCTACAACCTAGGATCCTCCATCACACCTTCCTCCACAATTCTCTAAGACTACACCTCCCTGTCCGCAGTGGGAGGAGACGACACCTTCCCCCCGATGATCCCCTCCAACTATACCTTTCTCCTATTCCACGATCCCCTGTGACCACTTACCTTGACATTATACGTTCCCACAACATCGGACCGCCATCTGCTCTCCTTGACGTCCTCTTTGTTAAGAAAAGTGTGTGTGTGAAGCGACTGATGGTCACGGTTCCAGAAGGTGTTGGAGATGCAGATGCCTGTGGTAGCTGGTGTAGAAGTAAGTGGGCCAGGGTGATATAGGTGGGGAGGGTACCATAGGGGGTAAGGTTCATAGTGGTGGGGGGAGTGTGGCACGATCTCCTGTTACCACTTACCTTGACATCATACGCTCCCACAACATCAGACCGTCATCTGCTCTCCTTGATGTCCTCTTTGTCTCACTCCATCAACCGATATCCTCTGGTCCATCATCATCCATATCACCAGACTTCCTTGGTTCTCACGATCCATTTCCGTTAAAAAAGGAAATAAAAGCCCCTCATTTTTCAATCTTTTTCCAAATCCCACAAATCTACTTGCCTCAGCCACCAGTTTTGTCAGATCTAATACTTAGGATCCTCCATCACACCTTCCTCCACTTGCACAATGCCTTCCGACTACACCTTCCTGCCCATAGTGGGAGGGGACTACGACTTCCTCCCCACGATCCCCTCCGACTGTACTATCCGACTGTGTGTGTGTGAGAGCAGACGGTGGTCCGGTGTCGTGGTGGCGGTCCGGTGTCTTGGGAGCGTATAATGTCTGTTACGCCGAGTGCTCCGGGTTCCCGCTCCTCCCCGGAGCGCTCGCTACACTCTCGCTCCCGCAGCGCCCCGGTCAGATCCACTGACCGGGTGCGCTGCGATACCGCCTCCAGCCGGGATGCGATTCGCGATGCGGGTGGCGCCCGCTCGCGATGCGCACCCCGGCTCCCGTACCTGACTCGCTCTCCGTCGGTCCTGTCCCGGCGCGCGCGGCCCCGCTCCCTAGGGCGCGCGCGCGCCGGGTCTCTGCGATTTAAAGGGCCACTGCGCCGCTGATTGGCGCAGTGGTTCTAATCAGTGTGTTCACCTGTGCACTCCCTATGTATACCTCACTTCCCCTGCACTCCCTCGCCGGATCTTGTTGCCATTGTGCCAGTGAAAGCGTTCCCTTGTGTGTTCCTAGCCTGTGTTCCAGACCTCCTGCCGTTGCCCCTGACTACGATCCTTGCTGCCTGCCCCGACCTTCTGCTACGTCCGACCTTGCTTCTGTCTACTCCCTTGTACCGCGCCTATCTTCAGCAGTCAGAGAGGTTGAGCCGTTGCTAGTGGATACGACCTGGTCACTACCGCCGCAGCAAGACCATCCCGCTTTGCGGCGGGCTCTGGTGAATACCAGTAGTGACTTAGAACCGGTCCACTAGCACGGTCCACGCCAATCCCTCTCTGGCACAGAGGATCCACCTCCTGCCAGCCGGCATCGTGACAGTAGATCCGGCCATGGATCCCGCTGAAGTTCCTCTGCCAGTTGTCGCCGACCTCACCACGGTGGTCGCCCAGCAGTCACAACAGATAGCGCAACAAGGCCACCAGCTGTCTCAACTGACCGTGATGCTACAGCAGCTACTACCACAGCTTCAGCAATCATCTCCTCCGCCAGCTCCTGCACCTCCTCCGCAGCGAGTGGCCGCCTCAGGCCTACGACTATCCTTGCCGGATAAATTTGATGGGGACTCTAAGTTTTGCCGTGGCTTTCTTTCGCAATGTTCCCTGCACTTGGAGATGATGTCGGACCAGTTTCCTACTGAAAGGTCTAAGGTGGCTTTCGTAGTCAGCCTTCTGTCTGGAAAAGCTCTGTCATGGGCCACACCGCTCTGGGACCGCAATGACCCCGTCACTGCCTCTGTACACTCCTTCTTCTCGGAAATTCGAAGTGTCTTTGAGGAACCTGCCCGAGCCTCTTCTGCTGAGACTGCCCTGCTGAACCTGGTCCAGGGTAATTCTTCCGTTGGCGAGTACGCCGTGCAATTCCGTACTCTTGCTTCAGAACTTTCCTGGAATAATGAGGCCCTCTGCGCGACCTTTAAAAAAGGCCTATCCAGCAACATTAAAGATGTTCTGGCCGCACGAGAAATTCCTGCTAACCTACATGAACTCATTCATCTAGCCACTCGCATTGACATGCGTTTTCCCGAAAGGCGTCAGGAGCTCCGCCAGGATATGGACTTTGTTCGCACGAGGCGTTTTTTCTCCCCGGCTCCTCTCTCCTCTGGTCCTCTGCAATCCGTTCCTGTGCCTTCCGCCGTGGAGGCTATGCAAGTTGACCGGTCTCGCCTGACACCTCAAGAGAGGACACGACGCCGCATGGAGAATCTCTGCCTGTACTGTGCCGGTACCGAACACTTCCTGAAGGATTGTCCTATCCGTCCTCCCCGCCTGGAAAGACGTACGCTGACTCCGCACAAAGGTGAAACAGTCCTTGATGTCAACTCTGCTTCTCCACGTCTTACTGTGCCTGTGCGGATATCTGCCTCTACCTTCTCCTTCTCCACTAAGACCTTCTTGGACTCCGGATCTGCAGGAAACTTTATTTTGGCCTCTCTCATCAACAGGTTCAACATCCCAGTGACCAGTCTCGCCAGACCTCTCTACATCAATTGCGTTAACAATGAAAGATTGGACTGTGCCGTGCGTTACCGCACGGAACCCCTCCTAATGTGCATCGGACCTCACCACGAAAAAATTGAGTTTTTGGTCCTCTCCAATTGCACTTCCGAAATTCTCCTTTGACTACCCTGGCTTCAACACCATTCCCCAACCCTGGATTGGTCCACAGGGGAGATCAAGAGTTGGGGTCCCTCTTGTTTCAAGGACTGCCTTAAACCAGTTACCAGTACTCCTTGCCGTGACCCTGTGGTTCCCCCTGTAACCGGTCTCCCTAAGGCCTATATGGACTTTGCGGATGTTTTTTGCAAAAAACAAGCTGAGACTCTACCTCCTCACAGGCCTTATGACTGTCCTATTGACCTCCTCCCGGGCACTACTCCACCCCGGGGCAGAATTTATCCTCTCTCTGCCCCAGAGACTCTTGCTATGTCTGAGTACATCCAGGAAAATTTAAAAAAGGGCTTTATCCGCAAATCCTCCTCTCCTGCCAGAGCCGGATTTTTCTTTGTGTCCAAAAAAGATGGCTCCCTACGTCCTTGCATTGACTACCGCGGTCTTAATAAAATCACGGTAAAGAACCGCTACCCTCTACCTCTCATCTCTGAACTCTTTGATCGCCTCCAAGGTGCCCACATCTTTACCAAACTGGACTTAAGAGGTGCTTATAATCTCATCCGCATCAGAGAGGGGTATGAATGGAAAACGGCATTTAACACTAGAGATGGACACTTTGAGTATCTGGTCATGCCCTTTGGCCTGTGCAACGCCCCTGCCGTCTTCCAAGACTTTGTTAATGAAATTTTTCGTGATCTCTTATATTCCTGTGTTGTTGTGTATCTGGACGATATCCTGATTTTTTCTGCCAACCTAGAAGAACACCGCCAGCATGTCCGCATGGTTCTTCAGAGACTTCGTGACAATCAACTTTATGCCAAAATGGAGAAATGTCTGTTTGAATGTCAATCTCTTCCTTTCCTAGGATACTTGGTCTCTGGCCAGGGACTACAAATGGATCCAGACAAACTCTCTGCCGTCTTAGATTGGCCACGCCCCTCCGGACTCCGTGCTATCCAACGTTTTTTGGGGTTCGCCAATTATTACAGACAATTTATTCCACATTTTTCCACCATTGTGGCTCCTATCGTGGCTTTAACCAAAAAGAATGCCAATCCTAAGTCATGGCCTCCTCAAGCGGAAGACGCCTTTAAACAGCTCAAGTCTGCCTTTTCTTCAGCTCCCGTGCTCTCCAGACCTGACCCATCTAAACCCTTCCTATTGGAGGTTGATGCCTCCTCAGTAGGAGCTGGAGCGGTCCTTCTACAAAAAAATTCTTCCGGGCATGCTGTTACTTGTGGTTTTTTTTCTAAGACCTTCTCTCCGGCGTAGAGGAACTACTCCATCGGGGATCGAGAGCTACTAGCCATTAAATTAGCACTTGAGGAATGGAGGCATCTGCTGGAGGGATCAAGATTTCCAGTTATTATTTACACCGATCACAAGAACCTCTCCTATCTCCAGTCTGCCCAACGGCTGAATCCTCGCCAGGCCAGGTGGTCTCTGTTCTTTGCCCGATTTAATTTTGAAATTCATTTTCGCCCTGCCGATAAGAACATTAGGGCCGATGCTCTCTCTCGTTCCTCGGATGCCTCCGAAGTAGAGCTCTCTCCGCAACACATCATTCCTCCTGACTGCCTGATCTCCACTTCTCCAGCCTCCATCAGGCAAACTCCTCCAGGGAAGACCTTCGTCTCCCCACGCCAACGCCTCGGAATCCTCAAATGGGGTCACTCCTCCCATCTCGCAGGTCATGCGGGCATCAAGAAATTCGTGCAACTCATCTCTCGTTTCTATTGGTGGCCGACTCTGGAGACGGATGTTGTGGATTTTGTGCGAGCCTGCACTGTCTGTGCCCGGGATAAGACTCCTCGCCAGAAGCCCGCTGGTCTTCTTCATCCTCTGCCTGTTCCCGAACAGCCTTGGTCTCTGATTGGTATGGACTTTATTACAGACTTACCCTCATCCCGTGGCAACACTGTTGTTTGGGTGGTCGTTGATCGATTCTCCAAGATGGCACATTTCATCCCTCTTCCTGGTCTTCCTTCTGCGCCTCAGTTGGCCAAAAATTTTTTGTACACATTTTTCGTCTTCACGGGTTGCCCACGCAGATCGTCTCGGATAGAGGCGTCCAATTCGTGTCTAAATTCTGGAGGGCTCTCTGTAAACAACTCAAGATTAAATTAAACTTTTCTTCTGCCTATCATCCTCAATCCAATGGGCAAGTAGAAAGAATTAACCAGGTCCTGGGTGATTATTTACGGCATTTTGTTTCCTCCCGCCAGGATGACTGGGCAGATCTTCTACCATGGGCCGAATTCTCGTATAACTTCAGAGTTTCTGAATCTTCTTCCAAATCCCCATTTTTCGTGGTGTACGGCCGTCACCCTCTTCCCCCCCTCCCTACTCCCTTGCCCTCTGGTGTACCCGCTGTGGATGAAATATCTCGTGATCTTTCCACCATATGGAAAGAGACCCAAAATTCTCTCTTACAGGCTTCATCACGCATGAAGAAGTTTGCTGATAAGAAAAGAAGAGCTCCCCCCATTTTTTCTCCCGGAGACAAGGTATGGCTCTCCGCTAAATATGTCCGCTTCCGTGTTCCCAGCTACAAATTGGGACCACGCTATCTTGGTCCTTTCAAAATTTTGTGCCAGATTAATCCTGTCTCTTATAAACTTCTTCTCCCTCCTTCTCTTCGTATTCCTAATGCCTTTCACGTTTCTCTTCTTAAACCACTCATCATCAACCGTTTCTCTCCTAAACTTATCTCTCCCACTCCTGTCTCCGGTTCTTCAGACATCTTTCCCGTAAAGGAGATACTGGCCTCCAAAAAGGTCAGAGGAAAAACCTTCTTTTTGGTTGACTGGGAGGGCTGTGGTCCTGAAGAGAGATCCTGGGAACCTGAGGACAATATCCTAGATAAAAATCTGGTCCTCAGGTTCTCAGGCTCCAAGAAGAGGGGGAGACCCAAGGGGGGGGTACTGTTACGCCGAGCGCTCCGGGTTCCCGCTCCTCCCCGGAGCGCTCGCTACACTCTCGCTCCCGCAGCGCCCCGGTCAGATCCACTGACCGGGTGCGCTGCGATACCGCCTCCAGCCGGGATGCGATTCGCGATGCGGGTGGCGCCCGCTCGCGATGCGCACCCCGGCTCCCGTACCTGACTCGCTCTCCGTCGGTCCTGTCCCGGCGCGCGCGGCCCCGCTCCCTAGGGCGCGCACGCGCCGGGTCTCTGCGATTTAAAGGGCCACTGCGCCGCTGATTGGCGCAGTGGTTCTAATCAGTGTGTTCACCTGTGCACTCCCTATGTATACCTCACTTCCCCTGCACTCCCTCGCCGGATCTTGTTGCCATTGTGCCAGTGAAAGCGTTCCCTTGTGTGTTCCTAGCCTGTGTTCCAGACCTCCTGCCGTTGCCCCTGACTACGATCCTTGCTGCCTGCCCCGACCTTCTGCTACGTCCGACCTTGCTTCTGTCTACTCCCTTGTACCGCGCCTATCTTCAGCAGTCAGAGAGGTTGAGCCGTTGCTAGTGGATACGACCTGGTCACTACCGCCGCAGCAAGACCATCCCGCTTTGCGGCGGGCTCTGGTGAATACCAGTAGTGACTTAGAACCGGCCCACTGGCACGGTCCACGCCAATCCCTCTCTGGCACAGAGGATCCACCTCCTGCCAGCCGGCATTGTGACAATGTCAAGGTAAGTGCTTAGAGGGGATCGTGAAATAGGAGGAAGGTATAGTCGGAGAGGAGTCCCTTTTCTTGATATAAAATTTTCAAACAACAATAAAAAAGGAAATAAAAGCCCCTCACTTTTCAATCTTTTGCCAAACCCCTCAAATCTTCTTGCCTCAACCACCACTTTTAGCAACTCTACAACCTAGGACCCTTCATCACACCTTCCTCCACAATCCCCTAAGACTACACCTCCCTGTCCGCAGTGGGAGGAGACGACACCTTCCCCCCGATGATCCCCTCCAACTATACCTTCCTCCTATTCCACGATCCCCTGTGACCACTTACCTTGACATTATACGTTCCCACAACATCGGACCGCTATCTGCTCTCCTTGACGTCCTCTTTGTTGAGAAAAGTGTGTGTGTGTGTGTGTGAAGCGACTGATGGTCTCGGTTTCAGAAGGTTTTGGAGATGCAGATGCCTGTGGTAGCTGGTGTAGAAGTAAGTGTGCCAGGGTGATATAGGTGGGGAGGGTACCATAGGGGGTAAGGTTCATAGTGGTGGGGGGAGTGTGGCAAGGTGGGTGGTGTGGATGGGGAGGAAGGTACCATTGGATGAAAATGGGTGGAGGTTTTGGTGTGTGTGTGTGAGAGCAGACGGCGGTCCGGTGTCGTGTTGGCGGGCCGGAGCGTATAATGTCGATCGTGGGGATCGTGGAATAGGAGGAAGGTATAGTCGGAGAGGAGCCCCTTTTCTTGATATAAAATTTTCAAACAACAATAAAAAAGGAAATAAAAGACCCTCACTTTTCAATCTTTTGCCAAACCACTCAAATCAAATCTAGGATCCTCCATCACACCTTGCTCCACAATCCGCTCAGACTACACCTCCGGAGTGTGGCAAGGTGGGTGGTGTGGTTGGGGAGGAAGGTACCATTGGAAGAAAATGGGTGGGGGTTTTGGTGTGCGCGTGTGTGAGAGCAGACGGCGGTCGGGTGTCGTGGTGGCGGTCCGGAGCATATAATGTCGAGGTAAGTGCTCAGAGGGGATCGTGGAATAGGAGGAAGGTATAGTCGGAGAGGAGTCCCTTTTCTTGATATAAAATTTTCAAACAACAATAAAAAAGGAAATAAAAGCCCATCACTTTTCAATGTTTTGCCAAACCTCTCAAATCTACTTGCCTCAGCCACCACTTTTAGCAACTCTACAACCTAGGATCCTCCATCACACCTTCCTCCACAATTCTCTAAGACTACACCTCCCTGTCCGCAGTGGGAGGAGACGACACCTTCCCCCCGATGATCCCCTCCAACTATACCTTCCTCCTATTCCACGATCCCCTGTGACCACTTACCTTGACATTATACGTTCCCACAACATCGGACCGCCATCTGCTCTCCTTGACGTCCTCTTTGTTAAGAAAAGTGTGTGTGTGAAGCGACTGATGGTCACAGTTCCAGAAGGTGTTGGAGATGCAGATGCCTGTGGTAGCTGGTGTAGAAGTAAGTGGGCCAGGGTGATATAGGTGGGGAGGGTACCATAGGGGGTAAGGTTCATAGTGGTGGGGGGAGTGTGGCAAGGTGGGTGGTGTGACTTGAGAGAGTAGAGAGGAGCCCCTTTTCTTCATATAAAATTTTAAACAAAAAAAAAAAGGAAATAAAAGCCCCTCATTTATCAATCTTTTTCCAAATCCCACAAATCTACTTGCCTCAGCCACCACTTTTGGCAGATCTACAACTTAGGATCCTCCATCACACCTTCCTCCACTTGCACAATGCCTTCCGACTACACCTTCCTGCCCGTAGTGGGAGGGGACTACGCCTTCCTTCCCACGATCCCCTCCGACTGTACTATCCGACTGTGTGTGTGTGAGAGCAGACGGCGGTCCGGTGTCGTGGTGGCGGTCCGGTGTCGTGGGAGCGTATAATGTCGAGGTAAGTGCTCAGAGGGAATCGTGGAATAGGAGGAAGGTATAGTCGGAGAGGAGTCCCTTTTCTTGATATAAAATTTTCAAACAACAATAAAAAAGGAAATAAAAGCCCCTCACTTTTCAATCTTTTGCCAAACCCCTCAAATCTACTTGCCACAGCCACCACTTTTAGCAACTCTACAACCAAGATCCTCCATCACACCTTCCTCCACAATCCCCTCAGACTACACCTCCCTGTCCGCAGTGGGAGGAGACGACACCTTCCCCCCGATGATCCCCTCCAACTATACCTTCCTTATATTCCACGATCCCCTGTGACCACTTACCTTGACATTATACGTTCCCACAACATCGGACCGCCATCTGCTCTCCTAGACATCCTCTTTGTTGAGAAAAGTGTGTGTGAGTGAAGCGACTAATGGTTACAGTTCCAGAAGGTGTTGGAGATGCAGATGCCTGTGGTAGCTGGTGTAGAAGTAAGTGGGCCAGGGTGATATAGGTGGGGAGGGTACCATAGGGGGTAAGATTCATGGTGGTGGGGGGAGTGTGGCAAGGTGGGTGGTGTGGTTGGGGAGGAAGGTACCATTGGATGAAAATGGGTGGGCATTTCGGTGGCCGGATGGACTACACCCAAGAGTTCTTAGAGAGGTAAGTTCAGTAATATATGTACCCTTGTTCATGATATTTAGAGATTCTCTGGTGTCTGGTATTGTGCCAAGGGACTGGCGCAAGGCTAATGTGGTACCAATCTTCAAGAAGGGCTCTAGGTCTTCGCCAGGCAATTATAGATCGGTAAGTCTAACATGCATCGTGGGTAAATTGTTTGAAGGACTTATAAGGGATTACATACAGGAATACATAGGGGATAATAATATTATAAGTGATAGCCAGCATGGGTTTACTAAGGATAGAAGTTGTCAAACCAATCTAATTTGCTTTTATGAAAAGGTGAGTAGAAGCCTTGACAGAGGAATGGCTGTGGATATAGTGTTTCTGGATTTTGACAAAGCGTTTGATACTGTCCCTCACAGACGTCTGACAGGTAAGTTAAGGTCCTTGGGCTTGGAAACTTTAGTTTGTAACTGGATTGAACACTGGCTCATGGATCGTACCCAGAGAGTGGTGGTCAATGATTCGTACTCTGATTGGTCCCCGGTTATTAGTGGTGTACCCCAAGGTTCAGTACTTGGCCCGCTGCTGTTTAATTTATTTATCAATGATATAGAGAATGGTATTAACAGCTCTGTTTCTATCTTTGCAGATGACACCAAGCTTTGTAGCACGGTACAGTCTATAGAGTATGTGCATAAGTTACAAGATGACTTGGATAGACTAAGTGTCTGGGCATCCACTTGGCAAATGAGGTTCAATGTGGATAAATGTAAAGTTATGCATCTGGGTACTAATAACCTGCATGCGTCGTATGTCTTAGGGGGGGATTAAACTGGCAGAGTCACTGGTAGAGAAGAATCTGGGTGTACTTGTAGATCACAGACTACAGAATAGCATGCAATGTCAGGCTGCTGCTTCCAAAGCCGGCAGGATATTGTCATGTATCAAAAGAGGCATGGACTCAAGGGACAGGGACATAATACTCCCCCTTTATAAAGCATTGGTACGGCCTCACCTGGAATATGCTGTTCAGTTTTTGGTCGCCTGTTCATAAAAGAGACACTGCGGAGTTGGAAAGGGTGCAGAGACGCGCGACTAAACTAATATGGGGCATGGAACATCTTAGCTATGAGGAGCGATTAAAGGAGTTACAATTGTTTAGTCTTGAGAAGAGACGTTTAAGGGGGGATATGATAAACATATATAAGTATATAAATGGCCCATACAAAAAATATGGAGAAAAACTGTTCCAGGTTAAACCCCCCCAAAGGACGAGGGGGCACTCCCTCCGTCTGGAGAAGAAAAGGTTTAGTCTAAAGGGGCGACACGCCTTCTTTACCGTGAGGACTGTGAATTTATTGAACGGTCTACCTCAGGAACTGGTCACAGCAGGAACAATTAACAGCTTTAAAACAGGGTTAGATACATTCCTGGAACAAAATAACATTAATGCTTATGCAGAATTATAAAACTACATCCCTTTCCCTTATCCCCTTACACCCTTCCCTTCAATCCCCTGGTTGGACTTGATGGACGTATGTCTTTTTTCAACCATACTAACTATGTAACTATGTGTGTGTGAGAGCAGACGGCGGTCCAGTGTCGTGGTGGCGGTCCGGAGCGTATAATGTCGAGGTAAGTGCTCAGAGGGGATCGTGGAATAAGAGGAAGGTATAGTCAGAGAGGAGCCCCTTTTCTTGAAATAAAATTTTCAAACAACAACAAAAAAGGAAATAAAAGCCCCTCACTTTTCAATCTTTTGCCAAACCCCTCAAATCAAATCTAGGATCCTCCGTCACACCTCCTCCACAATCCCCTCAGACTACACCTCCCTGTCCGCAGTGGGAGGAGACGACACCTTCCCCCCGATGATCCCCTCCAAATATACCTTCCTCCTATTCCACGATCCCCTGTGACCACTTACCTTGACATTATACACTCCCACAACATCGGACCGCCATCTGCTCTCCTTGACGTCCTCTTTGTTAAGAAAAGCGTGTGTGTGTGTGAAGCGACTGATGGTCACGGTTCCAGAAGGTGTTGGAGATGCAGATGCCTGTGGTAGCTGGTGTAGAAGTAAGTGGGCCAGGGTGTTATAGGTGGGGAGGGTACCATAGGGGGTAAGGTTCATAGTGGTGGGGGGAGTGTGGCAAGGTGAGTGGTGTGGTTGGGGAGGAAGGTACCATTGGATGAAAATGGGTGGGGGTTTTGGTGGAGAGGTGTGACTTGAGAGAGTAAAGAGGAGCCCCTTTTCTTGATATAAAATTTTAAACAACAAAAAAAAAGGAAATAAAAGCCCCTCATTTTTCAATCTTTTTCCAAATCCCACAAATCTACTTGCCTCAGCCACCACTTTTGGCAGATCTACAACTTAGGATCCTCCATCACACCTTCCTACACTTGCACAATGCCTTCCGACTACACCTTCCTGCCCGTAGTGGGAGGGGACTACGCCTTCCTCCCCACGATCCCCTCCGACTGTACTATCCGACTGTGTGAGAGCAGACGGCGGTCCGGTGTCGTGGTGGCGGTCCGGTGTCGTGGGAGCGTATAATGTCGAGGTAAGTGCTCAGAGGGGATCGTGGAATAGGAGGAAGGTATAGTCGGAGAGGAGTACCTTTTCTTGATATAAAATTTTCAAACAACAATAAAAAAGGAAATAAAAGCCCCTCACTTTTCAATCTTTTGCCAAACCCCTCAAATCTACTTGCCTCAGCCACCACTTTTAGCAACTCTACAACCTAGGATCCTGCATCACACCTTCCTCCACAATCCCCTCAGACTACACCTCCCTGTCCGCAGTGGGAGGAGACGACACCTTCCCCCCGATGATCCCCTCCAACTATACCTTCTTCCTATTCCACGATCCCCTGTGACCACTTACCTTGACATTATACGTTCCCACAACATCGGACCGCCATCTGCTCTCCTTGATGTCCTCTTTGTTGAGATAAGTGTGTGTGTGAAGCGACTGAACGTCACGGTTCCAGAAGGTGTTGGAGATGCAGATGCCTGTGGTAGCTGGTGTAGAAATAAGTGGGCCAGGGTGATATAGGTGGGGAGGGTACCATAGGGGGTAAGATTCATGGTGGTGGGGGGAGTGTGGCAAGGTGGGTGGTGTGGTTGGGGAGGAAGGTACCATTGGATGAAAATGGGTGGGGATTTTGGTGTGTGTGTGTGAGAGCAGACGACGGTCCGGTGTTGTGGTGGCGGTCCGGAGCGTATAATGTCGAGGTAAGTGCTCAGAGGAGATCGTGGAATATGAGGAAGGTATAGTCGGAGAGGAGCCCCTTTTCTTGATATAACATTTTCAAACAACAATAAAAAAGGAAATAAAAGCCCCTCACTTTTTAATCTTTTGCCAAACCCCTCAAATCAAATCTAGGATGCTCCATCACACCTTCCTCCACAATCCCCTCAGACTACACCTCCCTGTCCGCAGTGGGAGGAGACGACACCTTGCCCCCGATGATCCCCTCCAACTATACCTTCTTCCTATTCCACGATCCCCTGTGACCACTTACCTTGACATTATACGTTCCCACAACATCGGACCGCCATCTGCTCTCCTTGACGTCCTCTTTGTTGAGAAAAGTGTGTGTGTGAAGCGACTGATCGTCACGGTTCCAGAAGGTGTTGGAGATGCAGATGCCTGTGGTAGCTGGTGTAGAAATAAGTGGGCCAGGGTGATATAGGTGGGGAGGGTACCATAGGGGGTAAGATTCATGGTGGTGGGGGGAGTGTGGCAAGGTGGGTGGTGTGATTGGGAGGAAGGTACAATTGGATGAAAATGGGTGGGGATTTTGGTGTGTGTGTGTGAGAGCAGACGGCGATCCGGTGTTGTGGTGGCGGTCCGGAGCGTATAATGTCGAGGTAAGTGCTCAGAGGGGATCGTGGAATAGGAGGAAGGTATAGTCGGAGAGGAGTCCCTTTTCTTGATATAAAATTTTCAAACAACAATAAAAAAGTAAATAAAAGCCCCTTACTTTTCAATCTTTTGCCAAACCCCTCAAATCAAATCTAGGATCCTCCATCACACCTTCCTCCACAATCCCCTCAGACTACACTTCCCTGTCCGCAGTGGGAGGAGACAACACTTTTCCCCCCGATGATCTCCTCCGACTATACCTTCCTCCTATTCCACGATCCCCTGTGACCACTTACCTTGACATCATATGCTCCCACAACATCGGACCGTCATCTGCTCTCCTTGACGTCCTTGGTGGTGGGGGGAGTGTGGCAAGGTGGGTGGTGTGGTTGGGGAGGAAGGTACCATTGGATGAAAATGGGTGGGGGTTTTGGTGGAGGGGTGTGACTTGAGAGAGTAGAGAGGTTACCTTCCATTCTGGACTTCTTGCCTGGCTTTTATTAATAATAGTTATTTATTTAAATTCTACTAAATTTTATTTCAAAAATTCACTTTTCATAAATTATAAAAAGTCTTTAAACAAAGTCTACAAACTACAAGGTGATCAGATAAGTGCTAAACATTGTTGCATGATGTGCATTACAGACCAAGCTGTAGCTAGCTCTTTTTGCTCCTGAGGCGATAACAGAAAATTGTGCCCCCCCCCCATTTTATAAAATAGAAAAGCAAAAAAAGGAGGACGGCGCCTCGTGTAATTCCGATGGTATGTGTTAAAGCGAAAGATTAAGTAGTATGCTCACCTTAGGTGAACCTTGGGTTCATGCATGTAACCCCTCCGTGTTGGGGTAGTGAGCGATAGTCCTGAGCTGCAGCCTGCGGGTTGCGGCCGATGTCCTCGCAGGGATCGGCAGAAGTCTTGGAACAAAGTACGGTTTGAAGAAAAAGGAGAACCCTCTTCGTCGGCGCTGCTCGGATGTTGCAATAATGTGGATGGTACCCAGAGTATTATGTAACAATATTTTATTGAAACACATACAATAGGGGGTACAGACATTACAAGACGCATTTCGGGAGTGAGCCCTCCCTTTCTCAATTGTTGACATATGCAGTCTCTGCAGCGACTCACTGATCAGAGTTATTCTCTTCTTTTTTTCTTCCCTATCTGGCACAGGACATCATGATAATCTGTTCCAGCCAAAACTCTTGGACAGAACCTGCAACACAAACATTAGTATTAGGCTAGGCACTTTTTCAGTATTATCCTCCCCTTTTCCCTCCTCCAAACACAATGCTACCAGCCTTCCTACAATGCAAAATTAATTATGATTATTGATTACATTTAAAAGTCACTTTTTATAAATTATGAAACATCTTTAAACAAAGTCTGCAAACTACAAGGCTCTTATAACCAGTAGAGGGGTGACAGAGGGATGTACGGGGTAACCGTGGGGTGTACAGGGGTTACAGAGGGGTGACAGAAGGGTGTAGAGGGGTGACAGAGGGGTGTACGGGATAACAGAGGGGTGTCCAGGGGTTACAGAGAGGTTACGAGAGGTGACAGAGAGGTATAGAGGAGTGAAAGAAGGGTAGGGGAGCACTACCTGAAGCTGAGTAGGCCTCTGTCAACGCTGCCCCTTCTCCTTCCATCCATCCACATCATTCTTCTGAGGGACCAGGGAGAATCTAGAGTCCATGGCTGCTCAACAGGAGAGGGAGAATACACGAGTATTGGAGCTGCAGCATCACCCGTCCCGGCACTGCACACAGACTTTCCTGAGTCCGGCCTGCACGCCTGTGACTCATCAAAAAAAAATAATAATTTTAGCGTCCTATTTCCCACCAGAGTGTGCTTGCACACTGGTTGGGAATCAATGCCTCAGTGCAATGTGTGCTGGACCCCCTTTGTGCCCCCTTGCAACAGCGCACCTGAGGCGAGCGCCTCACATGCCTCATGGGAGCTACAGCCCTGATTACAGAACATACAAATGCAAAAGACACAAACTTCAAAAAACACTAAAATCTGTGATAAAAGTGCTATAAAAAAGAGGTAGTATTATATGTGACAAGGTCATCAAGGTTGGATTTAAAAGGGGCAGTTTAAGTTGTAGAAATTTCTGCAACAGTCCATTCCAAAAACCTGAGTGAGGGGAACTCTGAGATTAATGTTTTGCCACCAGTTGGTTTCAAAACAATTTTATCCAGATTTGTAATTTTCTTCACACTTTCACTACTTGGAGTTGGAATAACCATGACTGCTGGCACCAGACTTGACATCCAATGGGTCCACAAAAAATAATTAAAAAAAATTAAAATAAATGTAACCTCTTAAGGACTTAGGGCGTACCTGTATGCCCTAAGCCCAGTCCCGGTGTGAAAAACGGGGTCACGCCGTGACCCCGCATCACACCGGATTGATCCCGGATGCCAATCATAGCCGGGACCCTGGGCTAACAGCGCTGCACCAACTTTTGTGCCGCGAGCTGTTAACCCTTCAGACGCGACGATCAAAGTTGACCGCCACGTCTGAAAACGAAAGCAAACGGTTCCCGGCAGCTCAGTCGGGCTGATCGGGACATCACGATAAAATTGCGATGTTCCGATCAGCTGGGACGCAGGCGGAGGTCTCCTTACCTGTCTCCGCGGCATCCTATCGGGGATTGATTGCTCCAAGCCTGAGCTACAGGCTTGAGCAATCGAGCTCCTATCTGACTGATCCCTGCAAAGCTATGGCTTTGCAGGGATCAGCATAGGAGATCAGTGTGTGCAGTGCTATAGCTCCCTATGGGAGCTATAACACTGCAAAAAAAAAGTGAAAAAAGAAAAAGTTAACAAAGGTCATTTAACCCCTTCCATTTTAAAAGTTTGAATCACCCCATTTTCCCATAAAAAAAACTGTGTAAATAAAAATAAAAATAAACATATGTGGTATCGCCACGTGCGAAAATATCCAAACTATAAAAATATATTGTTAACTAAATTGCACGGTTAATGGCGAGCGCGCAAAAAATTCCAAAGTCCAAAATAGTGTATTTTTGGTCACTTTTAATATCATGAAAAAATGAATAAAAAGCAATAAAAAAAAAAACGATCAATGCAAAAATGGTACCGATAAAAACTTCAGAACACGGCGCAAAAAATTTAGTCCTCATAATGGCCCTTACGCAGAAAAATAAAAAGTTATTGGGGTTAGAAGATGAAAATTTTTGACATATAAATTTTCCTGCATGTAGTTATGATTTTTTTCCGAAGTACGACAATATCCAACCTATAAAATTAGGATATCATTTTAACCGTATGGATGTACAGAATAAAGATAAGTGGTTATTTTTACCAAAAAATGCACTGCGTAGTAAAGGAAGCCCCCAAAAGCTACAAAATGAAATTTTTTCTTCAATTTTTTCGCACAATGATTTTTTTTTCCATTTCGACGAGGATTATTTGGTAAAATGACTAATGTAACTGCAAATTAGAATTGGTGGCGCAAAAAATAAGCCATCGTATGGATTTTTAGGTAAAAAATTGAAAGCGTTATGATTTTTAGAAGGTGATGAGGAAAAAATGAAAATGCAAAAATGGAAAAACTCTTAAAAAATCTCTTTGTCTAAACACCAGAAGGTATACTTTTGCCTGGCCTTTCACAGTATCTAGGCCCTTGAGACTTTAACCCCTTAAGGACCATGGACGTACGCGTACGTCTAAGCACCCTGGTAGTTAAGGACCAAGGACGTACGCGTACGTCCATGGGAATTTCGGTCCCTGCCGCACGCTGGGCGGAGACCGGGGTGACTGCTAATATCGATCAGCAGTCCCGAAGCTCAAATGCCCAGGGGGTCATTAGACCCCCCATGTCAGCGATCGGCGCAAATTGCAAGTTAATTCACACTTGCGATTTGTGCGGGCGAGGCAGCGGGCGACGATCGGTGTCGGAGATCGTCAGGCGGCGACGACTTGCAGCAGGCTCTCTGGATCCGACAGAAGCCGGTAAGTTGCCTAGCAACATCTGGAGGGCTACAGTCCGAGACCACTATACAGTGGTCTCTCTACTGTAGCACTCCAGATGTTTCAAAACTACAACTCCCAGCATGCCTAGACAGCTGTTTGGGCATGCTGGGATTTGTAGTTTTGAAACAGCTGGAGGGCTACAGTTTTAGACCACTATACAGTAGTTTCTGAACTATGGCCCTCCAGATCTTGCAAAACTACAACTCCTAGCATGCCCACACAACTGTTTGCTGTCTGGGCATGCTGGGATTAGTAGTTTTGCAACATCTGGAGGGCCACAGTTTGCAGTGGTCTCTATACTGTAGCTGTCCAGATGTTTCAAAACTGCAAATCCCAGCATGTTGGGAGTTGTAGTTGCGATCCCTCCAGCTGTTGCATAACTACATCTCCCAGCATGCCCTTCGGCGATCAGTACATGCTGGGAGTTGTAGTTTTGTAACAGCTGGAGGCACACTGGTTGGAAAATACTGAGTTAGATAACAGAACCTTACTGAAGGTTTCCAACCAGTGTGCCTCCAGCTGTTGCAAAAGTACAACTCCCAGCATGCACGGTCTGTCAGTACATGCTGGGAGTTGTAGTTTTGAAACAGCTGGAGGTTTGCCACCCCCCCCCCCTTCCCATGTGAATTTACAGGGTACATTCACACAGGCAGGTTTACAGTAAGTTTTCTGCTTCAAGTATGAGCTCCGGCAAATTTTTCGCCGCAGCGCAAACTCCTAGTGGGAAATTCACCGTAACCAGCCAGTGCAAATGTACCCTAAAAACACTACACTACACTAACACATAATAAAGGGTAAAACACTACATATACACTCCCTTACACTGTCCCCCCCAATAAAAATGAAAAACGTATTGTTAGGCAGTGTTTCCAAAGCAACAACTCCCAGCATTTCTGGACAGCCACTGACACTGACACAGGCATGCTGGGAGTTTAGCAACAGCTGGAGGCACCCTGTTTGGGAATCACTGGCATAGAATACCCCTAGGTCCACTCCTATGCAATCCCTAATTTAGTCCTCAAATGCACATGGAGCTCTCTCACTTCAGAGCCCTGTCCGATTTCAAGGAAACAGTTTAGGGCCACATATGGGGTATTTCCGTACTCGGGAGAAATTACACTACAAAATTTGGGGGGCTTTTTCTCCTTTTACCCCTTATGAAAAGGAAAAGTTGGGGTCTACACCAGCCTGTTAGTGTAAAAAAAAAAAAAAAATGTTTTACACTAACATGCTGGTGTTGCCCTTTACTTTTTGTTTTCACAAGAGGTAAAAGGAAAAAAGACCCCCACAATTTGTAACACAATTTCTCCTGAGTACAGAAATACCCAATATGTGCTCTGCGGGCACACAACAAGGCTCAGGAGTGAGAGAGCACTATGTACATTTGATGCCTAAATTGGTGATTTGCACAGGGGTGGCTGATTTTACAGTGGTTCTGACATAAACGCAAAAAAATAAATAATGACATGTGACCCCATTTTGGAAACTACACCCCTCACGGAATGTAACAAGGGGTATAGTGAGCTTTAACACCCCACAGGTCTTTGACAAATTTTCATTAAAGTTGGATGGGAAAATGAAAAAAAATATTTTTTTTCACTAAACGGAACATAGGAAAAAAGCCCCCCAAAATTTGTAATCCAATTTCTTCTGAGTAAGAACATACCCCATATGTGGATGTAAAGTGCTCTGCGGGCAAACTACAATGCTCAGAAGAGAAGGAGCGCCATTGGGATTTTGAAGAGAAAATGTGTCCGGAATTGAAGGCCACGTGTGTTTACAAAGCCCCCATAGTGCCAGAATAATGGACCCCTCAACATGTGACCCCATTTTGGAAATTACACCCCTCATGTAATGTAATAATGGGTACAGTGAGCATTTACGCCCCACATGTGTCTGACAGATTTTTGGAACAGTGGTCTGTGAAAATTAAAAATATAATTTTTCATTTGCTCAGCCCAATGTTCCAAAGATCTGTCAAATGCCAGTAAATACTCACTGCACCCCTTATTAAATTCTGTGAGGAGTGTAGTTTCCAAAATAGGGTCACATGTGGGGGGTCCACTGTTCTGGCACCACAAGGGGCTTTGTAAACGCACATGGCCCCTGACTTCCATTCCAAACAAATTCACTCTTCAAAAGCTCAATGGTGCTCCTTTTCTTCTGAGCATTGTAGTTCGTCCGCAGAGCACTTGACGTCCACACATGGGGTATTTTCATACTCAGAAGAAATGGGGCTACAAATTTTGGGGGTAATTTTCTCCTATTACCCCTTGTAAAAATGTAAAATTTGGGGAAAAACCAGCATTTTAGTGAAAAAACTTTTTTTTCATTTACACATGCAACTTTAACAAAAAGTTGTGAAATAACTGTGAGGTGTTAAGGCTCACTGTACCCCTTGTTACATTCCTTGAGCGGTGTAGTTTCCAAAATAGTATGCCATGTGGGTATTTTTGCTGTTCTGGCACCATAGGGGCTTCCTAAATGCGACATGCCTTCCAAAAACCATTTCAGCAAAATTTGTTTTCCAAAAGCCAAATGTGACTACTTCTCTTCTGAGCATTGTAGTTCTCCTGCAGAGCATTTTACGTCCAAACATGGGGAATTTCCATATTCAGAAGAGATGGGGTTACAGTTTTTGGGGGGCATTTTCTCCCATTACCCTTTATAAAAATGGTAAATTTGGGAAAAAAACGGCACTTTAGTCAAAAATAATTTTTTTTCATTTGCACATCTGACTTTAAAAAAAAGTCATCAAACACCTGTGGGGTATTAAGGCTCACTGGACCCCTTTTTACGTGCCTTGAGGGGTGCAGTTTCCAAAATGGTATGCCATGTGGGGGGTTTTCTACTGTTCTGGCACCATAGGGACTTCCTAAATGTGACATGCCCCCCAAAAACCATTTCAGAAAAACTCACTCTCCAAAATCCCATTGTCGCTCCTTCCCTTCTGAGCCCTCTACTGCGCCCGCCGAACACTTGACATACACATATGAGGTATTTTCTTACTCGGGAGAAATTGGGTTACAAATTTTGAGAGGACTTTTCTCCTTTTACTCCTTGTAAAAATTCAAAAACTGGGTCTACAAGAACATGCGAGTGTAAAAAAAGAAGATTTAGTATTTCCTCCGTCACTTTGCTGCTATTCCTGTGAAACACCTAAAGGGCTAACACACTTACTAAATGTCATTTTGATTACTTTAAGGGGTGCAGTTTTATAATGGGGTAATTTGTGGGGTATTTCAAATAAGAAAGCCCTTCAAATCCACTTCAAACCTGAACTGGTCCATGAAAAATTCCGATTTTGAAAGTTTTGTGAAAAATTGGAAAATTGCTGCTGAACTTTGCAGCCCTCTGATGTCTTCCAAAAGTAAAAACATGTAAACTTTATGATGCAAACATACAGAAGACATATTGTATTTGTGAATCAATATATAATTTATTTGGAATGTCTATTTTCCTTTTAAGCAGAGAGCTTCAAAGTTAGAAAAATGCAAAATTTTAAATTTTTTCATCAAATTTTAGAATTTTCTCACTAAGAAGTATCGACAAAATTTTACCACTAACATAAAGTAGAATCTGTCACGAAAAAACTATCTCGAAATCAGAATGAAAGGTAAAAGCATCCCAGAGTTATCAATGCTTAACCCCTTAAGGACCAGGCCATTTTATACCTTAAGGACAGGAGCGTTTTTTGAAATTCTGACCACTGTCACTTTAAACATTAATAACTCTGGAATGCTTTTAGTTATCATTCTGATTCCGAGATTGTTTTTTCGTGACATATTCTACTTTAACTTAGTGGTAAAATTTTATGGTAACTTGCATCCTTTCTTGGTGAAAAATCCCAAAATTTTATGAAAAAAATGAAAATTTTGCATTTTTCTAACTTTGAAGCTCTCTGCTTGTAAGGAAAATGGATATTCAAAATATATTTTTTTTGGGTTCACATATACAATATGTCTACTTTATGTTTGCATCATAAAATGTATGAGTTTTTACTTTTGGAAGACACCAGAGGGCTTCAAAGTTCAGCAGCAATTTTGAATTTTTTCACAAAATTTTCAAACTTACTATTTTTCAGGGACCAGTTCAGTTTTGAAGTGGATTTGAAGGGTCTTCATATTAGAAATACCCCATAAAAGACCCCATTATAAAAACTACAACCCCTAAAGTATTCAAAAAAACATTCAGTAAGTGTATTAACCCTTTAGGTGTTTCACAGGAATAGCAGCAAAGTGAAGGAGAAAATTCAAAATCTTTTACACTCGCATGTTCTTGTAGACCCAATTTTTGCATTTTTGCAAGGGGTAAAAAGGAGAAAATTTTTACTTGTATTTGAAACCCAATTTCTCTCGAGTAAGGACATACCTCATATGTCTATGTTAATTGTTCGGTGGGCGCAGTAGAGGGCTCAGAAGGGATGGAGCGACAAATGGTTTTTGGGGGGGCATGCCGCATTTAGGAAGCCCCTATGGTGCCAGGACAGCAAAAAAAAAACACTTGGCATACCATTTTGGAAACTAGACCCCTCAGGGAACGTAACAAGGGGTAAAGTGAACCTTAATACCCTACAGGTGATTCACGACTTTTGCATATGTAAAAAAAAATATATATTTTTTTTACCTAAAATGCTTGGTTTCCCAAAAATTTTACATTTTTAAAAAGGGTAATAACAGAAAATATCCCCCAAAATTTGAAGCCCAATTTCTCCCGATACAGAAAACACCTCACATGGGGGTAAAAAGTGCTCTGCTGGTGCACTACAGGTCTCAGAAGAGAAGGAGTCACATTTGGCTTTTTGAAAGCAAATTTTGCTCTGGGGGCATGCCGCATTTAGGAAGCCCCTATGGTGCCAGAACAGCAAAAAAAAAACACATGGCATACCATTTTGGAAACTAGATCCCTCGGGGAATGTAACAAGGGGTAACGTGAACCTTAATGCCCTACAGGTGTTTCACGACTTCTGCATATGTAAAAAAAAAAAATTTTTTTTACCTAAAATGCTTGTTTTCCCAAAATGTTTACATTTTTAAAAAGGGTAATAGCGGAAAATACCCCCCAAAATTTGAAGCCCAATTTCTCCCGATTCAGAAAACACCCCATATGGGGGTGAAAAGTGCTCTGCTGGCGCACTACAGGTCTCAGAAGAGAAGGAGTAACATTTGGCTTTTTGAAAGCAAATTTTGCTCTGGGGGCATGCCGCATTTAGGAAGCCCCTATGGTGCCAGAACAGCAAAAAAAAAAAAACACATGGCATACCATTTTGGAAACTAGACCCTTCGGGGAACGTAACAAGGGGTAATGTGAACCTTAATACCCTACAGGTGTTTCACGACTTTTGCATATGTAAAAAAATATATATTTTTTTTACCTAAAATGCTTGGTTTCCCAAAATTTTTACAATTTTAAAAAGGGTAATAGCAGAAAATACCCCCCAAAATTTGAAGCCCAATTTCTCCCGATTCAGAAAACACCCCATATGGGGGTGAAAAGTGCTCTGCTGGCGCACTACAGGTCTCAGAAGAGAAGGAGTCACATTTGGCTTTTTGAAAGCGAATTTTGCTCTGGGGGCATGCCGCATTTAGGAAGCCCCTATGGTGCCAGGACAGCAAAAAAAAAACCACATGGCATACCATTTTGGAAACTAGACCCCTCGGGGAATGTAACAAGGGGTAATTTGAACCTTAATACCCTACAGGTGTTTCATGACTTTTGCATATGTAAAAAAATATATATATTTTTTTACCTAAAATGCTTGTTTTCCCAAAAATTTTACATTTTTTAAAAGGGTAATAGCAGAAAATACCCCCAAAATTTGAAGCCCAATTTCTCCCGAGTACGGCGATACCCCATATGTGGCCCTAAACTGTTGCCTTAAAATACGACAGGGCTCCAAAGTGAGAGCGCCATGCGCATTCGAGGCCTAAATTAGGGACTTGCATAGGGGTGGACATAGGGGTATTCTACGCCAGTGATTCCCAAACAGGGTGCCTCCAGCTGTTGTAAAACTCCCAGCATGCCTGGACAGTCAACGGCTATCTGGCAATACTGGGAGTAGTTGTTTTGCAACAGCTGGAGGCTCCGTTTTGGAAACAGTGGCGTACCAGACGCTTTTCATTTTTATTGGGGAGGGGGGTTGTATAGGGGTATGTGTATATGTAGTGTTTTTTACTTTTTATTTTATTTTGTGTTAGTGTAGTGTAGTGTTTTTAGGGTACAGTCACACGGGCGGGGGTTCACAGTAGTTTCTCGCTGGCAGTTTGAGCTACGGCAGAAAATTTGACGCAGCTCAAACTTGCAGCCGGATACTTACTGTAATCCTCCGCCCATGTGAGTGTACCCTGTACGTTCACATTGGGGGGGGGGGGAAATCCAGCTGTTGCAAAACTACAACTCCCAGCATGTACGGTCTATCAGTGCATGCTGGGAGTTGTAGTTTTGCAACCGCTGGAGGCTCCGTTTTGGAAACAGTGGCGTACCAGACGTTTTTCATTTTTATTGGGGAGGGGAGGGGGGCTGTGTAGTGGTATGTGTATATGTAGTGTTTTTTACGTTTTATTTTATTGTGTGTTAGTGTAGTGTAGTGTTTTTAGGGTACAGTCACACGGGCAGGGGGTTCACAGTAGTTTCTCGCTGGCAGTTTGAGCTGCGGCAGAAAATTTGCCGCACCTCAAACTTGCAGCCGGATACTTACTGTAATCCTCCGCCCATGTGAGTGTACCCTGTACGTTCACATTAGGGGGGGGGAACATCCAGCTGTTGCAAAACTACAACTCCCAGCATGTACGGTCTATCAGTGCATGCTGGGAGTTGTAGTTTTGCAACAGCTGGAGGCACACTGGTTGTGAAACACCGAGTTTGGTAACAAACTCAGTGTTTTGCAACCAGTGTGCCTTCAGCTGTTGCAAAAGCTACAACCCCCAGCATGTACGGACAGCGGAAGGGCATGCTGGGTGTTGTAGTTATGCAACAGCAGGAGGCATACTACTTTGGCTGGGGATGCTGGGGATTGTAGTTATGCAACAGCTGGAGACACACTGGTTTGCTACTTAACTCAGTGTGCCTTCAGCTGTTGCAAAACTACAACTCTCAGCAGTCACCGACAGCCAACGGGCATGCTGGGAGTTGTAGTTATGCAACCACCAGATGCACCACTACAACTCCCAGCATGCACTTTAGCTGATTGTGCAAGCTGGGAGTTGTAGTTACACAACAGCTGAAGGTACACTTTTCCATAGAAAGAATGTGCCTCCAGCTGTTGCAAAACTACAAGTCCCAGCATGCCCATAAGGGCATGCTGGGAGTTGTGGTGGTCTGCCTCCTGCTGTTGCATAACTACAGCTCCCAGCATGCCCTTTTTGCATGCTGGGAGCTGTTGCTAAGCAACAGCAGGAGGCTGTCACTCACCTCCAACGATCCTCGCCGCACAGGTCAGTCCCTCGTCGTCTTCGCCGCTGCCGCTGCTCCTGGGGCCCCGATCCCAACAGGGGCGCCGGGGATCGGGGTCCCCAGCACCCGGGGTGCACGTCCCGCACCCGCTCACGTCCTCCGGAAGAGGGGCGGAGCGGGTTGCGGGAGTGACACCCGCAGCAGGCGCCCTGATTGGTCGGCCGGTAATCCGGCCGACGAATCAGGGTGATCGTGAGGTGGCACCAGTGCCACCTCACCCCTGCTGGCTCTGGCTGTTCGGGGCCGTCTCTGACGGCCCTGATCAGCCAATAATTCCGGGTCAACGGGTCACTGGAGACCCGATTGACCCGGAATCCGCCGCAGATCGCTGGACTGAATTTTCCAGCGATCTGTGGCCATCGCCGACATGGGGGGGTCATAATGACCCCCCTGGGGAATATGCCCCGATGCCTGCTGAACGATTTCAGCAGGCATCGGGCACCGGCTCCGCTCCAAATGGTTACGGGGGACCGGTAAAACACATGACGTTCTCATACATCATGTGTCCTTAAGGACTCGGAAATGGAGACGTATGAGAACGTCATGTGTCCTTAAGGGGTTAAAGTGAAAGTGGTCAAATGTGCAAAAAACGTTCTGGTCCTACAGTGAAAATGGCCTGGTCCTTAAGGGGTTAACAGGAACAAAATAGTACACTACTTAGATGTACGTATGTGGTATGCACTTATGAGGGGAGTACTCTCTGTCCCTGTGTCTGTGCAATAGAATGCTGATGTGACTAGGAGGTGAATCGCTGCTGGAAAAAGGCTTTTCTGGCCAACACACAGCGCTGTCTGTTCCTATCTATCTCTCTGCAATGAAAGGCTGAAGTGACTGGTCGCAATATGGCTGCCGATTATATAGGGCTGTGACATCACAGGGTTGACTGGCTGCTGATAGGCTGCATCCTGCATGTGATTAAGGGTCATCCCGCCTACCCTTGTTCCCGCCTTCCCAGGATTCCTTGTCCAATGTTCTCACAGGTGGATCATCCATTTTAGATGCCCTTGAGCCTGGACCGCACTAAATGGAGTTTAATGAAGCGATTTGCTCAATAGAATCACGGCGATATTCACATTAATTGCGAATCGAAGTTTTCCTGAAATTCGCAACAAATTCGGATTCATCAGATTCGATTCGCTCATCCCTAGTTATGATCTACAAGTACAATCAGACCCTTCTCTACAAGTGGCTCTCTTAGTATTTCTCCCCCAGGACGTACTAATAGTACCCAGATGCCGAATTTTACATTTATCCACATTGAACCTCATTATTCAAGTGGATGTCAAAATACTTTCTGTGTCCAAGTCAGCTTGTAATTTAAATTACATAGTTTGGTGCCATCTTCAGAAATAGAAACAATGTTATTAATCTCATCATCTATATTGTTAATAAATAAGTTAAATAAAAGTTACTATAGTAATTGCTTCTTCACAAAAACAAATAAGGTTAATTTAGCAATTTCTTTACTTAGTAAAACTGTGCCATCATTTATTGTACTGCTTTCTGAAGAAGGCCCTTAGAAGAACCTTAGATAGATTTATCCTTATATATGTTAAATATATTGGTACAGTCATGGCCGTAAATGTTGGCACCCCTGAAATTATTCAAGAAAATAAAGTATTTTTCACAGAAAAGGATTGCAGTAACACGTTACTTTGACTGAGTCTAGCAGAAGCTGGGTCTGTATTCTAAAGTGTTGTATTATTAAGTGTTACATCTGAGAAGTTTTATAAGCAGAAGTTCATGTGCTGAGTATACTGTGGATCATTGTTTTCCAAACAGGGTGTCTCCAGCGGTTGCATAGCCCTTGCATTTTTTTTTCTTTCCCTCCTGTCTGTAGCACACCTGAGGGAGGGGTTAATTGATTAACTTCTCTCAGGTGTATAAAACTAACTGGGAAACTCTGTGAGCCCTGCTCTGACTGAGTCTAGCTGAAGCTGGGTCGGTATTCTAAAGTGTTGTATTATTAAGTGTTACATCTGAGAAGTTTTATAAGCAGAAGTTCATGTGCTGAGTATACTGTGGATCATTGTTTTCCAAACAGGGTGTCTCCAGCGGTTGCATAGCCCTTGCATTTTTTTTTCTTTCCCTCCTGTCTGTAGCACACCTGGGGGAGGGGTTAATTGATTAACTGCTCTCAGGTGTATAAAACTAACTGGGAAACTCTGTGAGCCCTGCTCTGACTGAGTCTAGCTGAAGCTGGGTCTGTATTCTAAAGTGTTGTATTATTAAGTGTTACATCTAAGAAGTTTTATAAGCAGAAGTTCATGTGCTGAGTATACTGTGGATCATTGTTTTCCAAACAGGGTGTCTCCAGCGGTTGCATAGCCCTTGCATTTTTTTTCTTTCCCTCCTGTCTGTAGCACACCTGAGGGAGGGGTTAATTGATTAACTCCTCTCAGGTGTATAAAACTAACTGGGAAACTCTGTGAGCCCTGCTCTGACTGGGTCTGTATTCTAAAGTGTTGTATTATTAAGTGTTACATCTGAGAAGTTTTATAAGCAGAAGTTCATGTGCTGAGTATACTGTGGATCATTGTTTTCCAAACAGGGTGTCTCCAGCGGTTGCATAGCCCTTGCATTTTTTTTTCTTTCGCTCCTGTCTGTAGCACACCTGGGGGAGGGGTTAATTGATTAACTCCTCTCAGGTGTATAAAACTAACTGGGAAACTCTGTGAGCCCTGCTCTGACTGAGTCTAGCTGAAGCTGGGTCTGTATTCTAAAGTGTTGCATTATTAAGTGTTACATTTGAGAAGTTTTATAAGCAGAAGTTCATGTGCTGAGTATACTGTGGATCATTGTTTTCCAAACAGGGTGTCTCCAGCGGTTGCATAGCCCTTACATTTCTTTCCCTCCTGTCTATAGCACACCTGGGGGAGGGGTTAATTGATTAACTGCTCTCAGGTGTATAAGACTAACTGGGAAACTCTGTGAGCCCTGCTCTGACTGAGTCTAGCTGAAGCTGGGTCTGTATACTAAAGTGTTGAATTATTAAGTGTTACATCTGAGAAGTTTTATAAGCAGAAGTTCATGTGCTGAGTATACTGTGGATCATTGTTTTCCAAACAGGGTGTCTCCAGCGGTTGCATAGCCCTTGCATTTTTTTTTTCTTTCGCTCCTGTCTGTAGCACAACTGGGGGAGGGGTTAATTGATTAACTCCTCTCAGGTGTATAAAACTAACTGGGAAACTCTGTGAGCCCTGCTCTGACTGGGTCTGTATTCTAAAGTGTTGTATTATTAAGTGTTACATTTGAGAAGTTTTATAAGCAGAAGTTCATGTGCTGAGTATACTGTGGATCATTGTTTTCCAAACAGGGTGTCTCCAGCGGTTGCATAGCCCTTGCATTTCTTTCCCTCCTGTCTATAGCACACCTGGGGGAGGGGTTAATTGATTAACTGCTCTCAGGTGTATAAAACTAACTGGGAAACTCTGTGAGCCCTGCTCTGACTGAGTCTAGCTGAAGCTGGGTCTGTATTCTAAAGTGTTGTATTATTAAGTGTTACATCTGAGAAGTTTTATAAGCAGAAGTTCATGTGCTGAGTATACTGTGGATCATTGTTTTCCAAACAGGGTGTCTCCAGCGGTTGCATAGCCCTTGCATTTTTTTTTCTTTCCCTCCTGACTGTAGCACACCTGGGGGAGGGGTTAATTGATTAACTGCTCTCAGGTGTATAAAACTAACTGGGAAACTCTGTGAGCCCTGCTCTGACTGAGTCTAGCTGAAGCTGGGTCTGTATTCTAAAGTGTTGAATTATTAAGTGTTACATCTGAGAAGTTTTATAAGCAGAAGTTCATGTGCTGAGTATACTGTGGATCATTGTTTTCCAAACAGGGTGTCTCCAGCGGTTGCATAGCCCTTGCATTTTTTTTTTCTTTCGCTCCTGTCTGTAGCACACCAGGGGGAGGGGTTAATTGATTAACTCCTCTCAGGTGTATAAAACTAACTGGGAAACTTTGTGAGCCCTGCTCTGACTGGGTCTGTATTCTAAAGTGTTGTATTATTAAGTGTTACATCTGAGAAGTTTTATAAGCAGAAGTTCATGTGCTGAGTATACTGTGGATCATTGTTTTCCAAACAGGGTGTCTCCAGCGGTTGCATAGCCCTTGCATTTTTTTTTCTTTCCCTCCTGACTGTAGCACACCTGGGGGAGGGGTTAATTGATTAACTCCTCTCAGGTGTATAAAACTAACTGGGAAACTCTGTGAGCCCTGATCTGACTGGGTCTGTATTCTAAAGTGTTGTATTATTAAGTGTTACATCTGAGAAGTTTTATAAGCAGAAGTTCATGTGCCTAGTATACTGTGGATCATTGTTTTCCAAACAGGCTGTCTCCAGCGGTTGCATAGCCCTTGCATTTTTTTTCTTTCCCTCCTGACTGTAGCACACCTGGGGGAGGGGTTAATTGATTAACTGCTCTCAGGTATATAAAACTAACTGGGAAACTCTGTGAGCCCTGCTCTGACTGGGTCTGTATTCTAAAGTGTTGTATTATTAAGGGTTACATCTGAGAAGTTTTATAAGCAGAAGTTCATGTGCTGAGTATACTGTGGATCATTGTTTTCCAAACAGGGTGTCTCCAGCGGTTGCATAGCCCTTGCATTTTTTTTTCTTTCGCTCCTGTCTGTAGCACACCTGGGGGAGGGGTTAATTGATTAACTCCTCTCAGGTGTATAAAACTAACTGGGAAACTCTGTGAGCCCTGCTCTGACTGAGTCTAGCTGAAGCTGGGTCGGTATTCTAAAGTGTTGTATTATTAAGTGTTACATCTGAGAAGTTTTATAAGCAGAAGTTCATGTGCTGAGTATACTGTAAATCATTGTTTTCCAAACAGGGTGTCTTCAGTTGTTGCATAGCCCTTGCATTTTTTTTTTCTTTCCCTCCTGTCTGTAGCACACCTGGGGGGAGTGGTTAATTGATTAACTGCTCTCAGGTGTATAAAACTAACTGGGAAACTCTGTGAGCCCTGCTCTGACTGAGTCTAGCTGAAGCTGGGTCTGTATTCTAAAGTGTTGTATTATTAAGTGTAACATCTGAGAAGTTTTATAAGCAGAAGTTCATGTGCTGAGTATACTGTGGATCATTGTTTTCCAAACAGGGTGTCTCCAGCGGTTGCATAGCCCTTGCATTTTTTTTTTCTTTCCCTCCTGTCTGTAGCACACCTGAGGGAGGGGTTAATTGATTAACTCCTCTCAGGTGTATAAAACTAACTGGGAAACTCTGTGAGCCCTGCTCTGACTGGGTCTGTATTCTAAAGTGTTGTATTATAAAGTGTTACATCTGAGAAGTTTTATAAGCAGAAGTTCATGTGCTGAGTATACTGTGGATCATTGTTTTCCAAACAGGGTGTCTCCAGCGGTTGCATAGCCCTTGCATTTCTTTCCCTCCTGTCTATAGCACACCTGGGGGAGGGGTTAATTGATTAACTGCTCTCAGGTGTATAAAACTAACTGGGAAACTCTGTGAGCCCTGCTCTGACTGAGTCTAGCTGAAGCTGGGTCTGTATTCTAAAGTGTTGTATTATTAAGTGTTACATCTGAGAAGTTTTATAAGCAGAAGTTCATGTGCTGAGTATACTGTGGATCATTGTTTTCCAAACAGGGTGTCTCCAGCGGTTGCATAGCCCTTGCATTTTTTTTTCTTTCCCTCCTGACTGTAGCACACCTGGGGGAGGGGTTAATTGATTAACTCCTCTCAGGTGTATAAAACTAACTGGGAAACTCTGTGAGCCCTGCTCTGACTGGGTCTGTATTCTAAAGTGTTGTATTATTAAGTGTTACATCTGAGAAGTTTTATAAGCAGAAGATCATGTGCTGAGTATACTGTGGATCATTGTTTTCCAAACAGGGTGTCTCCAGCGGTTGCATAGCCCTTGCATTTGTTTTTTCTTTCGCTCCTGTCTGTAGCACACCTGGGGGAGGGGTTAATTGATTAACTGCTCTCAGGTGTATAAAACTAACTGGGAAACTCTGTGAGTCCTGCTCTGACTGAGTCTAGCTGAAGATGGGTCTGTATTCTAAAGTGTTGTATTATTAAGTGTTACATCTGAGAAGTTTTATAAGCAGAAGTTCATGTGCTGAGTATACTGTGGATCATTGTTTTCCAAACAGGATGTCTCCAGCGGTTGCATAGCCCTTGCATTTTTTTTTCTTTCCCTCCTGTCTGTAGCACACCTGGGGGAGGGGTTAATTGATTAACTCCTCTCAGGTGTATAAAACTAACTGGGAAACTCTGTGAGCCCTGCTCTGACTGAGTCTAGCTGAAGCTTGGTGTCACGATTCGGCTGGCAGGAGGTGGATCCTCTGTGCCAGAGAGGGATTGGCGTGGACCGGTTCTAAGCTGCTACTGGTTTTCACCAGAGCCCGCCGCAAAGCGGGATGGTCTTGCAGCGGCGGTAGCAACCAGGTCGTATCCACTAGCAACGGCTCAACCTCTCTGACTGTTGAAGATAGGCGCGGTACAAGGGAGTAGACAAGAGCAAGGTCGGACGTAGCAGAAGGTCGGGGCAGGCAGCAAGGATCGTAGTCAGGGGCAACGGTAGGAGGTCTGGAACACAGGCTAGGAACACACTGGGAAACGCTTTCACTGGCACGATGGCAACAAGATCCGGCAAGGAAGGGAAGGGGAAGTGAGGTTATATAGGGAAGTGCACAGGTGAATACACTAATTAAACCAACTGCGCCAATCAGCGGCGCAGTGGCCCTTTAAATCGTAGAGACCCGGCGCGCGCGCGCCCTAAGGAGCGGGGCCGCGCGCGCCGGGACAGGACCGACGGAGAGCGAGTCAGGTACGGGAGCCGGGGTGCGCATCGCGAGCGGGCGCCACCCGCATCGCAAATCGCATCCCGGCTGGAAGAGGTATCGCAGCGCACCCGGTCAGCAGGTCTGACCGGGGCGCTGCGATTGCGAGGATGTTGCGAGCGCTCCGGGGAGGAGCGGGGACCCGGAGCGCTCGGCGTAACAGTACCCCCCCCCCTTGGGTCTCCCCCTCTTCTTGGAGCCTGAGAACCTGAGGACCAGACTTTTGTCTAGGATATTGTCCTCAGGTTCCCAGGATCTCTCTTCAGGACCACAGCCCTCCCAATCTACCAAAAAAAATCTTTTTCCTCTGACCGTCTTGGAGGCCAGTATCTCCTTTACGGAGAAGATGTCAGAAGAACCGGAAACAGGAGTGGGAGAAACAAGTTTGGGAGAGAAACGGTTGATGATGAGTGGTTTAAGGAGAGAGACATGGAAGGCATTGGGAATACGAAGAGAAGGAGGAAGAAGGAGTTTGTAAGAGACAGGATTAATCTGGCACAAGACTTTGAAAGGACCAAGATAGCGTGGTCCCAGTTTGTAACTGGGGACACGAAAGCGGACATATTTAGCGGAGAGCCATACCTTGTCTCCGGGAGCAAAAATGGGGGGGGTTCTTCTTTTCTTATCGGCAAACCTTTTCATGCGGGATGAAGCCTGTAAAAGAGAATTTTGGGTCTCTTTCCATATGGTTCAAAGATCACGAGTTACTTCATCCACAGCGGGCAAACCAGAGGGCAAGGGAGTAGGGAGGGGGGGAAGAGGATGACGGCCGTACACCACGAAAAATGGGGACTTAGCAGAAGATTCAGAGACTCTGAAGTTGTATGAGAATTCGGCCCATGGTAGAAGATCTGCCCAGTCATCCTGGCGGGAGGAAACAAAATGCCGTAAATAGTCACCCAGGACCTGGTTAATTCTTTCTACTTGCCCATTGGATTGGGGATGATAAGAAGAAGAGAAGTTTAATTTAATCTTGAGCTGTTTACAGAGGGCCCTCCAGAATTTAGACACGAATTGGACGCCTCTATCCGAGACGATCTGCGTGGGCAAACCGTGAAGACGAAAAATGTGTACAAAAAATTGTTTTGCCAACTGAGGCGCTGAAGGAAGACCAGGAAGAGGAATAAAATGTGCTATCTTGGAAAATCGATCAACGACCACCCAAACAACAGTGTTGCCACGGGATGGGGGTAGGTCAGTAATAAAGTCCATACCAATCAGTGACCAAGGCTGTTCGGGGACAGGCAGAGGATGAAGGAGACCAGCAGGCTTCTGGCGAGGAGTCTTATCCCGGGCACAGACAGTACAGGCCCGCACAAAATCAACAACATCCGTCTCCAGAGTCGGCCACCAATAGAAACGAGAGATGAGTTGCAGGGACTTTTTGATGCCCCCATGGCCTGCGAGGTGGGAGGAGTGACCCCATCTGAGAATCCCGAGACGTTGGCGTGGAGAAACGAAGGTCTTCCCTGGAGGAGAGGAAGGTCTTCCCTGTGTTGCGGAGAGACCTCTGCTTCCGAGGCATCCGAGGAACGAGAGAGGGCATCGGCCCTAATGTTCTTGTCGGCAGGGCGAAAATGAATTTCAAAGTTAAAACGGGCAAAGAACAACGACCACCTGGCCTGGCGAGGGTTCAGCCGTTGGGCAGACTGGAGATAGGAGAGATTCTTGTGATCGGTGTAAATGATAACTGGAAATTTTGATCCCTCCAGCAGATGTCTCCATTCCTCAAGTGCCAATTTAATGGCCAGTAGTTCTCGATCCCCGATGGAGTAGTTTCTCTCCGCCGGAGAGAAGGTCCTAGAAAAAAACCCACAAGTAACAGCATGCCCGGACGAATTTTTTTGTAGAAGGACCGCTCCAGCTCCCACTGAGGAGGCATCTACCTCCAATAGGAAGGGTTTAGATGGGTCAGGTCTGGAGAGCACGGGAGCAGAAGAAAAGGCAGACTTGAGCCGTTTAAATGCGTCTTCCGCTTGGGGAGACCAGGACTTGGGATTGGCATTTTTCTTGGTTAAAGCCACGATAGGAGCTACAATGGTGGAAAAGTGTGGAATAAATTGTCTGTAATAATTGGCGAACCCCAAAAAACGTTGGATAGCACGGAGTCCGGAGGGGCGTGGCCAATCCAAGACGGCAGAGAGTTTATCCGGGTCCATTTGTAATCCCTGGCCAGAGACCAAGTATCCTAGGAAAGGAAGAGATTGACATTCAAACAGACATTTCTCCATTTTGGCATAAAGTTGATTGTCTCGAAGTCTCTGAAGAACCATGCGGACATGCTGGCGGTGTTCTTCTAAGTTGACAGAAAAAATCAGAATATCGTCCAGATACACAACAACACAGGAATATAAGAGATCACGAAAAATTTCATTAACAAAGTCTTGGAAGACGGCAGGGGCGTTGCACAGGCCAAAGGGCATGACCAGATACTCAAAGTGTCCATCTCTGGTGTTAAATGCAGTCTTCCATTCGTCCCCCTCCCTGATGCGGATGAGATTATAAGCACCTCTGAAGTCCAGTTTGGTAAAGATGTGGGCACCTTGAAGGCGATCAAAGAGTTCTGAGATGAGAGGTAGAGGGTAGCGGTTCTTTACCGTGATTTTATTAAGTCCGCGGTAATCAATGCAAGGACGCAGGGAGCCATCTTTTTTGGACACAAAAAAAAATCCAGCTCCGGCAGGAGAGGAGGATTTGCGGATAAACCCCTTTTTTAAATTTTCCTGGATGTATTCAGACATAGCAAGAGTCTCTGGAGCGGACAGAGGATAAATTCTGCCCCGGGGTGGAGTAGTGCCCGGGAGGAGGTCAATAGGACAGTCATAAGGCCTGTGAGGAGGTAAAGTCTCAGCTTGCTTTTTGCAAAATACGTCAGCATAGTCCATATAAGCCTTAGGGAGACCGGTTACAGGGGGAACCACAGGGTCACGGCAGGGAGTACTGGGAACCGGTTTAAGACAGTCCTTGAAACAAGAAGTACCCCAGCTCTTGATTTCTCCTGTGGACCAATCAAGGGTTGGGGAATGGCGTTGAAGCCACGGTAATCCAAGGAGAATTTCGGAAGTGCAATTGGAGAGGACCAAAAACTCAATTTTTTCGTGATGAGGTCCGATGCACATTAGGAGGGGTTCCGTGCGGTAACGCACGGTACAGTCCAATCTTTGATTGTTAACACAATTGATGTAGAGGGGTCTGGCGAGACTGGTCACCGGGATGTTGAACCTGTTGATGAGAGAGGCCAAAATAAAATTTCCTGCATATCCGGAGTCCAAGAAGGCCATAGTAGAGAAGGAGAAGATGGAGGAAGATATCCGCACAGGCACAGTAAGGCGTGGAGAAGCAGAGTAGACATCAAGAACTGTCTCCCCTTTGTGCGGAGTCAGCGTACGTCTTTCCAGGCGGGGAGGACGGATAGGACAATCCTTCAGGAAGTGTTCGGTACCGGCACAGTACAGACACAGATTCTCCATGCGGCGTCGTGTCCTCTCTTGAGGTGTCAAGCGAGACCGGTCAACTTGCATAGCCTCCACGGCGGGAGGCACAGGAACGGATTGCAGAGGACCAGAGGAGAGAAGAGTCGGGGAGAAAAAACGCCTCGTACGAACAAAGTCCATATCCTGGCGGAGCTCCTGACGCCTTTCGGAAAAACGCATGTCAATGCGAGTGGCTAGATGAATAAGTTCATGCAGGTTAGCAGGAATTTCTCGTGCGGCCAGAACATCTTTAATGTTGCTGGATAGGCCTTTTTTAAAGGTCGCGCAGAGGGCCTCATTATTCCAAGATAATTCGGAAGCAAGAGTACGGAATTGGATGGCGTACTCGCCAACGGAAGAATTACCCTGGACCAGGTTCAGCAGGGCAGTCTCAGCAGAAGAGGCTCGGGCAGGTTCCTCAAAGACACTTCGAATCTCCGTGAAGAAGGAGTGTACAGAGGCAGTGATGGGGTCATTGCGGTCCCAGAGCGGTGTGGCCCATGACAGAGCTTTTCCGGACAGAAGGCTGACTACGAAAGCCGACTTAGACCTTTCAGTAGGAAACTGGTCCTACATCATCTCCAAGTGCAGGGAACATTGTGAAAGAAAGCCACGGCAAAACTTAGAGTCCCCATCAAATTTATCCGGCAAGGATAGTCGTAGGCCGGAAGCGGCCACTCGCTGCGGAGGAGGTGCAGGAGCTGGCGGAGGAGATGATTGCTGGAGCTGTGGTAGTAGCTGCTGTAGCATCACGGTCAGTTGAGACAGCTGGTGGCCTTGTTGCGCTATCTGTTGCGACTGCTGGGCGACCACTGTGGTGAGGTCGGCGACAACTGGCAGTGGAACTTCAGCGGGATCCATGGCCGGATCTACTGTCACGATTCGGCTGGCAGGAGGTGGATCCTCTGTGCCAGAGAGGGATTGGCGTGGACCGTGCTAGTGGACCGGTTCTAAGCTGCTACTGGTTTTCACCAGAGCTCGCCGCAAAGCGGGATGGTCTTGCAGCGGCGGTAGCAACCAGGTCGTATCCACTAGCAACGGCTCAACCTCTCTGACTGCTGAAGATAGGCGCGGTACAAGGGAGTAGACAAGAGCAAGGTCGGACGTAGCAGAAGGTCGGGGCAGGCAGCAAGGATCGTAGTCAGGGGCAACGGCAGGAGGTCTGGAACACAGGCTAGGAACACACTGGGAAACGCTTTCACTGGCACGATGGCAACAAGATCCGGCAAGGAAGGGAAGGGGAAGTGAGGTTATATAGGGAAGTGCACAGGTGAATACACTAATTAAACCAACTGCGCCAATCAGCGGCGCAGTGGCCCTTTAAATCGTAGAGACCCGGCGCGCGCGCCCTGAGGAGCGGGGCCGCGCGCGCCGGGACAGGACCGACGGAGAGCGAGTCAAGTACGGGAGCCGGGGTGCGCATCGCGAGCGGGCGCCACCCGCATCGCGAATCGCATCCCGGCTGGAAGAGGTATCGCAGCGCACCCGGTCAGCAGGTCTGACCGGGGCGCTGCGATTGCGAGGATGTTGCGAGCGCTCCGGGGAGGAGCGGGGACCCGGAGCGCTCGGCGTAACACTTGGTCTGTATTCCAAAGTGTTGTATTATTAAGTGTTACATCTGAGAAGTTTTATAAGCAGAAGTTCATGTGCTGAGTATACTGTGAATCATTGTTTTCCAAACAGGGTGTGTCCAGCGGTTGCATAGCCCTTGCATTTTTTTTTCTTTCCCTCCTGTCTATAGCACACCTGGGGGAGGGGTTAATTGATTAACTGCTCTCAGGTGTATAAAACTAACTGGGAAATTCTGTGAGCCCTGCTCTGACTGGGTCTGTATTCTAAAGTGTTGTATTATTAAGTGTTACATCTGAGAAGTTTTATAAGCAGAAGTTCATGTGCTGAGTATACTGTGGATCATTGTTTTCCAAACAGGGTGTCTCCAGCGGTTGCATAGCCCTTGCATTTTTTTTCTTTCCCTCCTGACTGTAGCACACCTGGTCGAGGGGTTAATTGATTAACTGCTCTCAGGTGTATAAAACTAACTGGGAAACTCTGTGAGCCCTGCTCTGACTGAGTCTAGCTGAAGCTGGGTCTGTATTCTAAAGTGTTGAATTATTAAGTGTTACATCTGAGAAGTTTTATAAGCAGAAGTTCATGTGCTGAGCATACTGTGGATCATTGTTTTCCAAACAGGGTGTCTCCAGCGGTTGCATAGCCCTTGCATTTTTTTTTCTTTCGCTCCTGTCTGTAGCACACCTGGGGGAGGGGTTAATTGATTAACTCCTCTCAGGTGTATAAAACTAACTGGGAAACTCTGTGAGCCCTGCTCTGACTGGGTCTGTATTCTAAAGTGTTGTATTATTAAGTGTTACATCTGAGAAGTTTTATAAGCAGAAGTTCATGTGCTGAGTATACTGTGGATCATTGTTTTCCAAACAGGGTGTCTCCAGCGGTTGCATAGCCCTTGCATTTTTTTTTCTTTTCCTCCTGACTGTAGCACACCTGGGGGAGGGGGTTAATTGATTAACTCCTCTCAGGTGTATAAAACTAACTGGGAAACTCTGTGAGCCCTGCTCTGACTGGGTCTGTATTCTAAAGTGTTGTATTATTAAGTGTTACATCTGAGAAGTTTTATAAGCAGAAGTTCATGTGCTGAGTATACTGTGGATCATTGTTTTCCAAACAGGGTGTCTCCAGCGGTTGCATAGCCCTTGCATTTCTTTCCCTCCTGTCTATAGCACACCTGGGGGAGGGGTTAATTGATTAACTGCTCTCAGGTGTATAAAGCTAACTGGGAAACTCTGTGAGCCCTGCTCTGACTGAGTCTAGCTGAAGCTGGGTCTGTATTCTAAAGTGTTGTATTATTAAGTGTTACATCTGAGAAGTTTTATAAGCAGAAGTTCATGTGCTGAGTATACTGTGGATCATTGTTTTCCAAACAGGGTGTCTCCAGCGGTTGCATAGCCCTTGCATTTTTTTTTCTTTCCCTCCTGTCTGTAGCACACCTGGGGGAGGGGTTAATTGATTAACTGCTCTCAGGTGTATAAAACTAACTGGGAATCTCTGTGAGCCCTGCTCTGACTGAGTCTAGCTGAAGCTGGGTCTGTATTCTAAAGTGTTGTATTATTAAGTGTTACATCTGAGAAGTTTTATAAGCAGAAGTTCATGTGCTAAGTATACTGTGGATCATTGTTTTCCAAACAGGCTGTCTCCAGCGGTTGCATAGCCCTTGCATTTTTTTTTCTTTCCCTCCTGTCTGTAGCACACCTGGGGGAGGGGTTAATTGATTAACTGCTCTCAGATGTATAAAACTAACTGGGAAACTCTGTGAGCCCTGCTCTGACTGAGTCTAGCTGAAGCTGGGTCTGTATTCTAAAGTGTTGTATTATTAAGTGTCACATCTGAGAAGTTTTATAAGCAGAAGTTCATGTGTTAAGTATACTGTGGATCATTGTTTTCCAAACAGGGTGTCTCCAGTGGTTGCATAGCCCTTGCATTTTTTTCTTTCCCTCCTGTCTGTAGCACACCTGGGGGAGGGGTTAATTGATTAACTGCTCTCAGATGTATAAAACTAACTGGGAAACTCTGTGAGCCCTGCTCTGACTGAGTCTAGCTGAAGCTGGGTCTGTATTCTAAAGTGTTGTATTATTAAGTGTTACATCTGAGAAGTTTTATAAGCAGAAGTTCATGTGCTGAGTATACTGTGGATCATTGTTTTCCAAACAGGGTGTCTCCAGCGGTTGCATAGCCCTTGCATTTTTTTTCTTTCCCTCCTGTCTGTAGCACACCTGGGGGAGGGGTTAATTGATTAACTGCTCTCAGGTGTATAAAACTAACTGGGAAACTCTGTGAGCCCTGCTCTGACTGAGTCTAGCTGAAGCTGGGTCTGTATTCTAAAGTGTTGTATTATTAAGTGTTACATCTGAGAAGTTTAAAAAGCGGGAGTTGTAAACAGGACCCACTGTAACTTTAAGTATTACACTCCCTTGATAAAAGTAGTTTTTCTGAATAGTTAATAACAGCTGTTTGTCACCAAGGATATGGACAGCAGGATTGGAGGTTTTCTTCAGTGCACATTGTGCCACATGTATACATCTCTGGAGCAGCAGCTTAAGGGTGAATACCGCTGTGACAAATGTGAGCATGTTTCCCACCTGGAAGCTCGTATTAGAGATCTAGAGGTGCAAAATGCAACATTGAGGGCGATTGACAATCTTACAGAGCAAGCAGTTAGTGGGGTAGAAATGGAGGTTGGAGAAACTAGCCAGGAGGCCCAAGTAAGGAGCTGGGTTAATGTAGTTACAGGGACTGGAAAGGGGGCAAGGAAAAGGAAGGTCACTTCTGCTTCTGATCTCCCAAGTAAAATTGCCAAGTTGGGCGATGATGCGAGGGCCTCAGTATCAGAGATGGCAACCCTAGTGGATAATGGTCTCCCTAACAGCCGGGGGAACAGCTCAACTAGTAGTGTGGGGGATGGTAACGCAGGTAGGCCAAGACAGTTAGTTGTGGGTAGGGGATTCTATAATCAGCAAATCACAGTATATAATAGGATTTTAGATTCACAGAAAAAATACTAAAAAATTAAACTTTAATAATTATCCATTTTAAAACGGATCCATTATAGATCCAGTGGCCAACACACAAAGAAGACTTGAAAAATAGAAAAAGTACTGCTGCATACAGTCCCAATGATGGGTAATAAATGCAGTCTTACAAAAGATATAGTAAAAATACACTCAGAGTATTGCTCAATCAGATAATATGGTATAATGAATACCTACCTAAAGGGTGGGTAAAAAGGTAGGGAAAAGATGGGACAGGGTGCTAAAGGGAAATGTATACGGCCAATTGGTACGTGCGGCCACTACTTAACACTTACCCTATAACCACCCTACAGCTATTCCTGCCGCTAGGTGGAGTAAACGCCCTGATAAGGGCGGCCCCGCTCCGGAACCTAAAGCTAGACCTTCCCTAGAGTGCCCTGATCTAACACAGAGGGAAAAGAGTCTCACTATCTCACTGGGGAGCCCTGTCTGGCTATAGGATAGGGATTGGATACACTAGGCTATTTGTATTTATATACCAGTCGGAGAGTAGTGGATATTCAGGTAGAGGATATGCGGGGTTACCACCTAGGTTAATCCTACAATGTGGGGTACTTATTCAATATGGATGCGTCCTGTCACCTAGTACTCTTGTATAGGAGATGGAGATATCATACAGAGGGATAGAAAAATATTAGTGTATAAGGGTAAGTACTCCACAAGTTGTAAAAAAATATCATACACAGGAATTGCAAAAAATATGTATATAGTTGGTCAGAGATTCGATCACTAATACCAAGCTGTCAATATAGCAGACCACTTCAAACCCACAATTGGCCTGATATCACTTATATAGTATCTGCATATTGTATAAGAATCAACTCACATATATTCGTCTCTATATGTAAATTAATCTCAGGTTTTAACACATGACACAGAAAGTTAAAGCCAATATGCTCAGCCAAAAAGAAAATCCGATAGGTTCTCACATGATGTATATAAAAGAAAAACTGATACTTATCATATTCTGATTGAGGATATACTCTGGTGTAAAGTCCCAACGGGTTTCACGCCCCCCCCCCCTTCATCAGGGGACAATCTGGGGGCAGTCAGGGTGGGAGACAATCCTGGATGGCCGATGGAGAGCAGGATATATGTGGACTGCTTGTGGCCATGCTGACATTCATCCAAAGTCTGGATGAAATAGTGTATTAAGGTCCCTCCCTCTAATGGCCTATCCAATCAGCGTAAATCTAACCTATTGAAGCTTACCTTCATAGGTGTGTGGAGTCTGCCGGACATTACGTAGAACGCCGGCATTTGCTGACCTCTCGCGCTCCAATGTCGCAGTGCGTGTACTTCCGGCATGTAATATCCGGAGGCGCGGTCTATCATATAGCTCCGTGTGCTTTGTGTTGCCATGGTGGAGAATGCGTTGCCATGGCGTCCCTCCATTCATGTGATCCGGACTCCCGGATCACATGACTTGATGACGTATCATCCCGGCGTGTGTTTAAAGATGCATATACTGAGGCCGGGGCAAGAAGGAGGTATTGTTATGTAAAGTTCGGCTGCAGTGAGGGGATTAACCCTATAAATTCCAAATGGTCAGGATGTCTTCCTCAAAAGGGTAAGTGCCATCCACCTGGATTTAGCTAAGGGATATGATTAACCCTGGGTAATCCAATGTGCAAAAAGAGCACTAGAATATAATTAACCCTGAGCAGCCCAGTTTGCATCCGAAATCAAATGAACACTGAATATGCATATAACATAATGTATATCTGTCAGCATGACATAGAAAAATTTGATATACGTATATTTCCACACAAAATTAAACTCCGCCCCCATAGATCCAAAAAAGGAAAAAGTGGGGATGACGTTAATTATACAATAGTGTATTGTTGATTAGATGATATAGTTATAACAAGACACATATAAGATAGAGATGAGACATGATAATCTCATAATGCTATAAAATGACACAATTTCTAATGTCAATAGAATTGGCCAGTTGTTGACACTCCACTATGATCCTGTATAGATATACTAGAAAGGAAAAGTATGATCTCATCCCATCAACAGGTATCAACACTGTAATGAAACATGGTAAAGATGTATAGACAAGGTGTATTCATAGCAACTGCTTGCAGGTGTATCCCAATTCTGTGTGCCTAAATAAATGAGGAAAAGGACAGAACCTCATTTAGCCCACTAGGGGCCACAGATCTAAATCTATAGATCCACGAGGTTTCTTTTTGTAGCAATCGTGTGTCCAAATTGCCCCCTCGGGGAGAAGGACGGATGACCTCTAGAACTGCAAAAGAAATTACTCTTGGGTCACCACCATGAATCTCATGGATGTGTCTGGCTAGGGGTGTATCTCGACGGTGTGCAATATTGTTTATATGTTCACACACCCTCCGTCGGAACTCCCTGATCGTTTTGCCTATATAGTCTTTGGGACAACTACATTGACACAGATAGACCAGACCCCTAGTGCGGCAATTTACAAAATACCTGATGGCAAATAACTCTCCAGTAGAGGAGCTGTAATTAATTTTTGTCTTACGCATAAAGGGACATGCTTTGCATCCACTGCATTTAAAATTCCCTGTGATGCGACATTCCAGCCATGTCCCTGATGTTGAGGGACGGGTATAGTGGCTGTGGGTTAAACGATCCCCTAAATTCCTGCCCCTCCTGTATGTTACTAAGGGGCGATCTGTTATCACCTGTTCCAACAGGGGGTCCGCTTGTAAGATGGACCAATGCTTGGATAGAATTTTAAGGATGTCTGCTCTATTTGTGTCAAATGTACCTATGATACGGGTTGCCCCATCTGTCTTCTTTGATGGTGTAGGTACCAGTAAAGCGGTCTGGTCCTTGTCTCGTGCAAACTTAAAAGCCCCCCTCAGCACCTCTTGAGGGTACCCACATTGTATGAATCTATTACGTAGATTACTGGCCTCCCGATAGAAATCCTGAGTAGTAGAGCAGTTTCTACGTACCCGTAGGTACTGGCCTTTTGGGATTCCTCTTTTTAGAGCTGGGGGATGAAAACTGGTCCAGTGGAGCAGACTATTAGTTGCTGTGGTTTTCCTAAAGAGGGTAGATAATAGCCCTCCCTCATCATTTTTGCTAATTCTTACATCTAGGAAAGCCAGTGTGTTTGCATCAATCTCATGTGTGAACCGGAGACCCAGTATGTTCTTGTTAAGATGTTTCATGAAGGCCAAGAACATCTGACCACAAGATGAAAATATCGTCTATGTACCTGGCCCATAGAATAATATTCTGGGTCCAGGTACATTCGTCCGGTGGGAAGACTATGGTGTCCTCCCACCAGCCCAGGAGGAGATTTGCATACGTGGGGGCACAAGGGCTCCCCATCGCGGTCCCCCTGAGCTGGTGGTAAGTCTTCCCATCGAATAGAAAATAGTTGTGGTTCAGAATGTACGACATGAGAGATAAAATAAACTGATTGTGTTGTTGAAAGAAATTCCCCCTACTTTTCAAAAAGTATTCCACCGCTTTGAGGCCAAAATCATGTGGTATTGAGCTATATAGTGCCTCGACGTCGATGCTGGCCAGGAAGATGCCCTCACCAACGTTGATACCATCTATCCTCTGTAGGAAGTCAGTGGTATCTCGCACGTAAGACGGAAGTGCCGTCACAAACTTCCTCAGAACTCGATCCACATATACCCCCACTGCTTCTGTAACCGATCCATTACCAGAAACTATGGGGCGTCCCTTAAGATGACTAGTGCCTTTGTGCTCCTTCGGTAGACAATAGAAGGTGGCAGTGGTGGGTTTATTCGGTAATAGATAGCTATATTCTTTTTCATCAATCAGTCTTTGTGTCTTTGCCTCCAACAGAATAGATCTCAGTTCTGTGACAAATCGTGGAGTGGGATCTGATGATAGTATCCCATAGTTCTCCCTACATGACAGGAGATCTAGGCACATTTGTCTGTAGTTACCATGATTAAGTATGACCAAGTTGCCTCCCTTATCAGCAGCAGGTTTTATTATAATTTTGTCATTTTTCTCCAAACTGATAAGGGCTTGCATCTCATCCTTGGAGAGCTCGCAGCATCCTTTCATTCGCAGCTCCCCGGTCAGACCTGCTGACCGGGTGCGCTGCAATATCACTCCCAGCCGGGATGCGATTCACGACGCAGGAGGCGCGCCGGGTCTCTGCAATTTAAAGGGCCACTGCACCACTGCGCCACTGATTGGCGCAGCAGGCCTAATCAGTGTTATCACCTGTGCACTCCCTACTTATACCTCACTTCCCCTGCACTCCCTCGCCGGATCTTGTTGCCATTGTGCCAGTGAAAACGTTCCCTTGTGTGTTCCTAGCCTGTGTTCCAGACCTCCTGCCGTTGCCCCTGACTACGATCCTTGCTGCCTGCCCTGACCTTCTGCTACGTCCGACCTTGCTCTTGTCTACTCCCTTGTACCGCGCTTATCTTCAGCAGTCAGAGAGGTTGAGCCGTTGCTGGTGGATACGACCTGGTTGCTACCGCCGCTGCAAGACCATCCCGCTTTGCGGCGGGCTCTGGTGAATACCAGTAGCAACTTACAACCGGTCCACCAACACGATCCACGCCAATCCCTCTCTGGCACAGAGGATCCACCTCCAGCCAGCCGAATCGTGACAGTTTGATTTCTCCCCTGGCCGGGGGTGACAAAATCATACGCTTTCTTAGTCCTGAATTCCGTAAGGTCTTTGATAAATTGTTTATGCTTTCGATCCCTGATCTGGTTTTGAAATTTTTCAGTATTAGATTGTAAAATGGTTTCCTGCCGTGGATAATCGGGGTCTGTTTTAAACTGTAAAGCTCTTTGTGCGACTTCGCAGAGAGCCTTAGAGGAGTCAGAAAAGGTTTTTCTTTCTTCCTCCAAAAGTAGAGTCATAAAGCGGATGGAACTATTAATGGATTCCTGTTCCCACTTTTCTAATAGTTCTGGTGTCTCACACCGCTCTGCTGGAATGATGTTTATATGGAGGCCCTTGGGTACAATCCTCTGTTTGATATAATTATCAAGAGTTTGAATCTCCCACCATGATTTAGTTTTATTTATGTAGCAGTTTGCTAATTCCTTAAATGTATTTTTTAGTGTTGGGGGGGCTACCCCTGCGGGGGTCCACTCCTGGTCAGAAAACACATTCGATGCGTCAGTTAACCAAGTTTCGTTATTTACAGTGGTGTCAACAAAACCAGCCATAGCCAACTTAAGACAACAAATCACCGTATATAATAGGATTTTTGTGTACTCAAAACAGATTCACAGAAAAAACACTAAAAAATTAAACTTTAATAATTATCCATTTTAAAACGGATCCATTATAGATCCAGAGGACAACACACAAAGAAGACTTGAAAAATAGAAAAAGTACTGCTGCATACAGTCCCAATGATGGGTAATAAATGCAGTCTTACAAAAGATATAGTAAAAATACACTCAGAGTATTGCTCAATCAGATAATATGGTATAATGAATACCTACCTAAAGGGTGGGTAAAAAGGTAGGGAAAAGATGGGACAGGGTGCTATAGGGAAATGTATACGGCCAATTTGTGCGTGTGGCCACTACTTAACACTTACCCTATAACCACCCTACAGCTATTCCTGCCGCTATCTTATGTGTCTTGTTATAACTATATCATCTAATCAACAATACACTATTGTATAATTAACGTCATCCCCACTTTTTCCTTTTTTGGATCTATGGGGGCGGAGTTTAATTTTGTGTGGAAATATACGTATATCAAATTTTTCTATGTCATGCTGACAGATATACATTATGTTATATGCATATTCAGTGTTCATTTGATTTCGGATGCAAACTGGGCTGCTCAGGGTTAATTATATTCTAGTGCTCTTTTTGCACATTGGATTACCCAGGGTTAATCATATCCCTTAGCTAAATCCAGGTGGATGGCACTTCCCCTTTTGAGGAAGACATCCTGACCATTTGGGATTTATAGGGTTAATCCCCTCACTGCAGCCGAACTTTACATAACAATACCTCCTTCTTGCCCCGGCCTCAGTATATGCATCTTTAAACACACGCCGGAATGATACGTCATCAAGTCATGTGATCCGGGAGTCCGGATCACATGAATGGAGGGACGCCATGGCAACACAAAGCGCACGGAGCTATATGATAGACCGCGCCTCCGGATATTACATGCCGGAAGTACACGCACTGCGACATTGGAGCGCGAGAGGTCAGCAAATGCCGGCGTTCTACGTAATGTCCGGCAGACTCCACACACCTATGAAGGTAAGCTTCAACAGGTTAGATCTACGCTGATTGGATAGGCCATTAGAGGGAGGGACCTTAATACACTATTTCATCCAGACTTTGGATGAATGTCAGCATGGCCACAAGCAGTCCACATATATCCTGCTCTCCATCGGCCATCCAGGATTGTCTCCCACTCTGACTGCCCCCAGATTGTCCCCTGATGAACGGGGGGGGGGGGGGGGGGGGGGGGCGTGAAACGCGTTGGGACTTTACACCAGAGTATATCCTCAATCAGAATATGATAAGTATCAGTTTTTCTTTTATATACATCATGTGAGAACCTATCGGATTTTCTTTTTGGCTGAGCATATTGGCTTTAACTTTCTGTGTCATGTGTTAAAACCTGAGATTAATTTACATACAGAGACGGATATATGTGAGTTGATTCTTATACAATATGCAAATACTATATAAGTGATATCAGGCCAATTGTGGGTTTGAGGTGGTCTGCTATATTGACAGCTTGGTATTAGGGATCGGATCTCTGACCAACTATATACATATTTTTTGCAATTCCTGTGTATGATATTTTTTACAACTTGTGGAGTACTTACCCTTATACACTAATATTTTTCTATCCCTCTGTATGATATCTCCATCTCCTATACAAGAGTACTAGGTGACAGGACGCATCCACATTGAATAAGTACCCCACATTGTAGGATTAACCTAGGTGGTAACCCCGCATATCCTCTACCTGAATATCCACTACTCTCCGACTGGTATATAAATACAAATAGCCCAGGGTATCCAATCCCTATCCTATAGCCAGACAGGGCTCCCCAGTGAGATAGTGAGACTCTTTCCCCTCTGTGTTAGATCAGGGCACTCTAGGGACGGTCTAGCTTTAGGTTCCGGAACGGGGCCGCCCTTATCAGGGCGTTTACTCCGTCTAGCGGCAGGAATAGCTGTAGGGTGGTTATAGGGTAAGTGTTAAGTAGTGGCCGCACGCACCAAATGGCCGTATACATTTCCCTATAGCACCCTGTCCCATCTTTTCCCTACCTTTTTACCCACCCTTTAGGTAGGTATTCATTATACCATATTATCTGATTGAGCAATACTCTGAGTGTATTTTTACTATATCTTTTGTAAGACTGCATTTATTACCCATCATTGGGACTGTATGCAGCAGTACTTTTTCTATTTTTCAAGTCTTCTTTGTGTGTTGGCCACTGGATCTATAATGGATCCGTTTTAAAATGGATAATTATTAAAGTTTAATTTTTTAGTGTTTTTTCTGTGAATCGATTCTATAATCAGGAAGACGGATAGAATAATTTGTCGCCAAGACCACCTCAACCGAATGGTTTGCTGTCTCCCTGGTGCCAGGGTTCGGCATGTGGTGGAAAGGGTGGACAAATTACATGGGGGGGCTGGGGATGACCCAACTGTCGTGGTCCATGTGGGAACCAACGACAGAATACATGGTAGGTGGAGGTCCTAAGGACAGCTTAGGGCAATACCAGCTCTAGTTCAGACAACAGTACAGGACACCAGCTTACTCCTGTGCTACATGGGAAATCAGAAAGAAGAGAATACAAAGCAGAGCTACATCCTTTGGAGATTGTACAAGGGCCCCATGACATTGCACTAGAACCCAAATGGGCTCCTGGACAGTCCTATTACCGCGTCACAACCCCTCAAGCTCTGCACCTTGCCGTTGACAATTGCAGCACCAGCAGCAGACAAGTAGAATCTAACTTGCCACCTTTGAGCTTACCTGTAAGCATGGACTTTCTGTAAGGGTGCATGCACACCACGTTTTTGCAATACAGTTCCTGTATCAGCTTTTTGATGAAAAACGGATTCCTCAAAACCTGACTAAACTGTATCAAAAAGTGTGTACAAATTTTAACCCATATACGGTCGAAAACCGTATACTGTTTGAAAAATTATGTCCGGTTACATCTGTTTTTTAAGAAAAAAACGTATACGTTTTTAACTTTTCACTCCATTTTGAATAAAGTTTCATTTATTTGATTGAAATTCCAAGAAAAAAAAAAAACTGTGCAAAGTCAAAAACCGTATGGGGAAAACCTGATGGAACCGTACGCACATACAGTTTTGTATGGTTCCCATTGACTCCCATGTTAAAAAAAAAAAAAAAAAACTGTATACGGTTTAATACAGTTTTTCACCTGGACCAAGAAACGTGGTAGACTCCAGTTTTGGATACAGGAAAAAAACTGGACAAAACTGTGTAAGACGCAAAACGGACTAAACCGGATGATGCGTTTGACATACAGTTTACAATCTTAAGTCAATGCATACAGTTTTCTATACAGTTCCATATGGTATTTAACTTGAAACCGTATACGGGAACTGTATAACAAAAACGTGGTGTGCATGCACCCTTAGCCAAATAGCTACAACCTAATTCAGGGATAAAGACAAGAAATAAACAACATCAACAATGTTTAGAGTAAAGTGGACCAGCTCTAGGTACCTAGGAACACCAAAATTATGGGTTAGCCTTCTCCAACCACAAGCCTGCCTGTTAACCTGTTTAAGAACTGTGCCTGTTGCTTTCCAGTAAGGAACCATGAGTCTGTTTAAACTACCAAATATCATCTCATTCCTATACCTAACCATCAAGGGCACCTTAAAATCTCATCAACCTAGGGGCTACATAATTGCCATCATCCTCAGTGCAACCCCTCTTTTACTGTGCCAGCCAAGGGAAGTGTGGAAAGACTAGTGGAAGCGATAAAGCCACTGTGGCCACTAAGAACTGTACTATGACCACTAAGGACTACTAATCTGTTAATTTAAGGGATAACCCGGAGAGCTGCAAAGTTACCTAGGGAAGACTAGAGCCCTTTTATAATTATTATATAATAATAAAACCTATTTACAAAGTGCTTTAGCTATAGCTAGAGATCAGTGGGGGTCTCAGCACTGAGACCTGGACAGATAAAAACTTTTGACGTGCCAGCATGACATGTCAAAAGTTTGTTTTCAATTACAGTAATGCGTTAATGCTTTTTCTTTTTTATTTTATTTGACTATGCTACATGGGCTGTAAAGTTAGTGTAGTTCATAATATAGTGTATGTACCTGAGTGTGACGGTTTTCTCACAATTCTTCTGGGTTTTTCACCCCACTATTTATTTTTACCAGCATACAAAATGACTATTGTCTCAGATTTTTCCCAGCTTGCAATGCAGCCGAGACCTGACTAGTCAGCTGATAACAGGGAGCCTGTCTGCTTCAATGGGTGGAGGGATCAATCTGCAACTAATGCAACAGCTGAAGGCACCCTGATTGAAAACCACAGGTCTGCAGCTCATTTATGTTTCAATGGGTGGCTGATGTGTGGAGGGAGGAAAATGGAATTGTGGGATTTGTAGTCAAAAAAAGAAAAGTCAAACAGGAAATACTAGTTCACAAAAAGCTAGCCACAGTGTTATGGTAATTGCCAGGTACATACTAAAATCACCTTATGGTGGATAACCCCATTAAGGTTTTGCTATTGCAACACTAAGATTTTTTCCTTTTTCAGACAGTCTGTCTGTAGATTTTGTGGTGTGTGTTTGGGATCATTTTCTTGTTGCATGACCCAATTTCGGCCAAGCTTTAGCTGTCGGATAGATGGAATAACATTTGATATTAGAATACTTCGTTATACAGGGGAGTTCATGTTCGACCAAATGACTGCAAAGTGTTCAGGCCCTGTGGCTACAAACCAAACCCAAATGATCATACCTCTACCAGTGTGCTGATGACATGAGATGACTGTGCTGATATGCTGTGTATAGTTTCTGCCATACATGGTGATAGCCAAACATCTCCACTTTGGCCTGGTTTGTCCAATGGATATTGTTTCGGAAGCCTCATGGTTTTTTCAGATACAACTTAACAAATTTCAGACATGTTATTTTTATAAAGTAGATGCTAACTTCTGGCAACGCTTCATATCAAGACATGCTTGTTCTGTCTTTTTCTGCTTGTACTATCTTGAGTTTACCATGCTTACCTTCTAACTGAGGCCTGTAAGGGGAGATTTACCAAAACGTGTCTAAAAGAGTAGTGGTGCAGTTGCCCATAGAAACCAATCAGATTACTTCTTTCATTTTTCCCAGGCCTCTTTAAAAATGAAATAAGCAATCTGAATGGTTGCCATGGGCAACTGCATCACTAAACAGCTATTGATAAATCTCCCCTGTAAAGTCTAAGATGTAGTTGTTGGGTTTTTTGCAATTTCTCTAAGCATTGCTTATGAAAATTTGATGATAATTTGCTGGGATGTCAACATCAACTGTTTACATTTTTTCCCCTTATGAATAATATTTTTCCCTATAAAATAATGAGCTTCAAATTTTTTGGAAATGGCCTTATAACTTTTCTGAGACTGATGAGCAGCAACAATTGCTTATTTCAGTTCATTGCAAATGTCTTTCCCTCTTTAGCACTATGAAAACACATGCCTCGATGCTCCAGACCAGCAGTATATGATTTTATATTAATGAGGGTATTTTGCCAACATGGATTTCATCTGTTTCTCGAGTTTTAAAAGGGTGCTCCACTGCCCTAGCCTTTGGAACATTTTGTTCCGAACGCTGAGTGCGGGCTGTGGGGTCGTGAAGTCATGACCCCGCCCCTCGTGACATCATGCCACACCGCCTCAATGCAAGTTTATGGGAGGGGGTGTGGCAGCCCCCTCCTATAGTCTTGCGTTGAGGAGGCATGGCGTGATGTCATGGGGTGTGACAAAATGTCCCTAATGCTGGGGCAGTGGAGTACCCCTTTAAAATACTCAGTGAGTTTTGATACTTTGTCTATGAAAACATCACATAAGTATGGCATATATCCTCTTAAATTTGTGACTTTATTTTGTTCAATTCTAAATCCTGTGGCTGGTAATTCAGCCAATAATTTGTATTTTGATCAAAAAGATCAAAAAGTAAAATTTACATTTTATGTGGACAATCAGTGAATTATAGGCTGTACCGTCCTACTAGAAAGTTCTTCATAACAGATGTTCTCTTTGACTAAAAGATGTGCTTTTTCAAATCAGGTGCCGAGAGGACAATAGACAATATATGCATGGTGGATAGTTTGTAAAGGAAATGGAAATGCATTGTTGATATTTTTTGATGCTCCATTTACTAGATATAGACATTTGTAATTTTCCTTTTGTTCTGTTTGTTTTTGATAGCTGTTTTATTTCATACTTATCTGGCAACTTATAACGTGTGCATTAGAGCTGTTCCAGAATGTGACATCATAGGTTTTGTTCTGTACTCAAAATTTAAGTCCTTGAATGTAATTGTTGCAAAAATCTGTTAAAATAATAAACTATAACTTAGAAGACTTGTGATAATTAAAAAGTACAATCAGGGAAAACAAACAATATGCCACAAAATGTAACAATAATCTCAATGTGGACAGAAAAAAGGGAAAAGGTAAAATATCTAAAAGGCACAATGATGCAGTAAGGGGATGAACAGAATGCATGTGTCATGACTGGGCAGGGAAGGAGTGCACACTATTCTCGCCCACTCCCCTAACCCTGCCTACTTACGTACCCTCCCTAGGCAATGGGTCCATGACCACAGTGACAGTCCCTCCATAGACAAGTGAGGAGAGTCAACTGTCAAAATAATAAAATCCAATAATACAGACACAGGTCAAGGTAGAGTAGGGAACAGACAGACTAACTGTCATGTATGGGCAGGGAAGGAGTGCTCGATATGCTTACCCGCGCCCCTGTCCCTGCCTACTTGTCTGCCTATCCTAAATGATAGGCCGGCAACTGGTCGACAATCCCTTCCTAAATAAGTGAGGGGAGTCAGATGTCAACACAATAAAATACAATCCTGTCTGTTGTCAGGAGCAACAGGGAAACAAGCAACCAACAAAGACAAACTAAACATACACACATAAAGTCCATGTCAGTCAAACCGAGTCAAGCCAGGAGTGGGAAGAGGTGCCGAATCGCTATAACAAAAGAGAAGTCATATATGAAGCCAGAAGTCAAGTTGCCGAGTATACAAGGAAATAAGGGAATGCTAGCTACTCAGGTAATGACCGCTTTCACAGGCATCTTCCCAGTGTCTGATGCCTGGTGATATAGGGAGATGCACATGTGGTCAATCAGTAGCTAGCCACTCAGGCAGCAGGGCGTAACCTGGCAACCTAGCAAACAACACCTTGTCAGCACCTGTTAACCCTGCTGGTGCTGACACTAACAGAAGCAAAACCAACACACACACAATAAGTCAAAGTCACTATCCATGTCAAAAACCATGTTGTCAAAGTACAAAATCACTATTACCAGAGTCAGAGAGTGGAGCCAAAGGGTCAAAATGCCAGATATTACAGATACAGTAGAAAGCTAGCTAGGAGTACAAACTCAGCTCTATAGCAGGCAAAGACTGGTGGGAGTAGACTGCAGGCTCATATGTAGCCAGAGCAGGTGCTCCAATCAAGGTCAGCTGACTAGTCCAGACAGCCGGGGCGTAACCCAGCAACAAAAAACAACAAAGAACCTGTCAGAACTTTTTAACCCTATAGGTTCTGACAGCATGCCTGTGTATTATTTTTCCCCCCAGAAATAAATATATTAAAGGGGGTAGAAAAGTCCCATCACAAATGTGAAATTGCAATACTCTACTATGACATCACAATGTCCCACAGAAACCCCTTATGGCCCCATTGTGACTTCGCAATGAACCACTATAACCACACTATGCCCATCTGTGACCTCACAATGCCCCACTCTGGTTTTGTAACGTCTCACTGTGACAATACAATTTTCCATTGTAAACTCAAAATGCCGGCTTTTCTGCACTCTTATCTTACAATACCATACTCTGTCCTCTCAATGCCACCGAATGTTTTGAATGAGACCTCACAGTGTTCCACTGTTAGCTAACAATTTCCAAATGTGACCTAACATTGACACTTATGACCTTACTATTATCTACTGTGAAACTGTAATGACTATCTGTGACATCAAATTTACACTTTATACACTTTATAAATACATATTCCAAGAAGAGGAAGAGGTAAAGCAGTATTCACTGGTTAATAAAAAGCAGCTTGAATAAAAGCTGGTGATAAAAGCAACTCGGATACACCCACTTTGTATACTAAAATCAAAAGCAAACAAGTAAGCAGAACATTTCTTTTGAATATAGAATGCTTAGCAAGCATATTCAAGCTGCCTACATTGCTAATAATATAGAAACATACAATGTGTCTGCAGATAAGAACCATTCGGCCCGTCTAGTCTGCCCAATATTCTTAATACTATCAATAGCCCCTGACCCTATCTTATATGAACAATAGCCTTATGCTTATCCCATGCTTGCTTAAACTCCTTCACTGTATTTGTAGCGACCACCTCTGCAGGAAGGCTATTCCATGCATCCACTGCTCTCTCAGTAAAGTAATACTTCCTAATATTACTGCATAAACCTTTGCCCCTCTAATTTATAACTGTGTCCTCTTGTGGTAGTTTTATATATTTTAAACCTCCTCTGTTCCATTATCGTGTTGATTCCCTTTATGTATTTCCAAGTTTCTATCATATCCACTCTGTCACGTCTTTCTTCTGTACATGTTAAGGTCCTTTAAAAAACATTTTGTAAATTACTTCTATTTAAAAACATAATCCTTAATCAGTACTTATCAGCTGCTATTTGCTCCACAGGAATTTCTTTTTTATTTTTTAATTTCAGTCTGACCACAGTGCTCTCTGCTGACACTTCTGTCCATTTTAGGAACTGTCCAGAGTAGGAGCAAACCTATCCTGCTCTGGACAGTTCCTGACATGGACAGAGGTGTCAGAAGAGAGCACTGTGGTCAGTCAGAAAAGAGATTAAAAAAGCAAATAACTTCCTCTGTAGTAGACAGCAGCTAATAAGTACCTGAAGGATTAAGATTTTTAAATAGAAGTAATTTACAAATCTGTTAACTATCTGGCACCAGTTGATTTAAGCAAAAATGTTTTCCAGCGGAGTACCCCTTTAACCTCTCCTGATAAGTTTTATCATGGAATCCGTGTACTAGTTTAGTAGCTCTTCTCTGAACTCTCTCCAAAATGTCTATATTCTTCTGGAGATCAGCCTCCAGTACTGCACACAATACTCCAAGTGAGGTCTCACCAGTGCTCTGTACAGCGGCATGATCACCTCCCTCTTTTTACTGCTAATACCTGTCCCTATACACCCATGAGCACTTCCCTTCTTTCTACTGCTAATACCTGTCCTTATACACCCATGAGCACTTCCCTTCTTTCTACTGCTAATACCTTTCCCTATACACCCATGAGCACTTCCCTCTTTCTACTGCTAATACCTCTCCCTATACATCCAGCATTCTGCTGGCATTTTCTGCTGCTCTATGACATTGTCTTCCTACCTTTAAGTCTTCTGATATAATGGCCCCTATATCCCTTTCCTCAGATACTGAGGTTGGGACTTTATTACATATTCTATATTCTGCCCGAGGGTTTATACGCCCCAGGTGCATTATTTTGCACTTATCCATGTTTAATGTTAGTGTTATTTGGCGTATCCCTCTAGGAACATCAACCCTGTTGCAAATTTTTGTGCCTTCAGCAAGAAGACCAAGGGGGAGATTTATCAAAATCTGTCCAAAGGAAAAGTTTCTGAGTTGCCCATAGCAATCAATCAGATCGCTTTTTTTATTTGGGAAAATGCCTCTGCAAAATGAAAGAAGCCATCTAATTGGTTGCTATGGGCAACTCAGAAACTTTTCCTTTGGACAGGTTTTGATAAATCTGCCCCAAAACCTTACCATCGAGACCTTCAGCTATATCTCTAGTAAAGATATTTAAAAAAAATGGGTCCCAGAACAAATTCCTGAGGTCCCCACTGGTAACAAAACCTTGGTTTGAATATTCTTCTTTGACTACAAATCTCTGTTGTCTGTTCCTCAGCCCCTAATCCCATATGCTGAGATGACCTGGGAGCAAAATTGCCATTGCCATCATGTCAGCGCTGCTGTATGCATTTATCCTGACCTTTGCCCTTTTATTGGATTGTATATAAAGCATTGGCTCTTACAGAGTGGTGAGCGCCCTCCTTGTCTTCTCTGCACATGCATTCATAAACAACTAGCTAGAGCAGGGGGTAGGCAACCTTTTGGTAGTGCTGTGCCCCCAAAAAAATTTCGAAGTCGCTTGGTGTGTCGGCAACATGGCGGTGGCTTGTTGTGGGTGTGGCTTGATGTGGGTGGGGTTTGTGGGTGTGGCATGTCACAAGGTGTGTTTTTTTTTTATTTTTTTTTAACAGAATTGTCCCTATATATTGTTCTCGCTGCAAGGACCTTACAGTGAGAACAACCATTTTAACTCATATCTGTGTAATGCAGACCCCAGAATCAATCCGGACCATAATACAGAACCCAGAATCACCACCCACCATAATACAGACCCCCAGAATCAGACTTCACCACAATACAGACCCCAGAATCACCACCCACCATAATACAGACCCCACAACAATACAGACCCCCTAGAATCCCCACCCACCATAATACAGACCCCAGAATCAGACCCCACCACAATACAGACCCCAGAATCACCACCCACCACTATACAGACCCCAGAATCAGACCCCACCACAATACAGACCCCAGAAACACCACCCACCACAATGCAGACCCCAGAATCACCACCCACCATAATACAGACCCCAGAATCACCACCCACCACAATACAGACCCCAGAATCACCACCCACTTGCACCCCCCCCTTTCCCCACATCATCACTTGCACCCCTCTTCCCCATCATCACTAGTGTTGAGCGGCATAGGCCATATTCGAATTCGCGAATATTCGCGAATATATGGACGAATATTCGTCATATATTCGCATATTCGTAATATTCCCGTTTTATTTTCGCATATGCGAAAATTTGCATATGCAAATTTCCGCATGCGCGAAAATTCGCACACCAGTATCACACAGTAGTATTAGAGCCTTCTTTACACCACACACAAGCTGGAAGCAAAGAGGGATGATCACTGTGATGTGTACTGTGAAAAAAAAATAAAATAAATAAACCAATATTCGGAATTATGAATATATAGCGCTATATTCACGAATATTCGCGAATTCGCGAATAAAATTTGCATTGCGAATATTCGCCAGCAACACTAATCATCACTTGCACCCCCTTCCCCTCATCATCACTTGCACCCTCTTCCCCTCATCATCAATTGCACCTCACCTTCCCCTCATCATCACTTGCACCCCCCTTTCCCCTCATCATCACTTGCACCCCCCTTCCCCCTCATCATCACTTGCACCCCCCTTCCCCCTCATCATCACTCGCACCCCTATCATTGTGTAGGTAGTCAGGTAGGGAAGTAGCCAGTTCTCCTTCACATTTAAATCATCATCCCCCTCCCTGTCACCTGCACCCCCTTTCCCCTGTCACTTGCACCCCCTCCTTGTCACCTGCACCCCCTTTCCCTGTCACTTGCACCCCCATTCATCACTTGCACCCCCATCATCATTTGCAACCCCCATCCCATCATCACTTGCAACCCTCATCCCATCATCACTTGCACCCCCCAACCCATCATCACTTGCACCCACCATCATCACTTGCACCCCCCCATCCCATCATCACTTGCACCCCCCATCATCACTTGCACCCCCCATCCCATCATCACTTTCACCCCCATCCCATCATCACTTGCACCCCCCCCCATCCCATCATCACTTGCACCCCCCATCCCATAAAAAAAAGAAGAAATGTTTACTCACCTATGTCGCAGGCAGGGATCTCCTGGGCAGCACAGGCTGGCTGCGTTCTTTTCCCACTATAGTGCAGGCGCCGATGAGTGACTGCGTGGGGGCAGAGGTCACAGGTCTTCTCTCAGTGAAGCCGCAGTCCCTGAAGCTCACACCGAGAGGAGGCTTTAGCTGTGTGTGCGTGTGCGCACACAGCTTAAAGCGGCGCTCGCTCGCCTGGGGATCTGGGACAAGAGTCCCGGATACCCATTAGCGGAGCGAGCGCATCTCGAGCCGGAGCCCTGCGTGCCACCCAAAAGCACCCTGCGTGCCACTCATGGCCGGGGGTTGCCGACCCCTGAGCTAGAGTAATCAGCGTTGCCCAGTTTTTCCTTCCTAATCCTTGTTGGGCAGGAAAATCAACAAAGGAGGAAGCTTTTGACTTCATATCCCGTCTTCATATACTGTTATCATATCCCATCCCCATATCCCATCCTTATATCTCAACCTCATATCCCTTCCTCATATTCCAACCTCATATCCCGTGCTGCTATCCCATGCTCATATCTCGACCTCCTATCCTGTCCTCCTATCCCGTCCTCATATCTCGACCTCATATCCCAACCTCCTATCCTGACCTGATATCCTGTCCTCATATCCTGTCCTCATATCCCCTCCTCCTATTCTGTCCTCCTATCCCGTCCTCATATTCCATCCTCATATTTCAACCTCATATCTCATCCTCATATCCTGTCCTCCTATCCCGACCTCCTATCCCGACCTCATATCTCGACCTCCTATCCCGTCCTCACATCCTGTCCTCATATCTTGTACTCATATCCCGACCTCCTATCCCCTCCTCCTATTCCATCCTCCTATCCCGTACTCATATTCCATCCTCATATTTCAACCTCATACCTTGTACTCATATCCCGTCCTCATATCCCGAGCTTATATCCTGTCATCATGTCCTGACCTTATATCCTGACCTCCTATCCAGTCTTCATATTTCAACCTCCTATCCCGTCCTCATATCTCGACCTCATATCCCGTCCTCATATCCTGACCTCATATCCTGTCATCATATCCTGACTTCCTATCCCGTCCTCCTATCTCGACCTCATATCCTGTCCTCATATCCTGTCCTCATATCTCAACCTCCTATCCCAACCTCCTCTCTTTGTGAGATGGGATGTGGCTTGCAAGCCGGATTGACACATTCACCAGGAGATGCAGAGCGGAGTAACATGTGTGCTAAGTTTCATGTTCATATCTTTAGCCATTTGGACGTGATGCTGGAACATACACACACACATAAACACATAGAGGGGCATTTACTAAGGGGTTTAGTCATTCTTTTCTGACTATTTTTGGCGCAAAATTGCCGCAATTGCGGCTGCCCTATTTTTTGTGCGACTTTCTCTAGCAAGAGCTAGAAAGTCTAATTTTTTTTTTCCCGCTTGATCTACGCAACTTTTCATTTTTTACTTGCAGTGGTCAGGAATTTATTAACTGAGACAGTCACAGTTGCGCAATAAACTATCTCAACGGACGTAAAAATTGACAAAATTTACTCCAGCTCCAACATGGAGCAGGAAAAGCTACTGCCGCCCGGGCTCCGACATACTTTCTCCCCGCTACCCTCACTGCGCTACCGGGACACTGCAGTGATTTACATCCCCCCCCCCCCTCTCACCTGCCAGCGCCACACAACTCCCATCTGTCTGCTGTTGCAAGACTACAAGTCCCAGCATGCCCTTACAGTGAGGACACGCTGGGAGTTGTAGTCTTGTAGCAGCGGGAGCTGAGCGGCGCGGAGGGGAGACAAGGGGGGGATGTATATCAGTGTCCCCATAAGTGAGGGTAGCGGGGAGGCAGTATGAGGAGCCCGGGCAGCTGCACTGTAATGTCAGCCCGGGCTCCTGCTCTGACAGCCAAAGGCTTTGGCTGTCAGGGCATGCTGGGTGTTTTGCAACAGTTGGAGGGCCACAGTTTGCAGACCACTGGTTTGTGGTCTGTAAACTGTAGTCCTCCAGCTGTTGCAAAACTAAACAGCTGAAGGGGACCGGCGAAGACGTTCACTTACCCTTCCGAGGCTCCAGCGACGATCGCTGACGGAGATCGTCGCGCGGCAGTGTCGTGCAGCGCTGGATCCTATAGAAGCCAGTAAGTTGCCCAAGCCCTAAAACTGTTTCCCAACCAGGGTGCCTCCAGATGTTGCAAGACTACAACTCCCAGCATGCCTGGACACCCTTTGGCTGTCCAGGCATGCTGGGAGTTGTAGTTTTGCAACATCTGGAGGCACCCTTGTTGGGAAACACTGGCCTCCAGATGTTGCAAGACTAAAACTGCCAGCATGCCTGGACAGCCTTTGGCTTGTAGTTTTGCAACAGCTGGAGGGCCACAGTTTGCAGACCACTGGTTTGTGGTCTGTAAACTGTAGTCCTCCAGCTGTTGCAAAACTAAACAGCTGAAGGGGACCGGCGAAGACGTTCACTTACCCTTCCGAGGCTCCAGCGACGATCGGTGACGGAGATCGTCGCGCGGCACTATCGCGCTGCAATGTCGCGCGGCGCTGGATCCTACGGAAGCCGGTAAGTTGCCCAAGCTTCCCAACCAGGGTGCCTCCAGATGTTGCAAGACTACAACTCCCAGCATGCCTGAACAGCCTTTGGCTGTCCAGGCATGCTGGGAGTTGTGGTTTTGCAACATCTGGAGGCACCCTGGTTGGGAAACACTGGCCTAAAACAGTGTTTCCCAACCAGGGTGCCTCCAGATGTTGCAAGACTACAACTCCCAGCATGCCTAGACAGCCTTTGTTACACTACAGTTACACTACTGGTAACACATCATGTAATGTACTGAACTGGCTTAATGTAGAGATGGTACAAGGTAAGTTGAGTAAAGTAAATGTAAGCAAATCTCCAGGGTCGGATGGACTACACCCAAGAGTTCTTAGAGAGGTAAGTTCAGTAATATCTGTACCCTTGTTCATGATATTTAGAGATTCTCTGGTGTCTGGTATTGTGCCAAGGGACTGGCGCAAGGATAATGTGGTGCCAATCTTCAAAAAGAGCTCTAGGTCTTCGCCAGGCAATTATAGACCGGTAAGTTTAACGTGCATTGTGGGTAAATTATTTGAAGGACTTAAGGGATTACATACAGGAATACATAGGGGATAATTGTATTATAAGTGATAGCCAGCATGGGTTTACTAAGGATAGAAGTTGTCAAACCAATCTAATTTGCATTCATGAAGAGGTGAGTAGAAGCCTTGACAGAGGAATGGCTGTGGATATAGAGGGGAATTTACTAATCTTTTACTATGTAGTCTGGTTTTTACCCTGCTTTTTTCTACTTCATTTTTGACTATGTGCGACAAATTTACTAAATTGTTGCACGGCATTAATAAATTTGGCACACATAGGCAAAAGTGGGAAATTTACTTCATGTAGTAGAAAAAATAGTCTGTTCCTCTTTCCTGCTGTCTGAATAAGTTTGGCTGCTAGGTTTCCTTCTGGATCTTTTGTTTTTGAGGTTTTTTTTTTACTTTTTCACCACATCTAAATAATTCAATAACTAAATTGTAGTCATGGCTCAGAATAGTGGTAAACGGCGTTTAGTGTGTGTGTGTTTATTAAATTTTTTTAACACATTTTTTTTCTCCCTAAATGTACTTACACTTTTTTTTTTTTGTTTCTTCTTCTACAGATCCTGTGATCCTGTATCCTGTGGACTCCTTCGGATTCGGTGGACTACTTCGACGACCAGCGTTTTTCTTTGCTTGATGTTAATAAAATGGTTAACGAGGGCTTGTGGGGGAGTGTTTTTTTGTAATACATTTTTTTTTAAACCTGTTGTGTTTTTTTTTTTTTTTACTTCACTAGACAGGCTTAGTAGTGGAATCTGTCTTAAAGACGGAGTCCATTACTAAGCCGGGCTTAGAGTTAGCCATAAAAACACCTAGCGCTAACCCCCAATTATTACCCTGGTACCCAACACCACAGGGGTGCCGGGAAGAGCCGGTGCCAACAGGCCCGGAGCATCAAAAATGGCGCTCCTGGGCCAAGGCGGTAACAGGCAGGCGTTATTTAGGCTGGGGAGGGCCAGTAACAATGGTCCTCGCCCACCCTGGTAACGTCAGGCTGTTACTGTTTGGTTGGTATTTGGCTGAGAATAAAAATAGGGGGGACCCTATGTGTTTTTTTTTAAATATTTTATCATTTATTAAAAAAAAAAAAACGCATAGGGTCCCCCCTATTTTCCCCCCTCTAAGCTTTAGTAATGGACTCCGTCTTTAAGACAGATTCCACTACTAAGCCTGTCTAGTAAAGTAAAAAAAAAAAAAACACAACAGGTTTAAAAAAACATTTAGTACAAAAAAACACTCCCCCACAAGCCCTCGTTAACCATTTTATTAACATCAAGCAAAGAAAAACGCTGGTCGTCGAAGTAGTCCACCGAATCCGAAGGAGTCCACAGGATACACGGATCTGTAGAAGAAGTAACAAAAAAAAAAAAGTGTAAGTACATTTAGGGAGAAAAAAAATGTGTTAAAAAATGTAATAAACACACACACACACACTAAACGCCGTTTACCACTATTCTGAGCCATGACTACAATTTAGTTATTGAATTATTTAGATGTGGTGAAAAAGTAAAAAAAAAACTCAAAAACAAAAGATCCAGAAGGAAACCTAGCAGCCAAACTTATTCAGACAGCAGGAAAGAGGAACAGACTATTTTTTCTACTACATGAAGTAAATTTCCCACTTTTGCCTATGTGTGCCAAATTTATTAATGCCGTGCAACAATTTAGTAAATTTGTCGCACATAGTCAAAAATGAAGTAGAAAAAAGCAGGGTAAAAACCAGACTACATAGTAAAAGATTAGTAAATGCCCCTCATTGAGTTTTATACTGTATACTAGCGGAGTACCTGGCGTTGGCCGGTTTTTCCTTCCTAATCCTTGTTGGGGATAAAGATCAACAAAGAAGGAGACTTTTGACTTCATATCCTGTCCTTATATATTGTTGTCATATCCCGTCCTCATATTTCAACCTCATATCCCATCCTCATATCCCATCCTCATATCCCTTCCTCATATCCTGACCTCTTATCCTGTCCTCATATCTCGTCCTCATATCCCGTGCTGTTATCCCATGCTCATATCTCGACCTCCTATCCTGTCCTGCTATCCCATCCTCATATTCCATCCTCATATCTCGACCTCATATCCCGTCCTCATATCTCGTCCTCATATTCCATCCTCACATCCCGACCTCCTATCCCATCATCATATCCTGACCTTATATCCCGACCTACTATCCCGTCCTCATATCTTGACCTCCTATCCCATCCTCATATCCCGTCCTAATATGCCATCCTCATATCTCAACCTTCTATCCCGTCATCCTATCCCATCCTCATATTTTGTCCTCATATTTCAACCTCATATCCCAAGCGTGGGTGAAGCAGAAAAATACTTGCAGTGGCGCTGCCTTGGATGTAGAAGCATTGAATTTGGATGCAGTGGGGATTCAAGCAGCATGTATTTTATTCATACATGTGGAGCAAAACGCGTTTCAAGGGTATATTCCCTCTTTATCAATTGCATACAGACAGTGGGCAAACAGTAGGTTTATATACACACCGAGGTGAATGGCGCCAAAAACATCTGGCGGGGCATGAAGAAACAATGGGCGGTGTCAAATGTCATAGAAATGATACAGTAACAACATATGGGAACAAACAGTAACCAGATCGTGTTTTTACACACATCAACAGCTGATAATTAATCACCAGAAAGGGCTTTAAACCTTTAGATTATGATAGTAGTGATGTTTAGATATATGTATTGTCACGTATGGGTTTGTAATTCCTGCTGTACAGTCGGTAGCGGGAGGCGACCAATGAAAACAGAGGAGGCAGAATGCGTCAGAGGGTCATGTGAGGTGGGTGCGACCAATGGTGGGGGAGGGAAGGTGTTGCCGGCTGGGTACGGCTTACTGTTAGTGGCATACGTGGAGTTCATTGAACCCATTGGTTGGATTAACGGCCAATGGGAGTGTCTTTATGTGTGATGGCATGTGAGCCAATCACTGAGCTGCCTACTTTGTAATAGAAAGAATAGGAAAAAATATTAGAAGCTGAATAAGCAGTAACATAGTGTGGATTTCAAAAATACTTTTTTTGGGGTGATGCAAGAGTCCAATCAGCTAAGCGCCTGCTGATGGCGACTTGGCCTATCACTGTTCCGCCTACTTTGTATTCGGTGGTAAAGAATGGAACATAGCGGGGGATTCAAAAACTTCGGTGCTGGTGAAGCGGCCAATAGGAGTACTTAGGTCTGATGGTGAATGGACCAATCATCTGAGCGCCTATTCTCTAACGTGAAGGATGTTATGGGGAAGGAGTGAAGTGATGGAATAGACAACCAGAGGTTGTACAAATGTGGTTGAACAATATTGGATGTGGATCATCCGGTGGCAGTAGGTAGTGCCGAGACAGAGCGGATATTTCTGTGGAGATATGCGAGTCATACAGTATGTTCCATGTATTCGTTAAAACCCAGCGGGATCAGCGTTTTAAGTTTAAAAATCCAATAATTCTCCCGACTGCAGAGTTGGGTAAATCTTCTATTGCTGGAAGGTGGTATATGTTCTATGGGTAGTATGGAGAAGTTTGAAAAATCACAGTTGTGCACAATGGAAGCATGCCTGGATACACTGTGGGGCTGGTACCCATTTTTTGTATTTGAACGGTGCTTATTAATTCGGGCACTTAGCATTTGTGTGGTCCTGCCTACGTATTGTATGCCACACGGGCATTCGAGCAGGTAAATCACGTATTAGGATTTGCATGTCATTAGACTATTGATTTTATGGCATTCTCCGGTGGTTCTTGAGGTGAAGTCCCTGCAGCGGTTTTTAATATTGTTGCAGCATTTGCAGTTTTTTGTACAGCATCTGTGAGATCCGACTATTTCTTCTGTGACAAAAATGGGTTCTTTCTTTTTATTTTTCAATTTGCTGGGAGCCAGTATGTTTTAAGTGATTTGTTTTTCCTGAAGGTGACCTGGGGTCGTGCCGGTAAAAACACGATCTGGTTACTGTTTGTTCCCATATGTTGTTACTGTATCATTTCTATGTCATTTGACACCGCCCATTGTTTCTTCATGCCCCGCCAGATGTTTTTGGCGCCATTCACCTCTGTGTGTATATATACCTACTGTTTGCCCACTGTCTGTATGCAATTGATAAAGAGGGAATATACCCTTGAAACGCATTTTGCTCCACATGTTTGAATAAAATACATGCTGCTTGAATACCCACTGCATCCGAATTCAATGATTCTACATCCAAGGCAGCGCCACTGCAACTATTTTTCTGCTTCACCCACGCTTGGCTTTACCGACTCCATAGAAGAGCCTGTCGACTCTGCAGGCTGCAGCCGAGGACCTCCAATTTGCCACCCCTATGCCAAGGGGTTTTACGCATGACATCAAGGTTTACCTAAGGTGACCTCATTACTTAGAGTACCTAGGGTATTCATAACCCACGGAATTACGCGAGGCCCGACTTCCCGACTTCCTATCCCATCCTCCTAGCTCGACCTCATATCCTGTCCTCATATTCTGACCTCCTATCCCAACCTCCTATCCCAACCTCCTATCCCAACCTCCTATCCCGACCTCCTATCCCGACCTCCTAACCCGACCTCATATCCCGTCCTCCTATCTTGACCTTCTATCCCGACCTCCTCTCTTTGTGAGAACGGCTGTGGCTTGCAAGCTGGATTGACACATTCACCAGGAGATGCAGAGCAGAGCTTGTGGAGTAAGGTACTTGAAGTCCCATATACTTGCATGGGACTTGAAACAAAAACCCATCTTTCATATAAGGGTGTAGGTAAGGGTTAATTTATAATCATATATTTTTATTTGACATATAAGTAATATGTGTGCCAGGTATTATTGAAATATCTCCAGCCGTTTGGAAGTTATGCAGTAACATATATTTCCCATAGGCTTGTATGGGACTTTAAGCAAAAACCCCGACCCTGGCAAATGGGGATGAGTAAGGGTTAAGTTATCTATCCTATATTTGTTGTTGACATATAAGTAACATGTGTGCCAAGTTTCATGTTAATATCTTTAGCCATTTGGACGTGATGCTTGAACATACACACATAGTTACATACCGTATTTATCTTGGTATACCACGCACCGGCCTACAACACACACCCTCATTTTACCAAGGATATTTGGGTAAAAAAAGTTTTTTACCCAAATATCCATGGTAAAATGAGGGTGCGTGTGTGCGCGTGTGCGCGTGTATACCCGATACACCCCCAGGAAAGGCAGGGGGGAGAGAGGCCGTCGCTGCCCGCTTCTCTCCCCCTGCCTTTCCTGGGGTCTAGAGCCCTGGCTATTGGCGCCGCTGCCCATTCTGTCCCCCTGGCTATCGGCGCCGGCAATGGGGCGCGGGCACCGATAGTCAGGGGGACAGAACGGGCAGCGGCGCCAATAGCCAGGGGGAGAGAAGGGCCGGCAGCAGGGCTCTAGACCCCTGACTATCGGTGCCCGCGCCCCATTGCCGGCGCCGATAGCCAGGGGGAGAGAAGCGGCGCCGACAGCCAGGGGGAGAGAAGGGGCAGCGGCACCCATTGCCGGCGCCGCTGCCCCGTTGCCTCCCCCCATCCCCGGTGGCATAATTACCTGTTGCCGGAGTTGGGTCCGCGCTGCTGCAGGCCTCCGGCGGGCGTCCCCTGCGTCGTTGCTATGCGCTGCATGGCGCGGCGCATGACGTCAGTGCGCCGCGCCGTGCATAGCAACGACGCAGGGAACGCACGCATGAGGCCTGCAGCAGCGCGGACCCGACCCCGGCAACAGGTAATTATGCCACCGGGGATGGGGGAGGCAACGGGGCAGCAGCGCTGGCAATGGGTGCCGCTGCCCCTTCTCTCCCCCTGGCTGTCGGCGCCGCTTCTCTCCCCCTGGCTATCGGCGCCGGCAATGGGGCGCCGGCACCGATAGTCAGGGGGACAGAATGGGCAGCGGCGCCGCTAGCCAGGGGAGAGAAGGGCTGGCAGCAGGGCTCTAGACCCCAGGAAAGGCAGGGGAAGAGAAGCCGGCAGCGATGGCCTCTCTCCCCCTGCCTTTTCTGGGGGTGTATCGGCGTATAACACGCACATAGACTTTAGGCTAAAAATTTTAGCCTAAAAAGTGCGTGTTATACGCCGATAAATACGGTAGTTAGTATGGTTGAAAAAAGACATACGTCCATCAAGTCCAACCAGGGAATTGAAGTGAAGGGTGTAAGGGGATAAGGGGAAGGGATGTAGTTTTATAATTCTGCATAAGCATTAATGTTATTTTGTTCCAGGAATGTATCTAACCCTGTTTTAAAGCTGTTAATTGTTCCTGCTGTGACCAGATCCTGAGGTAGACCGTTCCATAAATTCACAGTCCTCACGGTAAAGAAGGCGTGTCGCCATAGGCGTGCGCAGCCTATTGCATTAGGGTGTGCACCCTAAAGCACAAACTCACTCCGCGCATGCATGTGTGTGTGTGTGTTTATGTATGTGTATATATATATATATATATATATATATCTATACACACACACACTCTTGCTTGCATAGTGTAGGAGGATTGGATCCAGGGCCGGTTTTAGGCTTAACATGGCCATGGGCAAAATCAGAAGTGGGGTCCCAAAAGTCGTAATAGTGCACTAATCAGATTAGCACATTTTTGGTCACTTCAAATACCATAAAAAATATCTAAAAAGCAAAAAAAAAAAAAAATGGTACCGATAACAACTACAAATCACAGCGCTAAAAATGACCCTCACATCCCCATATACAGAAAAATAAAAGTGCTATAGGGATCAAAATAGTACAATTTTATATTTTTGTATAGTTCCCCCACATTAGGTTGGCAGTATAAATCTCCCACATTAGGATGGAAATATATTTCCCCCACATTAGGTTGGCAGTATAGTTCCCCCACATTAGGTTGGCAGTATAGTTCCCCCACATTAGGTTAGTAGTACAGTTCCCCCACATTAGGTTGGCAGTATAGTTCCCCCACATTAGGTGCAGTATAGTTCCCCCACATTAGGTGCAGTACAGTTCCCCCACATTAGGTGTAGTACAGTTCCCCCACATTAGGTTGGCAGTATAGTTCCCCCACATTAGGTTGGCAGTATAGTTCCCCCATATTAGGTTAGTAGTACAGTTCCTCCACATTAGGTGCAGTACAGTTCCCCCACAGGTACAATATAGTTCCCCCACATTAGGTGCAGTACAGTTCCCCCACATTAGGTGTAGTATAGTTCCCCCACATTAGGTGCAGTATAGTCCCCCACATTAGGTGCAATATAGTTCCCCCACATTAGGTGCAGTATAGTTCCCCACATTAGGTGCAATAAAGTTCCCCCACATTAGGTTAGTAGTACAGTTCCCCCACATTAGGTTGGCAGTACAGTTCCCCCACATTAGGTGCAATATAGTTCCCCCACATTAGGTGCAGTAGAGTTCCCCACATTAGGTGCAATAAAGTTCCCCCACATTAGGTGCAGTACAGTTCCCCCACATTAGGTGCAGTACAGTTCCCCCACATTAGGTGAAGTATAGTTCCCCCACATTAGGTGCAGTATAGTTCCCCCACATTAGGTGCAGTATAGTTCCCCCACATTAGGTGCAGTATAGTTCCCCACATTAGGTGCAGTACAGTTCCCCCACATTAGGTGCAGTATAGTCCCCCACATTCGGTGCAGTACAGTTCCCCCACATTAGGTGCAGTATAGTTCCCCACATTAGGTGCAGTATAGTTCCCCCACATTTGGTGCAGTATAGTTCCCCCACATTTGGTGCAGTATAGTTCCCCCACATTAGGTGCAGTACAGTTCCCCCACATTAGGTGCAATATAGTTCCCCCACATTAGGTGCAGTATAGTTCCCCACATTAGGTGCAATATAGTTCCCCCACATTAGGTGCAGTACAGTTCCCCCACATTAGGTGCAGTATAGTTCCCCCACATTAGGTGCAGTACAGTTCCCCCACATTAGGTACAGTACAGTTCCCCCACATTAGGTGCAGTATAGTTCTCCACATTAGGTGCAGTATAGTTATAAATGTAGGGAGGAGGACAAGTCTAGAATTTACCATGAGGCTTACGGGACTAATTCTACCCCTGATCTTATATTTGCCAAGGGGTTCAATGGACGGAGCCAAAGGGTTGTCAAAATTAGGTTTTGCCTAGAGTGTCAAAAATCCATGCACCAGCCCTTACTAGACCTCCCACTTGTGTGTATGTTGCTGGTGTTTATAGGGAGGCATTTGATGTGGATTTGAAAAAAAATGTAAGTTGAATGGTAAAACTCATGTTTTTCTTTACTTGGCAAACAGAAGAACGCTTTTACTATAAGATGGGGGCACAGAGGGGGGAATATTCCAAATTGAATTTTTTTTTGCACCAGATTGGTTGAAAAAGTGATGCGGCACCCAGCAAGCTTAGATCAGCATGCATGTTGTAGTTTTGGGTCTGCAGCTGACCCAAAACTAGGACTCCCAGCATGTTGCACCATAATGTAAATTGTACTCCTATATAGATGTGTGGAGTTGTAGTTTTGGTCATCATAGATTGTATCAGGGGATGCTGGGAATTGTAGTTGGTAACTGCACCTCCCAGCATTGCATTCCTTCAAAGAATTCCTTCAACTATAATTCCCAGCATGCCCTGATCCAATATATGGTGACCAAAACTACAACTCCCATTATGTTGCACTGGGGGTGCTGTGTGTGTGTGTGTGTGTGTGTGTGTGGGGGGGGGGGGGTGCTGTGTGTGAGTGTGTGTGTGGGGGGGGTGCTGTGTGTGTGTGTGGAGGGGGTGCTGTGTGTGAGTGTGGGGGGGGGGGGTGCTGTGTGTGAGTGTGGGGGGGGGGGGGGTGCTGTGTGTGAGTGTGGGGGGGGTGCTGTGTGTGTGTGTGGGGGGGGGTGCTGTGTGTGTGTGAGAGGTGCTGTGTGTGAGTGTTTGAGGGGTGCTGTGTGTTTGAGGGGTGCTGTGTGTTTGAGGGGTGCTGTGTGTTTGAGGGGTGCTATGGGTGCTGTGTGGGATTGCGTACATAATACATACATAATATAAAATACATACATAATACATAAAAAAAAATAAAAAAATGTTTATTTCAGCTCCCGGGTCGGTGCTGTAGTAGTTTTTAGTATTTTTGCTGGTAGAAGAGCACGGACTGCAGAGAACAGGCCGTGTCCCGTGTATCAGAACAAAGGAAAAAAGAAAGTTGCCTCTTTCAAGGTGCTTGTAGTATTAAAACATCAAACCTTTAATCTGTATGCATTAAAAATAGAAAAAGGTGACATCAATCATTAAAGAGAAATGAAACGCCAACACGTTTTGAGCAAAATGTCGCTCTTAATCATGGCTATATGCAGCCCAAAACGCACTGGAGTTTCACTTTTCTTTTATGATGTCACCTTTTTCTATTTTTAATGTTTACAGATTAAAGGTTTGATGGTTTAATACTACATACACCGTTATCCTTGGAAGAGCTGGAGGAAACTTTATTTTTTCTTTTGTTCTGATTCATAATACATATATATATACATCATACATACACACATCATACATGCATAACCTACACACATATATATATATATATATATATATATATATATACACACACACACACACACACATACATACATAATGCATAAATACATACTATATGCATACAAACATCATACATATATAATACATGCATACATCATACATACATATGCACACCATACATAATACATACACAAATCCATTATATATACATAGACATCATACATAAATACATCATACATACATAACATATATATGGTATGTATGTACTGTATGTTCTGTATGTATGATGTGTGTATGTATGATGTATTTATGTATGATGTGTGTGTATATATAATGGATTTGTGTATGTATTATGTATGGTGTGCATATGTATGTATTATGCATGTATTATATATGTATGATGTTTGTATTTATGCATTATATATATATATATATATATATTATACATACATAATGCATAAATACAAACATCATACATATATAATACATGCATAATACATACATATGCACACCATACATAATACATACACAAATCCATTATATATACACACACATCATACATAAATACATCATACATACATAACACACACCATACATACATAATACACACATCCCACCCCCCTCCCGTCCTCGGTCTGTGCACTTTTCTTACCTGCGGCAGCCATGTTGGGGTCAGAGGCCGGGCACGTCCACTCCCATCTGCAATGGACACTCGGTGCCAGGAGTTGCGGCCAGGATCATCCCAGGAGGTGTAAGCAGACGTGCGCAGCTGCGGGGCAGCCCCTGCGTCTGCAGTTAGCGCAGCAGTGTGCGCGGCTGGGGAAGGGGGAGGAGCGGCCCAGAGGAAGGGGGAGGAGTGGCCCGGAGGAAGGGGGGATAGAGCGGCCCGGAGGAAGGGGATAGAGCGGCCCAAAGGAAGGGGATAGAGCGGCCCAGAGGAAGGGGATAGAACGGCCCGGAGGAAGGTGATAGAGCGGCCCAGAGGAAGGGGGGATAGAGCGGCCGGAGGACGGGGGATAGAGCGGCCTGAGCCGCAAATAAAAAAAAAAATGCATTTTTAAACATCCAGTGTGCCCTGAAAGTCTTTCAGGGCACACCGGATGTTTAAAAATGCATTTTTTTTAAATTTGCGGCTCCGGCCAATCTATCCCCCGTCCTCCGGCTGGTGATGTCGGGGATGTCCGGTGGGGCTGGGGTTTAGTAGTGAGGGGAAAAAAAAAAAAAAAGACCTGCAGCAGCGGGCCGCGGCTGCGGTGATTAGGGTGTGCCTGTGCACACCCGGCACACCCCGTGCGCACGTCTATGCGTGTCGCCCCTTTAGACTAAACCTTTTCTTCTCCAGACAGAGGGAGTGCCCCCTCGTCCTTTGGGGGGGTTTAACCTGGAACAGTTTTTCCCCATATTTTTTGTATGCGCCATTTATATACTTATATACGTTTATCATATCCCCCCTTAAACGTCTCTTCTCAAGACTAAACAATTGTAACTCCTTTAATCGCTCCTCATAGCTAAGATGATTCATGCCCCATATTAGTTTAGTCGCACGTCTCTGCACCCTTTCCAACTCCGCAGTGTCCCTTTTATGAACAGGCGACCAAAACTGAACAGCATATTCCAGGTGAGGCAGTACCAATGCTTTATAAAGGGGGAGTATTATGTCCCTGTCCCTTGAGTCCATGCCTCTTTTGATACATGACAATATCCTGCCGGCTTTGGAAGCAGCAGCCTGACATTGCATGCTATTCTGTAGTCTGTGATCTACAAGTACACCCAGATCCTTCTCTACCAGTGACTCTGCCAGTTTAATCCCCCCTAAGACATACGATGCATGCATGTTCTTAGTACCCAGATGCATAACTTTACATTAATCCACATTGAACCTCATTTGCCAAGTGGATGCCCAGACACTTAGTCTATCCAAGTCACTTTGTAACCTATGCACATCCTCTATAGACTGTACCATGCTACAAAGCTTGGTGTCATCTGCAAAGATAGAAACAGAGCTGTTAATGCCATCCTCTATATCATTGATAAATAAATTAAACAACAGCGTGCCCAGTACAGAACCTTGGGGTACACCACTAATTACCGGGGACCAATCAGAGTACGAATCATTGACCACCACTCTCTGGTACGATCCATGAGCCAGTGTTCAATCCAGTTACAAACTAAAGTTTCCAAGCCCAAAGACCTTAACTTACCTGTCAGACGTCTGTGAGGGACAGTATCAAACGCTTTGTCAAAATCCAGAAACACTATATCCACAGCCATTCTTCTGTCAAGGCTTCTACTCACCTCTTCATGAATGCAAATTAGATTGGTTTGACAACTTCTATCCTTAGTAAACCCATGCTGGCTATCACTTATAATACAATTATCCCCTATGTATTCCTGTATGTAATCCCCTTACAAGTCCTTCAAATAATTTACCCACAATGCACGTTAAACTTACCGGTCTATAATTGCCTGGCGAAGACCTAGAGCCCTTTTTGAAGATTGGCACCACATTATCCTTGCGCCAGTCCCTTGGCACAATACCAGACACCAGAGAATCTCTAAATATCATGAACAAGGGTACAGATATTACTGAACTTACCTCTCTAAGAACTCTTGGGTGTAGTCCATCCGGCCCTGGAGATTTGCTTACATTTACTTTACTCAACTTACCTTGTACCATCTCTACATTAAGCCAGTTCAGTACATTACATGATGTGTTGCTCGCGAATATTCGCAATTCGAATATTATTCGAATTTCGCGAATATAGCGCTATATATTCGTAATTACGAATATTCGTTTTTTTTTTTTCACAGTACACATCACAGTGATCACCCCTCTCTGCTTCCAGCTTGTGTGGTAAAGAAGGCTCTAATACTACTGTGTGAGACTGGCGTGCGAAAATTAGCATATGTAAATTTTCGCATATGCGGAAATAGAACGATATATATTCACGAATATTCACGAATATTCGCAAATTCGAATATGGCCTATGCCGCTCAACACTAGTTACCAGCACTGTCCTGGCCAATGTCAGCTCCTTTTTCCATAGTGTATACAGAACTAAAGAACCCATTCAGTAGCTCCGCCTTCTCTTGATCGCCCGTGACAACCTCCCCATTATCATTATTAAAGGGTCCTACATGCTCTGTCCTTGTTTTTTTTGTATTTATATATCTAAAAAAATATTTAGGATTAGTTTTGCTTTCTTTGGCCACCTGTCTCTCGTTTTGAATTTTTGCTGTTTTTATTACATTTTTACAGATTTTATTAAGCTCCTTGTACTGTTTAAATGTTATAGCTGACCCATCAGATTTGAATTTTTTGAAGGCTATTTTTTTGTTGTTTATTGCTCTTTTAACATCATTTGTCAGCCATGTAGGATTTAGTTTTAATCGTTTATATTTGTTCCCCTTTGGCATGTATTTAGCTGTATAGTTATTTACAGTTGATTTAAAGATGTCCCATTTACCTTCTGTATCAGTATTTGAGAACACCTCCCCCAGTCTATGTCCTGTAGTGCAGCTCTCAGCCCCAGGAAATTTGCCTTTTTAAAGTTATATGTTTTTGCCTTCCCCGTCTGTCTTTGTTTTCTACATTTTAAGTCAAAAGTAACTATATTGTGGTCGCTATTACCAAGGTTTTCCCGCACAGTTACATTACCAACCAGCTCTGCGTTGTTGGAAATGATCAGATCCAACAAGGCATCACTTCTTGTTGGGTCCTCCACAAACTGGCCCATAAAATTATCCTGCAATAAATTTAGGAATTTTCTCCCCTTTGTAGTTTTATTCAGCCCCCGGCCCCAATCTATATCTGGATAGTTAAAATCTCCCATTATTACCACTGTACCTGCCCGGGCAGCCCTCTCTATTTGTTTATACAGCTGACCTTCTATCTCTTCAGTGATATTAGGGGGTCTGTAGATTACACCAAATATTATTTTTTCAGTATTTCCCTCCTTTTGTAATTCTACCCACAGTGACTCCAACTCCTCAGAATCATCACACACTATGGCATCGTTCACACTGACTTTCATACCACTTCTTACATACAGACAGACTCCACCACCTTTTCTGTTCATTCTATCCTTGCGAAACAATGTAAACCCCTGCAGATTAACAGCCCAGTCATGCGAGGAGTCCAGCCATGTCTCAGTGACCCCAACTATATCAATATGTTCCTCCAGTATCAAGGCCTCAAGATCCCCCATTTTATTTGCTAGGCTTCTGGCATTTGTGAACATACACTTTACATTTCCATTAAGTTTTACACATATAGTCTCACTAATGGGATTTTCAGAGTTATTGGAGTTAATGTTATTTTTTGAGTTATAAGGGCTAATTGTACTATTTAAGTTATTGGGGCTAATGGGATTTTTTGCGTTATTGGGTCTAATGTTGTTATCTAAGTTATTGGGGCTAATGGTATTTTTTGAGTTAATGGGGCTTATTGTAGTAAATGAGTTATTGGGGCTAATGGAAATTTTTGAATTATTGGGATTACAATTTTTCGGGCTACATTTATTTTAACGGCTGGTTTGTAACCCATGGATCTCCTTATCCACTGCTCTTAACCTCCCCCCACAGGACTCCTCTCCACCCACCATTATGTCCTGACCCCTCTCTAACCTATCCATCCCACTGTCTGCTTTCTTTGCTTTATTATCCTCCCCCCACTCACCTAGTTTAAATACTCAAATACTTTGAGTTTTATACTATATACTAGCTGTTTACCCGGCGGTGCCTGGTTTTTCCTTTCTAATCCTTGTTGGGGATGAAAATCAGCAAAGGAGGAGACTTTTGACTTCATATCCTGTCCTCATATATTGTTGCCATATCCCAACCCCATATCCCATCCACATATCCCGTCCTCACATTCCGTACTCATATCTCGACCTCAAATCACGACCTCCTATCCCCTCCTCCTATTCCATCCTCCTATCCCGTCCTGCTATCCTGTCCTCATATTCCATCCTCACATCTCGACCTCATGTCCCATCCTCATATCCTGACCTTATATCCCGACCTCCTATCCCGACCTCCTATCCCGTCCTCATATCTCGACCTCTTATCCAGTCCTCCTATCCGGTCCTCATATTTCGTCCTCATATTTCAAACGAATATCCCGTCCTCATATCTCGACATCATATCCCATCCTCCTGTCCTGTAATCATATCCCCACTTCCTATCCCGTCCTTCTATCCTGTCCTCATATCCTGTCCTCATATCCTGACCTCATATCTCAACCTCCTATCCCGACCTCCTATCCCGTCGTCCTATCTTGACCTCATATCCCATCCTCATATCAAGACCTCATATCCCATCCTCATATCTCGACCTCCTATCCCAACATCCTCTATTTGTGAGATGGGGTGGGGCTTGCAAGCCGGATTGACACATTCACCAGGAGATGCTGAACGGAGCTTGTGGAGTAAGGTACTTGAAGTCCCATATACTCGCATGGGACTTGAAACATAAACTCATCTTTTATGTAAGGGTGTAGGTAAGGGTTAATTTAACTATCATATCTTTTTATTTGACATATAAGTAATATTTGTACTAGGTATTGAAATATCTCCAGCCATATGGAAGTTATGTGGGAACATACATTTCCCATTGATTTGCATGGGACTTTAAACAAAAACCCTGACCCTCACAAATGGGGGTAGTTAAGGGTTAAATTAACTATCCTATATTTTAAGTGGACATATAAGTAACATGTGACCAAGTATTATGGAAATATCTCCAGCCGTTTGGAAGTTATATTTCCCATAAACTTGTATGGGACTTTAAACAAAAACCCTGACCCTTGCAAATTGGGTGAGTAAGGGTTAAATGAAAATGAAATGAAAGCAGAACTCTGATTGGTTGCTATTGGCAACACAGATTCTTACTGTAAAACAGCTTGATAAATGTGTCTCAACATCTTAAAGGGGTATTCCAGGATTTTTTTTTTATTTGACTATACTACAGGGGCTGTAAAGTTAGTGTAGTTCATAATATAGTGTCTGTACCTGTGTGTGACAGTTTTCTCACAATTCTTCTGTGATTTTCACCCCAATATCTATTTTTAACAGCATACAAAATGACTGCTGTCTCAGATTTTTCCCAGCTTGCATTGCTGTCGAGACCTGACTCACTAGTCAGCTGTTGACAGGGAGCCTGTCTGCTTCAATGGGTGGAGGGATCAATCTGAAACTAATACAACAGCTGTAGGCACCCTGATTGAAAACCACAGGTCTGCAGCTCATTTATGTTTCAATGGGTGGGGTAACTGATGTGTGGGAAGGAGGAAAATGGTATCATGGGATTTGTAGGCAAACAAGAAAACTGAAAACAGGAAATAAAAGTTCACAGAAAGCTAGCCACAGTATTATCGTAATCTCATGACATAACCATTTATCCCCAAAGACAAGCACAGAACCTTCCTAAGCATGTCCATTACTGTCTGCCAGGTACGTACTAAAATCACCTTATGCTGGATAACCCCTTTAACATGGCTAAATGTTGACCTAGACCATTAACTTTGTGTCCTCTTATAATAATTTCACATCCTTTTAGATTTTTATAGTCAGCTTCTTGTTTCAGTAAAGTAGTAATTATATTACTTCACACGTGTGGATATACTTTATTTTGTATTATGCAAAAGTTTTCCTCTAAGATGATGATGGGTTGTTCTATTTTTATGCAGCACTATTGCTTGAAGGTGTTATTTCCAAGCATATTTGTTAGTTTCCTGAAAAATATAATTAATTTGTGCACTATTTAACTATTAGATAAATCAAATATTTATCTTGCAACTCATGCATATTGTCAAAACTTCTAGATAATCAGATGTAAAGTACCCTGCCCAGCCCAGCTGTTGAATAGATTTAGCTTTTTTTATTTTTTATCTTGAAATTCTACATCTGTTCAAAGGTTTTGCTGTCCTATAAGCAAAATACTTAACAGAACAACCTGACATTTAGTAACTTATTGTGTCACATATTATATCCTTTTAAAACTTTTGGCAACCACTTAGAAATGCACAGAACAGAAATAAACATACTTCTTAAAATGTGGCATGAACTGTGATCTTACTAGATCCAGAAAACCGGGCACCATGTCATCTCTTAATAAGATAGTAAGGCAAAACCTGGGTCCGAGTTTAGGAATTTTGGCTCTACATAAGCACATGGAGCAGCATCACAAGCCCTGGCTGGAGGTATTACTGGTCAACTACTGCATGCTGTCTGCTGCATTTTTTTTTCAATATTTTGGCACACCAATCCTGTGGCAACTCCTAAAAGAGAGAATTTTTGAAACACTTGGAAAAAAAACAGTGTTTTTTTTCCCTTGTCAGCCACATGTTCCAAATCCTAAAAGGGAGAATTGCTTCAAATTTTTTTCAAACATTCAATATTTTCAACAGCTATTTCTAAACTATCTATACGTTCCTTCACTATTATCTATCACAATCACCAATCCTGTTGCAACTAGTGTTGAGCGGCATAGGCCATATTCGAATTTGCGATATATGGACGAATATTTGTCATATATTCGCTAAATTCGCATATTCGTAATATTTGCGTTTTATTTTTGCATATGTGAAAAATTTACTTATGCGAAAATTAGCATAAGCGAAAATTCTCAAATGCGAAAATTAGCATATGGAAAAATTTGCATAAGCATAAGAAAATTCGTACGCCAGTCTCAAACAGAGAGGGATGATCACTGTGATGTGTACTCTGAAAAAAATAAAAATAAAAAATAAAAACGAATATTCATAACTGCGAATATATAGTGCTATATTTGTGAATATTTGCATATTCGCGAATATGCGATATTTGCGAATAAAATTCGCATTGCGAATATTCGCAAGCAACACTAGTTGCAACTCCCAAATAGAGATACTTTTTTTTAAAATAATTTTTTCAACTTTTTCAATGTTTACAAAAGCTATTTCTTTACTACTTACTGTTTCTTGACTATTTTTAGACACTGTCACCAATCATGTTGCAACTCCCATAAAGGGATCTTATCTTCATCACAACACAGCCCCACCTGAGGATGGGGTATGAGGATGAGATATGAGGACATGGTATAAGGGTGGGATATGAGGTCAAGATATGAGGATGGGATATGAGGACGGGATATGAGGACAGGATATAATGATGGGATATGAGGATGGGATATAGTGGGGATCAAAAGTTTGGGCACCACAGGTAAAAATTTTTATTAATGTGCATAAAGAAGCCAAGGAAAGATGGAAAATTGTCCAAAAGGCATCAAATTACTACAGATTAGACATTCTTATAATATGTCAACAAAAGTTAGATTTTATTTCCATCATTTACACTTTCCAAATAGCAGAAAACAAAAAATGGCATCTGCAAAAGTTTGGGCACCCTGCAGAATTTATAGCATGCGCTGCCCCCTTTGCAAAGCTCAGACCTGCCAGTGTCATGGATTGTTCTCAGTCATCATCTGGGAAGACCAGGTGATGTCAATTTCAAAGGTTTTAAATGCCCAGACTCATCTGACCTTGCCCCAACAATCAGCACCATGGGTTCTTCTAAGCTGTTGTCTAGAAATCTGAAACTGAAAATAGTTGGAGAAGGCTATAAAAAGATAGCAAAACGTTTTCAGATGTCAATATCCTCTTTTTGGAATGTAATTAAGAAATGGCAGCCATCAGAAACAGTGGAAGTTAAAGCAAGATCTGGAAGACCAAGAAAAATATCAGACAGAACAGCTTGCAGGATTGTGAGAAAAATAATTCAAAACCCATGTTTGACTGCACAATCCCTCAGAAAGATCTGGCAGACACTGTAGTTGTGGTACACTATTCCACTATAAAGAGATACTTGTACAAATATGGTCTTCATGGAAGAGTCATCAGAAGAAAACCTCTTCTACGTCCTCACCACAAAAATCAGTGTTTGAACTTTGCAAATGAACATATAGACAAGCCTGATGCATTTTGGATACAAGTTCTGTGGACCGATGAGATTAAAATTGAACTTTTTGGCCAAAATGAGCAAAGGTACGTTTGGAGAAGAAGGGGAACATAATTTAATGAAAAGAACCTCTGTCCAACTGTTAAGCATGGGGGTCGATCAATCATGCTTTGGGGTTGTATTGCAGCCAGTGGCACAGGGAACATCTCACGAGTAGAAGGAAAAATGGATTCAATAAAATTTCAGCAAATTTTGGATGCCAACTTGATGCCATCTGTGAAAAAGCTGAAGTTAAAGAGAGGATGGCTTCTACAAATGAATAATGATCCTAAACACACCTTGAAATCCAGGGGGGGATTACATCAAGAGGCGTAAAGTGAAGGTTTTGCCATGGCCTTCACAATCTCCTGACCTCAACATAATTGAAAATCTATGGATAGACCTTAAAAGAGCAGTGCGTGACAGACAGCCCAGAAATCTCAAAGAACTGGAAGACTTTTGTAAGGAAGAATGGGCAAAGATACCTCAAACAGGAATTGAAAGACTCTTGGCTGGTTACAAAAAGCGTTTACAAGCTGTGATACTTGCTATTAACTCTGCAGGGTGCCCAAACTTTTGCAGATGCCATTTTTTTGTTTTCTGTTATTTTTAAATTTTAAATGATGGAAATAAAATCTAACTTTTGTTGACATATTATAAGAATGTCTAATCTGTAAATTGATACCTTTTGGAGATGTCTCCATCTTTCCTTGGCTTCTTTATGCACATTAATACAAATGTTTACCTGGGGTGCCCAAACTTTTGATCCCCACTGTATGAGGACTGGATATGATGACAGGATTTGAGGAGGGATGTGAGGATGGGATATGAGGTCAGGATATGAGGACAGAATATGATGATAGGATATGAGGTCGGGATATGATGATGGGATATGAGGACGGTATATGAGGACAGGGTTTGAGGACAGGATATGAGGATGGGATATGAGAATGGGATATAAGGACTGGATATGAGGACGGGATAGGATGACTGGATATGAGGAAGGGATATGAGGACGGGATATGAGGACAAGTAATTCCTCTTTTGCTGCTTTTCCTCCCCCAAATGGATTAGGTAGGAAAAACCGGGCAACGCCAGGTACTCAGCTAGTAAGGGATAATTGTTGGAATGCTTGGAAAAAGCCCTTGTGTCTTCCAATACCTCTGTGTGTATTTTAACACAAGCAGGCATCTGCCAACAACCAGACATACCTTATTCAGCTTTAACACATTATAAAATAATCTAGCGCAGTGTATTTTTGAAGAAGCTGTTATTTACAATTGCTTACCGCATGTCACAGTAACTTTGACATTAACTTAGCCTTAAAGAAAGACTACTTGAATACATTCCTTGCTGACTTTAGTAGTGTTATACGGGACTTAAGAGCTCTGAGCAGTATTATACATGCATCTTGAGGCTTATTTCATTGACACTTTTTCGGAAAGTTCGGCGAGCCTGCCAGAGCGAACTGTTGAAAAGTTTGCTCACTCCTGAAGTTTAGCATTTTGTTTAAACTCTTTTGCAGACGCAATGAGGGTAAATAAACACATCTTTTCTTGAACACTTTCCATACATTTGCTGTTGTCACGCTGCCAATGATCTAAGCTATAAAATCTGACCTGTATACAGCCAGATGTGCAGAGCCAACATTTCTTCTATAACACTCAAAAATATACAGTTAGAATCTTACTTTATAGAATATGTAATATTATGTAACTTATTTCTTAAATATGCACCTGTAAGCATGGAGCGGAGTTACTTAGGAAAGAGATTAACTGTTTTTATTGGATTCAACTACTCCTCCCCAGAGAGTTGCTTATTCTGAGGTTCCTTTTGGGATGTTTGCAGAATTGTCTACTAAATGTCTCGACTTTCCAAACAACACATTTTTAAGTAGAAGAATGGTTCCTTGTATCAGGTTTTTATTGCGGTTACAATATAATATAATAATGAGGAAAAGTTCAACAGCTGAATTTATGTGCTGGTTGTTGTTCATTACAGGCACTGTGATACCTAAAAACAGGAAAAAGTCATGAAGGCAGGCTGCCATACTTTCACTCAATGACTAAAGAGCTAAACTTTTTGTTTTGTCTGCCAGATCATATGTTTTATTATTTTCATCCATGCCATTTTAAAACAATTAACAAAATTACATTTAGTCAAACCAAACCAAGGAAAACTACAAGAAATATCTTACTTTTGAGCAATGTAAGGGTGATGAGGGCAATATATAATTAAAGGGGTTGCTCAAAAACACAAACAATCCTGCAATGGTTTTCAATTAAAGGAAACTTTCTAAAATGTTTTAATTCTGAAATCTGTACAGATGGCCCTGTTGCAGCCCCCACTAAGTGGTCCTAGAAGTAAAGCCACGCTACCTAAGCACAACACAGGCTACAGGACAACAGACATTAACTGTTTTGTGGACCTGAGGAAGGTACATGCTAGTGCCGAAACGCATTTCCTATTGCTTTGAATCTCAATAAACTGTCCTGTGCTACAGTGGCATCCTGAATCCTTTTTCCTTTTCCATACCTTTTTTATTTAGTTATTTTCCGTCCTCACTATTTCCGTACCCGTTTTGGTCATGGATAGGGGTTTCGAGCTGCACAACTGCCCCGACCGCCCCTTCTTCACCCTCCCACAAGGCAATATGCTGTTGTTGTTGATAACCTCAGCGTGACACCACATCCCTTTGGGTGCAATGGTCCTCCTCCGTCCTATACACGAGAGAGTGCCCCCACCTTTTTGCATTTCCTTCTTACGCCTAATCATCTGTAACTGTGAGGTTCTAACATAGGCAGAGAGTTTTTTCCTTCTCCATGTATGTTGGTGACGTTAAGGGGGCTTGATGTCTGGCTCAGTTTATTATCTAAGCCATCTTCCTTTGCTGTATCTTTATCAGCTGTAATGGAAAAGAGAGCTAGTATCTCTAGTGCACTAAGCCATACAACAAGTCAGTTCATCACATCCTTGACACACAGGTTAATGGAGGAAATGCACTTATGTTTGATAGTCAGCCATTACAACAGACATTTACATTCCCAGGGCCATACAAAGGGGACATCAACAGCCCAACAATAAAGATGTCAGAATTTAATGAAATTAAGTTTTATTCATTAACGTTTTCAAAACTGCAATACTTTTAATGTCCTTGACATCCAGAGGGAAGGTTCACCTAAAGACCTTCTTTTAAATTTTATAATTTTTTTATATAGGCACATTAAATTCCATTATCTCAATGGGTAAACCTCTGCACAATCTTAAAGATCCCAGTAGCCTAGCTAAAACCCAATAAACAGAAGCTTCATCACATTATTAGCACAGCAGTTCCTGTCACTCCTACTGTCACATATGCGGTGATCACAGACTCATCCAGAGCACAATGGAAATAATCTTCTTCTTTCCATTCATCTGCAAACTGAGGTCAAAGAATTTCACATTGAATAGACAGAAACCATAGACAGACAAGACAGAACAGCAGCAATGTCAGGTGTGAGTGGATGGCACTTGTAGAGGGTGCTTTAACTTCGACTTAAAGGAGTACTCCGATGGAAATATTTTTTTTAAATCGGCTGGTGCAAGAAAGTTAAACAGATTTGTAAAGTCCTTCCAGTACTTATCGGCTGCTGTATGCTGCAGAGAAAGCACTGTCTGACCACAGTGCTCTGCTGACACCTATGTCTGTATCAAGAACTGTCCAGAACAGGAACAAATCCCCATAGCAAACCTATCCTTCTCTGGACAGTTCCTGACATGGACAGAGGCGTCAGCAGAGAGCACTGTGGTCAGACAGAAAATAAACTCAAAAGGAAAAGAACTTCCTGTGGAACATACAGCAGCTGATACGTACTGGAATAATTAAGATTTTTTTTTTTAAAAGAAGTAATTTACAAATCTATAACATCCAAGAAAGGAACAGAAGGCACAGTCTTACTATATTCTGCCTGTAGTAATACTATATTCGCACAGTCTGATAAGTGTCCAGTGGCCGTAGCTGATAATGTATGTACTGGTGGGGTGCTAAGTTTTTTGAAAAAATAGTATGCAATCCAAAAATATCAAAGAAAGGTGAACTTGCACTCACCAACCATGTAGTAAACTTTAATCCACGGGACCTCCGTGCGGCAGGGAGACTTTGGGAGAGCGCTCAGAGACTAACAGCCATTTTCGCACACACCTGTGTGCTTCTTCCGGCTGGAAGAAGCACACAGGTGTGTGCGAAAACAGCTGTTAGTTGGTGAGTGCAAGTTCACCTTTCTTTGATATTTTTAATTTACAAATTTGTTTAACTTTCTGGCATCAGTTGATTTGAAAAAAATAAAATAAAAATTCCACCGGAGTACCCCTTTAAGCCTCAGTTCTGCATGGTCTGGCAGCAGATGACATGATTTTACATCATGATTCACTGTGGGTTCAGATAAAGAGATCAAAGACAGATATTTATGGCAGAAATTGTCCATACATCTCATGCGCAGTAAATTTTATTCGATTGTGATTGAGATTGTTGAGAATTATTTAGATTTGTGCACTTCAGCCATTGTCATTTGTTTTCAATACGACACAGAGTTTAACCCCTTAAGGATTCAGCGTTTTTCCATTTAGCATTTTAATTTTTTCCTCATCACCTTCTAAAAATCATAACGCTTTCAATTTTGCACATAAAATTCCGTATGATGGCTTATTTCTTGCGCCACCAATTCAAATTTGCAGTGACACTAGTCATTTTACCAAAAAAGCCACGGAGAAACGGAAAAATAAATCATTCTGCGACAAAATTGAAGAAAAAATTTCATTTTGTAAATTTGGGGGCTTCCGTTTCTACGCAGTGCATTTTTTGGTAAAAATTACACCTTATTTTTATTTTGTAGGTCCATATGGTTAAAATGATACCCTACTTATATAGGTTTGATTTTGTCATACTTCTGAAAAAAAATCATAACTACATGCAGGAAAATTTATATGTCAAACATTCTAATCTTCTGACCCCTGTAACTTTTTTATTTTTCTGCATATGGGCCGGTATGAGGGCTCATTTTTTATGCAGTGTTCTGAAGTTTCTATTGGTACCATTTTTGTATTGATTGGACTTTTTGATCGCTTTTTATTCATTTTTTCATGATATAAAAAGTGACCAAAAATACGCTATTTTGGACTTTGGAATTTTTTTTGCGCGTACGCCATTTACCGTGCGGTTTAATTAACGATATTTCCATGCAGTTTAATTAACGACATTTCCGCACTCGGCGATACCACATATGTTTATTTTTATTTACACAGGTTTTTTTTTTATGGGAAAAGGGGGGTGATTCAAACAGGGAAGGGGTTAAATGACCTTTATTAACTTTTTTTTCACTTATTTTTTGCAGTGTTATAGCTCCCATAGGGGGCTATAATGCTGCACACACTGATCTTTTACACTGATCCCTGCAAAGCCATAGCTTTGCATGGATCAGCATTTTAGGGGGTTGATTGCTCAAGCCTGTATCTCAGGCTTGAAGCAATCAAACGCCGATCGGACGCGACAGAGCAAGGTAAGGGGGTCCCTGCTCATGTCCTAGCTGATCGGGACATCGCGATTTTATCGCGATAGTCCCGATCAGCCCTACTGAGCTGCCGGAAAGCTTTTACTTTCGTTTTCGACATGGCAATCGTCACTTTCGTTTTCGACTTTCGTTTTCAACTTTGATTGCCGCGTCTAAAGGGTTAATAGCGCGCTGCCCAACTATCAGTGCCGTGCGCTATTAGCCCAGAGTCTTAAGCCGCCGGGACGACCCGGTATGATGTGGAATCATGGCGTGACCCCGTTTTAAATACAGGGGACAGGGCATACAGGTACACGCTGCGTCCTTAAGAGGTTAAACAAAGTTTTACAACATTTGATACATATATCCCTGTTTATGTTTGCCATTATACTTGCGGAAAGAGCAAGAAAACATCTGAAGTGGCATCAAGTTGAAACAAGGTCATGTTCATCTCAGAAGAGACTGAGAACCCTTGATGTGGTATGTGATCTTGCATATTTTGACAAAAATATCAACTAATACTTCCTGTCTATCATGTCAAAAATATATTTATTCATAATGTAGTCTGACCTTGTGATGCTGAAGAAGCCTGGGGTTCAAGTTCTTTGTGGGGTGCACATATAAGAGGCAGCCTGCCTGATCAAATAATATGGGCGACACTAATAGGTTATAAGCCAACATGGTGAACTATATGCTACCATGTAACTGGCACCCACTGTATGCCTGTATCTGTGTGCAAGAATGCCCTAGCATTCGGAACATTTTGTTCCAAACTCTAGGTGGGGGCTGCGGGGGTTGTGATGTCACAACCACGCCCCTCTTGAAGTCACACCATGTCCCCTTAATGCAAGTCTATGGAAGGGGGCATGGCAGCTGCCACGCCCCACCCCATAGACTTGCATTGAGGGGGCGCGGTATGACATCACGAGAGGTGTGGTCATGTCATCACAACCCCCACAGCCCGCCTCCCGCATTCGGAACAAAATGTTCCGAATGCTGGGGCAGTAGAGTACCCCTTTAACATGTCAGTTTTCCTGTGCAGTTATTCCCCAAAAATGATTTCTCAAAAATGTGTGATTGCAGTTTGCACTAAGTGGACTAAGGGCCCATTCGCAGCACTGACTACTTCCATTCTAGATTTTTGAAATGTCCTAGTTCCCTTAATCTTGGTTCATCACTTGTGACATTTCATTCTGGGAAACAGCGATCATTATAATTATATTTGAAAGAAAATGTGAAGCAGCAGATGTGTGTTTCTGTAAATCTTGCTTTTTTTATGTCCCAAAGGAGAAAGCACATTCTCTGCAAGTTTACAAATACCAATTAAACAGTTGACTTTAGTGCTTTACACTTTATAGCGGTAGTAAACGTGAAGCAGAGTTCTGATAAACGGTATGTCTAAGAACAATGAACTTATTTCTCAGCCATCACACTACTTCCAGGCAAGGACATACATACAGGACCCACATGTTATATTCAGAGTAAGAAGGACCAACACACAGTGTTATTGTTCCTTTATAACATGTCAGTGCCTATGATCAGTGCTGATGATATACAACACAACATATTCCACTTTTATGGAAAATATAGCATAAATATATAGCATTAATAAGGCTTAGTAAGGGAATATAACAAAGAATGCTAAAAGAGACAAAATAGTCCCTTTTCAATGTAACCAATCCATAGTGCTCCGTTGGCCATTCTTTTGCCTCTAAATTACATTATTTTAGACACAATAATAAATATTATTACCAGAAAATTCTGAAACTTCATAGAGAATAATAACCACAATGGATAAAAGGGAGGCAGGGCCGGCTGGATTTTACTGTAACCTCTTAAAAGGACTGCATTGGATGTTTTCTTGGTGGCCTTTGACCTTAATACTTCTAAACCTCTAGAAAATTTGTTTTTGGGGGCAGATAGTTTTAAAAGAGAAATTACAAATCGTAATTGATTCAATTGTGTATGTGTTTAACCCCTTAAGGACACATGACGTACTGGAACGTCATGTGTCCACTCCCGATCTATAACGCGGGGCCACGGCGTGGCCCCGCGTCATAGCGGTTCGGGCCCGGCCTCTAACAACGGCCGGGACCCGTGGCTAATAGCGCGCGGCATTGATCGCTGTGCCGCGCGCTATTAACCCTTTAGACGCGGCGTTCAAAGTTGAACGCCGCGTCTAAAGTGAAACCGAAAGCATGCCGGCTAGCTCAGTGGGCTGTTCGGGATAGCCGCGGTGAAATCGCGGCATCCCGAACAGCTGACAGGACAGCGGGAGGGCCCCTACCTGCCTCCTCGCTGTCCGATCGCCGAATGACTGCTCAGTGCCTGAGATCCAGGCATGAGCAGTCATGCGGCAGAATCATCGATCACTGGTTTCTTATGAGAAACCAGTGATCAATGTAAAATATCAGTGTGTGCAGTGTTATAGGTCCCTATGGGACCTATAACACTGCAAAAAAAAAGTGCAAAAAAAAAGTGAATAAACATCATTTAACCCCTTCCCTATTAAAAGTTTGAATCACCCCCCTTTTCCCATAAAAGAAAAAACACAGTGTAAATAAAAATAAAAATAAACATAAATGGTATCGCCGCGTGCGGAAATGTCCAAATTATAAAAATATATCGTTAATTAAACCGCACGGTCAATGGCGTGCGCGCAAAAAAATTCCAAAGTCCAAAATAGTGCATTTTTGGTCACTTTTTATATCATGAAAAAATGAATAAAAAGCGATCAATAAGTCCTATCAATGCAAAAATGATACCGTTAAAAACTTCAGATCACGGCGCAAAAAATGAGCCCTCATACCGCCCCATACACGGAAAAATAAAAAAGTTATAGGGGTCAGAAGATGACAATTTTAAACGTATAAATTTTTCTGCATGAAGTTATGATTTTTTCCAGAAGTGCGACAAATTCAAACCTGTATAAGTAGGGTATCATTTTAATCATATGGACCTACAGAATAAAGGTAAGGTGTCATTTTTACCGAAAAATGTACTACGTAGAAACGGAAGCCCCCAAAAGTTACAAAATGGCGTTTTTTTTTTCAATTTTGTCTCACAATGATTTTTTTTCCCGTTTCACCGTAGATTTTTGGGCACAATGACTGACGTCATTACAAAGTAGAATTGGTGGTGCAAAAAATAAGCCATCATATGGATTTTTAGGTGCAAAATTGAAAGAGTTATGATTTTTTAAAGGCAAGGAGCAAAAAACGAAAATGCAAAAACGGAAAAACCCCCGGTCCTTAAGGGGTTAAAATATTTTAAAAAATATTATTTTTAGTGAGAGCTTTCACTTAAGGACACCTGAGACACTTTTGTATGTGTCATTTGATTTGAATGTTATTTTAATTCAAGTGTACCTGTCATTTGCAAAAACTTTTTATATAATGTAGATAATAAACATTTTTATATTGGTCAAAAATGTGAATATTTGTGGGTGAAAAAATCCTTGATTGTCCCTGCAGATATTGCCTGTGTGTCTCTGTGTAGAGACAAAATACAGGAAGTGTGGGAGGGACAAGCAGGGCTCTGTGCACTTAGGACAAGCAGGGCTCTGTACACTGAGGACAAGCAGGGCTCTGTACACTAAGGACAAGCAGAGCTCTGTACACTGATGACAAGCAGAGCTCTGTACACTGATGACAAGCAGGGCTCTGTACACTGAGGACAAGCAGGGCTCTGTGCACTGAGGACAAGCAGGGCTCTGTGCACTGAGGACAAGCAGGGCTCTGTGCACTGAGGACAAGCAGGACTCTGTGCACTGAGGACAAGCAGGGCACTGTACACTGAAAACAAGCAGGGCTCTGTACACTGAGGACAAGCTGGGCTCTGTGCACTGAGGACAAGCAGGGCTCAGTGCACTGATGACAAGCAGGGCTCTGTACACTGAGGACAAGCAGTGCTCTGTACACTAAGGAAAAGCTGGGCTCTTTGCACTTATTATTCACAGGAATAGCAGCAAAGTGAAAGAGAAAATTCAAAATCTCAATTTTTTACACTAACCTGTTCTTGTAGACCCAGTTTATTTTTAATTTTTACAAGGGGTAAAATGAGAAAAAGCCCCCCAAAATGAGTAACCCAATTTCTCTCAAGTAAGGAAATACTTCATATGTGAACGTAAAGTGCTCTGTGGGTGCACTAGAGGACTCAGAAGTGAAGGAGCGACAATGGGATTTTGGAGAGAGAATTTTGCTGACATGGTTTTTGTGGGGCATGTAGCATTTTAGGAAGCCCCTATGATGCCATAACAGGAAAAAACAAAACAAAACACATGGCATACTATTTTGGAAACTACACCCCTCATGGCACGTAACAAGGGGTACAGTGAGCCTTAACACCCCACAGATGTTTGACAACTTTTTGGTAAAGTCGGATGTGTAAATGAAAAAAAAAAATTCACACAATAATGCAGTTTTTCCCCCAAATTTACAATTTTTACAAGAGATAATAGGAGAAAATCCCCCCCCCCCCAAAAGTTGTAACCCCATTTCTGAGTATGAAAGTTGTAACCCCATTTCTGAGTATGAAAATACCCCATGTGTGGACGTAAATGCACACCACAATACTCAGAAGAGAATGAATCACATTTGGCTTTTTGAAAGTAAATTTAGCTGAAATGGTTTTTGGGAGGGACATGTCGCAGTTAGGAAGCCCCTATGGTGCCAGAACAGCAAAAAAAAAAACACCACATGGCATACTATTTTGGAAACTAAACCCCTCAAGGCACGTAACAAGGGGCACAGTGAGCCTTAACACCCCACAGGTGTTTGACGACTTTTCGTTAAAGTTGGATGTGGAAATGATTTGCATACGGACGGACCCACATGCAAGAATTACACTTGCCTCCGATACCAAAATTACACTATGGCAGTGTTTCTCAAACAGGGTGCCTCTAGCTGTTGCAAAAATCCCAGAATGCCTTGACAGTCAATGGCTGTAACTGTGTAGGGGTATGTGTATATGTAGTGTTTTACTTTTTATTTTGTGTAGTGTAGTGTAGTGTTTTTAGGGTACAATCACACAGGCGGGGGCTCACAGCAAATTTCCTGCTGGAAGTTTGAGCTGCAGCGGAAAATTTGCTGCTTCTCAAATTTTCAGCGAGAAACTAGCTGTAAACCTGCCCGTGTGAATGTACGATGTAAATTCACATGGGGGGGGGCAAACCTCAAGCTGTTGCAAAACTACAACTCCCAGCATGCCCTTTGGCTGTCCATGCATGCTGGGGGTTTTAGTTATGCAACAGCTGGAGGCACACTGGTTGCGAAACACTGAGAGTTTGTTTCTTAACTCTGTGTTTCACAACCAGTGTGCCTCTAGTTGTTGCAAAATTACAACTCCCAGCATATACGATCTTTCAGTGCATGCTGGGAGTTGTAGTTTGCAACAGCTGGAGGCACACTGGTTGCGAAACACTGAGTTAGGTAAAAAAAACTGTATTTCGCAACCTGTGTGCCTTCAGCTGTTGCAAAACTACAACTCTCGACTTCGACTGTCAGTGCATGCTGGGACTTGTAGTTATGCAACAGCTGGAGGCACACTATTACAACTCCAAGCATACCCTTTGGCTATCAGTGCATGCTGGGGGTTGTAGTTATGCAACTGCTGGAGGCACAGTTTTTCATTGAAAAATGTGCCTCCAACTGTTGCATAACTACAACCCCCAGTATGCACAAACTACCAAAGGACATGCTGGGATTTGTAGTAGTGCCTTCTGCTGTTGCATAACAACAACTCCCCACATGTCCTTTTGTGCATGCTGGGAGTTGTTGCTAAGCAATAGCAGGAGGCCAGCGTTACCACCTGCAGCTGCTCCAGGATCCTCTTGCCTGCCGCCACTGACTCATCTCCTGGGGCCCCGATCCAGTTGCCGGGGATCAGGGGCCCCCACTAGAAGTACCGACTCCCGGCACCCGCTCTCACCCTCCGGAATAGGGGCAGAGCGGGTGCCGCTAGGGACACCCCAACAGCAAGAGCATTGATTCGTTGGCCGTTAACGGCCAAGGAATCAGTACGATCAGTAGGTGGCACCAGTGCCATCTCACTCCTGCTGCTAAAGGGTGATAGGTTACATCTCGGATGGCACCTATCACCCATGTTGTCCGGGTCACTAGCATGGGCGAATATTCGCAATGCACATTTTTATTGCAAATATCACAACTTTGAGAATTTGCAAATATAGTGCTATATATTCGCAATTATGAATATTCACAGTGATCATCCCTCCCTGCTTCCAGCTTGTTGTCTAAAGAAGGCTCTAATATTATCTACTGTGTCAGACTGGCGCGCGAATATTCTCATATGCGAATATTGATCCCTCCCTTCTTTTAGCTTGTGGACCAATGAGAATGATGCTGATACAGTTGTCAGAGGTTAGCAACATCCCTAGCAACCAATAGGAAAGTATCCTGCCCCTTCACTATATAAGATTCCTCCCAGCAGCAGCTCCCTGCAGTTTCTTGTGGTGGATATTGTGATAGGAGATGGAATACCTTCTGCGTGCTTTCAAGTCTTTTTAAAAAAAAGAAAATTATTCAGTGTTAGAGTAGGCTAGCTTAGCAGATAGGTACTAGTGTAGGGTATAGAGTTAGAGCTTTGCTTTTTTAAAAGCAAAGCAAATCATCTAGAGTAGGTTAGTTTAGTAGGTTTTAGTGTAGGGTATAGAGTTAGTTAGTTTAGGTAAAGTATAGTGTAGGATTCAGGTGTGTTTTATTGTTTTAGGTTAGTGTCTGTGTTTTTTATTGTTTAGTTGGTGTAGTTAGCAGTGTCTGCGTCCGTTTCTGCATCCGTGTCTGCGTGTCTTTGGTGTGTAAAAAAAACAAAAAAAAAGTTTATTAGCTTTAGCTTTTTGTAAGTTATTTATTGCTTAGTTGGTGTAGTTAGTAGTGTCTGCGTCCGTGTCTGCGTGATTGTCTTTGGTGTGTAAAAAAATAAATAAATAAATAAAAAAAAGTTTATTAGCTTTAGTTTTTAGTTAGTTTTTTATTGTTTAGTTGGTGTAGCTAGTAGTGTCTGTGTCTGTGTCCGTGTCTGAGTGATTGTCTTTGTCTTTGGTGTGTAAAAAACAAAACAAAACAAAAAAAAGTTTATTAGCATTAGGTTTAAGGCTAGGTTCAGACTATGGAATCCCCGGGCAGAAAATTGCCGCCCTGAGATTCTGAGTGCGGCCAGCACCGACTGAATCAGTCGGTGCTAGGATAGCGCGGACACTGCAGTCTCCAATAGACTGCAATGTGTTCCGCGAGTATTTCCGCCTGAAGAATGAGCAATGCCATTCTTCAGGCAGAAATTTCCAAGCGGATTTTCTGTTCTCAAATTCCGCTTCACGAAAGTGTGAATTTGTGAACGGAAAACCATTCACTACACTATACATTTTAGCAAGCGGAATTTCTGTCTGCAATTTCAAAGCAGAATTGCATGGGGAAATTCCGTAGTGTGAACCTAGCCTAAGTGTTAGTCTCTTCATCAGTGTCTGTGTCAGTTTCTGTGTCTTTTGTTAGGTAAGGTAATTTTGTCCCCATCCCAATAAAGTTTTTCCCTGATACAATAAGTAGTTCTCGTGGCCGTTCAGGCAGCAGGGGTAGGGGAGTTGGTTCCTGTGCTGGAACGCTGCCAGCATGGGACAGCTCCTCTAGAGGGTCAGGCGCAGGTGGCAGGGGTCTCATTAGAGACTTTTTTGGTGGTGGCAGCCACCCCATTACCTCACAGGATGCAGAGGAAGTAGTGGTTCTCGTGGCACAAGCCAGTGCCACGGATTCCTCTGCCCTGGCTCCGAGCAGCCGCAGTAGCACTCTGGTTCCTGTAGGACCAGCCCCCAGCTCCCAAGAATCTAGCCTTCTCCTGTTTGACAGCGACAGTGAGAGGGACATTTTGGGGGAGGTCATGCATCAGGCTGATCTCCATCTAAGTGCTGATGCTCAGGACCTGTTGGAAGGGATGATGGAGGAGGGGGAGGGGGTAACGGCTGTCAGTACTCCAGTGACATCCCTTCCAACTGGTGCGGGTGGTTTTTGCCAAAAAACCTCCGCACCTAGTCACACCCAGGCGTCAGTGAGGGGACAGCGGAGCCAGGTCAAGGGCTCCATGTCTGCTGGTCCCCTCAGTCGACCACAGCTTGGCACTGGGTCTGACATATCTGGGGGCGAAGAGGAGGGTGACCCAGAATGGGTGCCACCTCCCTTATCAGTTCATAGCAGCAGTGACGAGGAAGGTAGGCACCCTAGGGAAACGGTGCGCCAGGTCAACAGGGAGACCAGCATCAGGGGCTCCACTGGTAATGGCAGCAGGAGGAGGCAGCAGAGCAGCAGCCAGCTCCACTTATGGACAGTGAGCCTGAACAGGTGCAAGTCAGCACCAGCCCATCTGACAGGAGTTCGGTGCTTATGTCACCTGTTTGGGCTTACTTCACCCTGGTAGCAGGTGCTGCTATAGGCATTTGTCAGCTGTGCCATGCCAGGGTGAGGAGAGGGAGGTCTTTGATTTGGCTGGGTACCACTGCCCTTACCCAGCACCTGAGAGTCAACCACTGGTGGGAGTGGGAACAGATGTGAGGTGGTGGTACAGTGGGGATCAAAAGTTTGGGCACCCCAGGTAATAATTTGTATTAATGTGCATAAAGAAGCCAAGGAAAGATGGAAACATCTCCAAAAGGCATCAAATTACAGATTAGAAATTCTTATAATATGTCAACAAAAGTTAGATTTTATTTCCAACATTTACACTTTCAAAATAACAGAAAACTAAAAAATGGTGTCTGCAAAAGGTTGGGCAACCTGCAGAGTTAATATCTTGTACTGCCCCCTTTGGCAAGTATCACAGCTTGTAAATGCTTTTTGTAGCCAACCAAGAGTCTTTCAATTCTTGTTTGAGGTATATTTTCCCATTCTTCCTTATGAAAGTCTTCCAGTTCTTTGATATTTCTGGGCTGTCTGTCACACACTGCTCTTTTAAGGTCTATCCATAGATTTTCAATTATGTTGAGGTCAGGAGATTGTGAAGGCCATGGCAAAACCTTAGGTTTATGCCTCTTGATGTAATCCCCCATGGATTTCGAGGTGTGTTTAGGATCATTATCCATTTGTAGAAGCCATCCTCTCTTTAACTTCAGCTTTTTCACAGATGGCATCAAGTTAGCATCCAAAATTTGCTGAAATTTTATTGAATCCATTTTTCCTTCTACTCGTGAGATGTTCCCTGTGCCACTGGCTGCAATACAACCCCAAAGCATGATTGATCGACCCCCATGCTTAACAGTTGGACAGAGGTTCTTTTCATTAAATTCTGTTCCCCTTCTTCTCCAAACGTACTTTTGCTCATTCCGGCCAAAAAGTTAAATTTTAACCTCATTGGTCCACAGAACTTGTTTCAAAAATGCATCAGGCTTGTCTATATGTTCATTTGAAAAGTTAAAACGCTGATTTTTGTGGTGAGGACGTTGAAGAGGTTTTCTTCTGATGACTCTTCCATGAAGACCATACTTGTACAAGTATCTCTTTATAGTGGAATAGTGTACCACAACTCCAGTGTGTGCCAAATCTTTCTGGAGGGATTGTGCAGTCAAACGTGGGTTTTGAATTGTTTTTCTCACAATCCTGCGAGCTGTTCTGTCTGATATTTTTCTTGGTCTTCCAGATCTTGCTTTAACTTCCACTGTTCCTGATGACTGCCATTTCTTAATTACATTCCGAACAGAGGATACTGACATCTAAAAATGTTTTGCTATCTTCTTGTAGCCTTCTCCAGCTTTGTGTGCGTCAACTATATTCAGCTTCAGATTTCTAGACAACTGTCTAGAAGAACCCATGGTGCTGATTGTTGGGGCAAGGTCAGATGAGTCTGGGCATTTAAAACCTTTGAGATTGACATCACCTGGTCTTCCCAGATGATGATTGAGAACAATCCATGACACTGGCAGGTCTCAGCCTTGCAAATGGGGCAGTGCATGTTATAAATTCTGCAGGGTGCCCAATCTTTTGCAGACACCATTTTTTGGTTTTCTGTTCTTATGAAAGTGTAAATGATGGAAATAAAATCTAACTTTTGTTGACATATTATAAGAATGTCTAATCTGTAATTTGAAGCCTTTTGGACAATTTTCCATCTTTCCTTGGCTTCTTTACGCACATTAATACAAATTTTTACCTGGGGTGCAGGCGAGTACAGTTCCTGCCACTGTACTGTAGACACCCCAACCCCTTCCAGCCATGCATTCCCACTCCCCCGCTCCCTCTTGTAGAGGTACTGGTACCAGCAGCCAGACCTCTTCCTCCACTACACCCTCCTCTACGTCCTCCACTGCCGTCCGGCGCCAGCTATTGGTTGCCGACGCATTTGAACGCACGGCTCCCTCCCCCCTGGGGACCGGCACGTGCATTCACTCAATGGGATCCTGGCATGGGTTATCGCCCAACATCTGCTGCCCTTCAATCTTGTAAACAGCAATCCATTCCGGCAGATGTTGATCACCACGTCTAAAGAGTTAATGCTGGACAGCAGCCCGATTGGAGACCTGCTGAGCACGCGTCATACCTCAGGAGACGCTTATGGACGTTCATAAGCGTCCATATGCGTTAAGGGGTTAAGGCTTTAACAGGAATAAAATGGTATGTGGTATGCACTTATGAAGGGAGTAGTATATGCTCCACTATGCTTAAAACAATATTTGTCTTCAATACCAGATGGTGTGTACTTTTGGCTGGCCTTTCACAGTAACTTGGCCCTTAGGACTATAAAAGGAACAAAATGGTACACTACGTAGATGCACGTTTATGATATGCACTTATGAGGGGAGTAAAATACTCTCCACTATGCTTAAAACACTATTTATCTACAACACCAGCAGGTGTGTACTTTTGGCTAGCCTTTCACAGTAACTAGGCCCTTATGACTTTAACAGGAACAAAATGGTACACTACGTAGATGTACGTACGTGGTATGCACTTATGAGGGGAGTACAATATGCTCCACTACGCTTAAAACAGTATTTGTCTACAACACCAGCAGGTGTGTACTTTAGGCTGGCCTTTCACAGTAACAATGCCCTTAGGACTATTAAAACATGGTACACCACGTAGATGCACGTACATGGAATGCACTTATGAGGGGAGTACATTACGCTAGCCTTTCATAGTAACTAGGCCCTCAGGACTATAACAGGAACAAAATGATATGCCACGTAGATGTATGTATGTGGTATGCACTTATGAGGGGAGTAAAATTCGTTCCACTACACTTAAAACAGTATTTTTTGACAACACCAGCAGGTGTGTACTTTTGGTGGGCCTTTCACAGTAACTAGGCACTTAAGACTTTAACAGGAACAAAATGGTACACCATGTAGATGTATGTACGTGGTATGCACTTATGAGGGGAGTACAGTACGCTCTACTACACTTAAAACAGTATTTGTCTACAACACCAGCAGGTATGTACTTTTGGCTGGCCTTTCACAGTAACTATGTCCTTACGACTTTAACTCCTTAATTACGCAGGACGTATATTTACGTCGTGCACCTACTCCCGCGATATAACACATGGTCACGCGGTGACCCCGCTTCATATCGGGTCAGTCCCGACGACCATCAATGGCCGGGACCCGCGTCTAATACAGGACATCACCGATCGCTGTGATGCCCTGCATTAACCCTTCAGACACAACGATCAAAGTAGTCTGCCGCATCTGAATTGAAACTGAAAGTATCCCGGCAGCTCAGTTGGGCTGTTCGGGACCGCCGCAATGAAACTGGACACCGGGAGGATGCCTACCTGCCTCCTTGGTGTCCGATCAGCGAATGACTGCTCTGTGCCTGAGATCCTGGCAGGAGCAGTCAAGCGCCGATAACACTGATCAATGGCATGTTAAAACATGCCAGTGATCAGTGTAAAAGATCAGTGTGTGCAGTGTTATAACCCCCTATAAGGACTGGAACAAAGGAGATGTCCAGCGCAGTTGATGCAGAACGTGCTCTTTATTAAGAATAAAACTTCACAGCGTGGTGAACATGGACACAGACATGTGACGTGTTTTGGCCTTTAAGGACTATAACACTGCAAAAAAAAAGTGAAAAAAAAGTGTTAATATATGTGATTTCACCCCTTCCCTAATAAAAGTTTGAATCACCCCCCTTTTCCCATGAAAAAAAAAACTGTGTAAATAAAAATAAAAATATACATATGTGGTATCGCCATGTGCGTAAATGTCCGAACTATAAAAAATATATTGTTAATTAACCCCTTAAGGACATAGGGCGTATCCATACGCCCCCGTTTCCAAGTCCTTAAGGACCGAGGGCGTATGGATACGCCCTGAGCATTTCCGGCCCCCGCCGCTAGCTGGAGCGGAGCCTGATGCCTGCTGAAATCGTTCAGCAGGCATCCCGGCATATCGCCCAGGGGGGTCATTATGTCCCCCCATGTCGGCGATTGCCGCAGATCGCTGGACAATTCAGTCCAGCGATCTGCGGCGGATTCTGGGTCAATCGGGTCTCCAGTGACCCGATGACCCAGAATTACTGGCTGATCGGGGCCGTCAGAGACTGCCCCGAACAGCCATTGCCAGCAGGATTACCGGCCGACCAATCAGGGCGCCTGCTGCGGGTGCCACTCCCGCAACCCGCTCCGCCCCTCTTCCGGAGGACGTGAGCGGGTGCGGGAAGACGACCCCGGGTGCTGGGGACCCCGATCCCCGGCGTCCCTGTTGGGATCGGGGCCCCAGGAGCGACGGCGGCGGCGAGGGACTGACCTGTACGGCGGCATCGTGGAGCAGCAGCAGGAGGTGAGTGACAGCCTCCTGCTGTTGCTTAGCAACAGCTCCCAGCATGCAAAAAGGGCATGCTGGGAGCTGTAGTTATGCAACAGCAAGAGGCAGACCACCACAACTCCCAGCATGCCCTTATGGGCATGCTGGGACTTGTAGTTTTGCAACAGCTGGAGGCACATTTTTCTATGGAGACGTGTACCTTCAGCTGTTGTATAACTACAACTACCAGCTTGCACAATCAGCTAAAGTGCATGCTGGGAGTTGTAGTGGTGCATCTGGGGGTTGCATAACTACAACTCCCAGCATGCCCGTTGGCTGTCGGTGACTGCTGAGAGTTGTAGTTTTGCAACAGCTGAAGGCACACTGAGTTAAGTAGCAAACCAGGGTGTCTCCAGCTGTTGCATAACTACAATCCCCAGCATCCCGAGCCAAAGTAGTATGCCTCCGGCTGTTGCATAACTACAAGACCCAGCATGCCCTTCTGCTGTCCGTTCATGCTGGGGGTTGTAGCCTTTGCAACAGCCGAAGGCACACTGGTTGCAAAACACTGAGTTTGTTACCAAACTCGGTGTTTCACAACCTGTGTGTCTCCAGCTGTTGCAAAACTACAACTCCCAGCATGCACTGATAGACCATACATGCTGGGAGTTGTAGTTTTGCAACAGCTGGATGTTTCTCCCCCCCCCCCCCCCCAATGTGAACGTATAGGGTACACTCACATGGGCGGAGGATTACAGTAAGTATCCGGCTGCAAGTTTGATCTGCTGCAAATGTTCTGCCGCAGCGCAAACTGCCAGCGAGAAACTACTGTGAACCCCCGCCCGTGCGACTGTACCCTAAAAACACTACACTAACACAAAATAAAATAAAAAGTAAAAAAACACTACATATACACATACCCCTACACAGCTCCCCTCCCCTCCCCAATAAAAATGAAAAACACTGTTTCCAAAACGGAGCCTCCAGCGTTTGCAAAACTACAACTCCCAGCATGCCCTGATAGACCGTACATGCTGGGAGTTGTAGTTTTGCAACAGCTGGATGTTCCCCCCCCCCCCAATGTGAACGTACAGGGTACACTCACATGGGCGGAGGATTACAGTAAGTATCCGGCTGCAAGTTTGAGCTGCAGCAAATTTTCTGCCGCAGCTCAAGCTGCCAGCGAGAAACTACTGTGAACCCCCGCACATGTGACTGTACTCTAAAAACACTACACTACACTAACACACAATAAAATAAAAATTAAAAAACACTACATATACACATACCCCTATACAACCCCCCTCCCCTCCCCAATAAAAATGAAAATCGTCTGGTACGCCACTGTTTCCAGAACGGAGCCTCCAGCTGTTGCAAAACAACTACTCCCAGTATTGCCAGATAGCCACTGACTGTCTAGGCATGCTGGGAGTTTTACAACAGCTGGAGGCACCCTGTTTGGGAATCACTGGCGTAGAATACCCCTATGTCCACCCCTATGCAAGTCCCTAATTTAGGCCTCAAATGAGCATGGCGCTCTCACTTTGGAGCCCTGTCGTATTTCAAGGCAACAGTTTAGGGCCACATATGGGGTATCGCCGTATTCGGGAGAAATTGTGTTACAAATTTTGGGGGGTATTTTCTGACTCCTTCTCTTCTGAGACCTGTAGTGCGCCAGCAGAGCACTTTTCACCCCATATGGGATGTTTTCTGAATCGGGAGAAATTGGGCTTCAAATTTTGGGGGTTGTTTTCTGCAATTATCCTTTTTAAAAATGTAAAAATTTGGGGAAATCAAGCATTTTAGGTAAAAAAAAATATTATTTTTTTTACATATGCAAAAGTCGAGAAACACCTGCAGGGTATTAAGGTTCACATTACCCCTTGTTACGTTCCCCGAGGGGTCTAGTTTCCAAAATGGTATGCCATGTGTTTTTTTTTTTTGCTTTTCTGGCACCATAGAGGCTTCCTAAATGCGGCATGCCCCCAGAGCAAAATTTGCTTTCAAAAAGCCAAATGTGACTCCTTCTCTTCTGAGACCTGTAGTGCGCCAGCAGAGCAATTTCCCCCCCCCCCCCCCCCATATGGGGTGTTTTCTGAATCGGGAGAAATTGGGTTTCAAATTTTGGGGGGTATTTTCTGCTATTACCCTTTTAAAAAATGTAAACATTTTTTTTTATATATGCAAAAGTCGCGAATCACCTGTAGGGTATTAAGGTTCACTTTACCCCTTGTTATGTTCCCTGAGGGGTCTAGTTTCCAAAATGGTATGCCATGTGTTTTTTTTGCTGTCCTGGCACCATAGGGGCTTCCTAAAGGTGACATGCCCCCCAAAAACCATTTGTCGCTCCTTCCCTTCTGAGCCCTCTACTGCGCCCACTGAACAATTAACATAGACATATGAGTTATGTGCTTACTCGAGATAAATTGGGTTTCAAATACAAGTAAAAATTTTCTCCTTTTTACCCCTTGCAAAAATTCAAAAATTGAGTCTACAAGAACATGCGAGTGTAAAAAATGAAGATGGTGAATTTTCTCCTTCACTTTGCTGCTATTCCTGTGAAACACCTAAAGGGTTAAAACGCTGACTGAATGCCATTTTGAATACTTTTGGGGGTGCAGTTTTTATAATGGGGTCATTTATGAGGTATTTGTAATATGAAGACCCTTCAAATCCACTTCAAACCTGAACTGGTCCCTAAAAAATAGTGAGTTTGAAAATTTTGTGAAAAATTTCAAAATTGCTGCTGAACTTTGAAGCCCTCTGGTGTCTTCCAAAAGTAAAAACTCATAAATTTTATGATGCAAACATAAAGTAGACATATTGTATATGTGAACCCAAATTTTTTTTATTTTGAATATCCATTTTCCTTACAAGCAGAGAGCTTCAAAGTTAGAAAATGCAAAATTTTCATTTTTTTCATAAAATTTTGGGATTTTTCACCAAGAAAGGATGCAAGTTACCATAAAATGTTACCACTAAGTTAAAGTAGAATATGTCACGAAAAAACAATCTCGGAATCAGAATGATAACTAAAAGTATTCAAGAGTTATTAATGTTTAAAGTGACAGTGGTCAGATGTTCAAAAAATGCTCTGGTCCTTAAGGTGAAAAAGGGCTTGGTCCTTAAGGGGTTAAACCGCACGGTCAATGGCGTACATGTAAAAATTCCAAAGTCCAAAATGACGTATTTTCAAAAAGTCAGATCAAAACAAAAATGGTACCGATAAAAACTTCAGATCACAGCGCAAAAAATTACCCCTCAAACCACCCCGTACGCGGAAAAATAAAAAAGTTATAGAGATCAGAAGAGGACAGTTTTAAACGTATAAATTTTCCTGCATGTAGTTATGATTTTTATAAATAGGGTTATATAAATAGGGTTTCATTCTAACCTTATAGACCTACAGAATAAAGATAAGAAAAATGCACTGCGTAGAAACGGAAGCCCCCAAAAGTTACAAAATGATGTTTTTTCTTCAATTTTGTCGCACAATGATTTTTTTCCTGTTTCGCCGTGGGTTTTTGGGTAAAATGACTAATGTCACTGCAAAGTAGAATTGGTAGTGCAAAAAATAAGCCATAATATGGGTTTTTAGGTGGAAAATTGACACAGTTATGATGTTTAAAAATGTAAAGAGGAAAAAATGAAAATGCAGAAACTGAAAAACGCTGAGTCCGTAAGGGGTTAACAGGAACAAAATTGTATACCACCAATGTATGCAAAGGTTACAGATAATAGAGGACAATACGCTCTGCTACGCAACCTGTACTAGGCACTAATAGCAGGTGCTTATGGCTTTTAGTACTATGCTCACCCTAACTGGCTGGCTACTATTAGCTTTTTAGTTGTTGTGCACACCAGCGCTGCAGCACACAGTCGCTGTGTAGTACACCCAAAATTGCACTTTCTCTCTCAATCTCTCTCCCTTCCCTATGAGTGCTTCTAAACTGGATTTGAGCTTGAGGTGAATCGCTGCTGTAAAAATGCTTTTCTGTGCAACACACACTGCTTTCTGTCTCTCTCTCTCTGCAATAAAATGCTGATGTGACTGGCCGCAAGATGGCTGCTGATTATATAGGGCTGTAACATCACAGGGCTGGCTGCTGATTGGCTGCATGCTGCATGTGATTCAGGGTCATCCCGCCTACCTGTCTTCCCAGAGTTCCTTGCCCCATGTCCTGACATGTGGAGCCGCCATCTTAGATGCCCTGAAGCCTGGACCACACTAAATGGAGTTTATTGAAGTGATTCATGCGATTGAATCGCAGTGATGTTTGGATTTGTTGCGAAGCAAATTTTTCCTGTAATTCTTAACGATTCCGGATTAGTCAGATTCGATTCACTCATCCCTAATTGTGATGATTTAAGGCTGCAATGAATTTTGCTTTCTTTAGAAAAAAAACTTGAAGGAGAATGTCTGCCCATCAGAAAACTCCCAAGTACAGTTGGGTTATGCAGCAGGTCAGTGCTCTGAAGCACACAAGCAAGTCCACCTCTGAATGACATTAAACTATGTTTTTGGAGAGGCCAAAATACTAACATAAATCCCATTGAGATGCTGTTGCAAGACCTTGGTACTTGAAAACCTTACAATGTAGGTAAAATCAAACAATTCTTAAAGGTTTTTATTAATAATAATAATAATAATCATTTTCAATTAATGGCATTCTCATTTAAAGCATTTATTAAAGGTCTCATAAAATTAGATGGATAAACTGAAACATGTAAAAGTGGCAAATAAGTAAAAATAGAGGAAACCAGGGTAAAATACTTTTTCTCCACACTGTAAAAATGCTGTTATGGTAGAGTCTTTGAATGCTGGTTTTTACATTTGCCTTGAATACATTTTTTTATTCAATTATTTAACTAAAGCTTGCATGTAAAATTTCCTTTTTTTTAAACCTGAAAAACAGGTTTAAGATGGTTCACTTAGTCAAAAGAGGACCAGGGTTTGTTTGGGTTTCAGTTAACATTCCTGCCTCAATGTTCTTTGGGTGACTTCCATGTGAAAGAGTTTACATTTGCGAATAAAATTCCTCATAGCTATTTACCTGGACTATTTAGATCACTGTTGGCTAATCTTACTTACTAAGTTATACATGTATATTTTTGTTCTCAGAAGAGCACTGCCATGAAAAGTTTAAGCGAAACACTTTACATCACTGCAGGTGTCTTTATTATAGCATATCTGCCTTAAGTCAACAGTTTCTTATTTCTTAAAATATATTGGAGGAGAATTACTTACAAAGATTATAGAATGCACTAGTATTCTCTAACAAATTTTGGCAAAAAAATATGTAAACATAAAACATGTTTCAGACACATTTGATGCATTGCTTGATATTTTTGAAACGTGTCTAGAAAAAGGAATTCAACTTAAGGGTCGTAAATACAGCATATTTATTACACATGAGCCATTTGTCTGTCACAAAATATTGATGTATGTGTACACAAAAACTTATAGGTTTTAGGAGAATAAAAGTTGGAGTTATATTACAGGCTCAGACTACACAATGTTTGTAGTCTGTAACCATGGATACACATTGGCCTACATGGGAGCAGTAGACACAATATTATAGTATTTTGTAACCAAGACTATTTGTAAATTTACTTTAATTATTTTGGAGGCACTGGAGCAATAATGTAATGGTTTGAAAGGAAGACATAGAAGACAGGATTGTGTGGAGGCTCAGATCTAGGGAAGGGTACAAAACATATTCTGCTGAAAGTCCTCAAGAGCAAGTGGCTTCCATAATACCTTATTGGAAGAAGTTTGGCTCAACCAGTACTCTTAGCAATCTAAGGAAATAGGGAGAAAGCCCTTGGTAAGATTGATGACCAAGAACCCAATGATCACTCTAGCTGAGCTCCAGAGGCCCTGTGTGCAAATGGTAGAAACATACAGAAGGTTACCATCACTGCAGCACTCCACCAATCTGGGCTTTATGACAGAGTGGCTAGAAAGAAATCTCTCCTCAGTAAAACATGAAATCCCACATGGAGTTTACAAAAAAAACATCTAAAGGACTGTCAGACTGTGAAAAACAGGCATGCTGATCACTTGTCCAATACTATCTATAGGGAAGCATAACAGCATCATGCTGTGGTTTTTTTTTTCAGTGGCTGGGACAGGGAGACCAGTCAGGGTTGAGGAAAAGCTTAAAGGGGTACTCCAGTGGAATGTTTTTTTTTCTTAATCAACTGGTGCCAGAAAGTTAAATAGATTTGTATATTACTTCTATTTAAAAAATCTTAATCCTTCCAGTACTTATCAGCTGCTGAATACTACAGAGGAAATTATTTTCTTTTTGGAACACAGAGCTCTCTGCTGAATCACGAGCACACTGCTCTCTGCTGACATCTCTGTCCATTTTAAGAACTGTCCAGCGTAGGAGAAAATACCCATAACAAACATGTGCTGCTCTGGACAGTTCCTAAAATGGATAGAGATGTCAGCAGAGAGCACTGTGTTCCAAAAAGAAAATAATTTCCTCTGTAGAATTCCGCAGCTACTGGAAGGATTAAGATTTTTACAGAAAGTTAAACAAATCTATTTAACTTTCTGGCACCAGTTGATTTAAAAAAAAAAAAAAGTTTTCCACCGGAGTACCCCTTTAATGGAGCAAAATACTAAGATTTTCTTTATGAAAACCTCATCCAGAGTGCTCTGGACCTCGGACTGTGTTAAAGGTTCACCATACATCAAGACAATGACCCTAAGCACAAAGCCAAGACAACAAAGGAGTTAGTTAGGGACAATTCTGTGAATGTCCTTGAGTGGCCCACCCAGAGCCCCGACTTGAATCTAATTGAACATCCTTGGAGAGACCTGAAAATGGCTTCTACTGATGGTCCCCATTAAAACTAACAGTGCTTGAGAGAATCTGCAGAGAAGAATGGTAGAAAATCCCCAAATTTAGATGTGCAAACTTTGTGGCCTTATCAATTTTAAAAAGGCTGCAGCATACCAAAATAAAAAAGTGAAAGGGTTCGAAGTCTTTCTGAACTAAACTTTATTCATAGAGGGTCATAAGCTTTCGATGTGAGGTTCTGTTTCCTCAATAGCATTGAATATTTTTCTTTACTTTTTCTTCTTATAAATACATTTTTACAAAACATCGCCATTTAGTGCATGTATGAACTCACAGTTCGTTAGTGCTATAAATGCTCCCTTAGGTCTTCCATAACTCACTTGTTTTGAGTCTTTTTCTTTGCCCTGTTGCTTTTTCTTTGTACACTTGGAAACTCCCTTCTCACTAGTTAAAAGGAGCAGGTGTTAGGGCAAGTAGTGTAGTGAATTGTTTTGGGAGCATTGCCCCCTTCTTCAGACATGTGTGTTGGTATTGATTCTGCACTTTTATATCAGCGTTTAATTTCTGTTTTTAACAGCTGGGCCAAATATAAAAATAGAAGTGTGAAACAGACCCACAACACTTAAAAACCGAATGGCTGACGTGTGAACTGCATACTATAAATCCCATTGTAAGATATCTGTTACGGTGAGTGCTCACCTCCCCACTCTCCCGGCCAGGCCACGATTAGCATCGCGGGACGTGCTCGCATTAGAATTGCGACCCGCTTCTCACCTGCCTCCACTCTGTCCTAGGGGTCCCGGCACGTGTGCCCCTGCCTCCTAGGATACGCACTTGCCGGCTTCTTGAAATTTAAAGGGCCAGTGCACCATTGATTGGTGCCTGGTCATTTTGCCAGGTAATTTAAGTCCGCTCTGCCCCTTCCTCCCTGCCGGATCTTCAGTGCCCATTGCCTGAGATTAAGCGTACTTTTGCCTGTTTGCCTTGCCCATGTTCTAGACCCTTCCACTACGTTTTTTGACTACGTACCTTTGCTACCTGCCTAGACCTTCTGCTAAGTCCGACTATGCCTTTTCCTTATCCTTCTGTACCTCGCCTGCCCAGCTACCAGTGTAATCAAGTTATATCGGGGGGTAGCAATCTGGGTGTCGCCTGCCACAGCAAAACCATCCTGCCTTGGTGAAGACCAGTGGCACCTTAGACTCTGCTCCCCGATACGGCCCATGTCATCAGCCACACAGGTCAGTGGATCCACATCCGGCATCGTTACAGTAAGATCCGGCCGCGGATCCCACTGGGGTACCTCTGCCCAAGAATCCGGATCTTGCCACTATATTGACTCTCCAGTCGCAGCAGTTGGCTCAGTAGGCGCAACAGTTAAACCAGTTGCTTACCGACCAACAACAACCGCTGCAGCCACAGCCTCCTCCTGCTCCAGTAATGCATCCCGCTACAGCAGTCACCACGGGATCCAAGCTCCATTTGTCACTTACTGAGAAGTATGAAGGGGATGTCAAGTCCTGCCGTGGATTTGTGACACAGTTCTCCATGCACATAGAGCTTATGGCGGAACAGTTCCCTACGGAACGAGCGAAGGTGGCCTTTGTCTTCAGTTTGTTAACTGGAAGGGCTCTAGCCTGGGCAACTCCATTATGCGATTGCAGTGACCCACTCACAGCCGGTCTTCAGGCTTTCCTGACAGAATTCAGAAGAGTTAGTGAAGAACCTGCACAAGCTTCTTCTGCTGAAACAGCTTCCTTTGTCAGGTAAACTCCTCAGAGGGCGAGTATGCCATCCAATTTCCTGCCCTGGCTTCAGAGTAATCCTGGAATAATGAAGCTCTTTGCACATCTTTCAAAAGAGGACTTTCTAGCAAAATTAAGGATGTACTTGCTGCCTGGGAATTGCCATCTACAACTGGCCTCTCGGATTGATATCCTTTTCTATAAACGACGTTAGGGACAATGTCAAGAAAGGGAGTCTGCACGACCTTGGCACTTTCCTTGCCTGGCACCAGTCTTCAAGCAACCAATGAGCTGAGAATCTATGTCTCTACTGCGCCAGTGCAGAACATTTCCTCAAGGATTGTCCTGTACGTCCACAGTCACAGGGAAATGCTCTCACATATGGTTTGTGGGAGAGGCTTCCCTAGGTGTGAATACCTCCTCTCCAGGCTTGAATTTGATTGTCCAGCTTTCTCTACCCTCCAAAGAGATAATTTCCATTCTTGCCTTCCTTGACTCAGGTTACGTGGGAAATTTTATTGATGCCTCTATAGTACAAAGGTATCATCTGCCGATGTTTCGCCTGTTGAAGCCTTTGTACATCTCTTTGGTCAAATGAGAAAATCTGGACTGTACTGTGCTATTCTGCACGGAACCATTGCCTATGCAAGTTGGAGTCTTGCATAAGGAGAACTTGTCCTTCTATGTACTTCCTCATTGTACCTCCGCTGTTCTGCTTGGCCTACCTTGGTTGCAATTCCATGCCCCGCAGCTAGATTAGAAAACTGGGGACCATTTTTCTACAACAACTGTATTCATACACTTCTGTCTAAGTTTGTGTCTCCTTCTACTTCTCCGGATTCTTCTTTGTGCAAAAGAAAGACGGTTCTTTGCGACCTTGCCTTGATTATTGTGGCCTGAATAAAATTACCGCCAAGAACCGCTATCCACTTCCATTGATCTCAGAATTATTTGTTCGTCTGCGTGGAGCAAGGATCTTCTCAAAATTTGACCTTCGTGGAGCCTTTGACTTGATTCGCATACAAGAAGGTAACGAATGAAGACTGCGTTTAATACTCTTGATAGACATTTTGAGTACCTTGTGATGCCAATCGGACTCTGTAATGCTCCTGTATGTCTTCCAAGAGTTCATCAATGATATCTTTCGGGACCTTCCATACTCCTGTGTCATAGTCTATTTGGATGACATTCTCATCTACTCGCCTAATGTACAGATTCGTCATTCCCACATCCGACAGGTCCTACAACATCTCCGAGACAACCATTTCTAGGCTAAACTGGAGAAGTGTATTTTCAAAAAAAAACTGTCTTCCTTTTCTGGGTTATATCGTTACCATTCAAGGTCTTCAAATGGACCCTAGCAAATTGTCTGCTGTACTGGATTGGCCACGACCATCCGGTTTAAGAGCTATTCAGCGCTTTCTCGGTTTTGCCAATTACTATCGTCAATTTATTCCTCATTACTCCACCTTGGTAGTGCCCACTCTTTCACCAAGAAGACTTCTAATCCTAAGGTTTGTATTCAAGAGGCTGAAGAGGCGTTCAAACAGTTAAAATGCGCCTTCGCTTCAGCCCCGGTTTTGTCTAGACCCAATCCAGGCAAACCATTTATTTTGGAGGTGGTTGCTTCTTCATTCGGAGCTGGTGCTGTCTTGATGCAAAAGTCTTCCAAAGGAAGAATCATGACCTGCATTTTTTTTCTAAGACCCTCTCTCCCACAGAGAAAAACTATAATATTGGAGACTGCAAACTCCTGGCAATAAAGCTGGGTTTGGAATAATGGCATCATCTCTTGGAGGGCTGTGTACATCCAGTTACTATATATTCTGACCACATGAACTTCATCACAAGAACTTCCTCTCCAGACTGCCCATCGACTCAATCCTCAGCAGGCCCGCTGGTCATGGTTCTTCTCCAGATTTGATTTCTTCATTCACTTCCGTCTGGCAGAGAAGAATTTACGAGCAGACGCTCTTTTCAGGTCTTCTGATGTTCTTGACCAGGAATCTCCTCCTCTGCATATTATTCCTGCTGAGCGTCTCATCTCTGCAGCGCCAGCAAGTCTACAGCACCTACCCCCTGGAAAGACTTTCGTATCTCCCCGTTTAAGATTGTGAGTCTTGAAGTGGGGTCATTCCTCTCTCCTGGCCAGTCATTCCAGATTCCGCAAGTCCCTGCATCTCATCTCCAGACAGTATTGGTGGCCTAGTTTAAAACGGGATGTTGTTGATTTTATCCGTTCCTGTTTGGTCTGTGCCCGGGACAAGACTCCTTGTTCTAAGCCTGCGGGTCTCCTACACCTCTTGTCAGTCCCATAGCTCCCCTGGACCGATGTTGCTATGGACTTCATAACTGACCTTGCGTCTTCCGGTGGCTATATGGTCATCTGGGTGGTAGTGGACCAATTTTCTAAAATGGCTCATTTTGTGCCTCTGCCCGGACTTCCACCATCTGCATCGCAGCTTGCTAAGCATTTCCTTTGCCACATCTTCTGCTTACATGGATGGCCTTCTCATATTGTATCCGACCGTGGAGTCCAATTCATCTCTAAGTTCTGGCGGACCCTCTGTTCACGTCTCCAAGTTAAGCTGGATTTTTCCTCAGCATACCACCCTCAATCCAATGGACAGGTTGAGAGGGTGAATCAGGTTTTAGGAGATTATCATTTCTGCTCGTCAAGAGGACTTCCTTGGGCAGAGTTATCATACAATCATAGAGACTATGAATCCTCTGGGACTTAAACTTTCTTTGTGGTTTATGGATTTCATCCTCGTTCACCTCTTCCCTTGTCCTCTTCCTCTGGAGTTCCTGTGGTTGATGAGCAATTGCGGAATTTCTTCACTATCTGGCAGAAGACTCATCAATCTCAATTGTATGCCACTTATCGTATGAAGTCTCAAGCGGACAAGAAAAGGCATCCTCCTCCCGAGTTCTCTTCTGGTGACAGAGTCTGGTTGTCATCCAAGTATATCTGCTTGAAGGTACCCAGTTATAAACTGGGTCCTCGCTATCTGGTCATTATACGATCGAGAAACATCTAAACCAAAATCTGAAACATCTGCCGTCCTCTCTCCAGGCCCGATTTCCTTCCATGTCTCCCTCTTGAAACCAGTCACCCACAACCGCTTTTCTACACAAGACATCTCACCTACTCCCGTCTCAGGTACCTCTGATGTTTGTCTTTAAAGAAATTTTGGACTCCAAGTTTATCAGAGGAAAACATTTTTTCCTTGTGGATTGGGAAGGATTCGGGCCAGAGGAGAGGTCTTGGGAGCCACAGGACAACATTCTGGACAGTGATCTCATTTGGAAATTCTTGTCCTCCAAAAAGAGGGGGAGACCTAAAGGGGGGGTACTGTTACGGTGAGTTCTCCGGTCCGGCGCTCTGACCGTGAGTGTTCATCTCCCCGTTCTCTCGGCCTGCGCAATTTGTATCGCGGGAAGTGCCTGCATGTGAATCGTGACCCGCTTCTCACCTGCCTCTGCTCTGTCCTTGGGTTCCTGTAGCACGTGCGCCAGCTTCTTGAAGTTTAAACATTGATTGGTGCCTGGTCCTTCTACCAGGTTACTTAAGTCAGCTCCGCCCCTTCCTCCCTGCCGGATCTTCATGCCCATTACCTGAGATTAAGCGTACTTCTGTCTCTTTGCCTTGCCCGTGTTCTAGACCCTTCTGCTATGTTTTTTGACTACACACCTTTGCTGCCTGCCTAGACCTTCTGCTAAGTCTGACTACGCCTTTGCCCTATCCTTCGGTACCTCGCCTGCCCAGATACCAGTGTGGTCGTATTGGGGATAGTGACCTGGGTGTCACCTGCCGCAGTAAGCCCATCCTGCCTTGCGGCTGGCTCTGGTGAGGACCAGTGGCACCTTAGACTACGCTCCCCAATTCGGCCCCTATCAGCAGCCACACAGGTCAGTGGACCCACATCCAACATTGTTACAATATCTATATCTTTTATAATTCCTATGTCAGCAGTAAGGAAATGACTTCAGTGAAAAGCAATTTTTTTTAACAACTGGTGCCAGAAAGTTAAACAGATTTGTAATTACTTCTATTTAAAAGTCTTAACCCTTCCAGTTCTTATCAGCTGCTGTATGCTCCACAGGAAGATATTTTCTTTTTGAATTTCTTTTATGTCTGACCACAGTGCTCTCTGCTAACAGCTCTGTCTGTCTCAGGAACTGTCAAGAGCAGGATAGGTTTGCTATGGGGATTAGTTTCTACTCTGGACAGTTCCTGACATGAACAAAGATGTCAGCAGAGAGCACTGTCGTAACGCTCCCTTTCTATAAAGTTCCTGTATGCATACAGAAACAACCCTGCATATTTTTTTGCTGTAAAATCTTTAATGGGCACTGGGCAGTAATGTTAGTCCAGAGGGGTTTCAGTTTACAACCTGTTCTATGGCAGGTGCTCAACATGGGTAGTGTTGCTCGCGAATATTCACAATGCGAATTTTATTCGCGAATATCGCATATTCGCGAATATTTGCGACTATAGCACTATATATTCACAATTACAAATATTTGTATTTTTTTTTTCACAGTACACATCACAGTGATCTTCCCTCTCTGCTTCCAGCTTGTGTGGTGTAAAGAAGGCTCTAATACTACTATGTGAGACTGGCGTGAGAATTTTCACATATACAAATTTTTGCATATGCTAATTTTCGCATATGCGAAAATAAAACGCAAATATTACGAAATATCGCAAATTCGAATATGGCCTATGCCGCTCAACACTAAACATGGGCAACAAATAAAAAGCTCTGATCCTTTTTGCAGCTGTCAGATCCCTGGAATCTAACCTCTTTTATGTTGTATCTATGTTTTAATTCAAACTTTGTACAGTGTATAGCATTTGTTTGTTTTTGAATTATGTGAATGTAAAACTATAGTATTAGGCTATATACGTCTAATATGATGTATGAATTGTCAGAATGTTTTGGACTTCAGACAGAGATCGATAACATTTTTTTCCTGAATGGTTCTGCATTTATGCTGCTTGCCAACAGCTGCACTGCCGACAAGACCCTTTTCTGATGGTATCTGGCATGACACTGTGCTGGTGATGTCAGTAAGGTACCTTACCAGACATTTTCCACTTTCTGGAAAGAAATGAAAACAGTGCTTTTCACTGCTTTGCTGGCACAGAGTCTTTAATGGCGGATGACTAAAACTAACACGAATGTCAGTCAATTGGGAAAAGTCAGTTTTATGTCTCTGTTGATATATGTAAACCATAAAAAGATATGTAAACCAGAAAAGATCCATTTGCTGATGCTATACTTTACCTTGAGGATCGCAGATATAAAAGTAGAATGCAGAAACTCTGACAAGCAGTCATTTCAAAATAGAGCCATCACTTTGATAAGTAACTTTGAATTATAAGAATATAGGAAGACACCTAAGAATTTCTTGGCCACATCAAAACACAAGGCCATATGCTACAACTGCTGAGTAAACTTACCAATTTACTGAAGTCAATAGAAACATTTTTTTAAATGGTGCCATAAAGAGGCGTACAAAAGTAACAACTTTACTTGACAATGTTGCACGAGAAATTGAGACATTTAGTTTCCATTTTTTTTATCATTTGCATTTAATTATCATGTCTACCAATCCCGTCTTTTCCACAATTCTATGACTTTTCCTTTCTGGTGTTGTGATTTTGGTGTTGAGGAAATTTTGTTGAGGGGATTTTGGTGTTTTAATTTTTAAAATTTTGTGATTATTACGTGGATCCCAAATATGTGGGAGTTATATGACTGTGTATGTATTTTATAAAATAGAATTCATTTTACTAAAAATGTTACCTTACTTTCTACCTTTACTGTCACGCACCTGAATGTGGGCTGTCATGAAACTGGATGTGGATCCTCTACTTGTGTGGCTGATGACTCGGACTGTATCAGGGAGCGGAGTCTAAGGTGCCGCTGGCCTTCACCAGAGCCCGCCACAAAGCAGGATGGATTTTTTGTGGCAGGCGACACCGAAGTCGCTACCCCCGACACGGCTCGACCACACAGGTAACTGGGCAAAGCGGGGTACCGGAGAATGAGGCAGAGGCATAGTCAACGTAGCAGAAGGTCTAGGCAGGTGGCAAAGGTTCGGAGTCAAGAAACATAGCACGAAGGTCTGGAAACACGGGTAGACAAAACAGGCAATGGGAACGCTTTCTCTTAGGCAATGAGCACTGAAGATCCGGCAGGGGGGGGGCATGGCAGGAGCAAAAAACTTACAACATGGTGACAAGTGGATACACTAATTATGGGCGCACTGGCTGAGAGGAAGTAGCAGCAGGAGTGGAGCAAGGTAAGGGATGGGGCGACATTCGCATGCGGGCTTGTCCCGCAATGCGAATCCCGGCCCCGCCGGGAGTCGGGGACATGGGGACGCTGCGCTCACGGCCTGAATTTAAAACATAGTGCCGTACCTATATCTGCCAGAATAATGTACATGTACAAGTTCATGTATGACCAAAGAATAAGTTGGCCAGCACTATTTGATTCCAAACAATTGTATAGACCTGGCTCACAGGTGCAAGCTGCTGGGCTAAATATACAGCAACAGGAGAATACAGCAGCACACTGCTAGCACAAAGATATAGATAAAACATGAGTATATAGATAGAACATGAAAAGCTATACAGCTATAGTGCAATAAATGAAAATATGAAACTATGAAATTATGAGGTACTTAGCTTGCAAATTTGGTGGCCAAATAGCGTGGACCGTCCCACCACGGTAAGGTGACCTCATTCTGGGACGGACCCTACACTATGAATATGCCTCTGTGTGAACAGTTCAACAGGCATTGCAAGGTCTGAAACATCCAAGGCACCTTATATACACCTAATAGAGGTGGGTGGGGTGCAGGAGCCAACATGGAGGTAACCACTCCCCCGTAGTTTTGGAATCAAATAGTGCTGGCCAACTTATTCGTTGGTTGTATTACACATACGGGGGAGTGGCTACCTCCGTGTTGGCTCCTGCACCCCACCCACCTTTATTAGGTGTTTATAAGGTGCCTTGGATGTTTCAGACCTTGCAATGCCTGTTGAACTGTTCACACAGAGGCATATTCATAGTGTAGGGTCCGTCCCAGAATGAGGACACCTTACCGTGGTGGGACGGTCCACGCTATTTGGCAGCCAAATTTGCAAGCTAAGTACCTCATAATTTCATAGTTTCATATTTTCATTTATTGCACTACAGCTGTATAGCTTTTCATGTTCTATCTATATACTCATGTTTTATCTATATACTCATGTTTTATCTATATCTTTGTGCTAGCAGTGTGCTGCTGTATTCTCCTGTCCAAGTTCATGTATGGGGAGATTTGTATGGTCCTAAGCTGCCACATAGTCATGCTGGATGCAAGGGAAGTCCACTTCATGTAAAGTACTAAAAACAACTTCCATCATGGCACTGAATCCGTTAGCTGCTGGGATTTGCATTTTCTCTAATGTTGTCTGTTCCTATGGGAATGTGGCTGTGTATTACAGCTGTCTTACCGACGTTGATTGTGACGGCACCTTGCGTGTGCTCTCATGATCACTTTGATGTGACAGTATGTCTAGCTACATGAAGTGCTTGATCTGCTATTAAAACGATAACAACATGGTATGTTATTGTTTAAAAAAAAAAAAAAAAAAACATGCCAGAACTAAAACTTTTATTAGCAGCTGCATGTACCATACACAAATTAGGGGCATTTTTCTGGTAGAGTTAAGAAACATTTCCAGAACAAATAGTTCCAAAATGCTGACTGCACAAGCTACACAGATTTTATGTTTCTTTTGAGGCCACATTAATATTGCAAATTCCAGCACAGAACATTCACCTGTGAGATATTCAGGATTTCTAGGCTAAGAATAACCTTAAATTTTTTTTTATTTTTACCCCCTAAACCGCCAAAATTCTTAGTTACACGAACTGATAACGTTTCTAAACATGCCCCTGTATGCTGAATGTCATACAGCCAAATTATAGAAATCACTTCATAAAACACTGCACACTAGACATGTGCACAGTAGATACATTTGTTTCTATTAGTTTTGTTTTGTTAAGCCCATTGTTTTGTTCCGTAGTTTTTTTTGGTTTTCAACCTCATTCGGTATTCTGAACTTTTTGTTAAGCACATTTTTCATTCCATAATTTTTATTTTTTAACCTCATGCAGTATCCTAAACTATTTGTTATTCTGGAGTAAATATTTGTGTAGGACCGATAAGGCATTTATAACTGCATTCTTTCAGTTACGTTACTCTGGCGTTTGTGTATGTACTGCAAATCTCTATGTGCTCAACAGACTCAAAATATTCAAATGTATTCGAGATTATACACCATTTCCGTTAACTAATTAATAGTCTTGCATCAGTCTGATTTTTGTTATTTTGTTCTTCTAATTCAGAATGTCTTTTTGGATTATTGGATTTGTGCGAACATACAAATACATTTTCTTTGTAGTTTCAGATCAATTCGAATGTCCAAATAAGTAAATATTCACATGAAAATCAATTTATAGCTAAACTAATTGCATATGTATACTGCACGCTATATGCAGGTTACCAAAGAATAGTCACCCTGGCAAAGGCTATATCAGGAAGAATAATGAAGTCAGCCCACAAATCCAGCCCTTCACTGGTGAAGGCTTCTGGTGATGTATAGTGGTGGAATAGAGTAGGCTACTGGTGATGTATAGTGGTGGAATAGAGTAGGCTACTGGTGATGTATAGTGGTGGAATAGAGTAGGCTACTGGTGATGTATAGTGGTGGAATAGAGTAGGCTACTGGTGATGTATAGTGGTGGAATAGAGTAGGCTACTGGTGATGTATAGTGGTGGAATAGAGTAGGCTACTGGTGATGTATAGTGGTGGAATAGAGTAGGCTACTGGTGATGTATAGTGGTGGAATAGAGTAGGCTACTGGTGATGTATAGTGGTGGAATAGAGTAGGCTACGGGTGATGTATAGTGGTGGAATAGAGTAGGCTTCTGGTGATGTATAGTGGTGGAATAGAGTAGGCTTCTGGTGATGTATAGTGGTGGAATAGAGTAGGCTTCTGGTGATGTATAGTGGTGGAATAGAGTAGGCTACTGGTGATGTATAGTGGTGGAATAGAGTAGGCTTCTGGTGATGTATAGTGGTGGAATAGAGTAGGCTACTGGTGATGTATAGTGGTGGAATAGAGTAGGCTACTGGTGATGTATAGTGGTGGAATAGAGTAGGCTACTGGTGATGTATAGTGGTGGAATAGAGTAGGCTACTGTTGATGTATAGTGGTGGAATAGAGTAGGCTACTGGTGATGTATAGTGGTGGAATAGAGTAGGCTACTGTTGATGTATAGTGGTGGAATAGAGTAGGCTACTGGTGATGTATAGTGGTGGAATAGAGTAGGCTACTGGTGATGTATAGTGGTGGAATAGAGTAGGCTACTGGTGATGTATAGTGGTGGAATAGAGTAGGCTACTGGTGATGTATAGTGGTGGAATAGAGTAGGCTACTGGTGATGTATGGTGATGGAATAGAGTAGGCTACTGGTGATGTATAGTGATGGAATAGAGTAGGCTTCTGGTGATGTATAGTGATGGAATAGAGTAGGCTACTGGTGATGTATAGTGGTAGAATAGAGTAGGCTACTGGTGATGTATAGTGGTGGAATAGAGTAGGCTACTGGTGATGTATAGTGGTGAAATAGAGTAGGCTTCTGGTGATCTACAGTGGTGGAATAGAGTAGGCTACTGGTGATGTATAGTGGTGGAATAGAGTAGGCTACTGGTGATGTATAGTGGTGGAATAGAGTAGGCTTCTGGTGATCTACAGTGGTGGAATAGAGTAGGCTACTGGTGATGTATAGTGATGGAATAGAGTAGGCTTCTGGTGATCTACAGTGGAGGAATAGAGTAGGCTACTGGTGATGTATAGTTACTGGGGAGATGTGAATTCAGCCAAAAGGGTGGGATTTGAGCATGGCCGTTTGAAGGAATTTGGAGGCCCCAAGAAAAATGGACATGGATACCCCACCCCCCTTGATGTTCACACACGTCACGCTCTAGGGCCGCCATCAGGACTTGGTAACCCCCCACATTAGGTGCAGCAGAGTTCCCCCCACATTAGGTGCAGCAGAGTTCCCCCCACATTAGGTGCAGCAGAGTTCCCCCACATTAGGTAGGCAGAGTTCCCCCACATTAGGTGCAGCATAGTTCTCCCCACATTAGGTTGGCAGTGTTCCCCCCCACATTAGGTGCAGCATAGTTCCCCCCACATTATGTAGGCAGTGATCCCCCAACATTAGGTGCAGCAGAGTCCCCCCACATTAAGTAGGCAGTGTTCCCCCCACATTAGGTGCAGCATAGTTCTCCCCACATTAGATTGGCAGTGTTCCACCCCACATTAGGTGCAGCATAGTTCTCCCCACATTAGGCTGGCAGTGTCCCCCACAATAGGTGCAGCATAGTTCTCCCCACATTAGGTTGGCAGCCACATTAGGTGCAGCAGAGTTCCCCCACATTAGGTAGGCAGTGTTCCCCCCCACATTAGGTGCAGCATAGTTCTACCCACATTAGTTAGGCAGTGCCCCCCCCCCACATTAGATGCAGCATAGTTCTCCCCACATTAGGTTGGCAGCCACATTAGGTGCAGCAGAGTTCCCCCACATTAGGTTAGCAGTGTCCCCCCCCCACATTAGGTGCAGCATAGTTCTCCCCACATTAGGTTGGCAGCCACATTAGGTGCAGCAGAGTTCCCCCCACATTAGGTAGGCAGTGCCCCCCCCCCCACATTATGTGCAGCATAGTTCTCCCCAGATTAGTTAGGCAGTGTCCCCCCCACATTAGATGCAGCATAGTTCTCTGCACATTAGGTTAGCAGTGTTCCACCCCACATTAGGTGCAGCATAGTTCTCCCCACATTAGGTTGGCAGTGTTCCCCGCACATTTGGTGGAGCATAGTTCTCTCCACATTAGGTTGGCAGCGTTCCCCCCCACATTAGGTGCAGCATAGTTCTCCCCACATTAGGTTGGCAGTGTTGCCCCCACATTTGGTGCAGCATAGTTCTCCCCACATTAAGTTGGCAGTGTTCACCCCCACATTAGGTGCAGCATAGTTCTCCCCACATTAGGCTGGCAGTGTTCCCCCCACATTAGGTGCAGCATAGTTCTCCCCACATTAGGCTGGCAGTGTTCCCCCCACATTAGGTGCAGCATAGTTATCCCAACATTAGGTGCAGCAGAGTTCCCCCATATTAGGTGCAGCAGAGTTCCCCCCACATTAGGTGCACTATAGTTCTCCCCACATTAGATTGGCAGTGTTCCACCCCACATTAGGTGCAGCATAGTTCTCCCCACATTAGGCTGGCAGTGTCCCCCCACGATAGGTGCAGCATAGTTCTCCCCACATTAGGTTGGCAGCCACATTAGGTGCAGCAGAGTTCCCCCCACATTAGGTAGGCAGTGTTCCCCCCACATTATGTGCAGCATAGTTCTCCCAACATTAGTTAGGCAGTGTCCCCCCACATTAGATGCAGCATAGTTCTCTGCACATTAGGTTAGCAGTGTTCCACCCCACATTAGGTGCAGCATAGTTCTCCCCACATTAGGTTGGCAGTGTTCCCCGCACATTTGGTGGAGCATAGTTCTCTCCACATTAGGTTAGCAGTGTCCCCCCCCCCACATTAGGTGCAGCATAGTTCTCCCCACATTAGGTTGGCATTGTTCACCCCCACATTAGGTGCAGCATAGTTCTCCCCACATTAGGCTGGCAGTGTTCTCCCCACATTAGGTGCAGCATAGTTCTCCCCACATTAGGCTGGCAGTGTTCCCCACACATTAGGTGCAGCATAGTTCTCCCCAAATTAGGCTGGCAGTGTTCCCCCCACATTAGGTGCAGCATAGTTCTCCCAATATTAGGTGCAGCAGAGTTCCCCCACATTAGGTGCAGCAGAGTTCCCCCCACATTAGGTGCAGCATAGTTCTCCCCACATTAGGTTAGCAGTGTTCCCCCCCCATTAGGTTGGCAGTGTTCCCCCCACATTTGGTGCAGCATATTCCTCCCCACATTAGGTTGGCAGTGGTCCCCCCACATTAGGTGCATCATAGTTCTCCCCACATTAGGCTGGCAATGTTCCCCCCCCCATTAGGTGCAGCATAATCCTCCCCACATTAGGTTGGCAGTGGTCCCCCCACATTGGGTGCAGCATAGTTCTCCCCACATTAGGCTGGCAATGTCCCCCCCCATTAGGTGCAGCATAGTTCTCTCCACATTAAGCTGGCAGTGTTCCCCCCACATTAGGCTGACAGCAGGGGCGGACTGACAAGCCGGTCCATTCGGCGCTCGTCCGAAGGAAAGGGCCCACTGTCCGCCGCCTGCCACATTAAATAAAATAAAAATTTTATGTAATCGCCCGGCACACACCCAGACCCAGAGAACAGTGCTGCTGGCTGCTGTTTGGCATCTCCCAAACAGCCACGGCAGCCCCGTAAGAGAACAGCAGTGGCTGCTTGGGAGATGCGCTTTGAACTCCGGCGTGGAGCCGCGGCGCGTGAGGTCACGTCACAGTGGGGGGTGACATGACCTCACATCTAAGCACTGCAGCGCCACGTCAGAGCTCACTGTGCGCCTGCCGCCCTGCTCGCTCGCTCTCTCGTACAGGGCCCACTTGTCCTCAGGTACGGAACCCCGCATTTCCTCAGGTACGGAGCCCTGCTTGTCCTCAGTTTACAGGGCCCTGCTTGTCCTCAGTGTATGGAGCCCCGCTGTCCTCAGTGTATGGAGCCCCACTTGTCCTCAGTGTACAGGGCCTGCTCATCCTCGGAGGACAAGCGGGGCTCTGTACACTGAGGACAAGCAGGGCTCTGTACACTGAGGATAAGCGGAACTCTGTACACTGAGGACAAGCAGGGCTCTGTACACTGTGTACAGAGCCCCGCCTGTCTTCAGTGCACAGAGCCCTGCTTGTCCTCAGTGTAGAGGGCCCCGCTTGTCCTCAGTGTACAGGGCCCCGCTTGTCCTCAGTGTACAGGGCCCTGCTTGTCCTCAGTGTACGGAGCCCCGCTTGTCCTCAGTGTACAGGGCCCCACTTGTCCTCAGTGTACAGGGCCTGCTTGTCCTCAGTGTACAGGGCCTGCTTGTCCTCAGTGTACAGGGCCTGCTTGTCCTCAGTGTACAGGGCACCGCTTGTCCTCAGTGTACGGAGCCCCGCTTGTCCTCAGTGTACAGGGCCCCGCTTGTCCTCAGTGTATGGAGCCCCACTTGTCCTCAGTGTACAGGGCCCCACTTGTCCTCAGTGTACAGGGCCCCACTTGTCCTCAGTGTACAGGGCCCCGTGTGTCCTCAGTGTACAGGGCCTGCTTGTCCTCCGAGGACAAGCGGGGCTCTGTACACTGAGGACAAGCGGAGCTCTGTACACTGAGGACAAGCGGGGCTCTGTACACTGAGGATAAGCTTAACTCTCAGGGGTGTGGAAATAAAAAAAAAAAACTACTTGTCCAAGGGACTAAAGCGGAACACAATCTACTTGTCCCTCAAGAAAATCCACTTGCCCCGGTAGATAAAATTATTTTGACCAAAATAGTACGATTCCCCCCCCCCCCCACTAGACCACCAGGGATGGATATAAGATCCTTTAGACACTGTTGTCAACTTTGACAGCGGTGATCTAATGGTTTAATAGCGGCCGCGGTGATCGCAGCATGTCAGGCTATTAGCGGAGGGAGAGCTGTAGCTCCTCTTACCCCCGAGGGAAGCCCAGATAAGTCTAGAGGTAACTTTTTGATCACCATAATAAATGTCTAATATGAAGTGACCAAAAATGAGCAATTCTGGACTATTCCTTTACATTTACACCGTTCACCGTACGTTTAATTAACATTATATTTTAATAGTCTGGACATTTCCACATGCAGCGATACCACTTATGTTTATTTTTGTACATTATTTTTATTAAAAGAAAATTGGAAACTTTTATTAGGAAAGGGGCTTATTCACATATATACACACTTTTTAAAATATTTTAATCACTGTTTTTCAGTCTTCATAGGGACATGTGTTACGGGGTTTGTTCTGCTTCTCCAGTTTATGTGCTGCATTTTATTTAATCTAATTATGTGTCAGAAAATGCTGGAAGCTGCATTTAGTTAGTAGATAACTACAACTCTCAGCATGCCCTGATACAGCCTATGGTTGTGTGGGTGTTGCACTGTATAGTAGTACAGTTAAGGTTATTGTGTAACATGCTGGGAGTTGTAGTTTTGGTCCATGTCAGCTGCAGAACCATAGTCTGTGTCAGGGAATACTGGGAATTACAATTAGTAACTACAACTCCCAGCATGCCCTGATGCAGCCTATGGCTCTGCAGCTGACCTGAACCAAAACTACAACTCCCAGCATGTTGCACTTTATAGTTCTACAGTTTAGGTTATGGTGCAACATGCTGGGAGTTGTAGTTTTGGTTCGGGTGTGTTTGCGTGCATCCGTGGGGCTCTTGGTTGGCGGGTGAGTATGAAGGGGGTGGGATTCTGGGGGTGCAATTTAGTGCGGGGGGCCAGAAACCACCCAAAATAAATAAAACTAGATGGCACAACTGGCGGCAGTGCCCCCCCCCCCCCCCCCCACATCATATATTACATACACACGTGACAGATACATCATACACATACACTCACACCATACATATACACCCATCATACATACACCCACCACTGCCCACCCACATCATATATTACATACACACATCACACATCACACATTACATACACATCACAGACAGACATCATACACACAACACACATTACATACACATCACACACAGACATCATACACACATCACACATTACATACACATCACACATAGACAGACATCATACACACATTATACATTACATAAACATCACACAGACATCATACACACATTATACATTACATACATATCACACAGAGACATCATACACACAATATACATTACATACACATCACACACAGACATCATACACACATTATAAATTACATACACATCACACACATCATACACACATTATACATTACATACATATCACACAGAGACATCATACACACAATATACATTACATACACATCACACACATACATCATACACACATTATAAATTACATACACATCACACACATCATACACACATCATACATTACATACATATCACACAGAGACATCATACACACAATATACATTACATACACATCACACAGAGACATTATACATACATTATACATTACATACACATCACACACAGACACACATCATACACACATCATACAGACATCATACACACAATATACATTACATACACATCACACACAGACAGACATCATATATTACATACACCGCCCCCCCCCCACTCCATACACTGAGCGCCGGTGTGAGGTGCAGACTTATATCCGCTCCTGCGCCTCACACCGGCAGTAAAGAAAAACAAGGGGGAAGTCTGTCTATCCCTGCTAGCCCGATACAGGGCTAAATCTATAAACAATTCACCTGCCCGGTGCTCAAAACTACTTGTCCCGGGCATCGGGCGATAGAATTTCCACATCCCTGACTCTGTACACTGTGTACAGAGCCCCGCCTGTCCTCAGTGCACAGAGCCCCGCTTATCCTCAGTATACAGGGCACCGCTTGTCCTCAGTGAACAGGGCCCCACGTGTCCTCAGTGTAAAGGGCCCCGTGTGTCCTCAGTGTATAAGGCCTGCTTGTCCTCCGAGGACAAGCGGGGCTCTGTACACTGAGGACAAGCTGGGCTCTGTACACTGAGGATAAGCGGAACTCTGTACACTGTGTACAGAGCCCCACCTGTTCTCGGTGTACAGAGCCCCGCCTGTCCTCGGTGTACAGAGCCCCGTCTGTCCTCGGTGTACAGAGCCCCGCCTGTCCTTGGTGTACAGGGCCCCACCTGTCCTTGGTGTACAGGGCCCCACCTGTCCTCGATGTACAGAGCCCCGCCTGTCCTCGGTGTACAGAGCCCCGCCTGTCCTCGGTGTACAGAGCCCCGCCTGTCCTCGGTGTACAGAGCCCCGCCTGTCCTCGGTGTACAGGGCCCCGCCTGTCCTCGGTGTACAGGGCCCCGCCTGTCCTCGGTGTACAGGGCCCCGCCTGTCCTCGGTGTACAGGGCCCCGCCTGTCATCGGTGTACATGGCCCCGCCTGTCCTCGGTGTACATGGCCCCGCCTGTCCTCGGTGTACAGGGCCCTGTGCCGAAGAAGTGCCCTGATCTCTCTGCCAGCTTTCTCAGTCGGCATCTGCATGGACACATAAACAGGGTAGCCTGGCTAGGTGGGTGGCTTATGAATTGTATAGTTATATGTATCTTCTACCTGCCTTTCACCGCCCCCTACATGATGGAACAGTCTGACTTAGTTATATGTGAAATATAACTTATATCTCTGACTGTGCCATCATGTAGGGGGCGGTAAAAGGCAGATAGAAGATGGAGTAGGCTTCCCAGCAGCACAGAGTAATTCAGACAGTCTGCCTCACTACAGTTCCCTCCAGAAATACTCTGTGCTGCTGTGCTATTTCTGTAATAAATCTTAGAGGCCTCAGCCAAGCAGGAGGCAGAAAAGGTAAAGTATGTAGCTTATTAATGGACTAGTTGCTATTTTCTACCTGCCTTTCACAGCTCACTATATGATGGCACAGTGAGAGATGAGTTATATATCTGAGCGGTGAAAGGCAGGTACTCCTGTGAAAACCTTTTTTTTTTTTTTAAACCAACTGGTACCAGAAAGTTAAACAGATATTTAAATTATTTCTATTAAAATGTTATAATCCTATCAGTACTTATTAGCAGCTGTATACTACAGAACAATTTATTTTCTATTTAAGGGATTTCTTTTCTGTCACAACCACAGTGCTCTCTACTGACACCTCTGTCCATTTTAGGAACTGTCCAGAGCAGAAGAAAATCCCCATAGCAAACATATGCTGCTCTGGACATTTCCCAAAATGGACAGAGGTGTCAGCAGAGAGCACTGTGTTCGTGACAGAAAAGAAATCCCAAATAGAAGAGAATTTCCTCTCTAGCATACAGCAGCTAATAGGTACTGGAAGGATTAAGAACTTTTAATAGAAGTAATTTACAAATCTGTTTAACTTTCTGGCACCAGTTGATTAAAAAAAGTTTTCCACCGGAGTACCCCTTTAAAGGTGAGTGGAGGCTGGAGCCAAGTGTGACTGGGTATCACAGACAGAGATCCCAAGTTGGCACAAAAAGGAGGAGTTCAGTGTTTTAAGGCACTTCGGGGGAGATTCATCAAAACCTGTCCATAAGAAAAGTTGCTGAGTTGCCCATAGCAACCAATCAGATCATTTCTTTCATTTTTGAAAAGGCCTCCGAAAAATGAGAGAAGTAATTTGACTGGTTGCTATGGGCAACTGGACAACTTTTCCTCTGCACAAGTTTTGATAAATCTCCCCCTCGGTGTAGTTAAGGTGATTTTCATTGCCGTCCCTCAAAGTACCCCATAGCCTCATGCGTACTGCACCCCCTATTCCTTTCTATGGCAAATATTCATATGCATACTGGGTGGGAATAGGGGCGGGGCAGAGGTGGGGCGCCAGGGGTGGAGTCTTGCTGGAGGCCCTTGCTTTATTTGGTCCGGGGGCCCTGGGTGGTGTCAGTCTGCCCCCGGCTGGCAGTGTCCCCCCCACATTAGGTGCAACATAGTTCTCCCCACATTAGGTAGGCAGTGTTCCCCCCACATTAGGCTGGCAGTGTTTCCCCCACATTAGGCTGGCATTGTTCCCCCCACATTAGGTGCAGCATAGTTCTCCCCACATTAGGTGCATCATAGTTCTCCCCACATTAGGTGCATCATAGTTCTCCCCACATTAGGTGCAGCATAGTTCTCCCACATTAGGCTGGCAGTGTTCCCCCACATTAGGCAGGCAGTGTTTCCCCACATTAGGCTGGCAGTGTTCCCTCACATTAGGTAGGCAGTGTTCCCCACAGACATACAGCCTCCAGCCATATACAGTGTATGGCTGGAGGCTGTATGCCTGTGTACTGCCCCACTTCAGTGCTCCGACCACCGCTCCTCCCGTCCGGCCATAGCATTAGTTCCGGTACCGGGGAAGCGGTGGCCGGAACACCGAAGATGACGTCCCCCTGGTCACTTACCAAGCTGGCCAGCGCAAGTAAGTGTACTCCGCCCCTGACATCTTATCCCCTATCCAAAGGATGTTAGATTGCCGCGGTCCCGCTGCTTGGGACCCCGGGGATTGCCGCTACGGCACCCCGCCATCATTACTGCACAGAGCGAGTTCACTCTGTGCGTAATGACGGGCGATACAGGCGCCGGAGCAGCGAGACGTCATGGCCCGTCCCCTTAATGCAAGTCTATGGCAGGGGGCATGACGACTGCCACGCCCCCTCCCATAGACTTGTATTGACGGGGACGGGCCATGACGTAACGATGCTCCGGCCCCTGTATTGCCCGTCATTACGTGCAGAGTGATCTCGCTCTGCGCAGTAATGATAGCGGGGTGCTGCAGCAGCGATCCCCGGGGTCCCCAGCAGCGGGACCCCGGCGATCTGACATCTTATCCCCTATCCTTTGGATAGGGGATAAGATGTCTAGGGGCGGAGTACCCCTTTAAGGACTGAGGGGTTTTCGGTTTTTGCACTTTCGTTTTTTCCTCCTCACCTTTCAAAAATCATAACCCTTTCAATTTTGCACCTAAAAATCCATATGATGGCTTATTTTTTGTGCCACCAATTCTAATTTGCAGTGACATCAGTCATTTTACCCATAAATCTACAGCGAAACAGAAAAAAAATCATTGTGCGACGAACTTGAAGAAAAAACGCCATTTTGTAACTTTTGGGGGCTTCCGTTTTTACGCAGTACATTTTTTAGTAAAAATGACACCTGATCTTTATTCTGTAGGTCCATACGATTAAAATGATACCCTACTTATATAGGTTTGATTTTGTCGTACTTCTGGAAAAAATCATAACTACATGCACGGAAATTTATACGTTTAAAATTGTCTTCTGACCCCTATAACTTTTTAATTTTTCTGCGTATGGGGCGGTATGAAGGCTCATTTTTTGCGCAGTGATTTGACGTTTTTACAGGTACAATTTATATATTGATCGGACTTTTTGATCGATTTTTATTCATTTTTTCATGATATAAAAAGCGACCAAAAATACGTTATTTTGGACTTTGAAATTTTTTGGTGCGTACGCCATTGACAGTGCAGTTTAATTAATGATATATTTTTATAGTTTGGACATTTGCACTCGCGGTGATACCACATATGTTTATTTTTATTTACACAGTTTTTTTAATGGGAATTTGATTTGAACTTTTATTAGGGAAGGGGTTAAATGACCTTTGTTAACTTTCATTTTTTTTTTACTTTTTTTTTTTTGCAGTGCTATAGCTCCCATAGGTAGCTATAGCACTGCACGCACTGATCTCCTGTGTTGATCCCTGCAGAGCCATAGCTCTGCACGAATCAGCGAGATAGGGGCTCGATTGTTCAAGCCTGTAGTTCAGGCTTGGAGCAATCAAACCCCGATCGGACGCCGCGGACACAGGTAAGGAGACCTCCGCCTGCGTCCCAGCTGATCGGAACATCGCGATTTTATCGCAATGTCCTGATCAGCCTGACTGAGCTGCCGGGAAGCGTTTACTTTCGTTTTCAGATGCGGCGGTCAACTTTGATCGCCGTGTCTGAAGGGTTAACAGCACGCGGCACAACGATCGGTGCTGCGCGCTGTTAGCACAGGGTCCCGGCTTTGATTAGCAGCCGGGACCGACCCGGTGTTATGCGGGGTCACGGCGTGACCTCGTTTCTAACACCAGGAGCGGGCTCAAGACGTACTGGTACGTCCTAAGTCCTTAAGGGGTTAAAGAGAAGTGTCACTTTTATTTAAACAGCAAAGAAAAAAAAATGAAAATGTAGCCAGCACCTAAACCCAATACACGGGTGCACGCTGCTGTGGCAAGTACAAAACATGTAAAAAAAGAAAATGGCAGCAGCACACTTGGTCAACAAAATGGAGGCTCTTAGCGCACTTTTTGATCAAAACGTGTCCCCCATCCACCACGCGGAGGTGGCCTCTTATCGGATGGGTCCCTAAACACTCACCTACCTCAGGCTGGGTGACATGTTGGATCCACTAACGATCCAAACCACCTCCTGTGAAAATAAGGGAGGGGATGCACGGCTACAGAGGGAGCCACTCCCCCCAAATTTGCACAGCAAAGAAAAAAAAAAAATGAAAATGTAGCCAGCACCTAAACCCAATACACGGGTGCACGCTGCTGTGGCAAGTACAAAACATGTAAAAAAAGAAAATGGCAGCAGCACACTTGGTCAACAAAATGGAGGCTCTTAGCGCACTTTTTGATCAAAACGTGTCCCCCATCCACCACGCGGAGGTGGCCTCTTATCGGATGGGTCCCTAAACACTCACCTACCTCAGGCTGGGTGACATGTTGGATCCACTAACGATCCAAACCACCTCCTGTGAAAATAGGGGAGGGGATGCATGGCTACAGAGGGAGCCACTCCCCCCAAATTTGCACAGCAAAGAAAAAAAAAATGAAAATGTAGCCAGCACCTAAACCCAATACACGGGTGCACGCTGCTGTGGCAAGTACAAAACATGTAAAAAAAGAAAATGGCAGCAGCACACTTGGTCAACAAAATGGAGGCTCTTAGCGCACTTTTTGATCAAAACGTGTCCCCCATCCACCACGCGGAGGTGGCCTCTTATCGGATGGGTCCCTAAACACTCACCTACCTCAGGCTGGGTGACATGTTGGATCCACTAACGATCCAAACCACCTCCTGTGAAAATAGGGGAGGGGATGCATGGCTACAGAGGGAGCCACTCCCCCCAAATTTGCACAGCAAAGAAAAAAAAATGAAAATGTAGCCAGCACCTAAACCCAATACACGGGTGCACGCTGCTGTGGCAAGTACAAAACATGTAAAAAAAGAAAATGGCAGCAGCACACTTGGTCAACAAAATGGAGGCTCTTAGCGCACTTTTTGATCAAAACGTGTCCCCCATCCACCACGCGGAGGTGGCCTCTTATCGGATGGGTCCCTAAACACTCACCTACCTCAGGCTGGGTGACATGTTGGATCCACTAACGATCCAAACCACCTCCTGTGAAAATAGGGGAGGGGATGCACGGCTACAGAGGGAGCCACTCCCCCCAAATTTGCACAGCAAAGAAAAAAAAAATGAAAATGTAGCCAGCACCTAAACCGAATACACGGGTGCACGCTGCTGTGGCAAGTACAAAACATGTAAAAAAAGAAAATGGCAGCAGCACACTTGGTCAACAAAATGGAGGCTCTTAGCGCACTTTTTGATCAAAACGTGTCCCCCATCCACCACGCGGAGGTGGCCTCTTATCGGATGGGTCTCTAAACACTCACCTACCTCAGGCTGGGTGACATGTTGGATCCACTAACGATCCAAACCACCTCCTGTGAAAATAGGGGAGGGGATGCACGGCTACAGAGGGAGCCACTCCCCCCAAATTTGCACAGCAAAGAAAAAAAAAAAATGAAAATGTAGCCAGCACCTAAACCCAATACACGGGTGCACGCTGCTGTGGCAAGTACAAAACATGTAAAAAAAGAAAATGGCAGCAGCACACTTGGTCAACAAAATGGAGGCTCTTAGCGCACTTTTTGATCAAAACGTGTCCCCCATCCACCACGCGGAGGTGGCCTCTTATCGGATGGGTCCCTAAACACTCACCTACCTCAGGCTGGGTGACATGTTGGATCCACTAACGATCCAAACCACCTCCTGTGAAAATAGGGGAGGGGATGCACGGCTACAGAGGGAGCCACTCCCCCCAAATTTGCACAGCAAAGAAAAAAAAAATATATGAAAATGTAGCCAGCACCTAAACCCAATACACGGGTGCACGCTGCGCTAAGAGCCTCCATTTTGTTGACCAAGTGTGCTGCTGCCATTTTCTTTTTTTACATGTTTTGTACTTGCCACAGCAGCGTGCACCCGTGTATTGGGTTTAGGTGCTGGCTACATTTTCATTTTTTTTTTTTCTTTGCTGTGCAAATTTGGGGGGAGTGGCTCCCTCTGTAGCCGTGCATCCCCTCCCCTATTTTCACAGGAGGTGGTTTGGATCGTTAGTGGATCCAACATGTCACCCAGCCTGAGGTAGGTGAATGTTTAGGGACCCATCCGATAAGAGGCCACCTCCGCGTAGTGGATGGGGGACATGTTTTGATCAAAAAGTGCGCTAAGAGCCTCCATTTTGTTGACCAAGTGTGCTGCTGCCATTTTCTTTTTTTACATGTTTTGTACTTGCCACAGCAGCGTGCACCCGTGTATTGGGTTTAGGTGCTGGCTACATTTTCATTTTTTTTTTCTTTGCTGTGCAAATTTGGGGGGAGTGGCTCCCTCTGTAGCCGTGCATCCCCTCCCCTATTTTCACAGGTGGTGGTTTGGATCGTTAGTGGATCCAACATGTCACCCAGCCTGAGGTAGGTGAGTGTTTAGGGACCCATCCGATAAGAGGCCACCTCCGCGTGGTGGATGGGGGACACGTTTTGATCAAAAAGTGCGCTAAGAGCCTCCATTTTGTTGACCAAGTGTGCTGCTGCCATTTTCTTTTTTTACATGTTTTGTACTTGCCACAGCAGCGTGCACCCGTGTATTGGGTTTAGGTGCTGGCTACATTTTCATTTTTTTTTTCTTTGCTGTGCAAATTTGGGGGGAGTGGCTCCCTCAGTAGCCGTGCATCCCCTCACCTATTTTCACAGGAGGTGGTTTGGATCGTTAGTGGATCCAACATGTCACCCAGCCTGAGGTAGGTGAGTGTTTAGGGACCCATCCGATAAGAGGCCACCTCCGCGTGGTGGATGGGGGACACGTTTTGATCAAAAAGTGCGCTAAGAGCCTCCATTTTGTTGACCAAGTGTGCTGCTGCCATTTTCTTTTTTTACATGTTTTGTACTTGCCACAGCAGCGTGCACCCGTGTATTGGGTTTAGGTGCTGGCTACATTTTCATTTTTTTTTTCTTTGCTGTGCAAATTTGGGGGGAGTGGCTCCCTCAGTAGCCGTGCATCCCCTCACCTATTTTCACAGGAGGTGGTTTGGATCGTTAGTGGATCCAACATGTCACCCAGCCTGAGGTAGGTGAGTGTTTAGGGACCCATCCGATAAGAGGCCACCTCCGCGTGGTGGATGGGGGACACGTTTTGATCAAAAAGTGCGCTAAGAGCCTCCATTTTGTTGACCAAGTGTGCTGCTGCCATTTTCTTTTTTTTTTCACTTTTATTTAAAAACCTTAATAGACCAATACATCTAATACCATAGGACAAATAAACTCTTAAATAATCTGTATTACAAAAATCCCATTATTTCATGTCTACCTCTCCTGTATAGATCTTTTCTTTTAGAATTTTATTTTTATTGAATAAAAATGGTAATGAAAATTGCAGGGGCATATAGCATAGTACAACAATGTCATAAAACAAGAATGAGAACATTATCAAATTTAGCTACATATAAAACAACATGTATTGCAAGTATGGTCAACTATGCAAGGGCATAGGAGGGTAAAGAAAGATATGGTGGAGTCTGCAACCACTAGGATACCTCATAAGTCATTACCATTTTTATTCAATAAAAATTAAATTATAAAAGAAAAGATCTATACAGAAGAGGTAGACATGAAATAATGGGATTTTTGTAATACAGATTAATACAGATTATTTCATTTGTCAAATGAAGCATAAAATAACTTAACATACAGTTACATAGATCATGTAGGAGAAGCATCTCAGTAGAGTAGTGTAAAAACAAAGTATAAGAAAATCGTATGCATGCAAAATGGTAGTAAAGATATCCGAGTAACAAAATACAATAAACTGTGATCTTACATATAAATTGAGGGCAGAGGAATCAGTTAAGTGCCAGGAGGAAACGATCTATAGCCCGTATACTCAATTCATTTAGACCAGGTTAAAGAAAACTGAGATATAAACTATCCATTGCTGAAGCGATGGACCGTTCAATCATATAGTTAAGATGCGTCATGTTTATCATCAATGCATCTTCCTTAGCAATTTTTTGTGTGTTTTGGCTACTGTAAGAAAGGGAATAATTATAATTCCGAATGCCATATGGATGCCGTCCAATTGTAAGTGCAACAAGATCCCCAGGAAATAGAGTGGCCAAAAATACATCAAGGATCTGGTTCCATAGAGTACCAACTTGAGTATGGCATCTTCAGTATTAGTCAAAGCTGCCTGGGATATTTTGGATCATCTGTAGGGGGTAAGGTACCAGCAGTATGAGGGTTTTCTTGCAGCTTCCAGATAAGAAGGACAGCGAGATATTCTGGAGCTAAGAGCAAAGTTATAGGACCATTGCTGTTCTGAAAAGAAGCTATGTAAATCTATTTCCAATTTTTGGCTACAAGTTCATCGTCTGGCCACAAAGCTTTGTCTGGTAAAAAAAAACGCCCTTATCCATTCAGAAGCTGTTTCTAAAGAAAGCTTCATAGCAGAAGGGGGCAAAGTAAAGGAGGAGACATGGAGCCTCAATTGTAAGTATTTGTAAAAGACAAAATATGGAACTTTCTTAATGTCTGTTCAATTGTAAACAACTCTGTTCTATCCAAAAATCAGCATATGAAGAAATACTTCATAGTTTTGGAGTAGTTTGAATCTGAAATCTGCATTTGGTTTATATCCAGGGACAATTATAAGAGTCTGAGAGGTAGGAGGGATTTACAAACAGTGGGTAAGTTCCATACCCCTAACGCTGCAGCAGTAGTAGGGTGTGGGGAAACAAGATGCCTTTTAAATAATCGAGCAATCCACAACTCAGCTAGTAATGACTGGCTATGGACCGAGGAGGATTCAATCCAAACCCAATGCATGGATTTGTCACCGGCCTAACAAAATTGTAATTATTGTTCCAGTAGAACAGTGCGATAGTATCTCACCATGTTTGGGCACCCCAGGCCTCTTTTCTTAGTCAGAAAATACAATACTTTAGAGGACAATCTCACTCCCTGGTGTTATCAAATTAATTGCATAAGGAGTTGTTGCAAGGGGCAGAGGCTATGTTTTGAAAAATGGATAGGTAAGTTGCAGAGTATTTGAGGTAAAAATATAATTTTGACAGCAGCAATCTGCCCTATCCAGGAAACTAGTAGTTTAGAATAATTGGCAATATACTCAGTGAGAAAGAGGGAAAGTTAGAACTATCCTTTAGTATGGAATCTGGCAGTTGTGTCTGCATATCAGGGGGGATCCCTAAATTTGGGATTAGGAACTTGGATGGGTTAACTCTCTAATAGTGGACATTGCCAAACTCTTGAAAGATAGCGGAGACTCCAGACAGGGAGCTTTCAGGGGGGGGGGGGGGGGGGGTTACTCTACATATACCTATGGGGGAGGGGGGGTTACTCTACATATACCTATGGGGGAGGGGGGGTTACTCTACATATACCTATGGGGGAGGGGGCGTTACTCTACATATACCTATGGGGGAGGGGGGGTTACTCTACATATACCTATGGGGAAGGGGAGGGGGGGAGTTACTCTACATAAACCTATGGGGAAGGGGGGTTACTCTACATAAATACCTATAGAGGAGGAGGGGGGTTACTCTACGTATACCTATGGGGGAGGGGGGGTTACTCTACATATATACCTATAGAGGAGGAGGGGGGGTTACTCTACATATATACCTATAGGGGAGGGGGGGGTACTCTACATATACCTATGGGGGAGGGGGGTTACTCTACATATATACCTATAGGGGAGGAGGGGGGTTACTCTACATATACCTTTAGGGGAGGAGGGGGGGTTACTCTACATATACATATGGGGAAGGGGAGGGGGGGTTACTCTACATATACCTATGGGGAAGGGGAGGAGGGTTACTCTACATATACCTACGGGGAAGAGGAGGAGGGGTTACTCTACATATACCCATGGGGAAGAGGGGGGGTGTAGCTGCATATACGTATGGGAAAGAGGGGGTGTAACTGCATATACCTATGGGAAAGAGGGGGGGTGTAACTGCATATACCTATGGGAAAGGGGGGGTGTAACTGCATATACCTATGGGAAAGAGGGGTGTGTTACTACATATAACTATGGGAAAGGGGGGGGTGTAACTGCATATACCTATGGGAAAGGGAGGAAGGGGGGGGGGGGGGTAACTGTCTATACCAATGGGGAAGAGGGGGTAGCTCTGCCTATACCAATGGGGAAGAGGGGGGTAACTCTGCCTATACCAATTGGGAAGAGGGGGGGGGGGGAATCTGCCTATACCTACGGGAAAAAGGGGTTTAACTCTGCCTATACCTATGGGAAACGGGGGGAGGTTTGTTTTTTTAACTCTGCCTATACCTACGGGGAAAGGGGGTTTAACTCTGCTGCCTATACCTAAAGGGAAGGGGGGCTATCTAACTTTATTCCTGGATACCTAACTACTTACCTACATACCCAGCTACCTAACTATGTACATACCTGGCCTTCATACATGGCTGCCTAACTACCTAGCTAGCCCCCTACCTACCTAACTTTTCACCTACCTACATATCTGGCTTCCTGATCTACCTACCTAGTTACCGATTTACCTGGCTACCTACCTACCTGCCCGTTTACTGTGCAGGACACCAAGGAGGGCATTATTACAGTTTGTGGGCCTATAGATGGAAAGATTGTGTAGAGGAGGGGAGGGCACTGAATATATGCAGAGTCTGACATATTTTTCCTGCAGATGTTAAGAGATCCACATGGCGGTCTTATCCGGACGGAGAAGAAAAGGAAAGAGGACGCCGCTGATCAGAAAATGCGTAATTGTGAGTCCCAAAATGTAACTGTAACAACTTATATGATATACACATCCTGTGTACAGCTGATATCTACCGCCATATGGTCCTGTATATAATTACTTATATAGATCCTTTATAGTATACTGGTCTGTGTATAGTGATTTTATTCCGTACAGTATGGCGGTATTATCCAGTTATTGTGTGGTGGTAAATATTTACTCCTTGTATACCAGTATTATTGGTCATGGACATTAACCTATGCTAAAGTGTTTCTTACATATATACATTTTAGTTTATTGTGTGTGGGATTTAGGTGGAATAGGGGCGTGGCAGAAGATTGAAGAGCCTAGTAGGGGCCCTTACTTTTTTTTGGTCCGTGGGCCCTGAGTGTTGTCAGTCCGCTCCTGGGAGAAGGTGTAATTAAGGGGGGTGTAATTAGGGGGGGTGTGCGGGTGGGGGGGTGCCAAACAAAGGTTCTGCCCCGGGTGCAAAATGCTCTAGGTACGCCCCTGGGTAGCAGTTCTGTATTGTAATTTTATTCAAGCCTTGGTACTCGATGCAAGGTCACAAAGACCCGTCTTTCTTTTCCACGAAGAAGAACCTGACTCCAGCAGGGGAAGAGGACTTCCTGATAAATCCCTTCTGAAGATTCTCCTGGATGTCATTAGACATAGCCTGAGTTTCAGAGACTGACAAAGGATAGATTATGCCCCGGGGGGGGGGGGGGGGGGGGTGGAGCTTGGCAGTAAATCAATAGCACAGTTATGGGGAAGATGTGGTGGTAGGACTTTAGCTTCTTTTTCACTGAAGACATCTGGAAAGTTCTGAAGGAACGAAGGCAAACTGGGCAGAGGATAAGAAGATGATTCCAACTTAGCCAAACGTATTTGAATACAGTGGTTGTTGCCATGCGGTCCCCAATGAAGAACTTTTCCAGTTTTCCAATCCAACTGTGAGGCATGGAGTTGCAACCACGGTAGGACAAGCAGGAGAGGAGAAGTACAATGAGGGAGTACATAAAAAGTCATGTTCTCCTTATGCAAGGCTCCGACCTGCATAGACAACCGTACAGTGCGGTATAGCACAGTCCAGTCCAGTCTTTCTCCATTGACTGTAGAGATGTACAAGGGCTTTGACAGGCGAGATACAGGAAGATGACACCTGTGTACTAGGGAGGTATCAATAAAATTTCCCGCGGAACCAGAGTCCAAGAAGGCAAGAACAGAGACAATCTCTTTGGAGGGTAGAAAAAGCTGGACCGCCAAATTTAAGCATGGAGAGGTGGTATTCACACCTAGGGAGGCCTCTCCCACAAACCCTAGGTGCAGGCGTTTCCCTGTGGCTTTGGACGTAGAGGACATTCTTTTAGGAAATGATCCGCACTGGTGCAGTAGATGCATAGATTCTCAGTTCGTCAGTGAGTTCTTTCCTGCAGGGGCAGGCAAGACTGATCCACTTGCTTAGCCTCCACTGCGTACGTAGAAGATTGTGGTGGTTGCTGGAAGACAGGTGCCAGACGAGGAAAGCGCCAAGGTCGTGCAGATTCCCTTTCTTGGCGAAGTTCCTCACATCACTCAGAAAAACGAACATCAATCCGGGATGCCAAGTGTATAAGTTCATTTAAGTTAGATGGCCATTCCCGGGCAGCAGGGGCATCCTTGATACTACTAGATAGTCCTCTCTTGAAGGTGGCGTAAAGAGCTTAATTGTTCCATGATAACTCTGATGCCAGGGTACTGAATGGCATACTCGCCCACAGAGGAGTTGTCCTGCGAAAAACTCAGCAATGCAGTCTCAGCGGAGGAGGCTCAGGCTGGTTCCACAAAGGCACCCCAAAAATCCATCAGGAAAGCCTGGAGATTGGTTGTGAGAGCATCACTGCGATCCCAAAGCGGAGTTGTCCAGGCCAAAGCCCTTTCAGTTAAGACACTGATGACGAAGGCCACCTTTGCTCGTTCCGTAGGGAACTGTTCCACCATGAGTTCAATGTGCATGGAGCACTGCGTCACAAAACTACGACAAGACTTGGGATCCCCCTCAGTCTCCGGAGGAGACTGCAGCAGCGGGAGGCTGCACTGGAACAGGAAGAGGCTGTGGTTGTGGTGGTTGCTGCTGAGCAGTTAGCAACTGCTGCATCATGGTGGATAACTGGTTCAACTGCTGTGCCTACTGGGCCAACTGCTGTGACTGGAGTGCCAGGATAGAAGTGAGATCCAGATTATCTGGCACAGGAACCCCAGCGGGATCCATGGCCGGATCTTGCTGTTATGGAACTGGATGTGGATCCCTTAACCTGTGTGGCTGATGACTCGGCTTGCTGCGGCAGGTGACACCCAGGTCGCTACCCCCAACACAGCTCGACCACACAGGTAGCTGGGCAAGGCAAGGTACCAAAGGATAAGGCAGTAGCATAGTCAAACATAGCAGAAGGTCGAGGCAGGTGTCAAAGGTGCAAAGTCAAATAACGTAGCCTGGATACATGGGTAAGGCAAACACTAGGGGCACTGAAGATCCGGCAGGGAAGTGTGGGAGGTGCAGGAACTATGTAATGTAGTGTCAGGTGCAACAACAAATTATGGGCGCACTGGCCCTTTAATTTTCAGAACTCCGGCGCGTGCCCTAGGAGATGGGGATGCACGCACCAGAGCTGAGACACAGAGGAGGAGGCGACAGCTGAGCGTGGTGAGTGATTGGCTGGTATTCGAATGCGAATTCCACCCCCGCCAGCAGACTGGGACACAGGTACACTGCGCTCATGGCCGGAGCTTGCGGCTGGAGCGCAGAGTGTAACATGCCTATAGGCAAAATAGGCAGCTGCCTAGAGCGCCCTCTTGATGGGAGGCGCCGCTCTGCCTGCTGCAAGAAAGTTAGACAACCAGCATCCTAACCACTCAGACAGCAGCATGAGGAAGAGGTTTGTTACATTGTGTCACCCCAGTAGTAAGACAACACTTACAAGAATTAGGTTATATAATGGATTTGGGTACACCCTTCACCCCATATTGCTGGGGTTCCACAATATCAGACACAGTCCCCGAAGACATAACTGTAACTTTCTTACTGGACGCCTTGCGGTTTCCAGCGACGGATGGGGGAGTGGGCTCCACATTATTGCGGAGCCTGCTGGATCTTCTCACCCCGTCCTGGGAAGCCGTAACTCTCTCACTCCCACCCCCCGCCGGCCTAGTTGAGGGGGGGGGGGGTGGAAGTCTGGGGCTCCATAGCAGGAGGCTCTTCCAAGGAGGCTGCCATACTCCTGGGAAAAAGGCTGTAGGAAACACTGCTTCTCTCCTCTTTCTCTGGAAAACTCTGGAAGCCAGACACACCCAACAGCTGCTGTGTTCCACAGGAAGCGCTCTCTGCTGAAACCTCTGTCTGTGTCAGGAACTGTCCAGAATACAAGCAAATCCCCATAGCAAACCTCTCCTGCTCTGGACAGTTCCTGACATGGACAGAGGTGTCAGGAGAGAGCACTGTGGTCAGACAGAAATGAAATTCAAAAAGAAAAGAACTTCCTCTGTAGTATACAGCAGCTGATAAGTACTGAAAGAATTAAGATTTTAAATAGAAGTAATTTACAAATCTGTAAATTTCTGGCACCAGTTGATTTAAAAAAAAGAAATGTTTTCCAGCGGAGTACCCCTTTACGGTGTCAAACAACAGTCAGAACTTCATCATCAGACTCTAGGATTGAGTGCTCTCTGAATTGATTAGTAGAAAACCGAAGCAGGTCCAGCTTGGCCAGAAAAGACGAAAAAGTAAATCACTAAGGTTGGGTTGTAGATATATTATCTTCAAGATTATACAATGAGTTGTAATAGTCTGCTAGAACATTAGCAATGCCTTTAGGCTCAAGAATTTTATCCCCTTGGGAGTTGTACAGGAAAGGGTTGTCGTACTGTTTGCACTTTTATTTGCTGTGCTAGAAGACCACTCATTTTTCCACTGTGTCAATAATGAGAGAGCCGTGGCCTCCACAATGCCACGTCAAACTTGTTCTCTTGCAGTATGTGGAGTTAACTAGTAAGATCTTATATTTCCCGGGTCCCATGGAGGTAATAATTTGTTTTATTCAGCTCCTGCAGAACCGTGAGGGTTTTCAACATTGGCCATGGTCTGTACAGCTCTCCCTTTACCTGTGTTGGTCTAAGGAATATGGTATAGCCTATGATAACTGTGATAGGGCTGTACTGTATATCAATGGTCACAGTCATACCACCCTTATTCCCTAGCTGCTGTTTACGTTCCCTTTGGGTTAGTCACTACACTTTATTTATTTTTTTTTTACAAAGTATATCTTTATTGAAATTTTTGAAACAGAAGCTAACATAATGCCAAAGAAAAAATATTGCGGTACTTAGTCTTCACATATATAGTTACATAGTTACATAGTTAGTACGGTCGAAAAAAGACATATGTCCATCAAGTTCAACCAGGGAATTAAGGGGTAGGGGTGTGGCGCGATATTGGGGAAGGGATGAGATTTTATATTTCTTCATAAGCATTAATGTTATTTTGTTCCAGAAATGTATCTAATCCTGTTTTAAAGCTGTAAATTGTTCCAACTGTGACCAGTTCCTGAGGTAGACCGTTCCATAAATTCACAGTCCTCACGGTAAAGAAGGCGTGTCGCCCCTTGAGACTAAACTTTTTCTTCTCCAGACGGAGGGAGTGCCCCCTCGTCCTTTGGGGGGGTTTAACCTGGAACAGTTTTTCTCCATATTTTTTGTATGGGCCATTAATATACTTATATACGTTTATCATATCCCCCCTTAAACGTCTCTTCTCAAGACTAAACAATTGTAACTCCTTTAATCGCTCCTCATAGCTAAGATGTTCCATGCCACATATTAGTTTAGTCGCGCGTCTCTGCACCCTTTCCAACTCCGCAGTGTCCCTTTTATGGACAGGTGCTCAAAACTGAACAGCATATTCCAGGTGAGGCCTTACCATAAGTATTCAGTAAACCATAAACATGCAGAAAACAGGTATGTTAGATCAATATGACATCCGGGTGTAGAGACAGACAGCTAACACATCTGCAGTAACCATCAGTATCATCATACGCTGAATAAGCGAACATCAAAACCGAGGAAGTAAGTTTATTGTGTGAGAAGAAGTATGTTAGAAAGCAGGGCTTGGAGCAAAGTATGGTACTGTGTGGGTCCCTAAAAGGTCTACATGGGCTGAGGTGACTGGCATTTAGCAACGTAATGTAAATAGTAGTAGGGGGGTAGGAGCTTGGAGGCGAGAGCTACACTTTCTATCATTTAGTTTTATCAGTCTTTCACATTAAACCTCACTGTATCTTATACAGTGGTCCCTCAACATACGATGGCAATCCGTTCCAAACGGACCATCGTTTGTTGAAACCATCGTATGTTGAGGGATCCGTGCAATGTAAAGTATGGGACAGTGGTCTACAACCTGCGGACCTCCAGATGTTGCAAAACTACAACACCCGGCATGCCCGGACAGCCAACGGCTGTCCGGGCATGCTGGGTGTTGTAGTTTTGCAACATCTGGAGGTCCGCAGGTTGTAGACCACTGTTAGAGAAAGTTGTACTCACGTGTCCCCGCCGCTCCGGACTGTCACCGCTCGTCACCGCTGCCCGGGATGTCGCCGTCCATCGCTGTCGCCGCGTCCCCGAGGTGCCCCCGACGCTACGGCAAGGCCTCTGCTTCCCCGGCAACCACGCTCTCCGTCGCCGCAATCACGTCGCTACGCACGCCGCTCCTATTGGATGACGGGACGGCGTGCGCAGCGACTTGATGACGACGATGGAGAGCGCCGACTATGCACGGGATCCCGAAGAGGACGCGCTGGAGCCCCGAGGACAGGTGAGTGACCATCACCGGAGCTCACGACGCACCGTAAATGGCTATCCGGCGGCAGCTGAAGCAGTCTGCACTGCCGGATAGCCGTTTATGCGATAGCCCCGAAATAAAAAAGCATCGTATGTTGATGCTGCCTTCAACATGCGATCGCATCGCATGTTGAAATTATCGTATGTCGGGGCCATCGTAGGTCGAGGGGTCACTGTATTGTACCAGTAGAGTGAACTAGTAACTTTAACAACAAAGCTAGTCTCAAGCCGCAATGCTAATACCAGAAGATATGAAAAATAATGTTTTTTAAATGTCAGTCTGGAGAAGGTAACTCAGTATTGTGAAGGCTCAGGTGCCCCATGAATAAGAACTATTCCAATGGATAAGACACAGGCCAGTGAACATTCCCAGAAGAGAGGGAATTTACTATAATAGCATTGGCAACAACAACAAAACCACTATATTACAGGATTAATGTTTGTACAGTTTCCTAATACACTCGAAAAGGTTTACCAACAGTCAGGTAACACTTATTCTGTATACTACGTTTATTTCCAAAGCCTCAGACAAATATGTCAAATAGTACACACTACAATTATTTGATATATAATTCACACGAATGTCAGACTAAATAATTAAATGCTAAACAAATTGTAGATTGTGCGGTCAGTTTGTAATCTTGTTGGCTCAGACATAAGTCACAGTTATCAGGAACATAGAGAAGGTACTGCCAACTAAAACAGAACTACAGTATACTTGACTGCTATGCTCTGACTGGTATTGTTTCTCATCTCTTATCTTTCTTCTTAATGCACAGCATCAATACACTTCTTAGTAAAAGACTCCTAGAAAACGTGGTGTTAGACGTAAGTTTACATTATTTTTTTGTGTCATTTCTCACTTAAATGTATAGCTACATAATGGCACCATCTTGAAACAGAAGCAATGTTTAAAGGGGTATTCCAGGAAAATATTTTATTTATATATCAACTGGCTCCAGAAAGTTAAACAGATTTGTAAATTAGGAAAAAAAGGGGGGGTACCAAATGCCTCTAGACTAATACCATAAAATGGTACATGATGATGGAATTACAGAAAAAATAAATAAATCGGACTGTGCTTCACTTTAAATGATGTACAAATTTAATATAAAAATATTACAATTAAGACATAAAATAAATAATGCAAATCTAATACATAAATGCCTCCTACCACAGGGCCCTTGTGGGGAGGTATGATATTTGAATACAAAGCATATATTAAAAAATTTTCAAAAAATAGCATGTGAATTACGTTCTACCGCTATCCCAATATATTGCAAACCGACATAGTGTACTTTTGTGCGGTACACTCCGTTCTCATGTGATTTAGAACAGTTCACAAATTGATATAGTTACCAACTCCTAAGGGTAGTTTTGGCTGGACGTCCGAGAGATGGATATGTGAGGACTGTGTCCAGCGCTAGCGTGCGCATACGGTGACGGGCCCGGATGCCACAGGCCGAAAAGGTCACCGGTCACGGAGTAATTGCAGGCTCAATGGCAGATGTAGTGGAGGCTGTGTCCAGCGCTGGCATGCGCTTGCGGTGACGGGCCCGGTTGCGGCAGGCCGAAGAGAAGTCACCGGTCACGGAGTGGCTCCGGAGGTGGAAATGTACTCGGAGATAGATGGATCTTGCTCCGGAAACAAGGAAAGGAAAGCCTCGTGGAAGATCTCTCGGCGTCTGGTGGAATGGCGGATGAATTACAGCCAGGTGTAAAATCAGCAGATGATGGAGTTGTGTCGGAGGTAAGTGATGGCGGTTTGTGGATTGCGGTGGTCATGCGGTAAATATTTCTTTCTCTAGACGCGTTTCAGGGTACTTTATATATGACCCTTTCCTCAGTAGAGATATCTTTAACAGTGAAGCTCAAAGTCCTTTTATACATGTTACCTGTCTAATTGTTACAGGTGTGTTTCTGTTTAGATCTTCCGCAAATAGCGGAATGGAACGGGAAACATGGGGTTGTTTCATCTTGATAAAGCAGTGTTCACATTTAGAATCATTATGTATGCGTTCTTATTTAAATATAGTATTATATATATTGTAAACATTGGAATGGTACATATAGCATACAGTAAGATGTACAGATAGAGTGTATAATACTGAGATAGAAATATTGACAAAAATAAAAATAAATAAAGATAAATAAAAATAAATAAAAATAATAATAATAATAAATATAAAAATAAAAAATAAAAAATAAATAAATAAATAAATAAAAATATATATAGAAGAATAATAAATGTAAAAATAAGGATGATAATAATATAAAAAATAAAATATAGAAGTAGAAATAAATGAAAATAAAAATAAGATTAGAAATAAAATAGAAAAATACAAAAAATGGGGTAATAAATAAAAGGATGTAAAATAAATATAAAATAGGTGCATAAGTGAAATAAAATGCTATAGATTTACATGAAAATAATTAGTGTGCAGGAAGGTTGAAGGATGGCCAGTCAGTTATTTATTTATTTATTTTTTTATTTTTTTTATTTATTTTATTTTTTTTATTTTTTTTTTTTTTTTAATTATTATTTTTATTTATTATTATTATTATTTATATTTATATTTATATTTATTTTTATTTTTATTTATCTTTATTTATTTTTATTTTTGTCAATATTTCTATCTCAGTATTATACACTCTATCTGTACATCTTACTGTATGCTATATGTACCATTCCAATGTTTACAATATATATAATACTATATTTAAATAAGAACTCATACATACTGATTCTAAATGTGAACACTGCTTTATCAAGATGAAACAACCCCATTGTTACGCCGAGCGCTCCGGGTCCCCGCTCCTCCCCGGAGCGCTCGCTACACTCCTCTCACTGCAGCGCTCCGGTCGGTTCCACGGACCCGGGGCGCTGCGATACCGCCTCTGGCCGGGATGCGATTCGCGATGCGGGTAGCGCCCGCTCGCGATGCGCACCCCGGCTCCCGTACCTGACTCGCTCTCCGTCAGTTCTGTCCCGGCGCGCGCGGCCCCGCTCCCTAGGGCGCGCGCGCGCCGGGTCTTTGCGATTTAAAGGGCCACTGCGCCGCTGATTGGCGCAGTGGTTCCAATTAGTCTTTACACCTGTGCACTTCCCTATATCACCTCACTTCCCCTTCACTCCCTCGCCGGATCTTGTTGCCTTAGTGCCAGTGAAAGCGTTTCCTTGTGTGTTCCTAGCCTGTGTTCCAGACCTCCTGCCGTTGCCCCTGACTACGATCCTTGCTGCCTGCCCCGACCTTCTGCTACGTCCGACCTTGCTTCTGTCTACTCCCTTGTACCGCGCCTATCTTCAGCAGCCAGAGAGGTTGAGCCGTTGCTAGGGGATACGACCTGGTCACTACCGCCGCAGCAAGACCATCCCGCTTTGCGGCGGGCTCTGGTGAAAACCAGTAGTGACTTAGAACCGATCCTCTAGCACGGTCCACGCCAATCCCTCTCTGGCACAGAGGATCCACTACCTGCCAGCCGGCATCGTGACAGTAGATCCGGCCATGGATCCCGCTGAAGTTCCTCTGCCAGTTGTCGCTGACCTCACCACGGTGGTCGCCCAGCAGTCACAACAGATAGCGCAACAAGGCCAACAGCTGTCTCAACTGACCGTTATGCTACAACAGTTACTACCACAGCTCCAGCAATCATCTCCTCCGCCAGCTCCTGCACCGCCTCCGCAGCGAGTGGCCGCTTCTGGACTACGACTATCCTTGCCGGATAAATTTGATGGGGACTCTAAGTTTTGCCGTGGCTTCCTTTCCCAATGTTCATTACACTTGGAGATGATGTCGGACCAGTTCCCCACTGAAAGGTCTAAGGTGGCTTTCGTAGTCAGCCTGCTGTCTGGAAAAGCCCTGGCTTGGGCCACACCACTCTGGGACCGCAATGACCCCGTCACTGCCTCTGTACACTCCTTCTTCTCGGAAATTCGAAGTGTCTTTGAGGAACCTGCCCGAGCCTCTTCTGCTGAGACTGCCCTGTTGAACCTGGTCCAGGGTAATTCTTCCGTTGGCGAGTATGCCGTACAATTCCGTACTCTTGCTTCTGAATTATCCTGGAACAATGAGGCCCTCTGCGCGACCTTTAAAAAAGGCCTATCCAGCAACATTAAAGATGTTCTGGCCGCACGAGAAATGCCTGCTAATCTTCATGAACTTATTCACCTAGCCACTCGCATTGACATGCGTTTTTCCGAAAGGCGTCAGGAGCTCCGCCAAGATATGGACTCTGTTCGCACGAGGCGTTTCTTCTCCTCGGCTCCTCTCTCCTCTGGTTCCCTGCAATCTGTTCCTGTGCCTCCCGCCGTGGAGGCTATGCAGGTCGACCGGTCTCGCCTGACATCTCAAGAGAGGACACGACGCCGCATGGAGAACCTCTGCCTGTACTGTGCTAGTACCGAACACTTCCTGAGGGATTGTCCTATCCGCCCTCCCCGCCTGGAAAGACGTACGCTGACTCCGCACAAAGGTGAGACAATCCTTGATGTCTACACTGCTTCTCCACGTCTTACTGTGCCTGTGCGGATGTCTGCCTCTGCCTTCTCCTTCTCTTCTGTGGCCTTCTTGGACTCTGGATCTGCAGGAAATTTTATTTTGGCCTCTCTCGTCAACAGGTTCAACATCCCAGTGACCAGTCTCACCAGACCCCTTTACATCAATTGTATAAACAATGAAAGATTGGACTGTTCCATACGTTTCCGCACGGAGCCCCTTCTAATGAGCATCGGATCTCATCACGAGAGGATTGAACTTTTGGTCCTCCCCAATTGCACCTCGGAAATTCTCCTTGGACTTCCCTGGCTTCAACTTCATTCCCCAACCCTGGATTGGTCCACTGGGGAGATCAAGAGTTGGGGGCCCTCTTGTTCCAAGGACTGTCTAAAACCGGTTCCCAGTAACCCTTGCCGTGACTCTGTGCTTTCTCCAGTAACCGGTCTCCCTAAGGCCTATATGGACTTCGCGGATGTTTTCTGCAAAAAACAAGCGGAGACTCTACCTCCTCACAGGCCTTATGATTGTCCTATCGACCTCCTCCCGGGCACTACTCCACCCCGGGGCAGAATTTATCCTCTCTCTGCCCCAGAGACTCTTGCCATGTCTGAATACGTCCAGGAGAATCTAAAAAAGGGCTTTATCCGTAAATCCTCCTCTCCTGCCGGAGCCGGATTTTTCTTTGTGTCCAAAAAAGATGGCTCTCTACGTCCTTGCATTGACTACCGCGGACTTAATAAAATCACGGTTAAGAACCGCTACCCCTTACCCCTCATCTCTGAACTCTTTGATCGCCTCCAAGGTGCCCACATCTTTACTAAATTGGACTTAAGAGGCGCCTATAACCTCATCCGCATCAGAGAGGGGGATGAGTGGAAAACAGCATTTAACACCAGAGATGGACACTTTGAGTATCTGGTCATGCCCTTTGGCCTGTGCAACGCCCCTGCTGTCTTCCAAGACTTTGTTAATGAAATTTTTCGTGATCTGTTATACTCCTGTGTTGTTGTATATCTTGATGATATCCTAATTTTTTCGACCAATCTAGAAGAACACCGCCAGCATGTCCGTATGGTTCTTCAGAGACTTCGTGACAATCAACTCTATGCTAAAATTGAGAAATGTCTGTTTGAATGCCAATCTCTTCCTTTTCTAGGATACTTGGTCTCTGGCCAGGGACTACAAATGGACCCAGATAAACTCTCTGCCGTCTTAGATTGGCCACGCCCCTCCGGACTCCGTGCCATCCAACGTTTTTTGGGGTTCGCCAATTATTACAGGCAATTTATTCCACATTTTTCTACCATTGTGGCTCCTATTGTGGCTTTAACCAAAAAAAATGCCGATCCCAAGTCTTGGCCTCCTCAAGCGGAAGACGCCTTTAAACGACTCAAGTCTGCCTTCTCTTCGGCTCCCGTGCTCTCCAGACCTGACCCATCTAAACCCTTCCTATTGGAGGTTGATGCCTCCTCAGTGGGAGCTGGAGCTGTCCTTCTGCAAAAAAACTCTTCCGGGCATGCTGTTACTTGTGGTTTTTTTTCTAGGACCTTCTCTCCGGCGGAGAGGAACTACTCCATCGGGGATCGAGAGCTTCTAGCCATTAAATTAGCACTTGAGGAATGGAGGCATCTGCTGGAGGGATCAAGATTCCCAGTTATTATTTACACCGATCACAAGAACCTCTCCTACCTCCAGTCTGCCCAACGGCTGAATCCTCGTCAGGCCAGGTGGTCTCTGTTCTTTGCCCGATTTAATTTTGAAATTCACTTTCGGCCTGCTGATAAGAACATTAGGGCCGATGCTCTCTCTCGTTCCTCAGATGCTTCTGAAATTGAACTCTCTCCTCAACACATCATTCCTCCTGACTGCCTGATTTCCACTTCTCTAGCCTCCATCAGGCAAACTCCTCCAGGAAAGACCTTTGTTTCTCCACGCCAACGCCTCGGAATCCTCAAATGGGGTCACTCCTCCCATCTCGCAGGTCATGCGGGCATCAAGAAATCTGTGCAACTCATCTCTCGCTTCTATTGGTGGCCGACTCTAGAGACTGATGTGGTGGACTTTGTGCGAGCCTGCACTATCTGTGCCCGGGATAAGACTCCTCGCCAGAAGCCCGCTGGTTTTCTTCTTCCTCTGCCTGTCCCCGAACAACCTTGGTCTCTGATTGGTATGGATTTTATTACTGACTTACCCCCATCCCATGGCAACACTGTTATTTGGGTGGTCGTTGATCGATTCTCCAAAATGGCACATTTCATCCCTCTTCCTGGTCTTCCTTCAGCGCCTCAGTTGGCTAAACAATTTTTTGTACACATTTTTCGTCTTCACGGGTTGCCTACGCAGATCGTCTCGGATAGAGGCGTCCAATTTGTGTCTAAATTCTGGAGGGCTCTCTGTAAACAACTCAAGATTAAATTAAATTTTTCTTCTGCATACCATCCTCAATCCAATGGACAAGTAGAAAGAATTAACCAGATCTTGGGTGACTATTTACGACATTTTGTTTCCTCCCGCCAGGATGACTGGGCAGATCTTCTACCTTGGGCCGAATTCTCGTATAATTTCAGAATCTCTGAATCTTCCTCCAAATCCCCGTTTTTCGTGGTGTACGGCCGTCACCCTCTTCCCCCCCTCCCTACCCCCTTGCCCTCTGGTCTGCCCGCTGTGGATGAAATTTCTCGTGATCTTTCCATCATATGGAGAGAGACCCAAAATTCTCTCTTACAGGCTTCTTCACGCATGAAGAGATTCGCGGATAAGAAAAGAAGAGCTCCTCCCATTTTTTCCCCTGGAGACAAGGTATGGCTCTCCGCCAAATATGTCCGCTTCCGTGTCCCTAGCTATAAGTTGGGACCACGCTATCTTGGTCCTTTCAAGATTTTGCGCCAGATTAATCCTGTCTCTTACAAACTTCTTCTTCCTCCTTCTCTTCGTATTCCTAATGCCTTTCATGTTTCTCTTCTTAAACCACTTATCATTAACCGTTTCTCTCCCAAATCTGTTCCCCCCACTCCTGTCTCCGGCTCCTCGGACATCTTCTCCGTCAAAGAAATTTTAGCATCTAAAAAGGTCAGAGGGAAAACCTTCTTTTTAGTGGATTGGGAGGGTTGTGGTCCAGAAGAGAGGTCCTGGGAACCTGAGGACAATATCCTGGACAAAAGTCTGGTCCTCAGGTTCTCAGGCTCCAAGAAGAGGGGGAGACCCAAGGGGGGGGGTACTGTTACGCCGAGCGCTCCGGGTCCCCGCTCCTCCCCGGAGCGCTCGCTACACTCCTCTCACTGCAGCGCTCCGGTCGGTTCCACGGACCCGGGGCGCTGCGATACCGCCTCTGGCCGGGATGCGATTCGCGATGCGGGTAGCGCCCGCTCGCGATGCGCACCCCGGCTCCCGTACCTGACTCGCTCTCCGTCAGTTCTGTCCCGGCGCGCGCGGCCCCGCTCCCTAGGGCGCGCGCGCGCCGGGTCTTTGCGATTTAAAGGGCCACTGCGCCGCTGATTGGCGCAGTGGTTCCAATTAGTCTTTACACCTGTGCACTTCCCTATATCACCTCACTTCCCCTTCACTCCCTCGCCGGATCTTGTTGCCTTAGTGCCAGTGAAAGCGTTTCCTTGTGTGTTCCTAGCCTGTGTTCCAGACCTCCTGCCGTTGCCCCTGACTACGATCCTTGCTGCCTGCCCCGACCTTCTGCTACGTCCGACCTTGCTTCTGTCTACTCCCTTGTACCGCGCCTATCTTCAGCAGCCAGAGAGGTTGAGCCGTTGCTAGGGGATACGACCTGGTCACTACCGCCGCAGCAAGACCATCCCGCTTTGCGGCGGGCTCTGGTGAAAACCAGTAGTGACTTAGAACCGATCCTCTAGCACGGTCCACGCCAATCCCTCTCTGGCACAGAGGATCCACTACCTGCCAGCCGGCATCGTGACACCCATGTTTCCCGTTCCATTCCGCTATTTGCGGAAGATCTAAACAGAAACACACCTGTAACAATTAGACAGGTAACATGTATAAAAGGACTTTGAGCTTCACTGTTAAAGATATCTCTACTGAGGAAAGGGTCATATATAAAGTACCCTGAAACGCGTCTAGAGAAAGAAATATTTACCGCATGACCACCGCAATCCACAAACCGCCATCACTTACCTCCGACACAACTCCATCATCTGCTGATTTTACACCTGGCTGTAATTCATCCGCCATTCCACCAGACGCCGAGAGATCTTCCACGAGGCTTTCCTTTCCTTGTTTCCGGAGCAAGATCCATCTATCTCCGAGTACATTTCCACCTCCGGAGCCACTCCGTGACCGGTGACTTCTCTTCGGCCTGCGGCAACCGGGCCCGTCACCGCAAGCGCATGCCAGCGCTGGACACAGCCTCCACTACATCTGCCATTGAGCCTGCAATTACTCCGTGACCGGTGACCTTTTCGGCCTGTGGCATCCGGGCCCGTCACCGTATGCGCACGCTAGCGCTGGACACAGTCCTCACATATCCATCTCTCGGACGTCCAGCCAAAACTACCCTTAGGAGTTGGTAACTATATCAATTTGTGAACTGTTCTAAATCACATGAGAACGGAGTGTACCGCACAAAAGTACACTATGTTGGTTTGCAATATATTGGGATAGCGGTAGAACGTAATTCACATGCTATTTTTTAAAAATTTTTTAATATATGCTTTGTATTCAAATATCATACCTCCCCACAAGGGCCCTGTGGTAGGAGGCATTTATGTATTAGATTTGCATTATTTATTTTATGTCTTATTTGTAATATTTTTATATTAAATTTGTACATCATTTAAAGTGAAGCACAGTCCGATTTATTTATTTTTTCTGTAATTCCATCATCATGTACCATTTTATGGTATTAGTCTAGAGGCATTTGGTACCCCCCCTTTTTTTCCTTATATATTATTTTGTACTAGTATTTTTTTGGTGTAAATACTTTCCATTTAGCCTCGATTAATTTATATTGTGAGCTGCACATACCCCAATTTTTTTAGATTTGTAAATTACTTCTATTAAAAAAATCTTAATCCTTCCAATAATTATCAGCTGCTGAAGTTAAGTTGTTCTTTTCTGTTTGACAACATTGCTCTCTGCTGACACCTCTGTCTGTCTTGGGAACTGCACAGAGTAGAAGAGGTTTGCTATGGGGATTTGCTTCTACTCTGGACAGTTCCCGAGACACATGTCATCAGAGAGCACTTAGACAGAAAAGAACAACTCAACTTCAGCAGCTCATAAGTACTGAAAGGGTTATAAAAAAATTAATAGAAGTAATTTACAAACCTGTTTAACTTTCTGGAGCCAGTTGATGTATATAAAAACGTTTTCTCCTGGATAACCCCTTTAATTCATGCATAGTTATAAAAGGAATTGCAGATTGAAAAATTTATTGATAATAAGAAACCTGACACTTTGTAAGGGCTCATTCACATTCATTTGGGGATACAGCAGGAGAATTGTAAAACCAGCTGCTGCTATATCCCTGCCGGGCCTATACCGCACCCCATTTAAAGCCAGATAGACTGAGCTTGTGACTTCGGTTGGCTCACTTTTATTGTCTGACCGAAACCACGGCAGACCACGGTTTTCAGTCTGGCAACAAGACCGGATATGGTACAAAAATGAATCGAGTCATTAATACGATCCCCAAAACACTGCCGGATCCCCAAAACGTGAAAGGAATGCACCCTAACTTATAGCCATACCATAAATATAATGGGAGGTATGTTATTTAATAGAATAGTGCAGTGTTTCCTAACCAGGGTGCCTCCAGCTGTTGAAAACCTACAACTCCCAGCTTCTAGGCCATTTGGCTAAGATCAAGTGTAGTATCTGTTATTATCAGTGGACCAGACATCACTGATGCTTGACTGGTGGGGATGGGTGCTGCATGGAGGGAGTAGGTGTACCGGGGCGTTCCGGGGCTGGTTTCATGGCAGAAATCAGCTCAGTGGCTGCCCTGATATGATCTGTTCCCTCCGGGTCTCGCCATGAAGCGGGGAGGGTCTTGTACCTCAGGGTGTGGTGACCTTGAGGTGCCGAAACTGACTGACAGGATGGGCTCACTGTGTGGTTGCACCTGCACCAATCTCCACATCTGTGGCACTCACCTCTTGATTCCCGACATCCATTGCTAGGATAGGAGAAACTTTTATAGATCCGGTCAGATGTCCGGGAGTATATCTGCACACATTCACTTATTTATTTCTTTTTTTTGTCTCTGTGTCACTTTTTATGTGTTGTTTTGTACACAGAATTGTCAGTGTGCGGTAGCCCTCCTGGGTGTCCCTCCTGGCAGTCTAGGAGAGCTGTGTGTGGCCAAAAGGTTCCACACCTCCCTGTAAAAACTCTGGTATCCCTGCATGGGCAGGGTACTGACCGTTTATCGGCTCTGTGGGCAGATACCTTGGTTAATGCCTAGGTGGATACTGGAAGCATTTGTGGTCCGTTAGTAGCTTCGGCGAAAAGGGACATAGAACCTGGACCCTCACAGGTGCCTTTTGGCCCGGAGGGAAAGGGTAAGGTTTGTTGGGGGGGGGGCTCTCTCCTTTCAAAGAAGGGCTTGCGATAGACTACATCCTTTGTGCACATTTTTTTAGTGTAACACGTTTGCACTTTTTCTGGCACATTGGGTGATTGAGAGTATAAAAAAAGAAGTATCAGATTGCTGCAAGTCAACATGCAGTTAAATCTCAGATATGTAAATCATTACAGTTGTGGTCTGATTAGACACTGGATCTTGCCAAATGCTACTTTTGGGTAGTGTACCTCTTCTTGACTGCGAGATATGCCTTTACAATGCACTAAAAACATTTTGCCTGGTCAAAAGGCTTTAAGAGGCGGAACATCACTGGACTGAGAGAAACCGGATGGTTGTTTACATGAACTGCCCACCATCTAGGCCATTCTGACCAAGCTGCTAGAAGGTGGTAGCAGTGATTATGCAAGGGCATGCAAACAAGCTCTGGACATTTCAAACAGACCACCATGAGAGAGAAGCATTTGATTTGCTGACAAGCATAATCGGCTCTTACAGTTTCCTTGTCCACCATCCAGATTCAGGTGGCACCTTCATTACACACCCATGTTTATGTCCATGTTTCTTTCCAGATGCTTAGCCAAAGGAAATTTGATGTCACAGTGCCCTTTACATGTCCTGCCATTGACAGTCAACCACTGTTGCCTTTGTTTCCACTTGAATTGTGTACAAGAAACCTGTACTGCTATGGACTGGAACAGTATTGTCTAGTGACAAATCCAGGTTCTGCCTTGGATCTGATGTTGATTGGGTTAAAGTGTGGAGGCCTTGTGGTGAGCGCTTTAATCCTGTCTTTGCTGTGAAGCTACACAATGCGCCAACTGCTGGTGTGATGATCTGAGGAGCCTGAGGAAGCTGCTTTGTTAAGTGGCGGCACACGTGGGGTCCTTTTTCCCCCTGCAGGTAGTCGTGGCATTTTCCCTATGATATGTTACTATCACATGAGGTTGTATGTGGCTCTCTATTATTTCTGTGCAATTTATTTTTGTTATCTTTGCTTTACACTAGTATTTGGTAACTATTATGTACCTTCCATATTAGGATATACAGCATGCATCATTGAATGCTCTGTTGGATTTTATGGCTAGTGTGGGCTTTCATGTTGGTACATACTTTGTAGAGGCTAGGTTTGAAATATATATATATATATATATATATATATATATATACAGCAACAGAAGAATGCAGCAGCACACTGCCAGCACAAGGATATAGGTGAAACATGAAAATGCAGATAAAACATGGAGAGCTATACAGCTATGGTGTAATAGATACAAATGTGAAACTATGAGACAGTGAGGCACTTAGCTCGAAAATTTGTCTCCGCCGGAGGTCAAATAGCTTGGACCGTCCCACCGCGATAAGGTGGCCTCATTGGGACGGACCTTACACTGTGAATTTGCCTCTGTGTGAACAGTTCAGTAAGCATGGCAGGATCTGGAACATCCAAGACACCTTATATACACACCTAATAGAGGTGGGTGGGGTGCAAGGCCAACATGGAGGTAGCCACTCCCCCGTATGTGTAATACAAACAAAGAATAAGTCAGCCAGCACTTTAGTTGATACCAAACTATTATATGGACCTGGCCTACAGGTGCATGCTACTAGGCTAAATATACAGCAACAGAAGAATGCAGCAGCACACTGCCAGCACAAGGATATAGGTGAAACATGAAGATGCAGATAAAACATGGAGAGCTATACAGCTATGGTGTAATAGATGCAAATGTGAAACTATGACATAGTGAGGCACTTAGCTCGCAAATTTGTCTCCGCCGGCGGTCAAATAGCTTGGACCATCCCATCGCGATAAGGTGGCCTCATTGGGACGGACCCTACACTGTGAATATGCCTCTGTGTGAAGAGTTCAGTAAGCATGGTAGGATCTGGAACATCCAAGACACCTTATATACACACCTGATAGAGGTGGGTGGGGTGCAAACAGCTTACAGGACACCGGGAGGGACCTTACCTGCCTCCTCTGTGTCTGCTCCGTGTCGGGATCCCCTGCAGGGCCGGTGCTCTCCTTCGTCGTCATCACGTTGTCGCGCACGTCGCCCTGTCATCCAATAGGAGTGGCGTGCATAGCGACGTCATGGCGGCGACGGAGAGTGAGGATACCGAGCAGCAGAGACGTTCCAGAGCGAGGGGGACACCACAGAGACGCGGCGACAGCGATGGAGGGCGACATCCAGGGCACCGGTGACGAGTGGTGACGGGTCCGGAGCGGCGGGGACACGTGAGTACTACCTCCTATACCAGTGGTCTTCAACCTGCGGACCTCCAGATGTTGCAAAACTAAAACTCCCAGCATGCCCGGACAGCCAACGGCTGTCTGGGCATGCAGGGAGTTGTAGTTTTGCAACATCTGAAGGTCCGCAGGTTGAAGATCACTGTCCTATACTTTACATTGTATTTGGTTCAGAATCTTTATTTTCTGGATTTTTATCCTATAAAATTAGGTACGTCTTATATGCCGGAGCGTCTTATTTGACGAAAAATACAGTAATTTAAAACATGGACATTATACAAAGGACCTGTGTGATGTAATTTACAGCTGACGCTCAAACATGAGAATGCACCATAGTTCAAAAGTTTACCCAACACCCTGCAAATCTAAGGAGATCCACGAGGGGATGATGTCTAGGAAATTCTTATTACAAGCCTAACAGGCATGCTTACGTTTACTGGCAGGGCTTTCAAATCACATAATCTAGGCTTATCTGAATAATCTTGAAACAACATGATAATGGTTACAACCTGGCGGAGTTCCCATCAAGATCATGTTACTCACATTAACGGGGTGAGGGGTACATAATATGGTAATTGGAAATCAGGAATATTGGGCTGTAGAACTGCTTTTACATTCAGTACAGACAGAACATTGTCATGAACACAAATATAATGCAAAAAAAAATTGTTAATTTTGACCATATGTAATTGTCTTCTAAGTAACCCTTTGTTATTTCAGTATGACAATGTTCAAATGAAAGAAGGATGATGATGTCTGGATCAGACAAAAAAATTGTCATTTTAACTTGGCTGACACATAGGTTTCTTTACTCACATGGACATTGTTTATGGAACAGTGAACATATCACAGTACTGTATGTCACTCACACTGCACACATTACTACGTTGTGTAAAATCAGATTTATAGTACCATTAAAGTATAGTACCATTACTCCAGTGGAAAGCAATTTTTTTCAAATCAACTGGTGCCAGAAAGTTAAACAGATTTGTAAATAACTTCTATAAAAAAAAAATCTTAATCCTTCCAGGACTTATCAGCTGCTGTATTCTACAGAGAAAGTTGAGTTGTTCTTTTCTGTCTGACCACAGTGCTCTCTGCTGACACCTCTGTCCATGACAGAAACTGTCTGGAGCAAGAGAGGTTTTCTATGGGCATTTGCTCCTACTCTGGACAGTTCCTGACATGGACAGAGGTGTCAGCAGAGAGCACTGTGGTCAGACTGGAAAGAACTACACAACTTCCTCTGTAGTATACAGCAGATGATAAGTACTGGGATTAAGATTTTATAATAGAAGTCAGTTACAAATCTCTATAACTTTCTGCCCCTCCATGTTAAATACAACATTTCATGCATGACTTCCACGGTGCAGACGCGTCAGTGATATTATGGTCACTCTGATTTCCCTCTAACTAAACCTGTCTCTTACACCACAGGCTTTAAATGTAAAGTGATGGGTGCTGCACATTAACAATACTGAAACTGTATTATGAAAAGGTTTGGCACTAACCATAAGGCAGGTACTTTAGGGTATGTTCACACTGCAGAATATCCGCTTGCGAAATTTCGTGAGCGGAGATTTTGTCCGGTGGCTTCGGCGGTAGGACCATGGGGCACTGCGCCGTCATCATTGACGGCTATGCAGCACTCGTGGAATTCCGTGCAAAGATTGAACATGTTCTTTCTTTGCACAGAACAATTTCAGCAGCGGATTTGTCATTCACACTAATAGTACTGTTCACTGTGCAGAATTCCACTAGCGGAATTCCGCAGTGTGAACGTACTCTTAGGGCACTGAGTTGGAGGGAGAAATCTGAATCCCCAACCACTGTCAGGGGATTTGGATTAGCCATAGCCACTTAACACACCTCCCTAAAAAATTGAATGAAAAGAGATGGAAACAATGTACCATCACCTCTCAGTATTGTACAGGATCAGGGAACAGGAATTCTTGCTCCTGTTCTTTACCAAAGCACTTACACTGCAAGCCACACGTGATGACGTCATCTCAACATGCATGGCCTGCATGTGAAGTCCTGTGTCACACCAGGAATCCAGACCTGAAGATAAACTGACCCCCGCATCAGTGCAAGAGCAGAGGGAAGGTAAGTGGGATTTTTTATTAGTCCTTTTGTTTTGTTTTAAAGAAACCTATTGAAGACATGTACCTATATATCAACCTATTGATATAAACCTATCTACCTACCTACTAGGAGCTTCTACCTAATGGAGGGAAAATTACCTACCTCCTATTAGGTAGAAGCCCCCAATGTATAGACACTGGGGGCTTCTACCTAATAGGAGGTCAAGCCACCTTTCTGCTTACTGGGGATTCCCTTCCTATCTACCAACCTACTGGCAGGACTCCATACCTATCTACCTAGCTTTTTTTGCACTACAGGGACAACTAATTTGGCAAAAGCTCAAAGGGGACAACCCCCTGCCACGTGACATGACCATCTGCTTCCCTACAGAACTATTTAGCCCAGTTAGCCTGCACTATACCCATCATCCCAGTGGGTACCATACCAGTTGAATCAGTCTGCTTGCTCAAAAAGAAAGACACAATTCCTCAAAGGTAAATCTAGGGTTCCCTACTAAAGTGATGCAGTGTAATTTCCGACAACAACCTTTAGGGGTCACCCCCAAGGGGTAAGCCCTAAACTAGAAATCCCCTTAAAAACAATTCTTTATTTAATTCTTATAAGACCAGTGTCAGCACCAGCAGGGTTAACAGGTGCTGACAAGGTGTTGTTGCAAGGTTGCCGGATTACACCCTGCTGTCTGAGTGGCTAGCTACTGATTGACCACATGTGCATCTCCCTATATTACCAGGCATCAGACACTGGGAAGATGCCTGTGAAAGCGGTATTATCCGAGTAGCTAGCAATCCCTTATTTTCCTGTATACCCGGCATCTTATCTGACTTCTCTTTGGTTATAGCGATTCGGCACCTCTTCCCACTCCTGGCTTGACTCGGTTTGACTGACATCGACTTTATGTGTGTATGTTTAGTTTGTCTTTGTTAGTTGCTTGTTTCCCTGTTGCTCCTGACAACAGACAGGATTGTATTTTATTGTGTTGACATTTGACTCCCCTCACTTATTTAGGAAGGGATTGTTGACCAGTTGCCGGCCTATCATTTAGGATAGGCGGACAAGTAGGCAGGGACAAGGGCACGGGTAAGTTAGCAAGCACTCCTTCCCTGCCCATACGTGACAACCAGAATGTCTGAACTACTGAACGTGAGTGTCACTTAAAAATACAGCCAATGTTCATTAGTATTATACTCACACCCTTTGGTTTGGCATGCTCGTTTTTATATGCACCCTACACTATGGTTGCTAGGGGTGTGTATTATATTGTTCATCTATAGACACATGGCTGCTGTTAAAATCAAGTCTCAGTTAGCCCTCCCGATGTTTCGTCAGCTCCGGCTGACTTTCTCAAGGGAGCAAGGCTAATGGCTGTGAGGCCGGACCTCTAGGCTTATATGTGCTCTGTTTGTGAGGTGTCATCACAGAGCATCTCTCTGCGCATCAAAAGCATCCAATCACCATGCTTCACGTCATAGCCCCTCCTCATTGATCTTATCAACACCATCCATGTAATATGTGCATCATCCTCCTTCCTAATACATATATTTTCAGCGCTGCGCATGTCTGGGAACTTTTAAACTTCTGTATTCGCTGGTGTTATCTGCGCTTCCGTGTGTTCTGTGATCAGGCCCGTTGCTACAGGACAGGCAAACCAAGCTATTGCCCTGAGCTGGCCCGGGGCCCCGAGCAGAGCCGGTGCTTGCCGTCCTCCTGCCCCTATCCTGGTTCGGCAGCTTGTCCTGTCGGGTGGCCAGGCCATCAGTGTGAGAGCCTGGAGCGGGAGGCAGAGACTAAAACCGCTTGGCCTCCAGGTCCTGCCCCGACTCACCTGTAGTTTTGTCCCCACCTCCAGTGCCGTACAGCTGCACGTGTGATGTGTCGGCCTCCTATTGATGTCATGACACGCTCCCAGAATTCAAGGGCCGGCGTTACTACGTCCTGACGCCGGCCTAGGTATTCTGAGAGCGTGACGTGCGCAGAGCGAACATCATTGCCGTGCAGCTGTTCAACAGTGCAAGCAAGGTCCTGCCTTGAAGTCCTCCCAGAAACTGTCTGCAGCAACAGAGGTACCAGCCGGGGGCCCCCGGGGGTGGGGGTCTAATCTAGGGGTACTACCTGCCTACTGAGTCTGGGGGGAGGGGGTTAATCTGGGGGTACTACCTTCCAACTGGGGGAAGGGGGTTAATCTGGAGGTACTACCTGCCTGCTGGGGGGGAGGAGGTTAATCTGGGGGTACTACCTGCCTACTGGGGGAGGGGGTTAATCTGGGGTACTACCTGCCCACTGGGGGGAGGGGATTAATCTGGGGGTACTACATAACATGCCTAATGAGGGGGGAGAGGGTTAATCTGGTGGTACTATCTGCCTACTGGGGGGTCTAATCTGGGGGTACTACCTGCCTAATGGGGGTTAATCTGGGGGTTCTACGGATGGGGGGTCTAATCTGGGGGTACTGGTAATATTGGTCTCAGTATACAGAATTTGGTCAGTAACAGTATAATGGTAATATGTATGGTGATAATATTCCTCCTTAATTAGTAACTGTATGATTTATTTAGAGGTACATGTGTTTATCATGGGAAATTGTCCTACCTATGTTAATGTGTGTGTGTGTGTGTATATATATAATTTTTCATTATGTACCCTATTATAACTAACTATGGTTGACTTTTGTCCCCTCCCCGTTTTGGCTCCGTCTTCACATAGCCACACCCATTTTGATTGGGGCCCCCAAATTCCTTCAAACGGCCCTGTCTGTGATGTATATTATCCGTTCCTTTCCTCCCCCCCTGGGGGCCTTCTTGCGCATGACATGCCATTTATATATCTCCAGTTTGCGCTGTGATAACTGCGTCTGTGCCGGTAAGTCAATAGACTTAGAATATCCACACTGATGGATATGAGGTCTTCCCCATAGGATGGAGTCTGGCTATTAGCTCCTGCGTGTTTTATGTATTTGATTCCTCCTGATCCATCCTTTTGTGTTTAAGGCTGCATATGTTGCAGCTTTTTCGCAGTATAGATAGTGAATATTGACTAATGAAGAAATGTCATCCAATATTTATTAATGATTTATCCTGTAATTAAGGATAACTCATATTCCATATAATATAGGTATGCGATTCACTTATAAAATCATATGTTCACATAGCACAAAAAGTGCTATAAAAGGTATAATTCACTCCTCCTTTATGTTGTCTCATTTATACATTCAAAGTGATGATTTTGCTTATTTATAAAACAAATTTTTATTTGCATTGTTTTTTAGGGTATATTTATAGATCTTGTTTCTTTATGTTTCTTAGGGCGAGATCACTGCCAATGCTCCATCCATCCTCAGATCCATTATGCTCCAATCTCTCTCCTCAGGTAAATGTATATATATATATATATATATATATATATATATATATATATATATATGGGTATATTCAGGGATATATTTTTATAATGTGAAGCTATGTGGACTGCAGATGTCATATAATGTTCATCTACATTTGTATTTGATGACTAAAAGGTGATTCATAGTCACTGATCTTTCTTATGTGTGTCTCAATCTATTCAACAGCTCTAGCCTATATATGTGGTCTCATTAGCTCACATTCAGTATAGCTTATGTCTCATCTATATTCAACAGTCATATGTCACTCTAAGAATGCCGTGAATGAAAAGCCTTCATTGAGGCCCAATGGACTCCTACTTTGTAGTCGATAGATCCATTTAGCCTCCTTTCTAAGCAGGATCTTGTCCACATCCCCCTTCCTATCCCCCATCCTGATCTGACCAAGGCCCCAAAATTTGATTTGGTCTATCTGGTTATTGTGAACCAGTCTCATATGTCTGGCCACAGGGGTATCTGTGCTGGTCCGTATTGTACTAATATGCTTACCAATACGCTGTGTCAGTTCCTGTGTAGTTTTCCCCACATATAATTTAGGGCAAGTGCAACTCGCTACGTATAAAACATTTTTGCTGCTGCCTGCAATTCACGAAATCCAGAATCCTATAAATTTTCTCATCCATGGGATTAGTAAACTGTTTCATTTTTGGAAATACTCTGCACGTGGAACAATGCCCACATGGATGAGATCCGGGTGGGGGTTTTGGTAGCCAAGTCTGGTTCATAGATCCTGTTTCATTGCAGTGGCTGTGGACCAATAGGTCACGTAAATTTGGTCTTCTACGGAATGTGATGTTAGGTCTAATGCCTATCCTGTCGGTAAGGTCTGTGTCTGAATGCAGTATATGCCATTGTGTCTGTAGGATCCGGTTAATTTGTGAGGTATATGCATCAAAGGTTCCTACCAGTCTGATAATCGATGACGCTGTCCTTCTAGAATTTGTGGGGCCAAGTAATTCTGTTCTGTTACTTTGTCGTGCTCTATTATAAGCCTTACACATATATTTCATGAGGTAACCCCTGGTTTGAAATCTGGACATAAGATTCCGTCTCTCAGCGGAAAAGCTTTGCTCCTCCGAACAGTTTCGTCTTGCCCTGAGATATTGTCTGATGGGGATACTTTTACGTAATGACAAAGGATGCCAGCTGCTCCAATGGCGAAAGCTGTTGGTAGATGTCGGTTTGCGGAGAATATTGGTTTGTATTTTGTTATCCTTGTCACTATATATATTCAAATCCAGAAAATTTATCGATCTCCCACCCTCTTCCAAAGTGTACCTCATTCGAATGTTGTTGTTATTCAGATTGACTACAAGTTCCCTAAACACACCTAAATCCCCATCCCAAAAAAATCAAGATTTCGTCGTATCTTCCCCAAAATAAAATGCGCTGGGTGTAAAAACTCAAATCATCACCATAAACAATTGTGCGCTCCAACCGCCCTAAAAACAAATTAGCATATTTAGGTGCACTAGTTTTTCCCATAGCAGTACCCTTCACCTGTGAGTAGAGGGTACCACCAAAAAGAAAGAAATTATGAGTGAGGATAAAGTGCAGTAGCTTAATTACAAGTGAATTGTGAATAAAAAAAAGTGTTCTTTTTGTGTCAAGAAATGTGCTTGCTGCAGTGATCCCCAAATTGTGTTGAATGTTACTGTAAAGTGACTCAACATCTAGGCTCATTAATACAGTGGTATCTGTGGCAATTAAATCATTAATTTTAAGGACTGTGTCCTTTGTGTCCCTCAAGTGAGAAGGCAGGGAAGAAACAAAAATGTGACAAGATTTGGTCTATGAATATACTCGCTTTCTCCGTCAGGTTGTTATTACTCGACACTATAGGTCGGCCTTTTATGGGTCTCAAACCTTTATGTGTTTTCGGTAACACATAAAATGTAGAAATTGTGGGATGGTTATTAAAGATGTACCTATATTCTTCCTCTGATAGTAATCCTTCCGATTTTGCATTCTGGAGCAACTCACCTAATTCCTGTAAATATTCCACCGTGGGGTCTCTCATCAGGACCTGATAGGTGTCTCTATCACCCAACACACGGTGGATGATAGAGTAAACATAAAAGGGTCGGCACTCAAGTCCCTTGGTGGTGCACATGGAATAAATAGCAGTAGTACAAAAGAAATCCCAGCACTCACTATATCTTCTGCCAAGTGTTATGTGTTTATTAAAACACAGTGCAAGTACAAGTAGACGCGTTTCGGCCAAAGCCTTTATCAGACTGATAAAGGCTTTGTCACGTATGGGCAGGGAAGGAGTGCTCGCTAAGCTTACCCGTGCCCTTGTCCCTGCCTACTTGTCCGCCTATCCTAAATGATAGGCCGGAAACTGGTCGGCAATCCCTTCCTAAATAAGTGAGGGGAGTCAAATGTCAACACAATAAAATACAATCCTGTCTGTTGTCAGGAGCAATAGGGAAACAAGCAACTAACAAAGACAAACTAAACATACACACATAAAGTTGATGTCAGTCAAACCAAGTCAAGCCATTAGTGGGAAGAGGTGCCGAATCGATTTAACCAAAGAGAAGTCAGATATGAAGCCAGAAGTCAAGTTGCCGGGTATACAAGGAAATAAGGGAATGCTAGCTACTCAGGTGATGACCGCTTTCACAGGCATCTTCCCAGTGTCTGATGCCTGGTGATATAGGGAGATGCACATGTGGTCAATGAGTAGCTAGCCACTCAGGCAGCAGGGAGTAACCCGGCAACCTAGCAAACAACACCTTGTCAGCACCTGCTAACCCTGCTGGTGCTGACAGGCTTTGGCCAAAACGCGTCTACTTGTACTTGCACTGTGTTTTAATAAACACATAACACTTGGCAGAAGATATAGTGAGTGCCGGGATTTCTTTTCTACCGGTGGACGATAGAGGACTATGTTGCCTCCCTTATCAGATGGTTTTATTATAACGTTTTTGTCCTCTTGTAGTGTCTTTAGAGCTTGTTGTTCCTCCCTATTTAGATTGGAGTGTATCAGATGATTCTTAGGGTGTATTTTTTGTATATCTTTAGTTACTAAATTCACAACGGTTTCAATCTGAGAGTATTGTGTGAATGATGGAGTTATCAAGGATCTTGGTTTTAATGAGGTAAATGGTGCCGTGATGTCAGATCTTAGACCCTCATCCTCATCCTGAAGGGAATGTAATACTTCGAGCTCGGGTGTCTTTGATATCCATCAATCTGTCATCTTGATTATTCTGTATATGCCATTTGTGGAGGGCCAACTTTCAGGCAAATAAAGGGATATCCTTTACCCAGTTAAATTCTTCAAATGTTGGAGTGAAAGATAGGCCCTTGAGTAATAAGGATGTTTCCACTGGGCTCAATTGATAAGATGACAGGTTGAATATCTGCATATCATCTTGTCTCTCCTCTGAGGGTGGATCTGTGATTTAGCTGTCTAAGGCTGTAAAAACACGGTTATGTTCATTATCTCCATCATTTCCCACACCCCCTCCATTTAGCTTGCCAGCAGCAGCAGCTTAGTGCTCAGTGTAACCCTTTCCTTGTTTTGAACCTGCTGCTGTTTATTTTATTTCTGCTTACATAGCACTGTGTAAATGATCTGCCCAGCACAGTGTGCCCTTTTCACTCCAGTACACTTTTTCCAGCACTATGTCTTGGTATAGCAGAGAAAGAGAGGGAGCTAAAAGAAGTCATGTGTGTGTACTGTTGACAAACAGCCAATCTCTGGTCCTAAATGAGAGCAAATGAGAAACAGCTCTGCATGGAGGAGACTCTAAAAGTTTCAGTAACAAAAGTGAGAGCACTATAATTCCCTTGTCTCTACTCTAACCTAACAAACCCAGGCAGGTTCTTTTGAAATGACAGGTACACTTTAAATTACCAGAGTTTAGCTTCCCATTCATCTGTATTTCTCCCGTAACTTTCTCCCATCACAAAATAATGTCCATTATTAATAACAGGCTATGACTGGTTAAAACGGATAATGTAAAAATCCCATAGACTATAATGGGATTTTGTAACGGCCGTTTAACGGTCGAGTTTTCAGAACGGAATATATAACAGTTCTTTAAAAAAAAAAGATGAATGTATAGTGTGAAAGGTGCCTTACAAGCATTTCAAAAGGCCAAAAGAACAGACACTATACAGGGTGTTCCCCAGGTGAACTACAACTACCATCACCTTTTTTACAACCTCATCACTTTGCCGACCTATGAAATGTGGGCAGTTCTTGTAGAAGCCCTTGAGCTGTTGTGGCATAGACCAAGACCGGTATGAGCTCTACAAGTCCCAGGGATTCCACAGGCCTTCTTCTCTACTGCACCATCTTTGTTCCCTCTGGGCTCACACAATGACACAGATGTCACAGATTAATCTACCAGATCATTGTTTTACATAATATTTGATGATACATATTACCAGATTCATACTGAGGTATTTAGACCTATAACTTTAACCCCTTAATGACATTGAACATAAATGTATGTCATGGTGCTGTGGTACTTAACTCACCATGATGTACATTTACGCTCCGCCATGACAGCAAGCACCGTACCGGTGTTCGCATCATGCACGGCAGGTCCCAGCTGCTATAAGCAGCCAGGGACCTGCTGGTAATGGCGGACATCCGTGACCACGCGAATGTCCGCCGTTATGCCCTCAGATGCCGTGATCAATACAGATCATGGCATCTGCAGCAGTGCGGTACTTTAAATGGATGATTGGATTGCCCGCAGCGCTGCCGCAGGGATCCAATCATCCATAATGGTGGATGGAGTTCCACTCACCTGTCTCCGTCTGTCTCCAGGGGTCTTCTGGTCTGGTATGAGATCGAGCAGACCAGAGCAGAAGATCACCAATAACACTGATCAGTGCAATGCCCTATGCATAGCACTGAACAGTATTAGCAATCAAATGATTGCTATAAATAGTCCCCTATGGGGAATATTAAAGTGTAAAAAAAAAGTTTAAAAATTTAAAAAATAAAAACAAATAAAATGTGAAAAATCCCCTCCCCCAATAAAAACGTAAATCATCCGTTTTCCCCATTTTACCCACAAAAAAGCGTAAAAAATAATAAACATATTTGGTAAACGTAAAAAAAATAAGTCCAAAATTGCTGCATTTTTGTCACATTTTATTCCCCCCAAAAGTTTATAAAAATTAATAAAAAGTAAAACCTAAGCAAAAGTGGTACCAATAAAAACTACAGATCACAGTGTAAAAAATGAGCCCTCATACCGCCCAGTATACAGAAAAATTTGGAAGTTATAGGTGGTCAAATAGGGCAATTTCAAACATACTATTTTTGTTAAAATAGTTTAGATTTTGTTTAAGTGGTACAATTATAGCAAAGCATATAACATGGGTATCATTTTAATCGTATTAACCCACACAATAAAGAAAACGTTTCATTTTTACCATAAAGTGTACACCGTGAAAACAAAACCTTCCAAAATTTGCTAAATTGTGGTTTTCTTTTCAATTTTCCCACATAAATAATATTTTTTGGATTGCGCCGTACATTTTATGGTAAAATAAGTGATGTAATTACAAAGTACAATTGGTGACACAAAAAACAAGCCCTCATGTGGGTCTGTGGATGACGAGGAAGAAAAAAAGAAAATGCTAAAATAAAAATGGCCTGGTCCTTAAGGCCAAAATGGGCCTGGTCCTTAAGGGGTTAAGATGTTCATCTCCATTGTTTTGTGCAAAAAATAAATATATTACAAAAGTTGAAAAGTTGAAAATCTGTAGTGATTAAACCAGATGATAAGAGAGGAACCGTGGGGATTTTGGCCCATCTAGCAGTGAGTGTGAAGCGTTTAGACAGCTGAAAGATGTCAATAAGAGACTGGATATTTATCCATCTGTGAAATGTGAAAGGGATTTGCACAATATTTTTCTTAGAGCAGATGATGCAAATATTGTGTGGATGAAAATGTGCTGGTGGAACTTTTAGTGCTCCTTACATAAAATGTTCTTTTACAGGTTGAGAATAGTTTGATAACAACTCCAAGGTCATCTATTGAGTTGGATGGAAGGACTATTTGATCCACTTTATCCATTTCATATCATTTATGTCCCTTTAAACTGTTCATAGAGATTTCAGAGGGACAACGTAACAACCAGCATGTGTGGACCCACTGGATCACCTAACCAGTTAACTATGGGCCACTCAGAGAGCATTGTCCAAGTGTTCCACTTGTTTTCACCCTTTAATCCCAATACAGGAATCTGGACTTCCCTGCAGGGGGCCACCAGGCTGCTACCTAGTTGTGATCATGTTGTAGGTGACAACTAGCTTTCCCAGCCAAGAGATACTGTTGCAAAGCATGAAGAGGTCAGGCAAGAGAGACATCTGGGTACTGGCTAAAGTCAGGGCTGGCAGAGTTGTCAGTGGTTATTTAGTAGGTCAGGATGGGTAGCACAGTGGTCAGAAAAAAGCCAGGGTCAAACATGGATAAACAACAGAGAATAAGATAGCCACTGCCATTACTATGGTCCCCAGCCCTCTCTTCTTGTTCCTGCCTCTGTTGACATACCAAACTCTGCAGGAACAGGTTCAATGAATCACTGGCTGCAGGGGTAACCCATGACATCCTGTGATGCACTGAGTGGAAATTTCCTGCATGGTCGGCACAAATACTTGAAGGCAGGAAGAAGGGGAGAAGACCAGAGATTGGGTGCCATTGGTTGAAATAATTTTTATTGGATTTCTTTTTTTGAGAAATTTACAACAAAGGAAAGATTGGCCAAAGAAAACCACGTGGCCAAGGAACAATACTATTTTATTTTGGCAGCACCTAGCGGCATTTCTGAAAAAAAGTTTCTGGACAACTCCTTTAACAAAGATAAAATATTCTGTAAATCTGGCACAACTCACAGTAGAGTGTGAGGGCCATTCTAAGTTTTCCTATGGGGCCCTATGATTTAATATTTTAATATTTTTGTTTAACCTTACCATACCTATTTTTTACCTCTCGTTACTTATGAGCAACAGGAGAGGCAATGATTCTGCCAATTATATCACTTTTACATGACATTTTCCCCAGTACTACTACATTGTAGTGTTTAACCTGTTAAGGACCAAGGACGTACCGGTACGTCCTGAGTCCTTTCCCTTTCTATAACGCGGGGCCACGACGTGGCCCCGCATCATAGGGGGTCGGGCCCGGCCTCTAACAACGGCCGGGACCCGTGGCTAATTGCACACGGTAGTGATCGCGGTGCCGCGCGCTATTGACCCTTTAGACGCAGCGTTCAAAGTTGAACGCCGCGTCTAAAGTGAAAATGAACCCATGCTGGTTTGCTCAGGGAGCTGTTCGGGATCGCCGCGGTGAAATCGTGGCATCCCAAACAGCTGTAAGACATGAGGAGGGTCTCCTACCTTGCCTCCTGGTGTCCGATCGCCGAATGACTGCTCAGTTCCTGAGATCCAGGCATGAGCAGTCAAGCGGCAGAATCATCGATCACTGGTTTCCTATGAGAAACCAGTGATCAATGTAAAAGATCAGTGTGTGCAGTGTTATAGGTCCCTATGGGAGCTATAACACTGCAAAAAAAAAAGTGAATAAAGATCATTTAACACCTCCCCTAATAAAAGTTTGAATCACCCCCCTTTTCCCATAAAAAAAAAAAAAATGGTGTAAATAAAAATAAACATATGTGGTATCGCTGCGTATGGAAATGTCCGAATTATAAAATATATCATTAATTAAACCGCACGGTCAATGGCGTACGCGCCCAAAAATTCCAAAATCCAAAATAGTGTATTTTTGGTCACTTTTTATATCATGAAAAAATTAATAAAAAGTGATCAACAAGTCCAATCAATACAAAAAGGGTACCGCTAAAAATTTCAGATCACTGCGCAAAAAATATGCGGTAAAATAGAAAAGTTATTGGGGTCAGAAGATGACAATTTTAAACGTATACATTTTCCTGCATGTAGTTATGATTTTTTTCAGAAGTACGACAAAATCAAACCTATATAAGTAGGGTATCGTATGGACCTACAGAATAAAGAGAATGTGTCATTTTTTAACGACAAATTTACTGCGTAGAAACAGAAGCCCCCAAAAATCACAAAATGGCATTTTCTTTTCTATTTTGTCTCACAATGATTTTTTTTTCCATTTCGCCTTTACAAAGTAGAATTGGTGGTGCAAAAAATAAGCCATCATATGGGTTTTTAGGGGCAAAATTGAAAGGGTTATGATTTTTTAAAGGTAAGGAGGAAAAAACGAAAGTGCAAAAATGGAAAAACCTCCTTAAGGGGTTAATTGGCACTCTGCTAGTATGGCCTGCCTGTTTTACACAATTTAAATAACTCCCACAGAAGTGAATGGGAGTTGCGTGAGCTGCGTAGTGCTGTGAGTCATGTTTTCCCGAGTTATGGAAACAGAGTAGCTTGTGTTGTTAGGCTTTGTATGGAACTCCTTTTAATGTCAATGGGAGTTATACAAACTGCTAAAAATGGCTTCCTGCAGTCCAAACCAAGCTGGAGAAGGCCGGGAGTCCTCAGTCTCAAAACTGATGCAGGTCCAGACCCACATCTGTCTAATGTTTATGGTATATTCTGTGGATATTCCATAAATGTCCCACATGGGAATACCCCTTTAAGGAAACTGAATTTCTATATGCAAAACCTATCTTTTTGTAAATGTTTTAAGCTCATGATATAATTAAGAACACACTATGAAAATGGATTGAACACATTATTAATTTATTATAGTCTACCTGCCTTAAAGGGGGTTATCCACCATAAGGTGATTTTAGAATCTACCTGCCAGACAGTAATAGACATACTTAGGAAGGATCAGCGCTTGTCTTGGAGATGTTGTGAGATGACCATAACGCTGTGGTTATCTTTTTGTGAAATGGCTATTTCCTGTTGGAAATTTCTCCGTCAAACTACAAGTCCCATGACACTTTGTTTGTAAATGAAGGTCACTTTTCTCCCTCAAAACTTTTCTCCCACCCATCAAACACTCCACCCATTGAAACACACCTGTGCTCCCTTCTATGCAATACCAGTGTTTTATAACCAGGGTGCCTCCAGCTGTTGCAATACTACAATGCACTGAAGAATAATCTCCATCCCACCCAGCAGTCGCTCCACCCATTGAGGCAGACTGTCTCCTTTTCATCACTTGACTAGTGAAGTAATGTCTTGGGCCGCAAAGCAACCTGGGAAAACCTGGACGACACTCATTTTGTGTGCTGTAAAAAATAAACATTGTGGCAAAGATCACATAAGAATTTTAAGACCACTATCACACACACAGGTGCAGACACTATATTAAAGGGGTACTCCCACCCTAGACATCTTATCCCCTATCCAAAGGATAGGGGATAAGATGTCTGATCGCGGGTGTCCCGCTGCTGGGGACCCCCGCATTATTGCATGCGGCACCCACCTGTGTTCTCACTGGAACCACTGGAGGGTCTGAGTCGCGACTCCGGGAACGGAAGTCCGTGACGTCAGGACTCCGCCACCGTGTTACGTCACGCCTGTCCCCTCAATGCAAGTCTATGGGACGGGATAATATGTCTAGGGTGGGAGTACCCCTTTAAGAACTACACTAACTTTACAACCCCTGTAGCATAGTCAAATAAAAGAAAACTGAATACCCTTTTAAAGCTGACCTGTCATCAAACCATATTTTTTTAAATAAGTTAGATTATATTCCCTAACTACTCCTAACACCCCTCCTGCCCTTAAACATTGACGAAGAGCCCGGTTCAGGCTGGAAACGCTGCTGTGTACTGTGTTGCACCATCTTTATCTATCCAATCATACCGTATTTTAATTTATTTTATACAATTTTATCATGTCTTTGGATGAATTAACCACATTCTTCAGCTTGAAGTCTGCGCCCCTACGTTGATGTCTCATTTTTCCAGAGGACTACACCTCTACTGTGCTTTGCTAAACATTTTTTCTGAGCTTTATAAAAGCTCTTTATCATACCTTTCCCCTTGCTCACATTGTGTGAGCACCCGGCAGGAGAAAATGGGCGTTCCCCAGCAGGCACAATGTCACTGAAGCCTGTGAGAGCTGTGCCTCGCCATACCCTGCACACACTTCCTGAGTTTGATCTCCTGCCAGGCCGGGAGAAGACCAAACTAACTCTTTGACTTGGGCAGGTAACACAACAGAGCCACCTAGTGGCCATTTTTTCAATCACATTAAAAACATATAAAGGTTGAGCATTTTAACAGCAAGTAGTTTGGGGACAGATACTCTTAAAGTGAAGGGAAGCTATGCAATATTGTAGGTCTAGTATATGACATGTAAGCCATACTTTTGGAGCACATCATTGATGATCTCAAGACTAGTATTAGTGAGAATTGTTTTACATTACACCGTCCATATTAATGAGCTTTAGCCTAAACTGTTGATCATAAGGAAAATTCAAATATGCAAAAACAAACGTAGTCATCTTTTTCTACTACTACTCTGTGAATTGGAATGTAATTTCTGTGTTCTCCATATGTGACTTTCAAAGTACATAGAAAATGCGGCAGCAATTCTCGTTCTTGCATTGCAAATAATGAACTGGCAGATATGTAAGGAAATAGACAATAAAGAAGACTTTCTCGACAACACAACAAATAATTTGGCGGCAAACAGCAATAGGATATAAATCAATGCTTCTGCCTTTTAAATGCTAATACATTGTTACCCTCCCTATACACTTACATTGTGACAAAAAATGAAATCATGATTATTTTTAATTCTAATCTTACTGTTACATGATACAAAATTCTTACATGGTCAGGAAGATATCAATTCCAAGAAACTGTGCTGAGATTGTCCAAATAATAATACATAAATAAAAAAAATATCATTAATCATTGAGTGACCTCGGGAAAAAACACCACTGCACAAACAGGACTAAAAATTATATTGACTTAACTGCATAGTTTTAAAAAGGACAAGAAAATAAAATGAAATAAAAAACACAATAAAATTAAATACAGTTGAAGTTATTGCAGTATAAAGTTTAACAGTGATACTAGTTTTAAAGCTTTAGTTGTATAATAAAAAAGGTAATGGGGTTGCTTTGGGCTTCTGAAACCCTGGTGATCTGCGGTTGGATCTTGCCAATTAAAAGTTATAGTGTGTCTTATTGCAGTGTCACACCACAGATCCTGCTTTTATTTAAGTGTTGGTTGTCATATAGCTGCAGTGCCGTTACTGTGTTTCTTTGGCTTTTCCCTTTACTGTGACTTCCTTTTTACTTTACCATATGTTACCTAATGTTGAAACTTGTATGCATATATGAGAGAGGACCTACATTTACTTACATAGCTATATATACTTTTCATTATGAAACACACTACAGTAGCGGCTGTTGGAGGAGCCTCCTTAGCCCAGATTCCCTATTGGCTGCCAGGGATTAGTTTTAGACAAGTCAGTGAAGAGAAGTCTAGGAGGAGTGTGAAGTGCTCTTTTTCTTTACCAGAGACTGCATGGAGATTTTTGGACTTCTGCAAAGAACCTAATCACCTTATCATACTGGTTAATTCCTAGGTTATATCTAAAAGGATGCTAAATAATCATAAGAAAGTTTCCTCTAAGAACAGGAGTTTCATCAGAAGCATTGAGGAGAAGGTATAGAAATACCCACTTCAGGCAAGAGCATTGTGGCTACCACACTACATAGAGAGCCTACCAGTAATGATCCCGTTACTGTAATAATTCAGGACAAATCTCTACTACAGTCCAGTGTCCAGGTACCATCTTCCTTTATCTGAGTATTGTAAATCTGAAGGAGGAGTCTGCAAAGTCCAAAGCTCTGTCCCCAGAGGGCTAGAACCAGTCTTGTCTAGCTCAGGTTAGAGAGCAGACATAGCCTGTCTGCCCCAGCTAGGTCACATGAGGAGAAAGATGTATAGGCCTAGTGCAGTATTCCAGTTAAGGTATGCTTTAAAGTAAGTAGCCAATCCCGGACTTTGGCAACATGTCACTTCCAGTTCCAGTTGCTAAAGTTCACCTGAGCCAGCTCTGGACTGTCTTCAGTCCACATGAAGAGGAAAATTTGTATCATGTTTCAGTCTTTTGACTCTTCACATAAACATAATGGAATAAGAACTAGGGGTTTCTAGAGTCAGCATTTAAGACTATTCTTAGATCATATTTCACACCCGATAAGATTACTAGGGCTTACCTGGGTGCCTAAGACTTATGTTGGCGTAGCTGCGACCAGAGAGGCTCTTTACATCCTATCCCCTTATTTAACCCTTTTGGCCAACCTGCAACAACTTAGTACAGTCCACACTTGCTTGCCACATAGAGTGGTCACTATAACGGTACTCCTGTTCTTTGCTTTATCTCAACTACCTCATCCTATTCATTACCTGTTTTGCATTATTTGTATTATAGCCAAAATTGTACTCACAAGTAACAAGTCAGCAACAATCCCATCTATCGATATAGTGCCATGAGATCTGGCAGATATCAATCCTTCTCAAAAGGGTGGGAGCCATGGTGTTTCTCTCTACACTGTAAAGTTAAATCCTGTTTGCAAGTTACATCTGTGTCTGAAGTATTCTTTTTGCACATTATAATGGGTACACTAAAGTGTATCCTAGGGTCATGGATTAACTAATGCAGATTCCGGGTTATTAAAGTTGAAAGGGTTCCCAAGGTGACCTACACTGTTACCCAGGCAAAAAGCCATCCATGATTCTGCCCAAGGGACTACCAACCCTGAACTACTTCATCCATCCTCCTCATGGGTACTGCATCGGCACAAGGCTATTGAAGTGAATAACCAGCAGTCTTAGAAACTATCTTGGATTGTATAATCTGATAAGAGGCAATAACCCCAAAACAGCTGCCTACAGATGGGTATTCTCTCCTTCTGGAGAGATTCATGGCTTGGCATACATTCCCAGTTAGTTTCCAAGATTACTGGTTGGAGGGAAGCACTGACTTCATGGGAAAGCTAACAGGAAGAGGTGGCATGAGAGAGCTGTTTTGCATATTATTTCTTCCCAGCATTCCTTGTGATGTCTCCTTAAAGAGAAACCTTACCCCTTTATCCAATGCCTCATATAAATGATTAATGAGTCTCTCTCCCCTCCAGCAGGGGTGCAAGGAATTCGTATGAGCCTATACCCGATCTGAGGTAGAGACAGCTTCTCCTGGGCCAGACACGTGAGGGAAAGGAACACACCAATGTCACTTTACAGATAACTGTCTTTACTGAGCAGGGTGCAGATTCTATTACACACAGTCTGGAGCAGAGTGGAAAGGATACAGTGTAACCCTTTTGGATCCCTATTACCTTGCTGGGACTTATAGTGCTTTTCACCCACTTGATTAATACAGACTCTAGATTAGAGACTGTAGATTCTCCACGCCGGCTATGGTTCTAACATGGTCCAATTGCTTTCTCCGCCAGGGCTTTACTTTCCACTGTAGGGGGGAACACTTGCAGAATGGTTGGGTAGAATTGAGAAGAGATTTGTTCTAAGGCTTCACTCAGGATTTCTCCACACACAACTTCACCTCTTTTCCACACTTGAGCTCAGAACACAGCTCTAGGCTGAACTGGGCCAACTCCTCCCCCACTACACTATACACTACAGAATTTAGGGGTTCTCATTGAGCAGGCAGGGTCACCCAGTTTACACTGCTCCTCCCTCTTAAAGGCATAGTACACATAAATAACATATTATACAGTGAATATAGTAAACATAATAAAGTACATAATAGGGTGCTTGAACAAATTAAATATAATAGAAATTCTCTCAGTGGGCCCAACATGTGTGCTGCAGGCATGCCCGAGGAGATCCGCAGCCCACAGGACAGCCTTTGGTGTTGGGACACCACAAACTTAATGAGAAAATTGGCAAATGAGCTGCACCCCTCGGGACACTTGAAACATTTTTACCTTCTTTTATATAGCTGTATGTGTAAAAAAAAGAGCAGCAGAATCCCCTTGTAATCAATGGGACTCTGCTGCTGCGGAAGTCCGTGCAGAATATGCATGCAGAATTTTGCACGGACATTCCACTGTGTTAACATAGTCAGTCCAGGACACAATCTAATCCTAATCTGAGTGCAGGAGGACAGAAGTGCGGAGAAGTTTAGCCTGTGGGGGTAAAGTGTACAAAAACACCATAGCTTCATACTTGGAATAAAGTAGACTCCCAGTGAGGTTTGGGGCAAAATGGCTACCATGTCACAAGCTTTACAAAACTGCACCCCACTGTTGGATTATTTCAATAGTGGTGAGGCTAGCAATGAGCATCTTTGTTCCTGAGCCACATTGTGATACAAGCACATGCTTTTCCCCGCTTCTAAACCAGTGTTTCCCAACCTGTGTGCCTCCAGCTGTTGCAAAAATACACTGGAGATCAAAATTAGAGAACAACACTCAATTTCCTAAATGTCAAGGTCATAGTGTGGTCCAGTGTGAACATGAAAAAATTGCAGTATTTTAAGCTTATTTCATAAAATGTATTTATTCTAAAGCACAGAATAAAAATGCAAATGAGATAATTGAAAAAGAACTCTAATCAAAATTAGAGAAAACTTTCAGATACCTGCAAGTTATTGGTGTCAATCTGGCAACTGGTGCTAATTTCTTGTCTATAAGCTAATTGCCTTTTTAACTGGCAGCCTAACTTTCCAGTTTTCACTGACCTTGCAAAAATTGTGTGCCATTCCAAAGTGACTGAAACTCTCCGGCAGCAGGTTGTCCAGATGAAGGCCAAAGGGGTGACCCTATCAGCCATAGCCAGAGAAGTCTGTGATTTCTAGACAGGGCCCCCATCAGGGGGGTACAACCCATACACCTGTAAGGGGCCCGGAGCTTGAGGGAGGCCCGGCCGACCCTGTCCTTTTTTTTTTTTTTTTTTAGCTTGTCAGTGAGTGACTGTGTCTGTCACTCACTGACCGCTGGGGGCCCGCCCCTGTACACTGCTCGCTGACTGATTGACTGACAACATACAATCTGTCAATCAGTCAGAATCCTTTGAAAAGGCAGCGGGCCCCCTCACACGCTGGGCTGGCCCTACCGGGGGACATATGACGGGGAAACCAGACTTGCCCCGTCACTAAACTGGTACTTACATCTGCCTGGGGGACTTGCTGGTGGAGGTGCACGCAGTGAGTGACGTCATCGCAAGCGATGCGTCGGGATGCCGACGTCCTGCGCGGCGTGTGCAATAATGTCACTTATAGCGCGCACCTCCGCCAGCATGTCCCCCAGGCAGATGTAAGTAGCGCAGGCCGTGTGAGTGAGTGAGTGTGTGTGTGATGTAAGTAGCACAGGCCATGTGAGTGAGTGTGTCTGAGAGAGTAAGTGAGTGTGTGTGTGCGTGTAACGCAGGGCGTGTGAGTGTGTGATGTAAGTAGCGCAGGCCAAGTGAGTGAGTGTGTAGGTTTTTTGGGGTGGGGGGCTTCCTAATGTGGGGAATTTATGTTAAACTACCTAATGTGGGGAATTTATGCTATGCTACCTAATGTGGGGAATTTATGCTATGCTACCTAATGTGGGGAATGTATGCTACACTACCTAATGTGGGGAATTTATGCTATACTTCCTAATGTGGGGAATTTATGCTATGCTACCTAATATGGGGAATTTATGCTATGCTACCTAATGTGGGGAATGTATGCTACACTACCTAATGTGGGGAATATATGCTATACTTCCTAATGTGGGGAATTTATGCTATGCTACCTAATATGGGGAATTTATGCTACACTACCTAATGTGGGGAATTTATACTATGCTCTCTAATGTGGGGAATTTATGCTACGCTACCTAATGTGGGGAATTTATGCTACACTTCCTAATGTGGGGAATTCATGCTACGCTACCTAATGTGGGGAATGTATGCTACGCTACCTAATGTGGGGAATTTATGCTACAGTACCTAATGTCGGGAATTTATACTACACTTCCTAATGTGGGAATTTATGCTGCGCTACACCTAATGTGGGGAATTTATGCTGCGCTACACCTAATGTGGGGAATTTATGTTACGCTACCTAATGTGCGGAATTTATGTTACGCTACCTAATGTGGGGAATTTATGCTACACTACAACTAATGTGGGGAATTTATGCTATACTACCTAATGTATGGGATTTATATACACTACCTAAGGTGGGGAATTTATACTACGCTACACCTAATGTGGGGAATTTATGCTACACTACCTAATGTGGGGAATTTATGCTACACTACCTAATGTGGGGAATTTATGTTACGCTACCTAAAGCAGGGAATTTATGCTACGCTACACCTAATGTGGGGAATTTATGCTACGCTTCCTAATGTGGGGAATTTATGTTAAACTACCTAATGTGGGGAATTTATGCTATGCTACCTAATGTGGGGAATTTATGCTATGCTACCTAATGTGGGGAATATATGCTACACTACCTAATGTGGGGAATTTATGCTATACTTCCTAATGTGGGGAATTTATGCTACACTACCTAATGTGGGGAATTTATACTATGCTATCTAATGTGGGGAATTTATGCTACGCTACCTAATGTGGGGAATGTATGCTACAGTACCTAATGTCGGGAATTTATGCTACACTTCCTAATGTGGGAATTTATGCTGCGCTACACCTAATGTGGGGAATTTATGCTGCGCTACACCTAATGTGGGGAATTTATGTTACGCTACCTAATGTGGGGAATTTATGCTACACTACACCTAATGTGGGGAATTTATGCTATACTACCTAATGTATGGGATTTATATACACTACCTAAGGTGGGGAATTTATGCTACGCTACACCTAATGTGGGGAATTTATGCTACACTACCTAATGTGGGGAATTTATGCTACACTACCTAATGTGGGGAATTTATGTTACGCTACCTAAAGCGGGGAATTTATGCTACGCTACACCTAATGTGGGGAATTTATGCTTCACTACCTAATGTGGGGAATTTATGTTACGCTACCTAAAGTGGGGAATTTATGCTACAGTACACCTAATGTGGGGGATTTATGCTATACTACCTAATGTGGGGGATTTATATACACTACCTAATTTGGGGAATTGATGCTACGCTACACCTAATGTGGGGAATTTATGCTATGCTACACCTAATGTTGGGAATTTATGCTACACTTCCTAATGTGGGGAATTTATGCTATACTTCCTAATGTGGGGAATTTATGCCACGCTACCTAATGTGTTGAATTTATGCTACACTTCCTAATGTGGGGAATATATGCTACGCTACCTAATGTGTGAATTTATGCTGCGCTATACCTAATCTGGGGAATTTATGCTGCGCTACACCTAATGTTGGGAATTTATGCTACACTACCTAATGTGGGGAATTTATGTTACGCTACCTAATGTGGGGAATTTATGCTACACTACACCTAATGTGGGGAATTTATGCTAAACTACCTAATGTATGGAATTTATATACACTACCTAATGTGGGGCATTTATGCTATGCTACACCTAATGTGGGGAATTTATGCTATACTACCTAATGTGAGGAATTTATGCTACACTACCTAATGTGGGGAATTTATGTTATACTACCTAATGTGGGGAATTTATGCTACACTACACCTAATGTGGGGAATTTATGCTATACTACCTAATGTATGAGATTCATATATGCTACCTAATGTGGGGAATTTATGATACACTACCCAATGTGGGGAATTTATGCTACGCTACCTAATGTGGGAATTTATGCTGCACTATACCTAATCTGGGGAATTTATGCTGCGCTACACCTAATGTGGGGAATTTATGCTACACTACCTAATGTGGGGAATTTATGCTACACTACCTAATGTGGGGAATTTATGCTACGCTACCTAATGTGGGGAATTTATGCTACACTACCTAATGTGGAGAATTTATGCTACCCTTCCTAATGTGGGGAATTTAGGCTACGCTACCTAAACTGGGGAATTTATGCTACACTTCACCTAATGTGGGGAATTTATGCTATACTTCCTAATGTGGGGAATTTATGCTACACTACCTAATGTGGGGAATTTATGCTACACTTCCTAATGTGGGGAATTTATGCTACGCTACCTAATGTGGGGAATTTATGCTGCACTATACCTAATCTGGGGAATTTATGCTACACTACCTAATGTCAGGAATTTATGCTACACTACCTAATGTGGGGAATTTATGCTACGCTACCTAATGTGGGGAATTTATGCTACACTACCTAATGTGGGGAATTTATGCTACCCTTCCTAATGTGGGCAATTTATGCTACGCTACCTAAACTGGGGAATTTATGCTACACTTCACCTAATGGGGGGAATTTATGCTACACTTCCTAATGTGGGGAATTTATGCTATACTTCCTAATGTGGGAATTTATGCTACACTACCTAATGTGGGGAATTTATGCTACACTTCCTAATGTGGGGAATTTATGCTACGCTACCTAATGTGGGGAATTTATGCTGCACTATACCTAATCTGGGGAATTTATGCTGCGCTACACCTAATGTGGGGAATTTATGCTACACTACCTAATGTGGGGAATTTATGCTACACTTCCTAATGTGGGGAATTTATGCTACGCTACCTAATGTGGGGAATTTATGCTGCACTATACCTAATCTGGGGAATTTATGCTGCGCTACACCTAATGTGGGGAATTTATGCTACACTACCTAATGTGGGGAATTTATGCTACACTACCTAATGTGGGGAATTTATGTTACACTACCTAATGTGGGGAATTTATGCTACACTACCTAATGTATGGGATTTTTATACACTACCTAATGTGGGGCATTTATGCTACGCTACACCTAATGTGGGGGATTTATGCTATACTACCTAATGTGAGGAATTTATGCTACACTACCTAATGTGGGGAATTTATGTTACACTACCTAATGTGGGGAATTTATGCTATACTACCTAATGTATAAGATTTATATATACTACCTAATGTGGGGCATTTATGCTACGCTACACCTAATGTGGGGAATTTATGCTACACTACCCAATGTGGGGAATTTATGCTACACTACCTAATGTGGGGAATTTATGCTACACTACTTAATGTGGAGAATTTATGCTACACTACACCTAATGTGGGGGATTTATGCTATACTACCTAATGTGGGGGATTTATATACACTACCTAATTTGGGGAATTGATGCTACGCTACACCTAATGTGGGGAATTTATGCTATGCTACACCTAATGTTGGGAATTTATGCTACACTTCCTAATGTGGGGAATTTATGCTATACTTCCTAATGTGGGGAATTTATGCCACGCTACCTAATGTGTTGAATTTATGCTACACTTCCTAATGTGGGGAATATATGCTACGCTACCTAATGTGTGAATTTATGCTGCGCTATACCTAATCTGGGGAATTTATGCTGCGCTACACCTAATGTTGGGAATTTATGCTACACTACCTAATGTGGGGAATTTATGTTACGCTACCTAATGTGGGGAATTTATGCTACACTACACCTAATGTGGGGAATTTATGCTAAACTACCTAATGTATGGAATTTATATACACTACCTAATGTGGGGCATTTATGCTATGCTACACCTAATGTGGGGAATTTATGCTATACTACCTAATGTGAGGAATTTATGCTACACTACCTAATGTGGGGAATTTATGTTATACTACCTAATGTGGGGAATTTATGCTACACTACACCTAATGTGGGGAATTTATGCTATACTACCTAATGTATGAGATTCATATATGCTACCTAATGTGGGGAATTTATGATACACTACCCAATGTGGGGAATTTATGCTACGCTACCTAATGTGGGAATTTATGCTGCACTATACCTAATCTGGGGAATTTATGCTGCGCTACACCTAATGTGGGGAATTTATGCTACACTACCTAATGTGGGGAATTTATGCTACACTACCTAATGTGGGGAATTTATGCTACGCTACCTAATGTGGGGAATTTATGCTACACTACCTAATGTGGAGAATTTATGCTACCCTTCCTAATGTGGGGAATTTAGGCTACGCTACCTAAACTGGGGAATTTATGCTACACTTCACCTAATGTGGGGAATTTATGCTATACTTCCTAATGTGGGGAATTTATGCTACACTACCTAATGTGGGGAATTTATGCTACACTTCCTAATGTGGGGAATTTATGCTACGCTACCTAATGTGGGGAATTTATGCTGCACTATACCTAATCTGGGGAATTTATGCTACACTACCTAATGTCAGGAATTTATGCTACACTACCTAATGTGGGGAATTTATGCTACGCTACCTAATGTGGGGAATTTATGCTACACTACCTAATGTGGGGAATTTATGCTACCCTTCCTAATGTGGGCAATTTATGCTACGCTACCTAAACTGGGGAATTTATGCTACACTTCACCTAATGGGGGGAATTTATGCTACACTTCCTAATGTGGGGAATTTATGCTATACTTCCTAATGTGGGAATTTATGCTACACTACCTAATGTGGGGAATTTATGCTACACTTCCTAATGTGGGGAATTTATGCTACGCTACCTAATGTGGGGAATTTATGCTGCACTATACCTAATCTGGGGAATTTATGCTGCGCTACACCTAATGTGGGGAATTTATGCTACACTACCTAATGTGGGGAATTTATGCTACACTTCCTAATGTGGGGAATTTATGCTACGCTACCTAATGTGGGGAATTTATGCTGCACTATACCTAATCTGGGGAATTTATGCTGCGCTACACCTAATGTGGGGAATTTATGCTACACTACCTAATGTGGGGAATTTATGCTACACTACCTAATGTGGGGAATTTATGTTACACTACCTAATGTGGGGAATTTATGCTACACTACCTAATGTATGGGATTTTTATACACTACCTAATGTGGGGCATTTATGCTACGCTACACCTAATGTGGGGGATTTATGCTATACTACCTAATGTGAGGAATTTATGCTACACTACCTAATGTGGGGAATTTATGTTACACTACCTAATGTGGGGAATTTATGCTATACTACCTAATGTATAAGATTTATATATACTACCTAATGTGGGGCATTTATGCTACGCTACACCTAATGTGGGGAATTTATGCTACACTACCCAATGTGGGGAATTTATGCTACACTACCTAATGTGGGGAATTTATGCTACACTACTTAATGTGGAGAATTTATGCTACACTACACCTAATGTGGGGAATTTATGCTACACTACCTAATGTGGGGGATTTATATACACTACCTAATGTGGGGAATTTATGCTATGCTACACCTAATGTGGGGAATTTATGCTACGCTTCACCTAATGTGGGGAATTTATGCTACGCTACACCTAATGTGGGGAATTTATGCTACGCTACCTATTGTGGGGAATTTATGCTACACTACCTAATGTGAGGAAACTATGCTACGCTACTTAATGTGGGGAAACTATGCTACCTAATGTGGGGAAACTATGCTACCTAATGTGGGGAAACTGGTGCCCACCTAATGCAGATTAATGTGAGTTGCAGTGCAATGTTATGGCTTAGTACTTTTTTTTTGGGGGGGGGGGGGGGGGCGAAGGCACATTTTTTTCACAGCTTCCCTCTGCTGTCTGTGTTCGCACCTGGGGTCAGGCATAGGCTACATCTCTCTATATAGGGGTGCAGCTCCATCCCCTGAAAGGAATCTCTTCCCTGCCAGGCTGGTCCATCACACCCCCTCCCCCCTGCCCTATTGCTGCTTTCAGAAGGAAAAAAAGAAAAAGTGCAGTTCACACAGCGCTTCTTTCATCACTGCTCCTGCCCGGCAGCACTGTGTGGGCCATTGTGTGGGCCCGGCAGCACTGTGTGGGCACACAACATTCAATATAGAGTGACAGGAAGGAGCCAGCAGCTTCATCCTGTCACTCCAGCCCAGGCTTCCTGTGTGGCAGCGGCTTATCAAGAGGCTGTCTGCACAGGAAGAAGAGAAAAGAGGAGCGACCGCAGCTGCAGGGGAACGATTGAGAGGTGAGTGATTTTTTTTTTCATGCTATGAGGGGATAATATACGATGGCGGCAATATGAGGGGTATAATATACAATGGAGGGCAATGTGAGGGACATAAAATACTATGGGGTAATGTAAAGAGCATAATATACTATGGGGTAATGTGAGGGGCATAATAACCTATTGCGGCAATTTTTGGGCCTGCTAATCTATAGGGACAATGTTGGGACCTAATACTATACAGCTGCACAGAGGGATCTAATACTATATGTGGCAGTGTAATACATGACACACACATATATACATACATTAACTTGCTCACATTATATATATTTATGTGTGTGTGTGTGTGTGTGTATGTCAGTGTGCCTGTATGATGTGTATATATATATATATACACACACACACATCATACAGACACACTGACATACAATCACTCATATATACACAGTCACTTACACTAAGGCCCCAGCCATCCCTCTCTGCACAGGCACATACATAAAGATATATACACACACATACAATCACTCACTTATATTTTCAGTGACTTACAGTAAGTAAGGGCTCCATCCCCCTCTGCACAGGCTGGAGTTTGTGGGCGGACATGCTGTGGGCGGGGCTTCTCTCTGCCTCCGCTGCTCCTGTCTTCTCCGTGTGGAGAGAAGCAGATAAATGGCAGATAATGACAGGGTGAGTGGCGCCCCCTTCCTGCAGGGAGGGCACAGCACCCTCCATTAAACCACATACAAATCTCCCCAGCAATGGATCCTTTTTACTTCACCTGTCACCCTGAGTCTGCAGCTCCTTTTGTGAGGGCACTAGAGGGGCAGGTGAGGAAAAGGGCAGGGGCTCCAGCCCCCTTTTACCCCTATGTGTGCACGTCCCTGCATATAGGGGGTTTGTATAGAGGTGAGGAGTTTGCTGTAGCAAGAAGCCTAAAATGTTTGTCTGGCAGATTCGGTGAAGACGAGTTGTGATCGGGAGAAATCTTCATGTTGACCCAGGACAGATGGATAAAAGTGAACAACTCCGATCAGAGAAGACGCCCTTGTGAGTATGTAACTATAATGACTTCTATGTTCTGCAGCACCTGTGTACAGCGCAAATCTACCTCTATATAGGGGTTATTGATCTTTTGTATAGTGGTTTTTATTCAGTAACAATATATCAGTATTAGTCAGCGGTAATGGTAGTGGTCATGGTGTGGCAGAATTATATGTCCCTTGTATTGTGGTGCTTTTAGTGGTATTATTTAGACACTTTAGAACTAATATGGAGTTGTGATATTATTTTATCTTTCTAAGCCTTTCTAAGCCCGGTACTGAGATAAAATCCAGCATGTGCCACAGTGAGGGGGGGTTTATAGACTACAAGCTGTGTAAGGGGCCCCAAAATTTCCGATGGCAGCCCTGTTTCTAGAATTTTGCATATTTACAACATCACAAACTCATTCAAGTCCCCCAAGAAGGCTGGTCGCCCTCCAAAGGCAAATGCAAGAGAGCACAGGATAATGTGGAGAATCTCCATGGGTAATCGTTTCAACACTGCAGCTGGAATTGCTCGCCAGTTCAGCATCATACAGTGTCTCGACGTTTAATAGTATTTGGACTGAAAGCCCACTCTGCAGTGTACAAACGTCTCATTAGTAGAAAGAATCACTAGGCTAGACCTTTCACCTTTGCTGAAGAGCATGTTGTGTGCAGAGGAGAAGTGGTCCAGAGTTCATGTTAGTGATGAAAGCGAGTTTAATTTATTTGGGTCTGATGGGAAACATTATGGGGAAAGACTCAACCCAAAGTGTGTAAAGAAGTCAGAAAGAAGAAAGGTGGAGGAGGAATGGTTTGGGGAATGTTTTCTGCAGCGGGAGTTGGACCTATCATACAGCTACATGGCAGAGTGAATGAAAGTGTGTATCAGAACCTTCTTCCACATCACATGATTCCTTCCTTGCGTTCATCACTCAATCAGCAGCAATTTTCATGCAGGACAATGCCCCCTGTCACACAACAAAACGGGTAAAGCAGTTCCTTGAAACTGAAAACATTGAAACAATGAAATGGCCGCCCATTATATGATCTAAACCCATTAGAAAACCTCAGGGAAATTCTTGGTGACAAAGTTATCTCCAGCACAGATGTGCTGAAGTCATTCAAAGCAAAGGCCTGTACACTTCCTAATGATTGGTGACTGTTGGAACATTCCGAAAATTTACTTAGAATCTTTCTCTGTGCTACAGTCATTGCTGTTCTCTAATTAGGATCATCACGTTTTTTGAAAAATAAAATTATGTAGATATACTTTGGTTATTTTGTAAAATTCTGTTCTAATGGCATGGTGTACCCCTTACAAAAAATCCTTCAAATCATGATCACATTGTAGATTACATTATTTCTGAAAAATTCAAGTGTTCATAAATCATTCTCTAATTTTGATCTCCAGTGTACAAGACAGCCAAAGGCTATCCGGGCATGCTGGGAGTTGTCGTTTTGCAACAGCTGGAGGCACCCTGATTGGGAAACACTGCTCTAAGCTAAAGTGTGGGTCAAGTAGACCCAGATCTCTTGACTATGAGGTCTACTGTAAATGGGAGTCAAGCAGTTTATAGCCTGCTCCAGGGAGAAAGCCAACATGACTAGTAAATAGGGCTACAGTAGAGGAGTGTCTTATCCCTAAGTAAAGACACACACCTTGGGTAAACACTGTTTAGCCAAAGCTTAGTCTGCCTAAATCTGTGTATTGTGCCTTTACACTAGATGTCATTCTTCTGACCTTTAATAAAGTGAACTGCTATAAACCATGTACCAAATTATTATGCATTTACCTAAATAATTGATATAAATAACAGTCAGCATAATTTTCAAGTGATCAACTATTAAGAGTACAATTCAAATTTTATTGAACAAACCACCTAATGATAACAGTATTTTTTTAACATAAAAAACTTACAATGCACTGTTCCGAATTATTACGCACAGTAAGTTTCAAAACACTATTTATATGTTGTAAAGAACTGAAAATTGTCATTTGTTGGGTTTGCAGCGTATTTACTGAAATCAAAAGCTAATTCAATCAAACTTTTAACAAGATTTTAACTTTTTAAACATTTTAAGAGGGCACATTACATTTTACATTGGACCCCTTTTTTGATAGCAGCTTCACAAGTCTTGCATCCATTGAACTTGTGAGTTTTGGGACATTTTCTGCTTGAATTTGTTTGCAAGATGTCAGACTAGCCTCCCAGAGCTGCTGTTCTGATGTAAACTGCCTCCCGCCCTCATAGATCTTTTGCTTGAGGATGCTCCAAAGGTTCTCAATAGGAGTGAGGCCAGGGGAGGATGGAGGCCACACCATGACTTTCTCTCCTTTTTATCCCCATAGCAGCCATTGATGCAGAGGTATTCTTTCCAGCATGAGATGGTGCATTGCTGTGCATGAAGATGATTTTATTACAGAAAGCATAGTTCTTCCTTCTGTACCAGGGAAGAAAGTGGTCAGTCAGAAACTCCACATACTTTGCAGAGGTCATCTTTACACCTTCGGGGACCCTAAAGGGGCCAACTAGCTCTCTTTGATTCCGGTCAAAAACATGACTTCACCACCGCCTTGCTGACGCCACTGATGTCACAGCCACTACTCCATCCATCTGGACCATCCAGGGTTGCACTGCACTCATGAGTGAACAGGACTGCTTGAAAATTAGTCTTCATGTATTTTACTGCCCAATGCAGTTGTTTCTGCTTGTGAGTATTGGTTAGTGGTGGCTGAATAGAAGGTTTATGCACAGTTGCAAGACTATGGAGGACTCTACACCTTGATGTTCTTGGGACTCCGGAGGCACAAGCAGCTTCAAATATCTGTTTACTGCTATGTTATGGTATTTAAGCAGCTGCTCTCTTGATCTGATGCATGGATATGGCAGAAATCCTCCTTAAAGCGTACCTGTCAGATCCAACAAAAAAACATATTTTTTAATATATCCCTCAGTACCTAATCCTGACCAGGTACATCTAATTTTTATGTGTCTAGCACCTTTATTTATTTTTTCATTACACTTTTAATTTAGCTCACTAGTCTGAACTCCTCTCAAAGGTTGGGGGTGTGGCCTCACTGTGCAGGTCTCCGCCCCCTCCCTCAGTATGCTGTCTGCTCACATCTCCCCTAGTATTAGCAAAACTACAACTCCCAGCTTGTCTTCACTGACAGTAGCGGGACACAAGCGGGAGGATTTTTCCTCAAACTATGAGCCCTGCGCTCACAGCTGTCAATCAAGAAGTGTGTCCATGACATAGGTGATGATGCATGGACACAGCAGGACTAGTATGTGTCTAAGCAGGCAGGGGGGGGCAGCTGTTTGATTTGCTTTTTCAGTATGAAATGCTGAAAATTTTCTAATGAAAGCAATTTCAAAACCTATTGGTTTTGCATGCTTTACAACATATCAAAAGTTTTTGTATCTGACAGTGCTCATTTAATGTGACTTAACCCCTTAAGGACCGGAGGTTTTTCCGTTTTTGCATTTTTGTTTTTTGCTCCTTGCCTTTAAAAAATCATAACTCTTTCAAATTTACACCTAAAAATCCATATGATGGCTTATTTTTTGCGCCACCAATTCTACTTTGTAATGACATCAGTCATTTTGCCCAAAAATCTATGGTGAAGCGGGAAAAAAAATCATTGTGCGACAAAATTGAAAAAAAAACGCTGTTTTGTAACTTTTGGGGGCTTCCGTTTCTACATAGTACATTTTTCGGTAAAAATGACACCCGATATGTATTCTGTAGGTCCATACGATTAAAATGATTCCCTACTTATATAGGTTTGATTTTGTCGGACTTCTGGAAAAAATCATAACTACATGCAGGAAAATTAATACGTTTAAAATTGTCATCTTCTGACCCCTATAACTTTTTTATTTTTCCGTGTATGGGGCGGTATGAGGGCTCATTTTTTGCGCCGTGATCTGAAGTTTTTAACGGTACCATTTTTGCATTGATAGGACTTATTGATCACTTTTTATTCATTTTTAAATGATATAAAAAGTGACCAAAAATGCACTATTTTGGACTTTGGAATTTTTTTGCGCGCACGCCATTGACCAAGCGGTTTTATTAATGATATATTTTTATAATTCGGACATTTCCGCACGCGGTGATACCACATATGTTTATTTTTATTTTTATTTACACTGTGTTTTTTTTTTTATTGGAAAAGGGGGGTGATTCAAACTTTTAATAGGGGAGGAGTTAAATGATCTTTATTCACTTTTTTTTTTCACTTTTTTTTTGCAGTGTTATAGGTCCCATAGGGACCTATAACACTGCACACACTGATCTTCTATGTTGATCACTGGTTTCTCATAAGAAACCAGTGATCAACGATTCTGCCGCATGACTGCTCATGCCTGGATCTCAGGCACTGAGCAGTCATTCGGCGATCGGACAGCGAGGAGGCAGGAAGGGGCCCTCCCAGTGTCCTGTCAGCTGTTCGGGATGCCGCGATTAGCCGCGGCTATCCCAAACAGCCCGACTGAGCTAGCCGGGAACTTTCACTTTCACTTTTAGCCGCGCGGCTCAGCTTTGAGCGCGCGGCTAAAGGGTTAATAGCGCGCGGCGCCGCGATCGGCACTGTGCGCTATTAGAGGCGGGTCCCGGCTTCACTATGACGCCGGGCCCGCCATGATGTGACGCGGGGTTACTGTGTAACCCCGCGTTATATCAGAAGAGCAGGACCAAGGACGTACCGGTACGTCCTTGGTCCTTAAGGGGTTAATCTGCACGAACCTGTCTGTGCTCTGAATCACCCACAAATCTCTTAACCCCTCAACGACGCAGGACGTAAATGTAAGTCCTGGTGAGGTGGTACTTAACGCACCAGGACCTACATTTACATCCTATGCATAACCACGAGCATCGGAGGGATGCCCGGATGTCCGCCATTAACCCCTCAGATGCCGTGATCAATACAGATCACGGCATCTGCAGCATTGCGATCATTAAAATGGATGATCGGATCGCCCGCAGCACTGCCGCGGTGATCCAATCATCCAGCACGGCAGAGGTCCCCTTACCTGGCACTGCTGCTTTCCTGGTGTCTTCTGTTCTGATCTGCCTTCCCACAGACCAGAGCAGAAGATGACCGATAATGCTGATCAGTGCTGTGTCCTATACAAAGCACTGAACTCTATTAGCAATCGAATGATTGCTATAAATAGGCCCCTATGGGGACTATTAAAGTGTAAAAATAAAAGTTAAAAAGTTAAAAAATAAAGTAAAAAAAATTTGAAAAACCCCTCCCCCAATAAAAACGTAAAGGGTCCCATTTTCCCTATTTCACCCCCAAAAAGTGTTAAAAAAATATTTTATATACATATTTGGTATCGCTGCGTGCATAAATATCTGAACTATTAAAATAAAATGTTAATGATACCGTAAGGTGAACGGCGTGAACGTAAAAAAAAAATTCAAAATACATGCTAGTCCAAAATAGTTTATTCCCCAAAAAATTTATAAAAAATTGATTAAAAGTTTTATATAAGCAAATATGGTATCGATAAAAAGTACAGATCACGGCGCAAAAAATTTGCTCTCATACCGCCGCTTATACGGAAAAAAGAAAAAGTTATAGGTCTTCAAAATAAGGGGATTTTAAACGTACTAATTTGGTTAAAAAGTTTGCGATTTTTTTTAAGCGCAACAGTAATAGAAAAGTATGCTATCATGGGTATCATTTTAATTGTATTGACCCAAAGAATAAAAAACACATGTCATTTTACCATAAATTGTACGGCGTGAAAACGAAACCTTCCAAAATTAGCAAAATTGCAGTTTTCTTTTTAATTTCACCACACAAATAGTATTTTTTGGGTTGCACCATACATTTTATGGTAAAGTGAGTGATGACATTACAACGGACAACTGGTCACGCAAAAAACAAGCCCTCATACTAGTCTGTGGATGAAAATATAAGAGCTATGATTTTTTGAAGGCGAGGAGGAAAAAATGAAAACGTAAAAATAAAATTGTCTGCGTCCTTAAAGGGGTACCCCGCTCCTAGACATCTTATCCCCTATCCAAAGGTTAGGGGATAAGATGTCACATCGCCGCGGTCCCGCTGCTGGGGAGCCCCGGGATCCCTGCTGCGGCACTGCGCTATCATTACAGCACAGAGCGAGTTGGCTCTGCACGTAATGACGGGCAATACAAGGGGCCGGAGCATCGTTACGTCACGGCCCCGCCCTCTCGTGATGTCACGGTCCGCCCCTTTCAATACAAGTCTATGGGAGGGGGCGTGGTGGTGACCACGCCACATGCCATAGACTTGCATTAAGGGGACGGGCCGTGATGTCACGAGGGCGGAGCCATGACATCACGCTGCTCCGTCCCTTGTATCGTCCGTCATTACGCACAGAGCGAACTCACTCTGCGCTGTTATGATAGCGCAGTGCCACAGCGGGGATCCCCAGCAGCCGGACCGTGGCGATCTGACATCTTATCCCCCATCCTTTGGATAGGGGATAAGATGTCTAGGGGCGGAGTACTCCTTTAAGGCCCAAATGGGCTGCGTCCTTAAGGGGATAATAGTGCGATGATCACGCTCAAGTTTTCATGAAAAATCTAATGTTTTCATACCTCACCCAAGGCATTGAACTATTTCACTCTTGGCCACAGAGAGATCCTTTTTCTTTCCCATATTACTTGAAATTGGTGCTCTGCTTAATAATGTGGAACATCCACCTTTAGTAGTTTTTGCTTAAATTGGGCTCACTTGGCAATCACAGGTGTTCAAGATTGTTTTCAGTGATCAAACGAGCCCTGAGACACAATGCCATCCATGAGTTAAACTGAAAAACAAAATATTTAATCTTTGTGACACTTAAATAGGATTTGCATAATTATTTGGAACAGGCTGTCCACAAGTTATCCACCTGTGTCTGTCTCTGTGTGATCTCTTCCAGCAAGGGAACCCCAAAGACCATCAGCCATCTTATCCCATATCCAAACAATAGGGGATAAGATGTTAGATCGTGGGAGTTCCACCACTGGGGACTCCCGCAATCTCCTCTGCGGCACCCCTGTCAACTCCACTCTGTGCCCAATGACTGGTGATGCCAGCCGCCACGCCCCCTCCATTCACATCTATGGGAGTAGGCGGGATGACTATGTACTAGCCATTACGCCCCCTCCCATGGACATGAATGGAGGGGGCATGACGTGATATCATGGACGCCGCTGCTGCAAGCCCGGAGATCGCGGATAGGGTAGAAGATGTTTTCAGCAGAGTACCCCTTTAAATAGTACAGGAATTTTGGTGGAAGCTGTGACCAGACTTTGATCAGAGGACTACAAGCCTCAGCATTCCCACTAGCTCATCCTTAGTTATTCCATCTGTGTTCCCCCTGGCCTGCCACAACTGCACTTTCCAATACAACAGTATAAAAGCCTACTATGCAATATTCTGTACAGTACTTTTGTCGTATATTGCATTCAGTGGCAGATGTATGCAAAGATACATGCATCAAATGACTGGATTCACTTGTCAGTCAAATATGCTAGATATGCCGGCGGTTATGACCTCACTTTACTACTGCTCTAATGTGCTGTGAATGTGACGTCATCGATGGCAGAATAAACAAACAGGCAAGTCAAGGGTCATGTTGTTAGAATATCTTTGAATCCTATACTCTTTTTGTTTGCTGAACAGCTCTGCTTATGTGCCTTTCTGGTCCATTGACTGTCTGTTATGCAGCTACCATTTGCCATTTCCAGTAAGCGCATAACAAAGTCTAACAGCGGCGAGTCATTCATATCCACTAAGAAGAGTCTCCTCTGCTTATTTTAGTAATGAGTAACCTATGGCATGCATCTGTAGAGAAACATCTGAGACAGATGCAGCACTGTGGATTGTTAAGGTGTTAACTTTTAAAGGAAAACTATGCTGTGTTATAGAAGGCTCATATTCTATTCGATAATAATAATTCAAATTTTTTTTTTAAATGTATTGAATTTCTAACCGTCTATGTATTTGATTGTCTGTTGATCACTACACATGACTACATGACTGTATGATATTATTTGGGATTTTTTTTTTCTAGCTGTTCATGAAATTGACATGCATGTTCTTTAAAGAGTACCTGTCACCAAACAAAACTTTTATTATATTGTTCCTTATGTAATTATAAGATACTTTTTCTATTTACTTGCTGTTAAAATTCTCAACCTTTATATGTTTTTTTATGTGATTGAAAAAACGGCCAAGTCAAACAGTCAGTTTGGTCTTCTCCCGGTCTAGCAGTAGACCAAACTCAGGAAGTGCGAAGCACATCTCTCACAGGCTTCAGTGACATCACGCATGCTGGGGAATGCCTACTTTTTCTTGCCAGGAGCTCACACAATGTGAGCAAGGATGAAGATACGATACAGAGATTTTTAAAGCTCAGAAAATGTTTTTTTTTTTTTTTTTAAAGGGCAGGAGGGGTGTTAGGAGAAGTCAAGGAATATAATTTGAGTTAGTTTAGAAAATATGGTTTGATGACAGGTACTCTTTAATAATCCCACCAATAAACTCTCATCTAATATTTACCTGACTATCAATGATATTAATGCCCTCTACAGTCATGAACCTAATGGGGTTTATGTAACTATTGTGAAACAGTGACAGAGATGGTGGTCAGGGATCGCTATTTCCCCAAGGTACCTGTCATATGTATCTACCATGCTCTCATCCAGGAAAACCTGGGTGAGATATGGGAAATTCAGGATAGCATAAAATCCCCAGAAGAACTTAGCTGTTAATGAACCTTTGGCAAAGTCAGTTTTCAGGCCTGGATTTTTATGGAGCCAAAGGCAGGATGGTAGTGGGGTCTTTCATTCCTTTTCTGGCCAGTCCAGGTTTTCAGTGTGTCCCAAAAGCAGCCTAGGAGCTAAATACAGCTGTTTATTGGGTTTTAAAACAAGATATTACATTTTGCAGGCTGGGAGAAACTTAAACTCTGATCGGAGTTTGTCTCAGGATTTGCAGCCTCAAAGGAAACATTTAAGTAGCCCATTTTGATGACTTTTACTTTGGGTGGCTGGTAGTAAGTCACCTGTATACATATGTGAGTTAGTGCTTGAATAAGCAGGATTTACTTTATATTTTGTGCCTGAATGTAAATCTATCATTTATTTGCATGAGAGCTGCTTAAAGGTGTGATCTATGAAAACCAGTAGGATGTTCTTTGGTAAATTAAAAATAAATGTCCATATATTAGCAATTTTATGAGTGCTGCATGCCTCTAAGAGACGCTTTACTATTTTTGACATTTTGCTTTTTTTGCCTCTTTTTGCACAAGGAAAGGAAGCTGCCTCATATTTATTTTGGGGACATTTATCAATAGTTTTTTTTTTTTTTTTTGCGGGGAGCAGCTGTGTGTTTGCAGTTAGTACTTTTGAAATGTCAAGTCAGTAAAATAGTTTTTTCCAATTACAACCTCCTCATTACTCGTTATTTTATAAATATTTAATTTTAATTGTGAATGTTTTCTCTCTTTTTTTTTTTTTATCAATGTAATATGTTTCTAGAAACATCCCACCTTATGTTCTCACGTGCTGTCCCGTAAGAACCTTGGTGCCTAATTTATATGACCTTTCTATGTACACAGAGTCCGGCATTTATCATTGTAGGTGTAAGTGAAGCATTTTTCTACACCTTTTTTTGTGTGTGCTGGTAATGTGTAGGAGCATCAAATTTCTTAAATGGTCACAGAGCATTTGATAAATTTTGTGCTGGCAAACATTTTCTGAAATTTCTCTCTTCACCTACACCAAAAGCCTAAGCCAAGTCTGGGCTGGTGTAGTTTTAGAGACTTTTCAGTGGCTTTGCGCTTTTTTGGGCCTTTTCACAAAAAAACGTGCAGTTCAAACAACCCTTCCATATCATGTGTATTGCCAAAATCAGTGGATTGCAAATCAAAATCAACATAAATTTATAAACCAAAAGGCACAAAAATTTGTCTAAAGACAATGATAAATGTTGGCCAGAATCCCTATAAAAACATGTTTGATTTAATTATGTAACATGCACCGTCCTGATGAAGGGCCTTGTCCAGGCCAGAAACGCGTTGTATGTGCTACAATAAAACTTTATTTTACCTACTTATTAGAGCTTAGTCTCTCCTGATCTACATGGTCCAGTGCTGCAGAGAATATCCTTTTTTTCACCTATTGCATTATATTTCACTACCAATCGACTGAGGCCAGTGATTGGAAGGATTGTGAGCGCCAGGACCCTTAATATCCACTCTACAGGCAAATGTAGGTGTTGTGCTCTGAGCGCAACACTATAGGGTGAGTGGATTTTTTGCTTTTTTTTAACTGAATCTATCTAACAATACTTCACTAGGGGCGCATGTCTTTCTTTTTTCCTTCCCTATATTTCTGCAAATGGGCGTGAGCTGAAGCTTTAGGATGCAGTAGCCCATGGTGAAGTTTTTCTCTCATCATTATGGATTACTATTAGAGAAGAGGGGGAATACATAGGGGATAATAGTATTATAAGTGATAACCAGCATGGGTTTACAAAGGCTAGAAGTTGTCAAACCAATCTAATTTGCTTTTATGAAGAGGTGAGTAGAAGCCTTGACAGAGGAATGGCTGTGGATATAGTGTTTCTGGATTTTGCTAAAGCGTTTGATACTGTCCCTCATAGTCGTCTGACAGGTAAGTTAAGGGCTTGGAAACTTTAGTTTGTAACTGGATTGAACACTGGTTCATGGATCGTACCCAGAGAGTGGTGGTCAATAAGTCGTACTCTGATTGGTCCCCGGTTATTAGGGGTGTACCCCAAGGTTCTGTACTGGGCCCGCTGTTGTTTAATTTATTTATCAATGATATAGAAGATGGCATTAACAGCTCTGTTTCTATCTTTGCAGATGATACCAAGCTTTGTAGCACAGTACAGTCTATAGAGGATGTGCATAAGTTACAAGATGACTTGGATAGACTAAGTGTCTGTGCATCCACTTGGCAAATGAGGTTCAATGTGGATAAATGTAAAGTTATGCATCTGGGTACAAATAACATGCATGCGTTGTATGTCTTAGGGGGGATTAAACTGGCAGAGTCACTGGTAGAGAAGGATCTGGGTGTACTTGTAGAGCACAGACTTCAGAATAGCATGCAATGCCAGGCTGCTGACAATTGCATATTGTCATGTTTTAAAAGAGGCATGGACTCAAGGGACAGGGACATAATACTCCCCCTTTATAAAGCATTGGTACGGCTTCACCTAGAATATGCTGTTCAGTTTTGGTCGCCTGTACATAAAAGGGACACTGCGGAGCTGGAAAGGGTGCAGAGACGTGCGACTAAACTAATATGGGGCATGGAACATTTTAGCTACGAGGAACAATTAAAGGAGTTACAATTGTTTAGTCTTGAGAAGAGACGTTTAAGGGGGGATATGATAAACGTATATAAGTATATAAATGGCCCATACAAAAAATATGGAGAAAAACTGTTCCAGGTTAAACCCCCCCAAAGGACGAGGGGGGACTCCCTCCGTCTGGAGAAGAAAAGGTTTAGTCTAAAGGGGCAACACGCCTTCTTTACCATAAGAACTGTGAATTTATGGAACAGTCTACCTCAGGAACTGGTCACAGCAGGAACAATTAATAGCTTTAGAACAGGGTTAGATACATTCCTAGAACAAAATAACATTAATGCTTATGCAGAATTATAAAACAACATCCCTTCCCCTTATCCCCTTACACCCTACCCTTCAATTCCCTGGTTGAACTTGATGGACGTATGTCTTTTTTCAACCATACTAACTATGTAAATATGTAAGAGCAAATTTTTGACAGATTTGATTTGGCTGATTTGCCAAATTTTCCCCAAAAATGGTTTCAGTCTGATTATGTTCGTGGTGATTCACTATTAAAAACAGCTATTTCTGGACTACAGAGAGCCTCAATAGGGGTGTAGAACACTTTGCCTTGCTGTAACACGCACATGTCAGTATGACATGCAGATCAGAGGCGTCGCTATTAGAATCACTGTCGCAGAGCGGAACAATGACAGAGCCTGGAGGTGGCATCAGTATGAGGAGACTACATAGTGGCTGAATGACACAGCGTGGAAGTGGCAGCAGCAAGAGGAGACCATATAGTGCCTAAATGACAGCCTGGAGTTGGCGGAAGCATGAAGAGACCATATAGTGGCTGAATGACAAAGCGTGGAGGTGGCGCCCCCATGAGGAGACCATATAGTGGCTGAATGACACAGCCTGGAGTTGGCGGCAGCATATAACGGCTGAATGACACAGCCTGGAGTTTGCGGCAGCATGAGGGGACCATATAGTGGCTGAATGACACAGCCTGGTGGTGGCAGTAGCATGAGGAGACCATATAGCCTCAATAGGGGTGTAGAACACTGTATCACGTTTCAGAAGACAGGAACTCCGGTGGATGTGGATCCGCTGGACCTGTGTGACAGATGACTCAAACCATACCAGGGAGTGGAGTCTAAGGGGCCACTGGCCTTCACCAGAGCCTGCCACAAAGCGGGATGGACTTGCTGCGGCAGGCGGCACCCTGGTCGCTACCCCTGGCACGACTCGACCACACGGGCGGCTGAGGAGATGCGAGGCACAGGAGGGATAAGGCAGCTCATAGTCAGCATACAGGTGGTACAGTAGCGTAGTCAGGACGTAGCAGGAGGTCAGTAGGCAGGCGGCAGAGGAGCAAGGTCAAGTCACAGAGCAAAGGATCAGATACACGGCAAGACAACTCTCAGGAATGCTTTCTCTCAGGCACAAGGCAACAAAGATCCAGCAGGGAAGTGAGGAGGGTGGATGAATTTATCAATGAGCGCACACTTGCCCTTTAAATCTTAAAGCGTCGGCGTGCACGCGGTCTAGGGGACGGGGACTCGCGCGCTGGAACAGAGAGTCAGAGGCGGGGGCAGGAAAAGCACTAGGTGAGTGACAGACTGGGGCTCGCATGCGGGCGCATCCCGCGATGCGAGTCTCAGCCCCGCCGGCAGCAGTAGGTAATGGGACCATGCGCTCATGGCCAGCATGTGCGGCCGGAGCGCATAATGTAACAAATACTTTGCCTTGTGCTAACACGCATAGGGAGTGTGCTGTGTTAGTGAAATAATACTATTATTCAGTATGACATGCAGATTTTAGGCATCGCTATTATCACTGCCACAGAGCATCTGGATGTGGCAGCAGGGAGACCATATGGCATCAAAATTGAAAAGAATAAAGAGATTTTTTATGTAATTTTAATTTAATTTTAATTTATATACATTTTTTGAGTACCCATTCTGGTGATCATCGAGCTAACGGTCCTCCGCCAGGCGAGATACCACCTGTTCCAGGTCCTGCCTCTCAGCGTCCCCCTGACTGTGAAAGTGCGACTGTTTCATTTAATCAGTTATGGTTCATTTGTTATTGCTCTAACCTGTTTCATTGGATTTTTGTGGTAATTCCACAGGTAATATATGATGACGACGTTAGGGCCATAGTCTTGAACAGATTACATAGATTTTTCAAAATTAAAATTTAAGATTTATATTAGATTTCCAATTTTAATGTCCCGGCGTTTACTTTGAACCAATACTGTAAGACCACAAAACCAAATCTAACAAGGAGTAACATGGCGGCACAATGACAGAGCCAAGAGGTGGCAGCAAGCGGCATGAGGAGACCATAAGGTTGCACTATGATAATTTTCTTTGGATTCTTGTGGTAAACATTTCATTTGTTCCATGAGCAGAATATTCAGAACATTTTTTGTTTTGGGGGGGAATAGCTATAAAAAACTGACATGAGCCAGAGGAGACCAAATGGCAGCAGAATGACACAGACTGGAGGTGGCAGCAGCAGTCACGGTAATTCCAGCTCCAATAGTGTATAATTACTACTAGAAAATCAATTTAACAAGGATATAACATAACAGTATCAGAGCCTAGAGGTGGCAGCCTCCTCACAATTGAAAAGATTAAAGATATTTTTTTAAATGTAAATTTAAGATTTTAAATAGATGATGAACATGAAAAAGCATGGAGTAGACGGAAGCATGAGGAGGCCATAAAGTGGCTGAATGACACAGCATGGAGGTGGCGGCAGCATGAGGAGACCATATAGTAGCTGAATGACACAACCTGGAGGTGGCAGCAGCATGGAGAGACCATATAGTGGCTGAATGACACAGCCTGGTGGAAGCATCAGCATGAGTAGAACACATGGTGGCTGAATGACACAGCCTGGAGGTGGCATCAGAATGAGGAGAACATATGTTGGCAGAATGACACAGCCTGGAGGTGGCAGCAGCAAGAGGATAACATATGGTGGCAGAATGACACAGTCTGGAGGTGGTGGCAGCAAGAGGAGAACATATGGTGGCTGAATGACACAGCCTGGAGGTGGCATCAGAATGAGGAGAACATATGGTGGCAGAATGACACAGCCTGGAGGTGGCATCAGCATTAGTAAAACATATGGTGGCAGAATGACACAGCCTGGAGGTGGTGCCAGCAAGAGGAGAACATATGGGGGCAGAATGACACAGCCTGTAGGTGGCATCAGCATGAGCAGAACATATGGTGTAAGAATGACACAGCCTGGAGGTGGCGGCAGAATGAGTAGACCATATAGTGGCAGACTAGCACAGTCTGGAGGTGGCATCAGCAGCATCAGGAGTCCTGAAAGTGACGTGGTGACAGAGCGGTGCTGTGGATGGCAATACCAGTACCCGGTGATGAAGGTGGGTAAAAAAGGAGAACTTGGCATCAGATGTGTGGCATCAGGCGGGAGGCAGGATCAGAATAGTAGCTGAGGCAGGTAGGCAGAAGAAAACAGTCTCTTTTGTAAAACTGTTAATGTGCGAAAGTAAGCATTGAGGATATGCATTACGTAAAAGTAGACTTTTAATCCCTTAAGGACTCAGCGTTTTTTAGTTTTTGCTTTTTAGTTTTTTTCCTCCTTACCTTTTCAAAACCATAACCCTTCCAATTTTCCACCTAAAAATCCATATTATGGCTTATTGTTTGCGCCACCAATTCTACTTTGTAATGACATCCATGGCAAAACGGAAAATAAAAATTCATTATGCGACAAAATTAAAGAAAAAACGCCATTTTATAACTTTTGGGGACTTCCGTTTCTACGCAGTGCATTTTTCGGTAAAAATGACACCTTATCTTTATTCTGTAGGTCACTTATATAGGTTTGATTTTGTCGTACTTCTGGAAAAAATCATAACTACATGTAGGAAAATTTATACGTTTAAAAATGTCTTCTTCTGACCCCTATAACTTTTTTATTTTTCTGCGGACAGGGCGGTTTGAGGACTAATTTTTTACACTGTGATCTGAAGTTTTTATCGGTACCATATTTGTTTTGATCTGACTTTTTGATCGCTTTTTATTCATTTTTTAAAGGTATGAAAAGTGACCATAAAAACGCTATTTTTGGACTTTGGAATTTTTTTTGGCGTATGCCATTAAATATTTTTATAGTTCGTACACTCCCACACTGAATATAGTGATCTTCGTTCACATCCCTGACACTCATTCCCATTCCAAACCCTGCCACCACCACTATAGCACTCAGTACAAATAGCAGGCATTCCGGACAGCCTTCTATGTACCTGGTGTAGCTCTGCCCTTTCTCAACTCCTCTACGTCCATAGCGCTTCAAACATCACTCACAGTTTTCCCCGTTTACACCCGTGCTCTTCCCCATACACACTAGCTATTATCCTCATTAGAAACTGGCAGGGAGCAGCTGTGTGTTTGTGGTTGAAAGTCACATCAGTAAAATAGTTTTTCAAATTATTATCTCATGATTACTCATTATTTTATTAATATTCCATTTTAATTGTGAATGTTTTCTCTTTTTGTCTTTTTTCATCAATGTAATATGTTGCTAGAAGCATGCCACCGCAATGTTCTCATGTGCTGTCCCGTAAGAACCTCGGTGAATTGTCTAATTTATATGACCGTTCTATGTATACACCGTTCTATGTATACATGGAGTCCTTCTAAAACCTGTTTGATTTCATTATGTAACACATAGCACTGTCCTGATGAAGGGCCTTGTGCAGGTCAGAAACGCGTTGTGTGTGCTACAATAAAATTTTATTTTACCTACTTATTAGAGTTTAGTCTCTCCTGATCTCCAATGCTGCCGAGAATATCCTTTTTTTCACCTATTGCATTATATTTCACTACTGATTGACTGAGGCCAGTGATTGGAAGGATTGCGAGCTGCAGGACCATCGATATCCACTCTACAGGCTAATATAGGTGTTGTGGTGCAACACTATAGGGTGAGTGGATTTTTTGCTTCTTTTAACTGAATCTATCTAACAATACTTCACTAGAAGCGCATGTCTTTCTTTTTTCATTTCCTTCCATAAAAATCTTCTAAATGGAATGGTGCAAATTTTTGTGCAAAAGATGTCACTGCGCCAAATCCTAGCCCAACAGCTGGTACAGCAATGACAAAGTCCCCCCTTCATCTCCTTAGGCCATACCGCCCCTCATCACACAAATGCACATTACCTGATTTGAAAATTTTTAAAATTCTAGCATAAAAATTATGATTTAGTCAACTACTGAACAACTGTATCTCAAATTCATTGAAAAAAACCCATTATTCCTTAACCCCTTAAGGACGCAGGGTTTTTCAGTTTTTGCATTTTCGTTTTTTCCCCCTTACCTTTTAAAAATCATAACCCTTTCAATTTTCCACCTAAAAATCCATATTATGGCTTATTTTTTGCGTCACCAATTCTACTTTGCAGTGACATTAGTCATTTTACCCAAAAATCCATGGCAAAATGGAAAAAAAAAATTCGGTAAAAATGACACCTTATCATTATTCTGTAGGTCCATACGGTTAAAATGATACCCTACTTATATAGGTTTAATTTAGCAGGAAAATGTATACGTTTAAAAATGTCCTCTTCTGACCCCTATAACTTTTTTATTTTTCCACATAAAGGGCGGTATGAGGGCTAATTTTTGCTCCATGATCTGAAGTTTTTATCGGTACCATTTTTTTTGGATCAGACTTTTTGATCACTTTTCATTCATTTTTTAATGGTATAAAAAGTGACCAAAAATACGCTTTTTTGGACTTGGAATTTTTTTTTACGAGTACGCCATTGACCGTGCGGTTTAATTAACAATATATTTTTATAGTTCGGACATTTAAGCACACGGCGATACCACATATGTTTATTTTTATTTACACTGTTTTATTTTTTTATGGGAAAAGGGAGGTGATTCAAACGTTTATTAGGGAAGGGGTTAAATTATCTTTATTAACACTTTTTTTTTTACTTTTTTTTGCAATGTTATAGCTCCCATAGGGGCCTATAACATTACATATACTGATCTTTTACACAGATCACTGGCATGTATTAACATGCCTGTGATCAGTGTTATTGGCACTTGACTGCTCCTGCCTGGATCTCAGGCACGGAGCAGTCATTCGCCGATCGGACACCGAGGAGGCAGGTAGGGTCCCTCCTGGTGTCCTTTAAGCTGTTCGGGACGCCGCGATTTCACCGCGGTGGTCCCGAACAGCCCGACTGAGCAGCCGGGATAGTTTCACTTTCGCTTCAGAAGCGGTGGTCAGCTTTGATCGCCACATCTGAAGGGTTAATACAGGGCATCACCGCGATCGGTGATGTCCTGTATTAGCCGCGGGTCCCGGCCGTTGATGGCTGCCGGGACCGCCGCGATATGACACAGGGTCACCGCGTGACCCCGCGGCATATCGCGGGAGCCGGCACAGGACGTAAATATACGTCCTTCGTCGTTAAGGAGTAAATTTCACATTTGTCTTTAGATTCACAATCTAAGTCTTTACAATACTTAGTAATACTGGTATAATAGAACTAAGTCTAAAATACATACAGTAATAGGGATCACATTAAGAGACACATCTCATGATGGGTAAAAGCAAAGAGCTGTCTCAAGACCTTTACAACCTAATTGTTGTAAAACATAAGAATTGCGTTGGTTATAGGCGAATTTCCAAGCTTCTGAATGTTCCAGTGAGGAATTGTCCAAAAGGTAATGACAATTTGTGGAGAGCTTTAAAAAGATCGTCTGGTACAGTTGTCTCATAGAAAGCAGTAAGTAATGCACTTCGCCACCATGGTCTGTATGCACAATCACCATGCAAGACTCCATTGCTGGAAAAAAAGCATGTTGAAGCTCCTATAAAGTTTGCCACACAATCTTTGGAAAAGCCAGTGAAATGTTGGGAAAAATAGTGTGGTCAGATGAGAGCAAAATGGAACTGTTTGGATGCCCTAATACACACCATGTTTGGTGGAAAAATGGCACTGCACATCACCCGAAAAACACCATACCAACAGTGAAGCTTGGAGGTGGGAACATCATGGTGTGGGGCTGCTTTTCAGAAAATGGTACTGGCAAACTTCACATAATTGTAGGAAAGATGAATGGGCAAATAAACAGAGACATTCTTGACAAAAATCTGTTGCCATCAACCAAGATGATGAAGATGAACCGAGGGATGACAAGAACTAAGGGCTGACATTTCAGACAATAATCCCAAACACACAGCCAATGAAACTCCCAAATGGTTTCAAAGAAAAAAATAAGCTGCTAGAATGGCCCAGCAAATCATCTGACTTATATCCCATTGGAAATCCATGGAAAGAACTGAAGATCATGATTCATGAAAGAGGCCCACAGAACCTTCAAGATTTGAAAATTGTTTGTGAAGAAAAATGAGAATGGACCAAAATCCCACCAGAGCAATGTGTGTGACTTGTTTCTCCATACAGACGCTGTCATTCCCAACAAAGGTATTACTTGGGTCTTATTACTTAGGTTGTTACCAACATCTAGTGAAAATGTCATGTCAACAGCACCTGGAAATATATTTAGAGAGAAAATTGGGACGTGTTCAGTACTTATTTCACCCTCTGTATATACTGTAATGTGAACATAATTAAGCAGAAATAACAACAACATAATTAAGAGAGATAACTTGAAGATCCTTTGGCCTCTGTAACAGCAAAATCTGTAACAGCGCTCCCTCTACCTAATATGTGCCATTCCGTAGTCTTCTTATTAAAGGGAATCTGTCAGCTGTATTTGCTTCTAAGAGAGCTGCAGACACAGTTGGATAAATGTTAAAGTATAAAAGCAAAATTACGCCTTTCCTCTGATGGTGATTGCCAAACTTATAAAATCACCTTTTCATTTTTAAGAAAGTTTCAAGGAGGTGGAACCAAACTGCTCAAGTGCCACAGCCTGGAATCCCTCCTTGCTTGTCCTTACCTCCCTACTTGACTTACATGCAGGCCAGGCTATGGCACTTGAGAAGCTCAGTCTCACCTTCTTGACACTTGGCTTAAAAATGAAAAGCCAATTTTATATGTTTGGCAACCATCATCAGCTCCGGGAAAAGTTTCCTTATATACTCTAACAACTATCCAACAGTGTCTGCAGCTTTTAGCAACAAATACAACTGAGAGATTCCCACAAATAGTGCATTAGATGTTATGACCAACATGCATTCCACATTGCTTTTTGCCCCTTTAACTATGTAAAAAATAGCTGCAAGCACATATTCTTCTATCCTCCAATGACTGCAGTATAGCAAAAAACTATATTAAATGAAGGAATAGAGGTCTTATGTCTGATAGAACAAGCAGACTAAAATGTTGCTTTATGTTGTGCTATTACTACAAAATCTTGGACACCAGCACCACCATGCCTGGATAGTGTTTTGGCCTTGATTCTACTTACACAAAGCAGATGTTTGGCAGCAGATTGCAAACCGCAATTGAAAAAGGGATACTTAGGGCTCTTCCTAAGAAGAGGCAATACTGACTTAAAGATGACATTGTTAAAAAGGATGCCTTACAGTATATCTATATTAGTGGATAAAATCAGCTTTGTCATTAATGTAGTATTCCAGAGAATATATTTTTATACAAGACTTGGGGGCACTTGTAAAAAAAAATAAAAAATAAAAAAAACATATACTTATCTTCTTCGCTCCATCCCCCATCGCTATCAAAGTATAGCCCCCTCTGCGCTGTGCTTCCCTGTGTCTGTGTCGGCACAAGGACCTGCCTGCTCAGCAAATCAGTGGCCACAGTAATGTCTCGCCTTAGCCACTGATTTATTATGACCACCAATTAAATCTATGTAAGTTAACATCCAATGACAGAGCCCCTATTTTTTATACTGTAACCCTCCATGTTAAGTTTCTGACAAGTGTTACATTGTTTATTATTCTCACTGTTTACAGTTAATGCAAAGGATGTAACAGAGTGTTTTACTGTGCCTTTACTTGTTGTGTAAGTGTAATTGGATTTGCTGTGGTTACTGTTTGGCAACATGGCAGATGTAGCTATTAGCTCAGAGACTTAGGGCTAGAATAGGAAACCCTAAGCTAGACCTTGGCTGATAAATGTAGTGACAGATGATGATTTTATGTACAATTTCCCATGCCAACATAAAATGTATATATACACAACTATGCACAACTATGCGTCATTATCACCAATGGCAACAGTGGTTAAGTACTGGAATGGTGTGCTCACCTTTCGGTGTTGTACTTCAAGCTGTAAAGGAACTGGATGTGGATCCTCTACCTGTGTGGCTGATGACTCGGACCGTATCAGAGCCTGCCGCAAGGCAGGATGGTCTTGCTGCGGCAGACGACACCCAGGTCGCTACCCCCAACACGGCTCGACCACACAGGTAACTGGGCAAGGCAAGGTACCGAAAGAGGAGGCTGTAGCATAGTCAACGTAGCAGAAGGTCAAGGCAGTGGCAAAGGTTTGTAGTCAAAAAACATAGCAGGAAAGTCTGGATACACGGGAATGGCTAAACAGGCAATAGGGAACGCTTTCTCTCAGGCTATAGGCACTGAAGATCCGGTAGGGGGGTGTGGGAGGTGTAACAACTCATAATGTGCTGTCAGGTGCTTTTACTTATTATGGGCGTACTGGTCCTTTAAATTTCAATGCTCCGGCGCACGCGCCCTAAGGGACATGGACGCGCGCGCGGGAGCTGAGAGAGTGAGCTGCAAAAGCGGGACGAGGTGAGTGATAGGCCAGGATTCGCATGCGGGCGCATCCAGCGATTCAAATCCTGACCCCGCCAGCGGTCGGGGACACTGCGCTCACGGACGGTGCTTGCGGCTGGAGCGCAGGGTGTAACACGAGCACAACACCGGAAGTTGCTTTGTAACACAACTGTGGTGTTGTCAAAGGGGTGCAAACCAGCATCGATCCCTTTTCTACAACTTGTAAATATGGTGGTCAGAACATCAAAAAATATTTATTATCCAGAAGAAAGAATGATGTATCAATGACGCTCTCCCGGTAAATGTGATAGTAGATAGAGTAACTGATAAGGACAAGTAAAATAATAAAAAAAACATATATAGTTTTATGCACCACACATTAGATATACAACGGACAACATGCTTCGAGGGGCGGGAACCCCCTTTTCTTCAGGTTCTATTATAAAATGTGTGGTTTTCCTGCAAGTTGGGGGTTATACAGTGAAGAGTGCAGTGTCAATCAGTGGGTATTTCCTGGGCTGTGTAAAGTGCCGCCACTGTTTCAGTGGTGATATCTACAGACCGCCTGGATGCTATCTATTGTAGATGTGGAGTGTATCTTCTGACTAGGCCTTCAAGTGATTGTTCCACGTGATTCCCAACAGTGGTAGCTGGAGTGAGAGTGAGGAAAAAAAGACTTCTCATACAGGAGGGGACTATCCAAGACATCAGTGAATAGCTCTGGAATAATGCTGAACTGCTACCTGAAGAGGGATGGCAGACAAGTGGCTGTGTAGTAAATCAATAAAGATATGTCTGGTCTGAAGGGACGGAGGCTGTGGAGATGATTCCCCTGGAATAAGGGATAGAGTGTTATTACCACACCACTACCACCAGTCTGCAGCTGCCTTTTGAGAACTGTACACTTAACCCTAAAAGTTTTCCAGGGAACAGCAAAGGTCATGCCTATTATGCTCCCTACTCCTCTTGGAAGTATACCTTCCAAGATGAGAGGGGGGTTGGGTGCCAGTAAGGATTACTGACCAATAGCTGCACAATGTCACCGTAACATCTTGCAGCTGTTGGTCATAAAGTGCTATATGGTGTGGTTTCTCTTCCATTAATGAGCAAGACTAGTATTTGCCCCTCTCTTTCCTTTAGATATACTTCTGAGACAGGCAGGAAATGAAAGTATAAGCCAGGGAGCAGAAAAGATCAACCCATTTAAAGTTCCTCTATGGAAAACCACCAAGAATTGTGTGGCTGTGTATATGATAAAGTGTAACTATTGTTTCAGATTGGTCTGAATGTTGAGACCCCCCCCCCCCCCATTGCTAGAACAAGCAGGGGAGAGGGTTCAGCTCAGTTTCTCTTTGTTGTCTCTAAATCTATGGGTCTTCATTGAGCACTGAGACAGCAGAGAGAAGCATACGGAGAGAGAAGCATCAGCTGAGCACTTCTCACTGCTTGTCCAAGCGATCGATGGAGGTTTCACCACTCAGACCCTCACCAATGAAAACTTTCACATGTTCCGATGACATGTCAAAAGTATTCTGAAATGTCAGTTAAACTTAAAGTACCCCTATGAGTAAAGCCTGCTTGAGTTATTTCAGGGGTCTGTGTCTGTCAAGTTATTGCTAATGCAAGTATTGGGATGTACTATATGTTTTACCTTGGCCTAAGAATTTGCAGTAACTTTATAGGCATGACATAGATTCAACATAGACAACATAGATTCAACCAATAGGCAACCATTTCATTAAAAATGATCACTGTGGACTTCCGGTTCCGGCGCGCGTATGAGCAGTCGCTTCTAGAGGAGCTCCGTGCTCACCCCCGCTGTTTAACCCTCCATATAGCTTGCAAATCGCATAGTACGGATGGCAGAGTTGGCCTGTCCGTGCTCGAAGACACCGGCACCGGATGGAGAAATGTATCCGCCGCGGCGGAGACCCGGGAGCTGACCCACCCGCGCCCCGCACTTCCCAGGGCATGGTGGCCTTCAAGATGGCGACGGAGGTAGAGTCCCGCTCACACCAGAAGACAACCTCCTGTACCAGCGTGGTACAGGAGATGGAGGAACAGCTGTCCACAGCAGCACTCGGTGAGGTGGGGGAGTCCCTTACACGGACATGGTGGCGGTGGTGGCCCGCATCTTACTGCCGGAGATCAGGGCCTCAGTTGAGGCGGCCATATCTAATACCATACAGCAGATTCAGAAGGAAGTCTCTTCACATACCTCACAGCTAACAGAGTTGGAGCAAAGGGTCAGCTGTCTGGAGAATGAAGTGTGTACCAGCAACGCTGCGGTACTTACTCTTACCAGATCAAATGTTTTCCACAAAGAAAAGGTTGAGGATCTTGAAAATCATTCTAGGAGGAATAATTTGAGGATTGTGGGATTGCCAGAGTCCATTAGGCCTAATCAGCTGGCTCAGCTCTGTGCCAGGGAGCTGCCAGAGGCTTTAGGGCTGATGGGACCTTGCATGGTCGAGAGGGCCCACAGAATTGGACCGCCTGTACATCTGACTACTCAGTCGCCCGCCGCAGATACCAGACCCCGACAGGTTATAGTAAAATTTCGAAATTACGCTGACAAGGAACTCTTATTGCGCACCTTTAAGAAATCCAAATCTCCACTGTTGCTCAGGGGCCAAAAGGTTCTTCTCTTTGGGGACTACTCCATTGATGTTGCGAAGCGACGCAAGGCTTTCTCGACTGTCTGCTCATCCCTGGTGCAGGCACAGATCCGTTTCATCCTCCAATATCCTGCAAAGCTAAAGGTCTTCTTTCCCAACGGAAATTCCGAGACTTTTACATCTCCGGAGGCAGCGGCGGCTAAATTATCCACACTGCAGCTACAGGAGGACGGATCGCGCCTGACTCAGAAGAGACGCCGCATGGATAAAGACAAGGACTTGCCGGTCCCTGCTCCACCGACCTGACTTTTCTCTGCTGCTCGCCTTATTTAGTACAGTTTTGTTCATTCCATTTTTCTCCTCGGTAGCCGTATTGATGCTGTTCCAACGAGAGTGAGGGGAAGTTACCTCTCCCCCCCCCCCCTTTTTTTTTTTTTTCATATTATTGGCGTTGCTTACTGTTATTCTGCTTACTGTTATTATGGTGCTATTATGCATGTGGTTTGCCACCTCAATGTTGCTGGGCTTTTTCTTATGTCCTATTTATCTTTCTTACGGTTGAGTACAATAGCTCACCTCATTGTCTAGTTAGAGTTATGTTTCTAGCAGAAGCCTTCGCCTTATACCATCACTAGACATGAACATGGCCACTTAGGGGGGATAGTTCAGGGATGGGGGTGCGGGGAGGGTCTGCTTCCTCCAGTTTTTAGTGGGCTGGGGTGGGGGGGGGTGGGGTTTATTCCTCTGTTTCTATTTCTTTTTTTTGGGGAGAGGGAGGTAGTAGTGTGCCTCTTGGTATACGCGGAAGAAGTGAAGTCTAGGTGTAGAGTTAGCACTACTTAGGTAGAAGGGGTGTTTGTGGAGGTTTAGAGCTCAGTGGTATCCTGATGGGTACTGTTTTGTATGTATATGTTTACGTCTGTGTGCGTCTTCTTGTCTTATTAGTTCTTCTTCTTCTTCTATTCTTCTTTCTCCCTTCTCTATTCTGCTCCCTTCCTCGCTCTGGTGGTGCCCTCTGTCCCGGTGGCCAGTCTCTTGCCCATTTGAAGCCCCCTTAATCTGTTTCCATAAGAAATTAGTGTCATGGAACGTTAAAGGACTGAGGTCCTCGGCCAAGCGCCGCATGATACTAAAACACCTTAAAAAGCTAGATGCTGATGTGGCCTTGTTGCAGGAGACGCACTTATCTGAGCAGGACTTTCCCTGTATGAGGCAAATGTGGGTAGGGGAGGTGATGGGTTCGCAGGCGGTGGAGAGGAAGGCAGGGGTTCTGATCCTTTTGCATAGGCGCTTACAGCACAGAGTGGTTTCGCAGGAAAGTGATTCCCAAGGTCGTTGCTTTAAATTGGTCATGGAAACTCCTGCTGGCACTTTAACGGTTTATAATGTATATGGCCCTAATTCTTCTAACCAATCTTTTTTCTCTTCTCTTGAGAAGACTAATCTGTTGCAGGAGGACTCGCCTAGCATCATACTGGGAGGAGATCTGAACACTGTGGCGAATACGGCAGAGGATAGGAGGAGACCACAGGGGTTACACACGGGGCCTTCCAGAGAGGAACATGTGCTACAAAACTTACTCACGTCCACGTCCTTGACAGATACATGGAGGTATTTTAATCCCACGGGGAGAGAGTTCACACACTACTCACAGGCTCAGAATGCATGGTCACGGATTGATTATATTTTGATGTCCCGAGGTCTGCTGATGAGGGTTGATGAGGTGGAAATTGGTGACCTGGTCGTTTCGGACCATGCCCCAGTGTGTTTGACACTCCTTGATGTAGTACCTAGGGGTACCGACATACTATGGCGTTTTCCTGGGTACCTGGCAACTGATGCAGATTTTCAGGATAACCTGAAGGGTTGGTGGATGGATTATGAGGCGACTAACGCCGAGACCCTATCTAATCCGTCCCTTTACTGGGAGGCTGCGAAAGCAGTCATAAGGGGTAGGATCATAGGATACGTTGCTGCTAAAAAGAAGAAATGTAGAGCTAGTTACACGTTACATTCTGTCAGGTTGAGGGCAGCTTACACAGTGTTCACAAATTCCCCTTCCCAGGTTAATAAGGATGCATGGGTGGCGGACAAACAGTCCTTTGAGGCTAGTATGGAGGCATGGGACATTTTATACAGGGACCAGAGGGCCGTGGATTTATTCAAATTCGGAAACAAAGCGGGCAAGTTATAGGCCAAGTTGGCTCGTCCACGCAGGCAGGGAGAGTATATCAGCTCTCTTCTTGGCAGTGATGGCACATTACACAAGCACCCTAGGGGCATCAACACGGTGCTGCACCGTTTCTACTCAGACTTGTACGCCAGGGATGACACAGATGACGAGGCGGGCCGTCAGTTTTTGAGGGGTTTAACTCTGCCGACACTGTCTGCAGAGAATAATACACATCTTAATTCGCCCATAACGAGAGAAGAGGTCCTTGAGTGTATTGCAGGCCTGAAGAATGGCAAGGCTCCGGGCCCCGATGGCTTCGGGAGCGAATTCTATAAATCACTGGCGGGGGAGTTAGCGGGGCCACTGGTAGAGGTATTCAATGGGTTTTTATGGGGGGATCCCATATTACCGTCCAGTAATAAGGCCAACATCAAAGTCCTTTACAAACCTGGTAAGCCACCTGAGAACCCAGGGTCGTATAGACCCATCTCATTGATCAACCAAGACCTGAAGTTGATGGCTAAGATAATGGCAGATCGTCTGGCTTCGTTCTTGCCTTCCCTGCTGGGTCCACACCAGACCGGCTTTGTAAAAGGTAGATCGGGAGTGGCTAATATTAGATCAGTCCTGGCAGCACTAGAGGTTGTGGGTAAGAGGGGGTATTGTCCAGACCCGCTCGGCTTATTGGCCATTGATGCGGAAAAGGCGTTTGACAACGTCAGCTGGGCGTGGCTGGACAGCGTCCTGGATAAATTTGGCCTGGAGGGACCTTTTAGAGTCTTTTTGTCATCATTGTATAGGGAGCCGAAGGCTTGTATATACACTCCTGGCTTTCTGTCAGATTACATAAGTTTACAAAAAGGCACTAGGCAGGGGTGTCCCCTTTCACCCTTGCTCTTTGACTTAGCATTGGAACCTTTGGCAGTTTTTTTGAAGAAATCCCCAGCATACACGGGCATTCAGGTTGGGAACCAGGAACTGAAGTTGGCGTGTTTTGCAGATGACATGCTTGTATTTATGGGTACACCGAATACACAATTACCAGACGTTCTGGACATCCTGAGGGAGTTTGGCCGCTATTCAGGGTATAAAGTAAACGCCTCTAAGTGCCAATTACTGTACTTGGGTACGCGTAATCATAAGACATCAACTGCTCTAGGAGTGGAGGTAGCCCCCAAATCTATTACTTATTTAGGGATTAAACTAGGTAGTAACCCCATGTCTTTGTACAACCTGAACTATACCCCTTTATTCAAACGTATAGAAAGCGAGTTGATACGGTGGCAGTCCCTCCTGTTATTCCTCCCGTTATTTGGTAGGGCTCATTTGATAAAGATGGTGAGTTTAGGTAGACTGCTTTACCCCTTGCAGATTGTGCCCATCCTGCTCCGACACATGGATGTAGCTAAACTACAATCGGCATTCACTACCTTCGTATGGAAGGGCAAACGGCCCTGTATCGCTTACAGAAAACTGTGTCTGTCTGTTCAGGAGGGGGGCACACAGTTGCCTGACCTACGCCTCTATAATTTGGCAGCTTTGTTGTGGCACGCCAGGGATTGGATCCTGGATACGTCTTGGTTCTCCAACACCTCTTTAGAAAGATTGTTGTTAGACCCTTGGGACCTCAAATCTATATTACATGTACCCTACGCGGATCTCCCACCTGGGATTAAGACAAGCCTACTCTTGAAGGACACTGTTGGTGCGTGGAAAGCGGTTAGGAAGATATATGGTTTGCCCTATATCATGTCTAGCTTTCTTCCTCTCTGGAACTCTCCGGCTTTTCCCCCGGGGACAGGGGGTGGTGTCTTTACAGAATGGAACAATAGGGGGCTTAAATATGTAGATCAAGTGTTCTCAGAGGACGCAGGTAAGATCCTTGATTGGGACTCCTTGGGGCAAAAGTTTGGTCTCTCTGCGGGGCATTACTTGCATTATATGCAACTTAGAGCCTATGTTTCTATGCTACCACGGAGTCGGGAGTACCTCTCCAGGGAAGCTGTGTTTAAAACTTTTATTAATCCCACTGTTGGCCGACTGTCTTTGTCTGCTATCTATCTGAACCTAAAGAGGGCCACGCTTCGGTCTCTGGGAGACTCCTTGTTTGCCTCATGGGGGGAGGAGCTGAGTATTTCAGACCCGCAGTCTAAGCTATTGATAGGCTTACACAACGTTAGGAAGGCCATATTGAACGAATCTTGGAGGGAAACACATTTTCGCATACTACATAAAGCCACTTATGCATTTAATCTGTCATTTAAGGATGCACCAGCCCATTACTTACGAAGCTGCCCCAAGTGCGACCTAGTGAAGGCCTCTCTCATGCACGCCCTATGGGAATGCCCACTACTACGTCCACTTTGGACCTCTGTGCAGGCATACATTAAAAGGGTGTGGAAGGTGGATGTTCCACTTTCGCCCTTAGCCATGATCTTTCACTACATACAGAGACAGGATCTAGAAGACGTGGGAGGTTCGGTGGCGGTAGTCAGAGGGGTGCATTTGATGTTGCTCTCCACGGTTAAAGGTCTGCTCAGACAGTGGTTACAGAAAGATCCCCCTACATTCCAGCAGGTGATTGACATAATGAAGGGTCTTCTTTTCCTTGATAGGCTGGACACACTACGTGATACAGAGAAAAGAGCCAAAAGATTTTTTCACACTTGGCAAGCATTTATGGAGGATGCGTATACACCCAGTGAGCTGCCCGATTTAATGAAGGAGTTTTGTGACTCCTCCTGGTACTGTAGAGCAAGTCTGAGTGGCTCACTGGGTGGTCTTAGAGTTGGCTGAGTGGCTCGCTGAGTGGTCCTGGGGTTGACTGAGTGGGGGGGGGGGGTGCTGTTTGGGCGAGGATTACTTACTTACCTGAATTCAATCTAGATTTTCTTTGCTAGTTCTCATTCCTTCTTTCTTCTTTTCCTCTTTTCCTTTCTTGTCAATCTTTTCCCTCTTTTCTTGCTTATCTTCTTTTGTCCCTTGGTCTTGTGGTTACATGTTGTTTGTTGACATTGTTATCCCAGGGAAAGGGTTCTCTGGATGCTGGGGGTTGGTGATAATTGGCGAGTTGTTGAGGGGGGAGGGGGGATGGTGGGAATTAATGAGTTCCCTTAGAATGTCGATATGTTACTGAATGTATTAGCTATCGCTCATGATCGCTACAGCACATCTCTTTTTGTTTGCCATCGCTCATCTTGACAGCCTCACCTGATAGTATGCACATATCTCCCATATGATCTTTTGGTTACCATGGAACGATGCCCATACAGGAGATCTCTAGGTTTTCCGTGACTTTCATATACATGCACCTGTTTACCTAAGGACGCATTCTAATTTATTCTCTATGAGGGTGAGAAATAGCCATTGTTCGCTTTTATGTTAAATTTCCAGGCATCTACTATCGTAGGAAAATGTGCTGTGCAACGGAGAGTGATCCTCCTGTTTTATTGTAGTTGGATTATTGAGTATTTGTGCAAACTATGCTCTCATCTCATGTATGTTATCTTTTATAACTTCAATAAAATATTGTTTAAAAAAAAATGATCACTGTTGTTTAATTCAATAATTACATTGAGATTTCTAAGACAGTGCACTACATAGGGCAGAATAATGGCTGTAATGGGACAAACTGAACTGGTTCTGCTTTATGTGATAAACTTGGCTTGCTTTCTAGAGATGGCAATGACAATTCTGGCACCATTAAGTTGGGCAAAAACATCAATTTTTCCATCTTTGCTTCCATCTCTGGAGGCCTTTTCTTCTCCGACACATCTGCTCTATAACCAGCAGTCATTTTTCTTTAACAATTGTCATGCTTTTCATTTTGTACAAACAAATCAGCATTTTCCTATTCCTAATTTTCATATTAAACATGGATCATATGTTGGACACATGAACAGCGTCCTACTGAGTAAATGCTTGAAGCAATGTGAGAGCAAAGATAATAAGCACACGGTTAAGAAAATCAAACTGAATTAACCAAAACTGCAAGGTCATGGCGAATAATTCCAAATGAACTGCAGAGATTAGCACATTTCATAAACACATTTTGACAGAAAACATGCTGCAGGGAGAAAAAGAATTATAGGGGGTAAAATTATAAAGGTTTGTGAATATTTTGTCGCTTTACCTCTGTTATGAACCTAATAGTTTAATGATGTTTAAGTACATATAAAGTAAATAGTTTAATTATTTTGTTTCTGTTAATCTAAATATGTTAGCATTTTTGTGCTTATTTCGTTTTTATTCTATCTTTATAGTGGTTGGAGCTGCATGATATACAGCTCAAAAAAACCTGCGTAGACATAGAGTTAAAATTACCATATTGCCTACTGCAAGGCAGCCTACTGTATACTAGTTATACACTGAACTCAATAATAAACCAGTATGCAGTAAGATTCTATGCTCCCCAAAGTGGGAATTCAAGGCAGAAGGATTTATATTGTCTAACTATATCTCTATTAGGACTCGTCCACAGTGCTGAATTTCCGCCTTCTAAATTCCTCCATGGAATTCTGCTTGCAGCACAGTCCCATTATTTTCAGTAGGATTCTGCAGCACCATTCACACAATAGACCTGCAAAAAGAATGAAATGTTCATACTTTTTATGGAATTCCACCGATACTGCATTGCCATCTAGGGAGATGGGGCACATCAGTGCCATTCTTCCATAAATTAATTCAGTGCAGACAGAATCTCTACCAAAAGTAGAGATTCAGCAGTGTCAATGGGCCCTTATAGTGATTGACTCTCTGTATTAGAAAAAACTGTGATCTGATGAATTATGGTAAAATATTGTGGGAAGCAAGTTGGCCGTGTAGCTGCATTATGCTGCATGCTATGTAAACAATGTCCACCAAAAAACTTGAACAATGGTTGTATCTTGGCATATTAGTACAATGATACTTATATAGCTTGAAAAACCTATATTCTAAAAGCATCTTAAAGTATTCTAAATTAATAGAAGAGATATACTTTTATCTAAAAGCCAGAGCCGGGAACAACTAAAGAGAGCATTGCTTCGTGTATGTCCACGTGTTAGATAATCCATTGATTTCAATGGAAGCTGTGCGCTAGCACTGTGTCCAGTAACGTTGTAGAGTAATTCAGCTTTTGCTAGCTCGTTCCCATGTAAGCTACAGCTGATCGCTGCAGCCTGATATGCCAAGAGGATAAATTGGTTGTAAAGTGATAATTTTATTTGCGCTTCTGAGAAACTATATTAAAAAATATACATATTGAGTTAAGTTTTATTTTCAAGAATATTATGAGAAAGCAAAATAACTTAACAGAATTTCCAATGGATTGGATGTTGGATTTACACACTCTTGCTTGACCAATACATGACCATAGAAATTAATCATTAGATTTGATAATGTTCAGAGAATGCTGTCCATATTATAGATCTATTTTTTTGACTGGCATAAACCCTGTAAGAGTCAGGCAATATGGCACAAAATGTTTAAAACTTTTAGCCAAGTGATGAAAATAAAGACTTAATAGTAACTGTTTCAAACAACTTCCTTCCATACAATAGCCTATGCAATTTCTAAGATAATAAGAAATGACTTCAATTATCAAACTGCTGTTTTCAGGGGAATTCTGTCTCTAAAAGCAAAGAGACCAGAAAGGGACACAGGAAGTGGAAGCAGGGCTCAGTTTAGTGTCATTACTCATTTGCAGCAGAAAGTCTGTCCTGTGTATATGCAAGCTAAGCCTGTTTGTCTCCTCCAGAGGGTCTATGTTGTCCCTGAAAGGGAAATCAAGACTTCCCTCTTATTTCTGACCACCCATAAAGTTCTAGGCAGCTTTCCCTTGTGTAGCTTGTCATCATTGTGTGGTAGCCCTTGGGGGGTGTATGGTAGGGATGATATGATGTTGATATATGAGGGGTTAATATTAACCCTGTCACTCGTGACGCCAGGGTGTGGGCTGGTATGCTGAATCTATGTTCCGGCCTATCGCAGCCCTTCCCAGAAGCGATCGGTGCAATGAAATGACTGAAGGTCCACAAGCAGATTTCACTTGAACTTGAATAACTTTACTGCAGTGCTTGCAATATCCAATGCATAGTAACAGTCTCATATAACAGTTCTTAGGTTGCTTAGTGACTGGCAGAGGTGGCGGACCTTGCATTAAACTTGTAGTCTCTGAATTTAGGAAGTGATGTGCAGATCCGACCGGATTTAGGGGAAATATTGGGTCCGGTGATACTGCAGAGTGCTTAGGGGATGACACACTCTATAATTTAGATCATTCAGCCTTTGCCGAAAGAAAGAGAGCGAGAAGATGGCCGCTGCTCCTTTATATGTGCAGGGGGCGTGGCGATTCTGATTGGTCCGAACATCTGCCATTCACCAGTACATGGTGTGATGGGATTACTGACATAAGAGAGCCTCCAAAGGTCCTCAAGCTAAAACCATAGAGTTCACCTTGTCACATGACCCGCGGGTCCTGCAACGCTAATAGAAACAGGTAATTAACCATTTATATACAGAAATAATACTATATACATTATTCTATGGACAAATTAGAAAGCTATATACTATAATAGAGGCGACTAGGGGCGAACTGACTAACAGAGATTACTAAGTGCTAGGGACTCTGGCTACGGGGACCCATATATAAATAAGTACCGTATGAAATGCGGTACTGGGACACAACAATTATTAATATCATAAGCAGCAGAAGCGGTTCACTGCTTAGATCAGGGTTGCTTTTGTTATGTAATCCCTTTCTTGCTGTGATCCTGTTGCTGTGAGTTTTTTTTTAGCTCACATAATACCTTGAAAACCCAGTGCTTCCATAGCCCTCTTCTCTCTTCCAAATGCTATCTATAGTTCTGTACTGTACTTAATCCTACCCCAGCAAAGTGCCAGCCTGTTCAGTCCAGAACACTTTCTTCAGCATTATAACATGTCATAGCAGAGAGGAGAAGGTGCTCTCTTGTTATTGGCCAGTGGAGTAAGGAAAAGGCATTCCAGGTGTGGTAAACATCCCAGCTCTGCTCCCGACACCTGATATAAATAAAATGAGAAATAGCTTTGCACCATGGAAGGGACTCTTAGGGGCTTAATAACAGCAGTAACATCATTGAAATCACCTTGGCACTACTCTAAAAGGTTAATTTAAAATGTTTACATTTTTTGAAAGGGCAGGTACACTTTAAATTCTGTGTAAAGTTTATCCAGGGATTGATACAAAATGCTGCTTATTATTTGTAGTCCTCTGTTGAACACTTCAACAAGTTTAATTTTACCAATGTATAATATATTATTTTCATTAGTTGTATTGGTTCAAAGTTTGGTCCCTCTCATTGATTTTTCATGATAGCACAAACTTTCTTTTTTCCTGGTCCAGCAAATTGACTATGTGAAATGTTACACAGCCTAAAATGACTTGAGCTGAGTTTATTTTGGAGCAATTCCTTTTTGACAAAAAATAATCTGGACAGATCTGGAAAGTCAATAATTTAGTATATGTAAATTGTTGTAAGGTTGTACAAGTGGGGTGGACATGGATGACAGGGGGGAGGACATGGGTGAGAGGGGGGAGGACATGAGTGACAGGGGGGAGGACATGGGTGACAGGGGGGTGGACAGGGGTGAACAGGGGTGACGAGGGGTGGACAGGGGTGACAGGAGGACATGGGTGACAGGGATGACAGGAGGGTGAACATGGGTGACAGGGGGGTAGACATGGGTGACAGGGGGTGGACATGGGTCACAGGGGGGTGGACATGGGTGACAGAGGGTGAACAGGGGTGACAGGGGGGGTGAACAGGGGTGACAGGGGGGGTGAACAGGGGTGACAACGGGTGGACATGGGTAACAGGAGGGTGAACATGTTTTATAACATTATTACGGACAGTGCACACACCTGACATCCTAATTGACCATGGTGTGGGATGAGTATAGACTGGATCGGTGTATCCCAAACAGGGTGCCTCCAGCTGTTGCAAAACTACAACTCCAAGCATGCCTGGACAGACTTAGGCTGTCTGGGCATGCTGGGAGTTGTAGTTTTGCAACAGCTAGAGGCACCCTGGTTGGGAAACACACTGGACTGGCGGGGGTTTGAGGGGGGCTAGACATGGGTGACAGGGGGGGGTAGACATGGGTGACATGGGGGGGTAGGACATGGGTGACAGGGATGGACAGGGAGGTAGACAAGGCGGACATGGATGACGGGGGGGGTGGACATGTGTGACGGGGGGGGTGCAGAGGGTGGACCTGGGTGATGGTGGGGGGGGGGGGGGGTTGGACAGGGTTGAGAAGGGGTAACAGGGGGGGGTGGAAAGGAGACGGTAATCTCACCTCACATCAGCCCGCGCAGCTATCAGTTCCACGGCAGTCCGGCGCAAATGCAGCTTGCTCCGCCGTTGGGCACCATTTTCGGCTCACTGCGCGGCAAGGGGGAGGGTCATGCAGGGGACGCAGGAGGACGCTGTGTGCGCAGTGCACACGCAGGCTTCCCTTCCCCCTGCGCACAGGCCGGGGCAGGACATTTGAAAAAATAAAATAAAATGTCGCCAAAATCACTGCTTGAAGTTCACGATGTAGGCGGCCGCGAGGCCCCCTTTAGCGCGAGGCCTTAGGCGGCCGCCTATATCGCCTAATTAGAGAGCCGCCTCTGGTGAGGAGTCTAGTGAAGTGTAAAGAGAGGAGTCTCGGAGTTGAAGAGCTGAGGAACAGAGAGAGGAGACCTGAAGGAAAAAGCCTAAAGTCTGCAGCTACGCCAGTGCTTGGGGAAGAAACCAAGTCTTCAGGCAGTCAGAATAAAGTCTCTAAACCCAGCAGTTGCACCTACTACAAGTCTCAGCAAAGTGTCAGGCTCCCCAGATTATACTTTTCACATCCCTCTGCACTAAAGTTTGTACTGTCAAGGATTTGCTAATTCCTGCAACGGTAAAGATAGTTGTCCATAACCTTGCATTGGTGTCATTCTTGTCCTGGCACTTGGCCCAGTAGAAGCAATGTCATTCTTGGACTGTGCAGGTTAATGGTGCCCTTGCGTTATGAACTGCACCCCTATGTTCAATCACCCAATAGCCAGTGCCCTCCACACATGTATTTGTATACAATAGAGATTATTTTTATTTTTATATTACTCTATTATTGTCTTTGTTTACTCATGTTGGTTTTCATATTTGTCATTTTGAATTGTCATATTAGGCCCCTATACTGGCAAAGCTTTTTAAACAGTGATTCAAATTTACGATACACATCATTTCCCCCCCTTACATGTTTATTTGGGTATACAAAGCAGGAATAGGGCAACTCTACTACATCATTACACAGCATGTAAAGCCCCCGAAAATGCTTTTGTCTATATGTGGACTTCAGAACTCTGACCGGGCTATGAACAATTATGCATGCTCTCTTGCTCTATGACATTTTCCTTTTTTCCAGACCTGGCTGCAATACAGAAAAATTTGAACAAGTAAATGAGATCCTTGACTGCTAGGGCATATGCCAGAAAAATGGTGCATTGTGAGAAAATGAACACACACGGGGAAGACTGGCATAAAGGATTATTGCGGACAAAGGACAATAGCTAAAGAAGCAGACCTATCAAGGCAGATTCCCTTAAGAAAATGTGCAGACTACAAGTACCAAGCAGAACACATTGTGAAATTCTGATACATTTTTATGTTTTGTTTTTTTTATAAAAATGATGAGATTGGAAAGCTTTTCTGATGTACAATGATGTAATACTGTAAGTTAACTTAGATGAAGTAAAAACAACAAATGAAAACATGAAATCACAGATTTATGTTGCAAAAAAATGATTATTCTTATACTCTGCTCGATGTTTCTTAGACCATACAATATGTCTACATTTATCTTCTCGCTGTTGAGCGCTAAGGTTAGCTATGGTTGGAAGTTCCATAAACAGTGATAGAGGTGGAGGATGTGCATGTGCACCGCCAATCCATTCACTTGGAGTACAAATGACCTCCGTTCAGTGTGGGTCTCAGGGGTCAGATCCCCACCTATCAGTGATTGCCTAAACTTTGGATTGGGGATAACTTTTATTCTTGGGATAATAAGTGTACATCCAGCGATGGTCCAGCGGCAAGATAGCTTTAAAATTCCCAGGGGACTTCTGACCCTGAGACTTGCCCCGAGACTACTGTGATCTAGATAAGTACCGTATTTTTCGCCGTATAAGACGCTCTTTTTCTTCCCCAAAACTGGGGGGGAAAAGTCGGTGCGTCTTATACGGCGAATACAACCCTATCGCGGCGGTCCCTGCGGCCATCAACGGCCGGGACCTGCGGCTAATACAGGACATCACCAATCGCGGTGATGCCCTGTATTAACCCTTCAGACGCGGCGATCAAAGCTGACCGCCGCGTCTGAAGGGAAAGTGACACTAACCCGGCTGTTCAGTCGGGCTGTTCTGGACCGCCGCGATTTCACCGCGGCGGTCCCGAACAGCCCGACTGAATAGCCGGGTTAGTGCTTACAGGACACCGGGAGGGACCTTACCTGCCTCCTCGGTGTCTTCTCCTTTCAGGGATCCCCTGTATGGCCGGCGCTCTCCTTCCTCATCATCACGTCGTCGCGTACGTGCGTCGGCGTGCGTAACAACGTGATGGCGGCGACGGAGAGCGAGGATACCCGGCCTGCAGCAGAGACGTTCCGGAGCGACGGGGACGCGGCGACAGCGATGGAGCGAGATCCAGGGCAGCGGTGACGGGTCCGGAGCGGCGGGGACACGTGAATATTACCTCCTATGCATCTGCGGACCTCCAGATGTTGCAAAACTACAACTCCCAGCATGCCCGGACAGTCAATGGCTGTCCGGGCATGCTGGGAGTTGTAGTTTTGCAACATCTGGAGGTCCGCATGTTGAAGACCACTATTGGGTTCAAAATCTTTATTTTTTTAGATTTTGCCCCTAAAAATTGGGTGCGTCTTATACGCCGGTGCGTCCTATAGGACGAAAAATACAGTATTTGCCAGAAGTCCTATGTAATTCTATAAAATCTGCAATTCCGTTTCCAGATAACACTAGTCTCGGGGCACGTCTGAAGTTTTCTGGGAATTTTAAAAAGATATCCTCCACCCAGACAATCTCTGGATGTATGATTTAAAGGGGTACTCAGGTGGAAAACATTTATTTTTTATTCAACTGGTGTCAGAAAGTTAAACAGATTGATAAATGACTTTTATTAAAAAAAAATCTTAATCCTTCCAGTACTTATCAGCTGCTGTATACTACAGAGGAAGATCTTTTGCATTTGAATTTCTTTTCTGTGGGACCACAGTGCTCTCTGCTTACACCTCTGTTTTTTTTCCAGGAACTGTCCAGAGCAGGAGAGGTTTGCTATGGGGATGTGCTTGTACTCTGGACAGTTCCTGACATGAACAGAGGTGTCAGCAGAGAGCACTGTGGTCAGACAGAAAAAAAATTCAAAAAGAAAGGAACTTCCTCTGGGGCATACAGCAGTTGTTAAGTACAGGAAGGATTAAGATTTTTAATTAGAAATAATTTAAAAATCTGTTTAACTTTCTTGCAGCAGTTGATTTAAAAATTGAAAAACTGTTTTCCACCAGAGTACCCCTTCAAGCAGCAGACACTTAAATGAAGCTGCTGAGTAAATCTTTTAAATCAGAAGTTACCAATTTCTCATTTTGTTTCTTCACTTAAAGGAAAACTGTCACATATTTTCTCCCGCACTATCCACATGTACTGGTGGATAGTGCGGGAGACGCTGATTAAAAAGAGCCCTACCTTGGTCTGATCCGCGCCGCCGTTCGCCCGCAATTGTAGTTTTAATCTCTATGTATATCATGCTGTAACTGGCAAAGGCGGGGCTTCTGCGGGCTAACGGACACTGATGTCAGCGCCGCTCATGAATATTCATCCCTCCTGTTCTCCCTCTCTTGAGTGGCGCTGACATCAGTGTCAGTTAGCCCGCAGAAGCCCCGCCTTTGCCAGTTACAGCAGGATATACACAGAGATTAAAACTACAAGTGCGGGCGAATGGCGGCGCGGATCAGACCAAGGTAGAGCTCGTTTTAATCAGCGTCTCCCGCACTATCCACCAATACCGGTGGATAGTGCGGGAGAAAATGTGTGACAGTTTTCTTTTAAACGTACCATAGTTATTTTCAATTTCATGAACAATGACACTATCTATTAAGAGGCAAAGCTTCCTGCGTGAGGCCCAACACCATATCACATTACATTGCTAGAGATGAGTGCTGTAAAGATGGAGCAAGATGCTTTGTCTTCTAATGCACAGTTATATATGGTGGGGAAAATGGTGCCACCATTCAGGTGTTCAGGCATTAAATTTATATGAGTGTAATTTAGGAAAATTGCATGGTGGTGCATGGTAGTCATTTGTTTAAAAAAAAAATAAATAACATTGGAGGGACCCTAAATTTAATTTAACATAATGTGGCTGGGTCATTGCTTATTGTTTTGGCTAAGACCTATACCTGTTCATCTACAGCAGTTTTCCAAAGTGCCGTCCTTAGTCTTTTAGTGGTAATAAAATTGTAGTAATGCCTGATGCTATCACCATAATTATATCACCTGTAACAGACAAAGAAAATCCTGAAAACATTATCTGTTGGGGGTACTTGAGGACCGAACTTGGGAAACAATGACAATGTTTTGTTATGACATCCTAAAAGCTTGCATAGGGACATGAAAATAATACTTTTAACATTTAGACTAAGTAAGGGGATTGTGGATAGTAGTTCATGCATGAGCCTAAAATCAAGTGTCACCTCTGTAGCCAGTCTAATAAAAAAATCTCTTGTTTGTCAATATAATTGTAGTATTCTAATACACTGCTCAAAATTTTTTTTTAAAAAACTAAGGGGACACTTAAACAACACAATGTAACTCCAAGTCAATTACACTTCTGTGAAATCACACTGTCCACTCAGGAAGCATCACTGATTGGCAATCAATTTCACATGCTGTCATGCAAATGGAACAGACAACATGTGGAAACTATAGGCAATGTGCAAGACACCCCTGATAAAGGAGTGGTTCTGCAGGTGGTGACCACAGACCACTTCTCAGTTCCTATGCTTCCTGGCTGATGTTTTGGTCACTTTTGAATGCTGGCGGTGCTTTCACCCTAGTGGTAGGATGAGACGGAGTCTACAACCCACACAAGTGGCTCAGGTAGTGCAGCTCATCCAGGATGGCGCATCAATCCGAGCTGTGGCAAGATGGTTTGCTGTGTCTGTCAGCATAGTGTCCAGAGCATGGAGGCACTATATGGAGACAGGCCAGTACACCAGGAAACGAGGAGGAACAACCCAGTAGCAAGACCGCTACCTCCACCTACCAGCCCTGCAAAATGAGCTCCAGCAGGCCACAAATGCGTATATGTGTCCACTCAAACGGTCAGAAACAGACTCCATGAGGGTAGTATGAGGGCCTAACATCCACAGGTGGGGGTTGTGCTTACAGTCCCACACCGTTCAGGATGTTTGGCATTTGCCAAAGAGCACCAAGATTGGCAAATTCAAGATTGCCACCACTGGCACCCTGTGCTCTTCACAGATGAAAGCAGGTTCACACTGAGCACGTGACAGATGTGATGAGTCTGGAGATGCTGTGGAGAACGTTCTGCTGCCTGCAACATCCTCCAGCATGATCGGTTTGGCGGTGGGTCAGTAATGGTGTGGGGTGGCATTTCTTTGGGGGGCCGCACAGCCCTCCATGTGCTTGCCAGAGGTAGCCTGACTGCCATTAGGTGCGAGATGAGATCCTCAGACCCCTTGTGAGACCATATGCTGGTGCAGTTGAGCCTGGGTTCCTTATAATAAAAGATAATGCTAGACCTCATGTGGCTGGAGTGTGTCAGCAGTTCCTGCAAGAGGAAGGCATTGATGCTATGGACTGGCCCACCTGTTCCCCAGACTTGAATCCGATTGAGCACATCTGGGAAATCATGTCTTGCTCCATCCACCAATGCCACATTGCACCAGAGACTGTCCAGGTCCGGGAGGACATCCCTCAGGAGACCATCCGCCACCTCATCAGGAGCATGCCCAGGCGTTGTAGGGTCATACGGGCACGTGGAGGCCACACAACTGAGCTTCATTTTGACTTGTTTTAAGGACTTTACATCAATGTTACATGACATCTGTAGTGTGGTTTTCCATTTTGATTTTGAGTGTGACTCCATATCCAGACCTCCATGGGTTGATAAATTTGATTTCCATTGATAATTTTTGTGTGATTTTGTTGTCAGCACATTCAACTATGTAAAGTCGAAAGGATTTCATATGATTAGTTCATTCATTCAGATCTAGGAAGTGTTGTCTTAGTGCTCCCTTTATTTTTTTGAGCAGTGTATAACTCTACAGTTTTTCTTAGCCAGGCTGTTTAATTTCTGGCAGTAATAGTAGATAAGTATGGCAATGGCAAAACGTAAAACGCGGATAATCTAAATAGATTGTGAGTGGCAAATCATAGTTTACATAACAAATTTGAAGGGTAATCAATAATAAACTTGCGAGACTGAAGGCAATGACAATGTGCACTGTGGACTACGAAATTTTTCTTTTATTTTGCATGACTTTGTATCACAAAATGCTATAATTCATCCAATTACAAGACATAACCATCCAAAATCACTTGCCAGAGTTTTCTGTGCCAAGAAGGATGCACTTGAACAGATCATAATTTATACTGGCAGCTGGACAGGCTCAAGATGTGTGACGCATGAAACTGCTTTAAGAAAGTCACCAATCTTTTCTTTTCGGGAATAAAACGTCTCTCTTCTCTCTCTGGTCAGGCAAGGTCAAGCTAATTAAAATGTTCCTCACTGCGGATGGTTTTGCCCCAGGAAAAGAGATTTGCTGTACCAGTGGGATTCAAAATCATTAGTCAACAACTTCTCAAACTTCAATCAAACTAATTAAAATTATTCCATTACACATTTTTTTTTCTTTTGGAAATGGTCGGTAATCTAAAGGACAGATCACAGAGATCCTGTGCCGGTAACACTAAGAGGAAAGTCATTAAATCCTTGACTGCGTAATAAATGAGGCTTGTATAGTTGTAAAATTAGTGATGCAAAATAAGTGATGCAAGCCCATATTTAGGAAACAAAAGCCTTTCAAATATTATTAATAACTCCTATAAAAATAGCAGCATATGACATAAACTCTGAATTTGATAAAAATCCTATTCCATAGTTTTCACTGTAAGGAAAGGCTAAGTAACAACTCACCCAAAGGTCATTATTGACACCATAAGGGTGGACATCTGACTTTGTTAAATATTCTTAATTGTTTTAAACAACTTTTAGTAATTTCTAATGCAATTGTAAATTACTTAAATTGAATCCTTATCCAAAGAAAAAAGCCCTGAATTCTAAACCACTTTATGTCTTACTTCTCTGTAAACTGCTGTCCACTGTCTGTTAGGGGAATCCTGTCTCTAGCAGCAGAGAGACCAAGGTAGAACACAGGTAGTTGGGAGAGGCTTAGCAAGGACTATCTGCAGGAGAGAGGGAAAGAGCCTTACAGGTAAATCAAAGCTTCCCTCTCATCTATTATCAACCACAATTTTCTGGCCAGTTGTCCCTTGAGTAAATACCCATGTTTGTACTACTGTATGTATACAATGAAGCCTTCCAAATGTAATCCCCCCTCCCCTCGCTCTAGTCTGCAAGCTTTTCATCATCATCAGCAGCAGAAAAAGCTCAATGCTTAGTGTAACTGCTTCCATGCTGTGCTGCTTGTTTCCTTGCTGACATAGCACTGTATACATCCAATCCAATGCACTGTGTAAATCATCTACCAGAACAGTTTCAGCTTGTTCAGTTTTTCAGCACTTTCATCGCCACTATATCATACCATAACAAAGAGGAGTAGGTTCTGTCCAGTGATTGGTCAAATAAGTAAGGGAATGGAAGTACCTGTGTAAGTGCTACCAGTCCAGCTCTGATCTAGCCCTATGAAATGAGTGAATGATAAATAGTTGTGCAAAAAAAAAATGTAGCACGGCACTGCACTGTCCCAGTGTGAGGATATGGATAATAGGTGGTAGTGGACCCCTTAATGTGCTAATGGTGGTGCTCAGATCACAGATAGAAGTTCATATGCACTTGAATGAAGATGAAAAGATCGGCGACTCACCACTTGTAGCTTGCAGAATTTTTTCTTTATTAAAAAATACTCACAAACATATAGCGGGGAGAGAGGGTAGTGCGGGGGGACACTGGATAGCGACCAACTCCGTTTCGCACAGACTATGTGCTTCCTCCGGCCATGTTTACCATACCTAGACTGTGGTTAAATACAGGTGAGTAAGGTGTGCTTCCAATCACAATGCGGAACACGAATCATGTGACCCAATGATGTGGATGGAGGGGGAGTGTCACACTTACAATTAAAAGCAGGCAGCCAAATCTGTACGATCATTTAACCCCAGAGCTCCCGTCGCGTCAGTCTTGATAATCCATAGTGTTTCTGCGCGCAGGACCCGGAGGTCAATACGATCGCATCTACTTGTCTGTATTTTCTGTAGGCCCAGGAACTGTAGTGTCTCTGGGTTATTCCTGTGGGTCTCTTTGACATGTGCATTAAGGTGCATCGCTCCTGGCCTCCCCATCCGCATTGCATAAAAATGCTCTCGCACACGTATGCAGAGCTGCCGCCTTGTTTGCCCAATGTAAAAGAACCCACACGGGCAGATAATCGCATATACTATATTTGTAGTTCTACAGGTAATAAGCTCATTAATAATGTGATGGACAGCCCCTAGTCTAATGTACTTAGTTTCTCGGCTGAATTTACAAAAATTGCAATTTTTACATTTGTAGTTGGCTGTAGGTAGCAATTCTAGTTGTGCATTATGAAGGAGACCTGAACCATGCAAGTTTTTTTTTTAAATCTTGTGAAAGTACACATGCTCTATAAAATCTGAAAACCCATATCTACTATCTTTGGAAAAAAATATAGAATGGCCACATCATCAAATGTTACCTCAGCTTTTCTACTTATTTAGCAAATACACAAATCACAGATATGCCACAACACAATATTTTTGTAATAGTTGAACATTCTGACTTTATTAAACATACCTCAAACGTATAGAAAGTGTTTTTGTAAGGGAATGTGAAAACATCAACAAAAATATCCAGTTAGGACTTTGTTGTTCTTCCTTACAGCTTTCATGGCACCTGAATTCATGGAGGCACGAACTTCACTGATGATAAACAATATTCTACAGCAAGTTTGTTTGCAAGGATTTTTCTTCATACAGCGATAGAGAGATTAAGTTTGCAGAACGAAGTCTTGTCAAAGATGGATTTTTTTTTATTCCCTCCATAAATTTTCACATTGAGATGAGGACAGTTTGCTGGCTATGCCATTGAGCTGATATGACTTTCCTGAAGAAAAGCTTTTAACTCTCTATGGCATGATTCATTATCATCCTGAAAAAAATGCTTCATCATCAAACTTGTTTTCTGTTGCAATGAGGAATGTCCAAAATTTCTATGTTTAAAGAGGAAGTATGGTACATAAGTACTTATCTCTATCCACAGGATAGTGGATACATTTCTGATTATGTGGGTCCGACTGCTGAGACCCCCTGCTATCTCCTGCCCGGCATCCGAGCTCTTCTCATGCACCATGATGGCATAAAGCGGTGGTGACACCATCATTTCTATAATAAAGCTGAAGATACACAAGCGATGTATCGTCGGCTCTCTCATAGAGATACATGGAAGGACGTGATGGCAAACACTTTGTTCCATGGTCTACAGTAATTCGTGGAGGTTGCTCCGCGCATGGTGAGAGCTGGGGCACCAGGCCGGAGATCGAGGGGGGTCCCATGTTTAAACATTTATGTGGATAGGGGATAAGTACTCATGTACTGGAGTTCCCCTTTAGTCGTGCATTGACTGCTGAGGTAATGATTGAAGGAAAACATATTTGTTTTAGGGGTCATCTTTATATTTTTCATTAAAATCGTGGGTGCGGGGATTTTTTTTTATACTGACTACACTTTTTACCTATTTGATTTTTTTGTTAAGCATTATATATAGAGATGAGCGAATTGAAGTTGACGAACCCGAATTCGTTACGATTTTCATGAAAAATTCGATTTGCAACGAATGCGAATAGCACAGCGATTGGATCACGCGAATCGCTTCATTAAACTCCATTTTACAGCGTTCCAGGCTATTGGAGACCTAAGATGGCAGATCCACATGTGAGTACATGGGGCAGGGGATTATGGGAGGGCGGGAAACAGCGTCAGGAATGAAGGTAGGCGGGCTGACCCTGAATCACATGTGAGATGCAGCCTATCAGTGTTCACTGACCCCTGTGATGTCACAGCCCCTATATAATCGGCAGCCATTTTGCCTCTCTTCATTTCGTCTATGCACTCAGATGGAGAGGACGAGACTGCGTGTGTGTGAATAGCTCATACCACAGCGTTACACTGCAACTGCTAGTCACATCAGCATTAGGGAAAGACAGGAGTGCAGAGTGCTGTGCTGTTACACTGAGAAGGATCATTGATTGCTAAACCTCCTATTCACGTTATTGAGCATTGCAGCAGAGAGGGGCAGATAGCTGTCAGCTGCCTCATACAGATCTCCAAGCTGCCTGAACTTTCTGAAGCATCTTATCTCCTCATTTTTCAGCCCAATTGAGTTTTTTTTTCTCCACAAATCTTCTGCTGCTCAGAATTGTGTGACAGAGTGCAATTTAGGGTTTAATCCCTGGATTTTTTTTTTTGTGGTGCTGCACTGTTGGGTCCTGCTGCTGTTCAGAAATATGTGATTGTTCAGTGGACTGTAGTGCATTTGTACAATTTTGTACCTGTTAATCTGTCAAGGGGCTACATACTGTGCAAGTCCAAACAATAGTATTCACCGGCTGTTTTTTTTTTTAAATAGTTTTTTCTGCGTAGAGTTACACATATATAACTTCCCTCATCAGTGCATACCGCATAGGTACATCCAAGTATTGTACCATTCAGTACCTGTTAAGCTGTCAAGGTGCTCCATACCGTCAAAGTCCAAACAATAGCATTCACCGGCTGGTGTTTTACAAAAATACAGATTTTTTCTGCATATAGTTAGGCATATTACTGCCCTCATCAGTGCATACCGCATAGGTACATCCAAGTATTGTACCATTTAGTACCTGTTAAGCTGTCAAGGTGCTCCATACTGTCAAAGTCCAAACAATAGCATTCACCGGCTGGTGTTTCACAAAAATACAGATTTTTTTCTGCGTATAGTTAGGCATATTACTGCCCTTATCAGTGCATACTGCATAGGTACATCCAAATATTGTACCATTTACTACCTGTTAATCTGTCAAGGTGCTCCAAACCGTCAAAGTCCAAACAATAGTATTCACCAGCTGGTGTTTTACAAAAATACAAAGTTTTTTCTGCGTATAGTTACACATATTACTGCCCTCATCAGTGCAAACCGCATAGGTACATCCAAGTATTGTACCATTTAGTACCTGTTAAGCTGTCAAGGTGCTCCATACCGTCAAAGTCCAAACAATAGTATACCCCGGCTGGTGTTTTACAAAAATACGGTGTGCAGAAGGGGCTTCATCATCATCAGGAGAAGAGAGTTGCAGGTTGCCCTTAAGGCAGCAAGGCAGTAGCAGGGTTGGCAGTCAGCGTGGTAGCAGGAGTGGAAATTCAGAAGCCAAACGTGCTGGGGGGAGACCACCTGCTTCGCGGTAGCCTACCTTTCCGGGAGGTAGTGGAACAGGGGTTCCTGGAGACGGCGCCAGTAGCAGTCAATTAGTGCGGACTGCGGGTGGGTAAATCAGCTACTCGGCGGTGTGGAAGTTTTTCATAAGGCATCCGGAGGAGGTTCACGTAGCCACATGCAAGATCTGTCGGCAGAAGGTGAAGCGTGGCCAGGGTCCCAATGTCGGCACCACGGCCCTGCGTCAACACATGCTTCGCCACCATAAAGCGGCCTGGGAGAACCATGACTCCGATGTAGTGGTCCAGCCTGCTGCATCACCCAGTGGCCATCCGCTCCCTCCTTCATCCAACTAAGGCTCCACCACCTCAGCCGAATGGAGCTGTGTGTCAAACCCTCCTTCGGTCGCTCCTGCTTCTCCCACTTTTAGTCGGCCATTCCACCAACAATCCATTGGCGAAGCCATGTCCAAGAGACAACAGTATGCGCCCATTTATCCAACGGCGCAGAAGTTGAATGTGCTCCTGTCAAAGTTGCTTGTGTTGCAGTCCCTCCCTTTTCAAGTGGTGGACTCTGCACCTTTCAGAGAATTGATGGCTTGTGCCGAGCCGAGGTGGAGAGTCCCAAGCCGTCATTTATTTGCGAAGAAGGCAGTACCAGCCCTGCATAAGTTTGTAAAAGAGAAGGGGGGCCAGTCCTTGAGCCTGTCGGTATGTTCAAAAGTGCACGGCAGCGCCGACGTGTGGAGCTGTAACTACGGGCAGGGACAATACTTGTCTTTAACGGCTCACTGGGTAAATGTGGTTCCTGCACAGCCACAACAGAAACTTGGACAGGTCACACCGCTTCCTCCTCCACGCTCTCGCTCACAGGCAGTTGGTCCTGTTACAGTGTGCAACGCCTCCTCCTCATCCTCCACCGTGTCCTCGGCCTCCACTACACGTCCAAATCTCGGTGGCCCTTCATTGTACCATGTGTGTAGGGCACGGCGGTGTCAAGCTGTTCTTCACATGGTTTGCCTTTGTGAACGGAGTCACACAGGGGAGGAACTGCTAAAGTTCATTTGTAAAGAAATCCGAGTATGGCTTACTCCACGAAATCTGGACATGGGAACCATGGTGACCGACAACGGAAAGAACATTGTGTCCGTGCTGCGACAAGGAAGTGTGAAACATGCGCCCTGCATGGCACACGTGTTGAATCTGGTTGTCAAGCACTTCCTCAAGTCTTCACCCCATTTGCAAAACATCCTGAAAATGGCAAGGAAACTGTGCATGCACTTCAGCCACTCGTACACCGCCAAGCACACCTTCCTTTAGCTGCAGCGTTAGAACGGTATCCCACAACATAGTCTTATTTGTGACGTTGCCATATGTTGGAATTCCACCCTCCATATGTCGGACAGACTATACGAACAAAGAAAAGCCATCACCAATTTCTTGATGATCCAAGCAGATAGGCGTACTCCCCTGTGTAACTTCAATGTGAACCAGTGGCAGCTCATACGTGACACCTGCCGTTTGCTGAGGCCCTTTGAGGAAGCCACATTATTTGTGAGTCGCCTGGATTACGCCATGAACGACTTAATTTCACTCCTACATTTCCTACAACAAATGATTGAAACCATGGCTGGTCACGGCAATGGAGACATTGCGCCTGCATTTCAAGGCTACATGAGCCCGGTGGGGGCTGAACTGGAGGAGAAGGATGATAAGGGGCAGAGCGGAGCACAGTTTAGGTTGGATGAGATGGCCGGTGTTTCTAGTCTTCGAACAGGAGAGGAGGAGCAGGAGCAGCCAGAGGAGCTGGAAGGTTATGAGGAAGTTGAGACAGAGGACCCAGACACACCGTGGCAGTATGCAGTGGAGATGGAGGCAGGTAGTCCCTCTGAGTCACTGGCGCAAATGGCACGATGCATGCTCAGTTATTTGCGTAACGACCCCCGAATTGTCAAAATTCGTCAGCGGGATGACTTCTTGATCTCCACCTTATTAGACCCTCGCTACCGTCCCAAAATGGGGGCCTTTTTTTACACCAACTGAGAGGGAAGACAAACTGACCTACTACAGAGAGATTCTACATAGTCAGTTGGCTGATGCCTATCGGCCATATGGTCCATCCACTCGCAGGTCTGACTTGGGGGGCCCTCTGCGCTCACCTTCCACTGCCATGGTTGCTGGGGAGGGGAGGGGTGGCAGGAGCAGTACAAGATCAATCAGCAGCAGCCTGAGTCTACAGTCACTGATGAGTAGCTTTCTTCACCCGCATAGTGAAGTAACTCATCAGCAGCAGGTAGACATGGAGCAGGACCTGAACCGGCAGGTGGTGGCATACCTTGACATGGCCATGCCAACAACCATTGAAGATCCGCTGGACTTCTGGGCAGCCAAACTTGATTTATGGCAACAACTAGCAGAGTTTGCCCTGGAAAAGCTGACCTGCCCGGCCAGTAGTGTGCCATCAGAGCGGGTGTTTATTGCAACCGGGGCCATAGTCACCCCAAGGTGAACTCGTCTGTCCACTAAAAATGTGGAGAGACTGACATTTGTCAAGATGAATCAGGGATGGATCAGCCAGGATTTCCAGCCACCAATGCCAGATGCCTCAGAGTAGATTGACCATTTATGGTTGGTTATGAAACCCTCTTGGGTTATCAATTAGGGTTATGAAACCCTCTTTGGTACTGCGATTGCCTGCTCCTGGCTCATCCTGTGTCTTTCAGGAACTACTTGCCTCACTGATGCTTCTGGCCTTGGGCCTTTAATTTTCGGATGTTTAGCAGTAGCTAATATATGCTTGATGCAAATGTCAACATTAATCTTTAAATGTAAGGGGTTATGAAACCCTCTTGGGTACTGCGAATGCCTGCTCCATACTCATTCTGTGTCTTTCAGGAACTACTTGTCTCCCTGCCCTCAGGCCTTGGGCCTTCAATTTTTGGATGTTTAGCAGTAGCTAAATACATGCTTAATGCAAATTTCAACATTGATCTTTAAATGTAAGGGGTTGGTTATGAAACCCTCTTGGGTACTGCTCCTGACTGCTCCTGACTAATTCTGTGTCTTTCAGGAAATAATTGCCTCCCTGATGGCTCAGGCCTTGGGCCTTCAATTTTTGGAAGTTTAGCAGTAGCTAATACATGCTTAATGCAAATTTCAACAATGATCTTTAAATTCTCGGTGCTCTGCTAGTGCCTTCTCCTACCCCGCCGGGGCCGATCCGAGGACCTCACTGATCCATCCAATCGGTAGTGGAGACATGCGGTGTGTACAAAGGGCAGGGACTTAATGAACCCGAGCTTATGACCCGCACTTAGTTGTGATTCTTCTTTCCTGGCAAATAATTGCAATCCCTGATCCCTATCGAGAACAGGGTTCAGCGGGTAACCCGCACCTGTCGGTGAAAGATAGACACACGCTGGTCAGTTCAGTGTAGCGTGCGATTTTTTAAGTAAAATTTTCAAAAAAAATTATACGCAGAGGGATGAACTCTGCTTCTTTATTTCATAAAAAATAATTTTTTAGAAGAATGTCTTTTGGTGGTCCACCGTCCTGCATTATAGAGTCTTCTGGACTCTTGGATATGCGCTTGTTCTTAAACAAAGGTACAAAAACCAAAAATGTCCGGTCAGGGCTATGGAGACGTTGCGCCTACATCTTACGGCCACATGAGCCCTGTGGGTGCTTGTGAGATTAGGTCCTTTGTACCCACACGGCGGAGTCCGGGACACAAATTTTGATTTAAATTTCAAATAAAAAAATCACACATTTCAATGGTCTCCTCATGCTGCAGCCAACTCCAGGCTGCGTCATTCTGGTAATATATAGAGAACACTCGCTGTCCTAAATTTTCGTTAACATTTTTCGTCAAAAATGTTTGTCTTTTTTATTAGGGATTGTGAAGCTTTGGTGCGTACTCATGCATCAGCCAACTCCAGCCTGTGTCATTCAGGCAATATATCGTTTACTGATGGTGCTGCCGGGCCTGGGTCTGGGAATTTCAAATTTTCTCATAGGTAGCACCCGCTATCCAAAAGTCTTCTTCATACATTTCTACAATTGTTGTGTTTTTTTGGAGGGATTGTGAAGCCCTAGTGTGACACTCATGCATCAGCCTATTCCAGGGTGTGTAATTCAGGCAATATATAGGTAGCACCCTCTGTCCTAAATATTCTTAAAATTATTTTAAAAATGGTTGTTTTTTCTTTGGGATTCTGAAGCCCTGGTGTGTACTCAATGCTGCTTCCTGCTACACTCTGTCAGCCCGTTGGTCCTGCGACAGTGTGCTATTCCGCCTCCACATCCTCCAATGTGTCTTAAGCCTCCACTGCCCGGACATGTCTCAGTTGCCCTTCAGCATACCATGTGTGCAGGTCACGGCAGTGTCACGTTGTTCTTCACATGGTTTGCCTTGGCGAGAAGTCTTGGAAACAATGGCCAGTCAGGGCAATGGAGACATTGCGCCTAAATCTCACGGCCTTGTTGGATTTGGTCCTTTGTACCCACACGCTGGGGTCCGGGACACTCAAAGGTTGTTTTAAATTTCAAATAAAAAAATGATGGCGCTGCTGGGCCTGGGTCTGGGAATTTCACATTTTCTCATGGGTGACACCCGCTATCCAAAATCTTTTTAAAAATTTCTAAAATTGTGGTGTTTTTTGGGGGGGATTGTGAAGCCCTGGTGTGAACTCGTGCATCAGCCAACTCCAGGCTGTGTCATTCAGGCAATATATGAGTTATTGATGCCCCTGCTGTACCACTATCCAAAATCTTTTTCAAAAATTTCTAAAATTGTGGTGTTTTTTGGGGGGATTGTCAAGCCCTGGTGTGCATCAGCCAACTCCAGGCTGTGTCATTCAGGCAATATATGGGTTACTGATGCCGCTGTTGGGTCTGGGTATGGGAATTTCAAATTTTCTCATAGGTAGCACCCGCTATCCCAAATCTTCGGTTTAAATTTCTTTATTCATCTTTTAATCTTAGGGATTGTGAAGGCCTAGTGCCTACTCATGCTGTCTGGCAACTCCGGGCTGTGCCATTCATCCACTATATGGTCTCCTCATGCTGCCAACACCTCCATGCTGTGTCATTCAGCCACTATATGGTCTCCTCATGCTGACAACATGTCCATGCTGTGTCATTCAGGCACTATATGGTGTCCTCATGCTGCCAACACCTCCAGGCTGTGTCATTCAGCCACTATATGGTGTCCTCATGCTTCAGCTTCATCCAAGCTGTGTCATTCAGCCACTATATGGTGTCCTCATGCTGCCAACACCTCCACACTGTGCCATTCAGCCACTATATGGTGTCCTCATGCTGCCAACACATCCACACTGTGCCATTCAGGCACTATATGGTCTCCTCATGCTGCCAATACCTCCACGCTGTGTCATTCAGCCACTATGTGGTGTCCTAATGCTTCAGCCTCATCCAAGCTGTGTCATGCTGCCAACACCTCCACGCTGTGCCATTCAGCCACTATATGGCTTCCTCATGCTGCTAACGCCTCCACGCTGTGTCATTCAGTCACTATATGGTCTCCTGACACTGATGCCAGCACCATGCTCTGTAATTGTGCTGCTGTGCGGCTGTGATTCTAACAGTGATGCCGGTAATCTGCATGTTATTCTGAATAATTGTATTATTTCACTAATCCCGGACTCTCCATATGCGTTTTAGAACACAGCAAAGTGTTCTATACCCCTATAGAGGCTGTATGTAGGCTAGAAATAGCCTTTTTAAATATAGATTATCCGCGAAAAAATTTGGATCGAAACAAACTTTATCGGAAAATTCGGAGAATCGGCCGAATCAAATTTTTGAAAAGTTTGCTCATCTCTTATTATATACTTTCAAAACCTATTGTTTTGATTTTTTTATGAGGATCCTTTGACATCTTCCTTTTTCTACCCATATGCTTTTGATTCAAAAAATTTTAGTTTGATGATCTTTTCACCAAATTTTAAACCCTTTGAATAACCAAGATCTTTTATCATACTCAGTGTTGGATTTCTATTCTTTAGTTTTTCACTTAATTCTATTCTTTTGTTTTTCACTTAAGTCCAACCACCTATTAAGGTCTGTAAGTATGTAAGAAGTGTTTAAGGCTTAAAAAAAAAAAAAAGAAAAAAAAAAAAAAAAAACAGTCATAGCTCAAATTGGTATAGTAAAAGGCTTTACTGTTGTTTCCTACACAGAAAAGTGGCACAGTACTCTTCCTGGTTACAGTTCACATTTAGGGCACAATAGGAATACAATAAAACTATAGGTAACTCTATGTTGGTGGTTGCTAGACACTCCTAATGACATGGAACACTTGAACATTTTAGAAAACAGCTTTAAGAGTCTTGTTTTTTTTTCCATAAACTTTAAATAAATCTAAAATTTAAGTGAATATGAGAAACAGATTTGCCTCTTTCTCTACTTATCAGGCTTCTTTCTGCTCTCCCTTTCTTCTAAATTAGTACCAGATCTTATCCCAGTTCTGGAATCACAGCTTAGACTGCTTGGTAGTGATAATGGGGGGCATTTGTCATTGGCTTTACACCACTTCAATGGTCTAAATGTCCCTGCAAATTTTGCGCAATTGCATTTTTTGCGCAATTTCTTTTGCACAATTTTTGGTACAACATCTTTCAAAGTTGTCTACTGTTTGGTGCACCATACACCACTTTTTGCAGTGGAGCTGTATTTATTATTTTCCCGAATTAAATTTTTAAGTGTTTTTTTTTTTTTGCGCAAACCTACACCACCTGGGACACATACAAAAGTGTCTATGCTAGAGTACAAAGCTTAAACCAATCTCTGCAACTCACTGGTTTCTATAATTGTGCAAAATTTATCAAGTCCTGTGCACCTTTTTGGTAAATTTTGAGCAACTGTGCAAACAATACACCAAGCAAACAGGAGTAAAATCTATTCTACCTTACACCAACATTAATAAATGTCCCCCAATGTCTGTGTGTTGCTTCTACTTTTAAAGGGGTACTCTGCTGAAAAACATTTTTTTTAAATCAACTGGTGCCAGAAAGTTAAACAGATTTGCAAATGACTTCAATTTTAAAATCTTAATCTTTCCAGTATTTTTCAGCTTCAGTATTCTCCACAGGAAGCTCTACTATTTTTGAATTTCCTTTCTGTCTGACCACAGTGCTCTCTGCTGACACCTCTGTCCATTTTAGGAACTCTCCAGAGTACAAGCAAAGCAGTTCCTGACATGGACCGAGGTGTCAGCACAGAGTACTGTGTTCAGACAGAAAAGAAATTCAAAAAAGAAAAGAACTACCTCTCTTCTGATAAGTACTGGAAGGATTAAGATTTTTAAATAGAAGTCATTTCAAATCTGTTTAACTTTCTGGCACAATTTGATAAAAAAAAAAGTGTTTTCCAGCGGAGTACCCCTTTAAGGGTTTGCTATGAAGAGCAGAATCCACTGTTTGGTTAGTGTGTAGCGTATCTCAGATACCAAAGACATTAGGTTCCACCCATTAATTCATGAATACAAAAACTAGAGAAAATGCCTGCGAAGCAGAAATCTGAGGGGAAATGCCATATACAAGTGATATAATGGCTAGCAACAGTGCTGCTCCTCATATATACTCACAGAACAGCTTATCCTAAAAAATGTCTTAAATGACAGGTATGTTTCAAGCTATATAACCATGCCAGCTCAATGTTATGTCTAAGAACACCTCAGATCAGTTTTCTTAAAGGGAACTTGTCATTTAGATTTAGCATATTAAACTGCTCTAACTGCCTTATGGCTAATACTATAATCTTTCTTACTGTTGTCTTCATCTTGTTTGCCCATTCATGTAATTATTGTGATGATTTCTCACCTAGCTTTTCCATGCTGCTGAATGAATGGCATATCAGCTTATAGTAGCTCCGCTATTATAAACAGATATGCTATGAGCAGATTCTATTCATGAGCATGGAAAAGCTAAGCAACAATTTCTCACCTAGCTTTTCCATGCTCCTGAATGGCATATCTGCTTACAATAAGTCAGCTACTATAAACAGATATGCCATTCAGGAGCATGGATAAGCTAGGTGTGAATGTCCACTTACCCTCCTGGTCCGGTCTAGCCTGCCTCTAGTGATGATGTCTCTAGAGGCAGAGCTACAGCCAGGAGCCATGGTGGTAAGTATGGCTTTTTTTACATTACACATTTTTACAATGCTTTTTTATTTATATTTTCTATATTTCTATAAAAAGACCAGCACCAGGCCCATAATGCTATTAATCTGGCCCTGACTATATGGGGGTAATGTGATGCCCTTCAGACATATATGCCTAAGGCTGCATTCACATTTACATTTGGTTGCTACGGCTGCCGAATCCGGCTAGGAAATTTCAAAACCGGGAGCTCCTATATCCCAGCTGGACCAGCGCCGAAACCCATTAATTTTAATGAGCCGATCGGAGTCAGATTGTGGTATACAACGGTTTAAGGTCTGGTCAAAAAACGGATACGGGGCAAAAATGAGCAGACTGGAGTCACTGTCTGTCTCTGGTCAGCTCATTAAAGTGAATGGGTTTTGTCACCGGTCCGGCTGGAATACGGGAGCTCCCGGTTTTAAAATTTCTCAGCCAGATCCGGAGGCCTAACAAGCAAACGTAAAGTGAATGCAGTCTTACACACATCACAAACATGAACAGAACCTTTTATGCAGTAGAACCTTATTATGAAAGGCTATATTTTATAAATAATATTAACGTGTAACAGAATAGAATTGTTCTGAACTCCAACCTTTCAGCGACACTCTCAGAGCTGCCATGTCCTCAGAACTTCAGGCCAACAATGCAAACCATCTAGCAACTAAAAATGTAACAGAAATCCATATACTTGAGTGTTGATTCGAAGAGACAGAAGAAAATGTTGGGTTTCATACAGGATAAACACTAAACACGTGCAACCTGCTACTTTTCATTCCACTCTTTGAACAACATTATTTGTGATTTCTTCTAACAGTTACAGTACATGACGGCCATGTACATAAAGAACATTCCCGTTTTCTATAGCGAGCCTTTGTAAGTGTGAAGTGCTTATCCCTGCTGCTGTGTGGTGAGGTCAGCTGAGTTTACGTTCCCTCAACACATGTCCTGTAAAGCAACTATCTGTTCTCATTACTACAAAAATAAACCGTCCTTCTCCTCTGGACACGTTTTCTACTCACGGCTGATCCATGAACCTAGTGAGATGATTTCTCTGTTCAGGACAATCAGGGAGGTTTAGCAAGTGAAAAATATCTGCTAAACAAAGTATATATTTATGAGGTGTTTAAGACGCTTTTTGCACCAAACTCAGTTTTGAAAAGAGTGTAGAAAATGCGTGAATACAGTTGTAAAAAAAAAGTTTATTGACTGCATACTTAGTAATTTTGCATAAAACTTAGGTGTAAAGTACGCCAGTCATGAGGTACCCGAGGTGTCTAGTTATGTCCTGTCTAACTTTATTAAAGGGAACCTGTCAGGTTGAAAATTCAGTCCAATCTGCAGGCAGCATGTCAAAGAGCAGGAGGAACTGACAAGATTGAGATATATATATATATATATATATATATATATATATATATATATACATATATATATATATTTTTTTTTTTATTAGAAAACTTCCAGAATAACTTTATCTATGTTAATCTCTACTTATCCTGGACAAGTATGTGGGCGGTACTTATTAGTGATTGACAGCTCCCTCTATATGTACTCAATCACAAGCACGACCCACATGACTACACAAGTAATTTACAAGTTATCCTGGACCTTTTTTTAGTGAAACTATAATAAAAATAATACATTTGCTTCAATGTTTTTTCAATTGTAGTTGATGTGAATGATTGCTCTACATGGCCTTTAATAATTCTAGACTATGAACCAGCTTAAATAGCATGTTTAATGGTTGTAACAGAGCTAGGACTGTATCTTCGGTATCTGTTGTCACACATGGGGGAAATTTACTAAAATTGGCATTTTATATGACAGTCTTAAAGGGGTACTCCGTTGGAAAGGATAGGGGATAAGATGTTAGATCGCGGGGGTCCCGCCGCTGGGAACCCTGCCGCTGGGGACCCCCACGATTTACGGGCTGGCACCCCTGTGATTCGGTGCACAGAGCGAACTCCGCTCCATAGCCGATGACTTGTGATGCAAGCCACCATGCCCCCTCCATTCACTTCTATTGGAGGAGGCGTGACGGCTATGTACTAGCTGTTACACCCCCTCCCATAGACATGTATGGAGGAGGCATGGCGTGGCGACGTCATGAATGCGTAAGCTGCAAGCTTCCGTGTTCCGGATGCCGCCGCTGTCGGACCGGAGATCGCAGGGGTCCCCAGTGGGGGGGATAGGGGATAAGATGTTTCCAAAGGAGTACACCTTTCAGTACGGCAAAGTAATGCAATACGGACCAGATGTATGAATAGGCGCACCTTTAAATAAATTAGGAGCAACTTGACCGGTCAATGTGCCATCAGACTAAAATTTACACCACAGTAGGTTTTAGCTGAAATCTACGCCAGCTCTTAGCTCATAGATTTCATTCTGAGCCACATGGGCAGCCACAGATGCCCCTAATTCATTAAGAGGTCTGTATCTCTAAAGGTGTCTATACAGTTTAAAGGGTACCTCTCATCAAAAAAACTTTTGATATATTATAGGTTAATGTATGCAGAATAACTTTACTATTGCATGTTATTGAAAAATCAGCTTCTTTCTATTTAATTTTCCACTTTGAAGAAGTGAAGAAGTTAGGAGGCATCCTAACACTTTAGGCAAGTGGCTAAACCTGTTGAAGTCGGCAGATTTAGCTGACTTATGTTTAAAGGGTACCTCTCATCAAATAAACTTTTGATATATTTTAGATTAATGAATGTTGAATAACTTTCCAATAGCATGTTAATGAAAAATATGCTTCTTTCTATTGTATTTTTCCCGATCAGTCCTGTCAGCAAGCATTTCAGACTCATGCTGGAGTCCTAAACACTACGAGCTGCCAGTCTGCTTTGTTCACAAAGGAGAACACTCAGAGCTGCCAGCCTGCTTTGTTCACAGCCTGTTTGGCTGGGAACAAAGCAGGCTGACAGCTCTGAGTTTTTAGGACTCCAGCATGAGTCAGAAATGCTTGCTGACAGGACTGATTGGGAAAAATACAATAGAAAGAAGCATATTTTTCATTAACATGCTATTGGAAAGTTATTCAACATTCATTAATCTAAAATATATCAAAAGTTTATTTGATGAGAGGTACCCTTTAAACATAAGTCAGTAAAATCTGCCGACTTCAACAGGTTTAGCCACTTGCCTAAAGTGTTAGGATGCCTCCTGACTCTCCTCTTTGTCAGTAAAAAGAAGCATCAGACATGCAGGGCCGGTTTTAGGGTTAGCGTGTCCCTAGGCAAAATCAAAAGAGGGGCCCCAAAAGTCGTAATAGTGCACTAACCAGATTTGCACATTTTTGGTCACTTCAAATACCATAAAAAATATCTAAAAAAGCAATTGAAAAGTCCCATCAAAACAAAAATGGTACCAATAAAAACTACAAATCACAGCGCAAAAAATGACCTCATACATCCCCATAATAAATAAATAAATAAAAGAGTTATAGGGATCAGAATAGTACAATTTTATAGTTTTGTATAGTTCCCCCACATTAGGTTGGCAGTATAGTTCCCCCACATTAGACAGGCACTATAGTTCCCCCACATTAGGTTGGCAGTATAGTTCCCCCACATTAGACAGGCACTATAGTTCCCCCACATTAGGTTGGCAGTATAGTTCCCCCCACATTAGGTTGGCAGTATAGTTCCCCCACATTAGGTTGGCAGTATAGTTCCCCCACATTAGGTTGGCAGTATAGTTCCCCCACATTAGGTTGGCAGTATAGTTCCCCCCCCCCCCCCCCACATTAGGTTGTAGTTCCCCCACATTAGGTTGGCAGTATAGTTCCCCCACATTAGGTTGGCAGTATAGTTCCCCCAAATTAAGTTGGCAGTATAGTTCCCCCACATTAGGTTGGCAGTATAGATCCCCCACATTAGGTTAGCAGTATAGTTCCCCCACATTAGGTTGGCAGTATAGTCCCCCCCCCCACATTAGGTTGTAGTTCCCCCACATTAGGTTGGCAGTATAGTTCCCCCACATTAGGTTGGCAGTATAGTTCCCCCAAATTAAGTTGGCAGTATAGTTCCCCCACATTAGGTTGGCAGTATAGCTCCCCCACATTAGGTTGTAGTTCCCCCACATTAGGTTGGCAGTATGTTCCCTCACATTAGGTTGGCAGTATAGTTCCCCCACATTAGGTTGGCAGTATAGTTCCCCCACATTAAGTTGGCAGTATGTTCCCCCACATTAGGTAGACAGTATAGTTCCCCCACATTAGGTTGGCAGTATAGATCCCCCACATTAGGTTGCAGTTCCCCCTAATTAGGTTGGCAGTATGTTCCCCCATATTAGGTCTGCAGTATAGTTCCCCCCACATTAGGTTGGCAGTATAGTTCCCCCCCACATTAGGTTGGCAGTATAGTTCCCTCCCCCCCCCACACACATTAGGTTGTAGTTCCCCCACATTAGATTGTAGTTCCCCCACATTAGGTTGTAGTTCCCCCACATTAGGTAGACAGTATATTTCCCCCACATTAGGTTGGCAGTATGTTCCCCCACATTAGATAGACAGTATAGCTTCCCCATATTAGGTTGGCAGTATAGATCCCCCACATTAGATTGGCAGTATGTTCCCCCACATTAGGTTGGCAATGTGTTCTCCCACATTAGGTTGACAATGTGTTCCCCCACATTAGGTAGGCAGTATGTTCCCCCACATTAGGTAGGCAGTTTGTTCCCCCACATTAGGTTGCAGTTCTCCCCCATTAGGTTGGCAGTATGTTCCCCCCATTAGGTAGGCAGTATAGTTTCCCCACATTAGGTGCAGTATGTTCCCCCACATTAGGTAGGAAGTATGTTCCCCCACATTAGGTTGCAGTCCCCCCATTAGGTAGGCAGTATGTTCCCCCACATTAGGTTGCAGTTCCCCCCCCCATTAGGTTGGCAGTATGTTCCCCCACATTAGGTAGGCAGTATAGTTTACCCACATTAGGTGCAGTATGTTCCCCCACATTAGGCTGGCAGTATAGTTCCTCCACATTAGGTTGCAGCCCCCCCCCATTATGTAGGCAGTATGTTCCCCCACATTAGGTTGCAGTTCCCTCCCCCCATTAGGTTGGCAGTAAGTTCCCCCCCCCATTAGGTAGGCAGTATAGTTTCCCCACATTAGGTGCAGTATGTTCCCCCACATTAAGCTGGCAGTAGAGTTCCCCCCCATTAGGTTGGCAGTATGTTCCCCCCACATTAGGTTGCAGTTCCCCCCATTAGGTTGGCAGTATGTTCCCCCACATTAGGTTGCAGTCCCCCCCATTAGGTTGGCAGTATGTTCCCCCACATAAGGTTGTCAGTATAGTTCCCCTCTCCCCCCCCCCCCTACTTTTTCTATTTTTCACATTTCCTTACCTGGCTGCGCTCTGCAGGCTCAGGTAATGTGGCGGGTCTTGCGGGCTGTGGGGATAATATGACGAGTGACGTGTCCTGCCGGGTCCTCTATGCTGCGTCAGGGACTTCACTCCTCATTTCCTGCAGTCGGACACAGAACGCTTCACAACACAGTTTTTTTCACTACACCGGCACTGCAGGAAATGAGGAGTGACGTCCCTGGCGCCGCATAGAGGACCCGGCAGGACACGTCACTCTTCATATTATTCACACAGCCCACAAAACCCGCCGCATTTCCTGAGCCTGCGGAGCGCAGCCAGGTAAGGAAATTTGAAAAATAGTGAAAGCAGAAGTGTCCGGGTCTGCCGCTGGTCACGGTTTTAAAGTGACCGCGGCCGGGTTGCTTAACTTTAACAAGCAGCCGGCGCTGCGGTCACTTTAAAATAGTTGCCCCCCCCTACTGAGCAGCTGGCAGGGGGCCCTAGGCAATTGCCTGTGTTGCCCCCTCCCCCCCCTATCGCTGGCCCTGCAGACATGTTAGGTTTCAACTGCCTGACCCACCAGAGCTGTCTGGTTGTGGCTAACCCTCCCAAGACGAAAATACATTAATGTTCAGTTATGTTGAATGTTCAAGTGAATGGTGAATGTTCAAGTGAATTTAGGACAGGTAGAGAGAATTTTCCCCTACAGATTAGTTAAGATCGCCATGTAAAATGATGGTCTTTAGCAAACTTGGGGCCACTGAGGTTAGATATTAGCTACAAATCAATAGGGAAATGTAAAATGTTCTTAAAGGGGTTAAGTGTATGATCACAGGGGTCCATCCGGAACCATACTGCAATCTCCCACCTTGCGCACCGTCATTCTCTGTGCACAAATCGATCTCCGCTCAATGCATGGATTACCTTTGACCACTGCACAAAGCAGTGGCTGATATGCCCCTTCATGTAGCTCTATGGAAGAGCAAGATAAATTGGAACACTCTATCTCTGGCTCTCCCATAGAGCTACATAAAGGGGCATGTCTGCAATTGCTTCATGTTGTGGCCGAGGCAATCTGTGCATGGCGTGGAGATCGTTCCATGCCTTGGAGAGAGACGGAGTGCCGGGCAGGGGATCATGGGGGGGGGGGGGCAGTGTTTGGACACCTCCGCGATCAGAGACTTAACCCTATCCTGTGAATATGGAATAGGATGTTCTGCAACGGAGCACCCCTTTAAACAATGCATTTTGTGACTTAAAGCAAATTGGTAGTGTCTTTAAACCAAAAGTGGAAGATGAGGTCAAAAAGTTAAATGGGTTATCCAACTTCTAAGCTGGAAAATAACAATGGTTATAATGTTTAGGACATGCTTACAAATGTGGCCCCAATAATATCCCGCAGTCAGCAGATGAACAGCAAGGATGGAGTGATGAAGGTTGCAGTTATGTGTTCAAGGGACTGGCTTAGATACAACAAGACAAGACCCATTTAATGACGCATTATCTCTGCCCATGATGGATGCTGGGAAAAAAACAGAAGTCGACCGTCAATTACAGCAAGGAGAACTACATAGCTTCCTGCTCAGTGAGTGGGTTATATAGTGGTAAAAGCATTTCACAGGTTTAATAGATGTACAGTGAGCAGTTACATCACTTTTCATTTGCAAGCTATTGGCCAAATTTTTTTTAAATCTCAGAATACTCTTAATTTGTGTTTCCTGACATTCAAAGACTTCTAAAACATTCTAGTACAAACAAAACTTCAAAGACATATTTGACTTTCCTCTCATGTTTTATGGTAATTTGTTACATCCACAGAAAAAAAAAATCTACATGTGGTTGTGGGGTGTGTGGTGCAGGGCAGGTGTTACCATAGGGGAAGATGGCATTAACCCCTTGTATTCATGATGGCAGGACATGGTTTAGCCTATAACCACCTGAAGGTATACTGCTGGATCCGGGGCTAGGCACGGGGGCAATAAAGACTCCGACGCCAAGTTATGGACAATGGTAGCTTTACTGAGGGTAGACAGTTGGTTAAGTCTATACAGTTCAGGCAGGGCCCAAGGAGGTGACCAGTGACACAGAGACCTGCAGGGCTTGATTTTGAGGTCTCCAACACTCTGGACACACACACTAGGCACGACTGCACTGGACCCCAGCTTAGCAGAAGAGCAGAGCTCAAAGTGAAGGAAGCTAGCTCCACCCAGGGCTTATATGGGGGAGACTAGCGGGGTGCCCATAGGTCCCTCTTGGGATCACCTGGTCACTGGTACCTCCTGGCTAACAATCACATGACATATCACATGGTAAAACATATTTACAATGGGGAAACAAGTGCAGGGGGCCTTGAGGACACTGAAGGAGGCTGCCTGACAGGACAGCAGGAGCACAAGGTAACACCTCCCATACTGGGCCACCAAAAACTCCCCGTCTTAATTAAAGTCCTGGAGGGCGGAGGACTGAAGTGGCCACTGAGGCCTATTGACAGTTCCTGGGGCATTAATGCACAATGTCCTTCTCAGGTCTGGATTACGAAAATAGATAAGGATGAGTCCATGTGGCATGATGAGTGTCCATACATGCTCTTTAAAATATGGGGTTAATTTGACCTTGTAACTGCTTTCTGAAGACACTCAAGACAACAATATACATATCAATATACATAGATTCATGGATTGGGCTGCCAAAGGTTATCTTCCCAATGCCTTGTCTGCTGGGGCCCCTCGGTTCTCAACTCTTCTCCCCAGAACTCAATATACGTTGTTAAACTATACAACAGTGTTACCTTTAGACTGATCAATTCTGTTGCTCTGCTTGCATTATCTAGATATCAGGTGAACCCTCTGGCCAGTAGAGTACCCTGTACATATGGACAGGAGAGAAACATTGGACACATAACTGTATATATTTAGAACTTGTGGACTGGGACGACAAATATTGTTACAGTCCTATCTCAACTATTTGCATATGTGTGGACAACTTTTACTATATGTGAACTGACTATTTGTGGTACATAACTTTACATTATGAGTTCATCTATATACCTGGCGGGAATTTGTCATGGCGGAGAGGTAGTGGCTATGCTTTTCCTGACTGGGTCAGGATACCTCCCATATAGATCGCCATGAATAAACGACACTATACCCTTAAACATCCCTGTACAAACATATTATACACATTTTATTACAGCACACCATAACCATTATAGTAAACCAATATAAGTATTTACTTGTGCAAAGGTAAAAAACAAAAATATATTACTCTAATGGTATATATATATATATATATATATATATATATATATATATATATATATATATATATATGAATTCAGGTAGAAAAAACAGGCATGGTCGCATATCTACAATCTTGTATTATGATCTAATTGCTTCTCAGCATAATATCAAAAACTAACAGGTAGTTAGTATACATTTTTGATCAAAAAGTACAAGCCCACTCGCCACGTCAAGGCCACCTATTTTGAGTGGGTCCCTAACGTCCCTAGCATAAAATGGCATAGCACCGGGCGGCGACCACCACCGCCGCGGCACCAGTGCCCACGGGGGGGGGGGGAACGACCCACTGGCAGAGCGGCCCCAATGCCACTCAAACCAGTCTATAGGCCGCACCCCCCCCCCCACAGACACAGCGCCACGGCGGCAACGGACGCCACACAGCACCACACCAGTGTGAACAAGGGGTTAAAGCACACTTACCATGCTCTCCCAGTCAGACTGGGAGGCTGCTAGGAAAGAAATGGCCCTTGTGTAGCTAACTACTACTTATATAGGGTTGGGCTGAGGGGGTGGGGAAGAGTGCAGACACATGTTCAAACAAAAAAAAAGAGGGGATAGAAAACACAATGTGAATTCAGGTAGAAAAAACAGGCATGGTCGCACATCTACAATCTTGTATAATGATCTAATTGCTTCTCAGCATAATATAAAAAACTAACAGGGCACTGGTGTCGCGGCGGTGGTGGTCGCTGCCCAGTGCTACGCCATTTTATGCTAGGGACGTTAGGGACCCACTCTAAATAGGTGGCCTTGACGTGGAAAGTGGGCTTTGTACTTTTTTATCAAAATGTATATACTAACAACCTGTTAGTTTTTGAAATTATACTGAGAAGCAATTGGATCATTGTGCAAGACTGTAGATGTGCACCATGTCTGTTTTCTACTTGAGTACACATTGTGTTTTCTGTCCCCTCTTTTTTTTTTTTGCTTGAACATGTTGTCTGCACTCTTCCCCACCCCCTCAGCCCAACCCTATATAAGTAGTAGTTAGCTACACATTGGCCTTTTCTTTCCTAGTAACCTCCCAGTTTGACTGGGAGTGCATGGTAAGTGTGCTATAACATCCTGTTCACACTGGTGTGGTGCTGTGCAGCGTCCGTTGCTGCCGTGGCGCCATGTCTGCGGGGAGGTGCGACCCATGGACTGGTTTGAGTGGCACTCGGGCCGCTCTGCCAGTGGGCCGTTTCCCCTGTGGGCACTGGTGTCGCGGTGGTGGTGGTCGCCGCCCAGTGCTACGCCATATTATGCTAGGGACGTTAGGGACCCACTCTAAATAAGTTGCCTTGACGTTGCGAGTGAGCTTTGTACTTTTTGATCTAAACGTATATACTAATAACCTGTTAGTTTTTGAAATTATGCTGAGAAGCAATTGGATCATTGTGCAAGATTGTAGATGTGCACCATGTCTGTTTTCTACTTGAGTACACACACATATATATATATATATATATATATATATATATATATTTATGTTTTCATTGTACCACTCCACAGTCCTGGTACATTTTAGAGTTCTTAGTAAAGAATCACGGCTAGAAGCTGGGCATGTACACTTACCAAATTGGTTACAAATTAACTTCTTGACAAGTTCATCAGGAACTTTTCTTTAATGTTGCATAATCTGTGGAGAACAAATGTACTTCACAAAGAAAGTTAATGATATATATCAGAATTATCACGGGTAGACTTCCCTAACTTGGGAACTTGCCATCTCCGGTCGGACTGCTTCCGAGGCTGGGACATGTAACAAGGTCCACGATACTGTGCCCCCTCTAATGGACTCACTCAGGTGTTCCAGTTCACCCGGGATAACATGGACTCTGTAATGGTGGGGCTGATGGTGACCACTATTTGCACTGCAGTGGCTTGCGCCACTGGGGGAACAACGGTTGGTGCCTGTTGGGCCGGCCAAACCTCCTCTGCGGGAGTAGGCAGAGGCACTTCAGTTGGTGCCTGCTGGTTAGCCAAACCTCCTCGACCACAGGAGTAGGCCTGGGCAGATGACTGTGGTAGATAGTTTGGTGCCATGACAGGCCCTTCAGGCATGTAGACCTCCTCCTCTTGGACGGTACCTCTGACTGTAGGTGGCAGCAACCCAAAGGGATCAACGTCCCAGTCGTCTGATGGGAAGTAGGCAAACGGAATCTGGGTTGGATTCTTCTCTCAAGCTCTGTACAGGAGTATACTCCACGATGTCCCCGCTCTCTAGAGAATGCATGGATGGGGGAAAATGGTCTATCTGCACTGCCGGACGATTGACCAGGATGGTCCCTCCATGATGACAGTCCATTAGGGTGCCAAACCCCCACACTTTGTCGAATTTCACCAGCTTCGCGCGGCAGTGTTCCAGGGGTGGCTCTCCCTCTCGGGGATGTTCCAATTTTCTGATGTACAGGGCCTCTAATGCTTTGGTGTCCTGTTGCTGTGCCTGTCACACCTCATATGGCAGAATCTTCGGCCCATATCTCTCCACTCTCTGTGCCCTCAGTCCCTCTACGATCTCGGCCATCTTAGCCTCTCTTCTGGCCCTCTCGGACTGGGCCAGAGGGACTGGGAGATGGGACTTCCCTGGCAGAGGAAGAAGGTGCTCCCTCATGTATAGGATCAATCTAGGCTCATCGCCAAACAACCACTTAGGTAATGGTGGTGACTGGGGATGGGTGACAGACTTCCAGGCCTGGGGGGTTTGCTCTGGGCTAGGGATAGAAGGAGGGGTGGAGAACACGGCCTCAGCCGGCGTACTCACTTCTGACTCCTCGATGTGAATTTCGGCCCAGGACCCCCAGGTGACCCCAGCTATGATGCTCTAGAAGATGCTGGCGTTCCCTCCTCCGGGATTGGAGGCCAGTCTCCATCACCCTCGGGCAGCCGGACGTGGTAGCAGGCCTTTTCGGCCCCAATGGAGATGCGCTGTAGACGATCTGCCAGCTCCTGAAACATTTGCACCACGGACATGGCAACTTTCCGGGCCTCTGTACCATCTTGGGACACTCTGCACATGTGCCTGTTCCGCCATGCTGCTCCTCTTACTGACTTATGACAAACTGAGAGGTTCCGGCGGTGCTGCTCCTTTTATGCAGGGCTTCGGGAAGATGGTCACTGGCCGGATGTGCGTCAGCCGTGCAGAGCTGACTTCCACTCCCCCCGGGATCAAGGGGCAGATCTTCACAGTTCCACTTCGGCATTGATACAACAACATGGTTTTTTATGTCCAGGGGCAGGATGCTGACCAGCACAGGACATTTTTGCGCGCTTCTCAGGCACATCTTTAACCCTTGCAGGTACAGGCAATTCTTGCCAACGTAACATAGTTTCTGATCTGATCTTGCACATGGTTTTCCCGACTTCCATGCTGTTCCAAATAGCGGGCAATAAACTTTTCTTCACCTCCCCCTCTATTTCACAAGCACCTCGGGTAAAACACATTTAATAGACAAAGTCCCGTACACTTTTTGGCGCAGACTTAAATCACATCAGCATGCGGTTTTTGCAGACAATATTGGACACAGTTCAGACTAGAGGGAGGGCTTGTGGCATAAGGAGCACACCCGTATCCTGTTTGTGATGCCAAAAGTTGTAGTGGCGGGCTGTGTGGTGCAGGGCAGATGTTTTTACCCTAGGGGCAGATGGCATTAACCCCTTGTATTTGTGATGCCAGGGCATGGTGGTTTTTAGTGACACATAGACCTTAAGGGCTTGCTTGGACTTGTAGTACGACTGGACAATTGAATGCAGACCACGCTGACTTGACAGATGACAGAGGCTGACTTGACTTGACTCATAAAGCTGTGACATTAGCTTACTTGACTTGATGATGGCTGTAGGACTTGATTTTAAGGTCTCCGACACTCTGGACACACACACTAGGCATGAATGCACTGGACCTCAGCTTAGCAGAAGAGCAGACCTCAAAGAGAAAGAAGCTAGTGTGGTAGCCCTTGGGAGGTGTATGGTAGGGATGGTATGATGTTGGTATATGAGGGGTTAATATTAACTCAGTCACTCGTGACGCCAGGGTGAGGGCTGATATGCGGAATCTATGTTCCGGCCTATCGCCGTCTTTCCCAGAAGCGATAGGTGCAATGAAATGACTGAAGGTCCACAAGTAGATTTAACTTGAACTTGAATAACTTTACTGTTGCAGTGCTTGCAATATCCAATGCGTAGTAACAGTCTCATATAACAGTTCTTAGGTTGCTTATCGACTGGCAGAAGTTGCGGACCTTGCATTAAACTTATAGTCTCTGAATTTAGGGAATGATGTGCAGATCCGTCTGGATTTAGGGGAAATATTGAGTCCGGTGATACTGCAGAGTGCTTAGGGGATGACGCACTCTATAATTTAGATCATTCAGCCGTTGCCGCAAGGCTCAGGCCTAACTCACTGCGATTACTGCTATACAGTTCTTGCTTGCTTGCTATCCCAGGAACAAGAGAGAGATAAGATGGCTGCCGCTCCGTTGTATGGGCAGGGGGCGTGGCGATTTTGATTGGGCCGAATGTCTGCCACTCACTTCACATGGTATCATGGGATTGCTTACATCACAGGATCTATATACATTGCAAAACCCAAAATGAGGCTAGAGATACCAAAGTGAGGCTTGGAACGCATCACATGACCCGAAGGCCCTACGACACCATGGAAACCAGTAATTAACCATTTACATACAGAAATAATACTATTTATGTTATTCTATGGATAAATTAGGAATCTATACACTATAATAGAAGCGACTAGGGGCGGACTGACTAACAGATAATACTAAGTCCTAGGGACTCTGGCTACGGGGACCCATAGATAAATAAGTACCGAATGAAATGCGGTACTGGGACACCACAAACCTCCTTACTAAACATAAGTCGGCCTCAACGTCTGTCCCCTGAGACAAAGGGACTAGGACGAGAATTAGAACAGGATGTTATAGAACAGGATGATTTATATTTAAGCTAGACATCCTACTTAGACATTTGAATGCTATCTAGACATTTGAATGCTATCTAGACACTTAAATGCTATCTAGACACTTAAAGGAGCTATCTATACTTTAATTTCTAGCTTCCTATATAACTTTATAAAACTTATTATTAATTTTTTTAAGCTTACTAGACATTAGTTCAGCTCTCTATACTGTTAGCTTCAAGCCAACTATACATTTTGTTATCTCACACAGTTTATGCCAACAATAAGTTACCTGTTAGTTAGTACACGAAAGGTATACTGGCTAGCCCTAAGCAAGGTCACAGTAAGGATGGCTGCTAGGGTCTATCGACTACACGCTACTTACCCCTAGAGCACTTTCTCAACAACCTATCCAGGTTATTCTGAAAATTACATGTTTACTTTTGTACTAGCAAGAGCATCTACTGGCCAGGTAGAGCATCTCACACACGCAATGAATAAAGAAAAAAGGAAGTGTACCTAACAGTGGCAGGAATTGGGTATCAATATGCATTAAGTGTTTTCTTAAATGAGATGTTTATTTGTTTTTTGTGTATGTACTAGAGAAATTTTGAGGTAGTACATTAATTGAGTAATGTAGGGTACTGATATGTAATTGGCAGAGCATTGAAGTGTGTTATCAGATGTACCATGGGTGCAGGTACTATTTGAAAGGGAATACTCCCCATCATTTTTGGTTGAGACAGATGCTAGCGATGGGCGACAGCAATAATACTACCCTCGGAGGAGCCGAGGTGTCCCCTATTGGGTTACTACTAAACACCTTTGATTTACGATACATTTGTGTGTACGAGAATTGGATTCAATTGTAGTATTGAGTGTGCACGTGCAGTACGTCGATATTTTCCATGCACAATTCTAAGCTGTTTTAATGTACATAGACATTTGACTATATTTTCTATGTACAGACCTTACTGACTATTTATCTACACAGACACAAGGAAATTTTTCTATGTACAAAACCATGTACATATTTACTATATATTTATTAACACTCCAACATATTTCAGGTGCATTCACCTGATAAGTGTGACATTTTTCATAAGAGTTCTTATGAGGATGGTGGTATATACATGAAGCAGGCATGTAAGGATCAACAGTCCACCTACACTAGGAGTCCAATTGAGGAAAAACATACAAAATGGCATGTAAGGATCAGCAGTCCACCTACACTAGGAGTTCAATAGAAAGTGAACACGGCCTTAACCACAATTCAGCCGGGTACAGTCCTTGGTGAATCTCCTACAGGCTAGGAGTCTCTTGACTTATTAGTCAGGCACAAGCTTAGTGGTTACATTGCTGAACTTTAAACTGAAACAAACTTAACACAGTCCTGCTAGGCACTTTTCTTGAACTTGGTTACTGCAAGGCAAAATGGTTAGACAGAGAGAAAAAAAACAATAAGGACATTACTTTAGAGTCTCTTTAGAAGATGTTCTTCTTCACTCTTGTAGTGCCTCTCTTGGTTCCTCTATATGTGCCAACATCAGGGGCAGGATCAGACGTGACATAGCTTTGCCACACCACAATGGTGAGAATGGAGCAGTGGAAGGCAGCTTGAGAAGGGGTTATAGGCTTACTAGCCGGGATCACAGTGGGACAATAGGGCTTGAGCACCATCTCCAAATTAGGAGCAACCCATGACCCTTTCGTTGGTACCTGAGGAATTGGCAAACTCTCACTGCTCCGAGAGGGCCTTGGTACATCTGTGGGTACCCCAGGGTTAGACAAACTCTCATTGCTCCGAGAGGGTCTAGGTACCGACTTGGGTGGCCGCAATTTTGGCCTGTTTTCTTCACTCTGTGTAGAACTTGACTCTCGACGGTATGAAGAAGATGAAGAACTTGGTTCTTTGCTGTACATAGCAGGTGACGAACTTGACTCTTTAATGTACACAGAAGATGATGAACTTGACTCTTTACTGTACACAGAAGATGATGTACTTTTCTCTTGAAGCTCCTCCTCCTTGGGTACGCTGGTGGAGGCTTTAGGAGCAGACCTTGTCGGCCTCAAGTTGAAGGGATCAGACTCCCAATCCGTTGACAGGAAATATTTAAAGGGAAGCTGTGTTGGGGCTGCTGGTCTGGTGACCGCTGCAGCCCAGTCTCCACGGAGGCTCTGGACGGGGGTGTACTCCACAATTTCACCCACTTCCAAGGTATTGAACTTTTTTTTGGAGATATGGTCTTTGCACTGCTCGCTGGTTTAGCAGGATGGTCTGCCCAGTGTGGCAGTCAAGGAGTGTCCCATAACCTCTGACCTTGTCGAACTTGGCCACAGTTGCTCTTCTCCTTTCTAATGGTTCCTCCCCTTCTCGGGGGTGATCCCATTTACGGATGTACAATGATACCGCACTCTTTCTTCGTAAGGCAAATGTACGTGCTTTGGAGCGTAGAGTTCTTTGTATCGGGCCTTTAGCTTTTCCATCAATTCAGCCAGCTAGGCTTCTTGATGGTCCCTTTCCCTTTCTGCAGTTGGGATTGGTGGGAGTGTCTTCCCAGGTAACGGTTGAAGTACTCTGTGCATGTACTCGATCAGCTCCGGCTCATCTCCGAACACCCATTGCAGCAATTTTGGTGAGCACGGTCGTGCACTTGGCAAGCTTGATCGAGGAATGACTTCAGAGCTGGAGGAGGAAGAATAGGCCGCCTCTGGCGGGGTACTCACAGCAGACTCCTCCGACGGGATCTCGGCCCACGAGCCCCAGGTCCTGTGGTGAGGGGACAATCTCACCGGTGGCGCACCTCCAGGTGTCTCTGCACTGTTCGCTGGAGGTGTCTCTGGCCAATCGTCGTCATCATCAGGCAGTGGGGGAAGATTACAGGCCCCCTCTTCGTCTAATGACAACCGCTGCAGACGGTCAGCAAGCTCTTGAAAAAGTTGGGCTGCGACTGCCATAACTTTCCGTGTTTCCAGCGCCATTTTGCCAACTTGACCACTTGGAACGCTGCTCTCCGCCATGTCTGTATCCTCCGGCTCTTTCTGCAGACTGGAGAGGTTGCTCTGTGTGGCATCTTTTATAGTGGGCTTCTCCAAAATGGCGCTGGGCAGGAAGGACACTATCGGTGCCTATGGAGTTCTATGGACTCTGGCTACGGGGACCCATAGATAAATAAGTACCGAATGAAATGCGGTACTGGGACACCACACTAGCTCCACCCAGGGCTTATATGGGGTGACTAGCAGGGAGCCCATAGGTCACTCTTGGGATCACCTGGTCACTGATACCTTCTTGGTAACAATCACATATCACATGGCATAACTCTTAAAGCAACATTACATTTTAGAACACTTTATATGTTAAAACATATTTACAATGGGGAAACAAGTGCAGGGGGCCTTGGAGACACTGAAGTAGACTGCCTGACAGAACAGCAGGAGCACGGGGTAAAATGTCCCGTACTGGGCCACCTCATACATCATTTTGAAATGTATTTATTGACACATTATGACATTTGAATATATATTTGGATTTCAATCACTAGTGTTTTCTTCTTTTTTTAGCTATAGGATGAGCACACAAAGAGAGAGAGAGGGAGAGAGAGAGAGAGAGAGAGAGAGAGAGAGAGAGAGAGAGAGAGAAAGAGAGAGAGAGAGAGAGAGAGAGAGCAATGATATGATGTATGATGTGTCCCCAAATCATGAAAAGCTGGTAATCTCATCTCATGATATATTGAGTTTAGGGATTAGTTAAGAAAATTCACATCGGTATTTAAAAGGTAGAACTTTCTAAGCTTTAAACAAAGGAACTAAGAACATAATGTTGTGCCAAGTTATTACTTCTAGAGCCAGCGGCTGTCCGTGATGGCTGGGAGCTGTAGTTTTGCAACATCTGGAAGTTCCCAGTTTGGAAACCACTTCTCCAGGTGATTTATTTGAAGACCTTGGCAGTCTGTTAGATGGCTGTAAGGCTAGGTTTCCACTTGTTTTTGTTTTGTTTTTACACTTAAAAAAATGCCAGCAAAAACGCCAGAGAAACTGCCACAGCTTGTTCCTATGTTTCGGCAGTTTTTCTGGCAGTTTTTTCTGGCATTTTTGCCTTTGGCCCCTTTGGCGTTTTTTTCAAAATTTGTTGGGTACCAAAAAAAAAAAAAAAAAAAAGTAGGGCTGGGAAAAAAATTTTTTAACAACATTTTTATTTTTTATAGCAAAATTGTAATGTGTGCGTTTCACTTTTTTTCTTACATTTTTTTTTAGGTAGTACTACTACTCCCAGCATGGAACAGACTGTTCCATGATGGGAGTAGTAGTACCTGTACTAATAGAAAGATTGCCCTGGGTGTCACTCCTGACAGCCGATGCGATCATCCTATCTATTGCAGAGTAGTGTTGCTCGTGAATATTCGCAATACGAATTTTATTCGCGAATATCGCATATTCGCGAATTCGCGAATATTCGCGAATATAGCACTATATATTCGTAATTACGAATACTCGTTTTTATTTTTTTTCACCACAGTACACAGTGATCATCCCTCTCTGCTTCCAGCTTGTGTGGTGTAAAAAAGGCTCTAAAACTACTATGTGAGACTGGTGTGCGAATTTTCGCATATGTTAATTTTCGCATACGCGAGTATTTGCATATGCGAAAATAAAACGCGAATATTCGCGAACATATGACGAATATTCGTCCATATATTCGCGAATATTCGCGAATTCAAATATGGCCTATGCCACTCAACACTATTGCAGAGATGCGTAGTGACTCTATAAAGCGCCCGCTTCTCTGCTCTGTACTCCGGCCGGCCAGTGATGTTAATAGATTTTCACCTCACTCATTCATATTTACTGCCCAGAGTGGGTATTGGCCGGATGATGGCAGCCAATCACTGTTCTCAGAGGGAAATACGCATGAGTGATGTTCTATTCATATCACTGGCCAGCCAGAGTATAGTGCAGAGATGCGAGCGAAGTACAGAGCCGCTCTGCATCTCTGCAATACGTAGGACGATCGCATTGGGTGTCAGGAGTGTTACCCGCTGTGATCTGTCCTTAAGTGCATGTACTACTACTCCTAACATGGAGCACATTCTTCTCCATGCTGGGAGCTGTAGTACCTGCATTAATAGACAGATCGCAGCGAGTGTCACTTCTGTCCCCTGCACTGACATATATATATATATATATATATATATATATATATATATATACACCTATTCATATTTCTCACAGAGAGTTGCGATTGGCTGGAACCATCTGGTCAATCACAGCTCTCTACGGGAAATATGAATAGGTGTATTTATATGGCAGTGTATGGGACCATAGAGGAGTGGCCGGCCGCATCTATAAATGATACAGAAGGATCGCAACAGACCCGGGGCAATCTGTCAATTAGTACAGGTACTACTACTCTTATCATGGAACAGTGTGTTCCATGCTGGGAGTAGTAGTACTACCTAAAAAAAAGTGAAAAACACGCACACACTACATTTTTATTATTGTCAGCTACATTTTTAGTTCCCTGCCCGCACACATAAATTGATCCCTGTTTAAAAATTTATAAAAATAAAATTTGGTTATAAAAAAGAAAAATTTTGTTGAATACAATTTTTTCCATCACTACTGTATCTTTTTTATTATTTTGTTTTAACCCCTTAAGGACTGAGCCCTTTTTTTTTTAATTCTGACCACTGTCACTTTATGCATTAATAACTCTGGGATGCTTTTACCGATTATTCTGATTCCGAGATTGTTTTTTCGAGACATATTTTACTTTAACACAATGGTAAATTTACGTTGTTACTTGCATCCCAAATCCCAAAATTTCATGAAAATTTAGCAAATTTTGCATTTTTCGAACTTTGAAACTCTCTGCTTGTAAGGAAAATGGATATTCCAAATAAATTATATATTGATTCACATATACAATATGTCTACTTTATATTTGCATCATAAAGTTGACATGTTTTTACTTTTGGAAGACATCAGAGGGCTTCAAAGTTCAGCAGCAATTCTCCAATTTTTCACAAAATTTTCAAAATCTGAATTTTTCAGGGACCAGTTCAGTTTTGAAGTGGATTTGAGGGGTCCTAGTATTAGAAATACCCCATAAATTACCCCATTATAAAAACTGCACCCCCCCCCCCCAAGTATTCAAAATGACATTCACAAAGTGTGTTAACCCTTTAGGTGTTTTGCAGGAATAGCAGTAAATTAAAAATCTAAATTTTTTACACTCGCATGTTCTTGTAGACCCAGTTTTTGAAATTTTTTAAGGGGTAAAAGGAGATAAAGCCCCCCAAAATTTGTAACCCAATTTCTCTCGAGTAAGGAAATACCTCATATGTGTATGTCAAGTGCTCTGTGGGTGCACTAGAGGCCTCAGAAGGGAAGGAGCGACAATGGGATTTTGGAGAGTGAGTTTTTCTGAAATGGCTTTTTGGGGGGCATGTCCCATTTAGGAAGCCCCTATGGTGCCAGAACAGAAAAAAACAACATGGCATACCATTTTGGAAACTACACCCCTCAAGGAACGTAACAAGGGGTCTGCTGAGCCTTAACACCGCACAGGGGTTTGACGACTTTTCGTTAAATTTGGATGTGTAAATGATTTTTTTTTTCACTAAAATGCTGGTTTGTCCCTAAATTTTCCATTTTTACAAGGGGTTATAGGAGAAGATGCCCCCCCAAAATTTGTAACCCCATCTCTTCTGAGTATGAAAATACCCCATATTTGGACGTCAAGTGCACTGCTGGTGCACTACAATGCTCAGAAGAGAAGAAGTCACATTTGGCATTTGGAAGGAAAATTTTTCTGAAATGGTGTTTGGGGGGCATGTCGCATTAAGGAAGCCCCAATGGTGCCAGAACAGCAACAAAAAAAAAACACATGGCATACTATTTTGGAAACTACACCCCACAAGGGGTACAGTGAGCATTAACAACCCACAGGTGCTTGACAAATTTCCGCTAAAGTTGGACGTCAAAATAAAAAATTAGATTTTTTTTCCACTAAAATGCTGGTTTTACCTCAAATTTTTCATTTTCCTCAGGGGTAATTGGAGAAAAAGCCTCCCAAAATTTGTAACCCCATTTCTTCTGAGTATGGAAATACCCCATATGTGGATGTAAAGGGCTCTGCAGGCAAACTACAATGCTCAGAAGAGAAGGAGCGCCATTGAGGTTTTGGTGAGAGAATTTGGTTGGAATAGAAGTGGGAGGCCATGTGCATTTACAAAGCCCCCCGTGGTGCCAGAAGAGGGGACCCCCCCACATGTGACCCCATTTTGGAAACTAAACCCCTCACAATATTTAATAAGGGGTGCAGTGAATATTTACACCCCACTGGTGTTTGACAGATCCTTAGAACAGTGGGCTGTGGAAATGAAAAATTAAATTTTTCATTTTCACGAACCACTGTTCCAGAAATCTGTCAGACACCTGTGGGGTGTAAAGGCTCACTGTATCCCTCATTACAATCCGTGAGGGGTGTAGTTTCCAAAAGGAGGTCACATGTCCACTGTTCTGGCACTTTGGGGGCTTTGTAAACACACGTGGCCTTCAATTTCAGACACATTCTCTCTCCAGAAGCCCAATGGCGCTCCTTGTCTTCTGACCATTGTAGTTCGTCTACAGAGAACTATACATCCATATATGGGGTATGTTCTTACTCAGAGGAAATGGAGCTACACATTTTTGGGGGCATTTTTCCTATTCTCCCTTGTGAAAATGAAAAATGTCAGGTAACACCAGCATTTTATTGAAAGTTTTTATTTTTTTTTCATTTTCACATCCATCTTTAAAAAAATTTGTCAAATACCTGTGGGGTGTTAAGGCTCACTATACCCCTTGTTACATTCTGTGAGGGGTGCAGTTTCCAAAATGGGGTCACATCTGAGTATTTATTGTTTTGCGTTTATGTCAGAACCGCTGTAAAATCAGCCACCCCTGTGCAAATCACCAATTTAGACCTCAAATGTACATGGCATGCTCTCACTTTTGAGCCATGTTGTGTGCCCGCAGAGCCCTTTATGCCCACATATGGGGTAGTTCTGTACTCAGGAGAAATTGTGTTACAAATTTTGGAGGTCTTTTTTTCCTTTTACCGTTTGTGAATATTAAAAGTATGGGGCGACACCAGCATGTTAGTGTAAAACATTTTTATTACACTAACATGCTGGGTGTAGACCCCAACTTTACCTTTTCATAAGTGATACAAGGAGAAAAAGCCCCCCAAAATTTGTAACACAATTTCTCCCGAGTACGGGGATACCCCATATGTGGCCCTGAACTGTTTCCTTAAAATACGACAGGGCTCCGAAGTGAGAGAGTGCCATGTGCATTTGAGGACTAAATTGGGGATTTGAATCCACAACAAAAATACCCTACGGCAGTGTTTCCCAAACAGGGTGTCTCCAGCTGTTGCAAAACTCCCAGCATGCCTCCTTGACAGTCAGTAGCTGTTCAGCAATACTGTGAGTTGTTTTTTTTCAACTGCTGGAGGCTCCGTTTTGGAAACACTGCCGTACAAGACATTCTTTTTTTTTTTATTGGGGGGGGGGGGGGGGGACTGTGTAGGGGTATGTGTATATGTAGTGTTTTACTTTTTATTTTGTGTAGGTGTAGTGTTTTTAGGGTACATTCACATGGTCAGGTTTACAGTGAGTTTCCCACTGGAAGTTTGAGCTGCAGCGGAAATTTTACCGCATCTCAAACTTGCAGCAGAACTCGCTGTAAACCCGCACGTGTGAATGTACCTTGTATATTCACAAGGGGGGGGGGGAACCTCCAGCTGTTGCAAAACTACAACTCCTAGCATGCACTGACAGACCATACATGCTGGAAGTTGTATTTATGCAACTGCTGGAGACACACTGGTTGCAAAACACTGAGTTAGGTAACAAACTCTGTTTCACAACCAATGTGTCTCCACTTGCATTGACATTCGAAGGGCATGCTGGGAGTTGTTGTTTTGCAACAGCTGGAGGCACACTGCTACAACTCCCAGCATGCCCTTTGGTAGTCTGTGCATGTTGTGAGTTGTAGTTATGCAACAGCTGGATGCACACTTTTTCATAGAAAAAAATGTGCCTTCAGCTGTTGCATAACTACAACCCCCAGCATGCACAGACTACCAAAGGGCATGCTAGGAGTTGTAGTTGGAACTCCAGCTGTTGCAAAACTGCAACTCCCAGCATGCCCATTGGCTGTGCATGCTGTGAGTTGTTGCTAAGCAACAGCAGGAGGTGAACAGGCCTCACCTCCTGCTGTATCCTGCCGTCGGGACCGCCACCGCTGCTGCCGCTGATCCTGCTGCTCCTGTCGCCACCACCGATCCCGAGGGGACCCCCGCCGGACCAGGGCAAGGTAGGAGACCCCCGCCAGTCCCGATCTCCGCCATCTACACCATCCCGATCGCAGCCCAGCAGGGTCGTGATTGGTTGGTCGTTATGATGCATCAATCACATGATCGTGAGGTGGCACCTGTGCCACCTCACTTCTGCTGGGTAAGGGTGAATGGGGCTGTCTTGGCCCCATTCACAGCCCCATTTACCCTTTTGTTCTGGGTCAGTGGGTCACCAGAGACCCGATTGACCCGGAATAGCCGCAAATCGTAGGTCTGATCGCCGACATGGGGGGTCTCAGGACCTCCCCAGGGATTTGCATGGGGTGCCTGTTGATAGATATCAGCAGTCACCCCGGTCCGGTCCCCACCCGGCTAGCAGCGGGCACCGGAATTCCCACTGGCGTACCCATACGCCCTCAGTCCTTAAGGACTTTAAAACAGGGGTGTATGGATACGTCCTTAAGGGGTTAATGGTACCCTATGAAATTTTATTAAAAAAGGTATCTCCATCACTTTTTGGGATTGCTAAAATCCAAACAAGAATTTAAAAAAACGCTGGCAAAAACGCCAACGTTAAAACCCACATGGCGTTTTTCTTGGAGTTTTTTTTTTAACTCCCATAGACTTCTATAGGAGGATAACACCAAGATTTTACCAAAGTCTCAACAAGAGGTCGTTTTTGAAAAACTGCCAAGGATAGCTGAAAAATGCCAAAAGGATAAAAAAAAACACCAAACTGAAAAACGCCAAGTGGATATGGCATTTTATAGTTCTCTAATGACTTGCAGCTAACATCTGGGCACAGCGGCAGAATGTTTTTTTTTTTATTGGCATTTTTACCCCCCAAATAAAACAAGTGGAAACCTAGCCTGACACATAACTCTTACAGGAGAAGCCCCATGTAGCAAAATGTTTCCCTTATCCAATGGATAAGGGGATAAGTGTCTGATCTAAAACTTCGTAATTAACTTGTCTGACATTACATTGGATTAGAGCTTCATATCCCTTTTAAGCAAGGGGCTGAATTATTGCCTTGTTGAGAACTTTGATTTTAACTCCTTTAAGATCGATCTCCATAATGGGATCAGGAAAATGAACTTGCATAAATATTTTGAGAAGAAAACCCATCAGGACCAGCAATGTCTATGAGAGATTCCAGCTGTGCTTGGCCCACTGGGCTTTAGTGCCCATTTCGCAAGTTATGCCTCTGCAACTGCAGACCTGGAGCTGTTGGTAAGCCTGAGTGAAATGGACAAAACAGTGCCTGCGACCTCTGAAGTTGAATCACCAACTCTAAGGGGGGGGGGGGGGGGGGGAATCGACCTTCTACCCACCGGACAAATTCATGGCAGCGGTCATGAATGACTTAAAAGCATTTATTTATCCATGAGCCCGGCAGAATCTCAGCTCCAAGGAGAAGATAACCCTACATTGGCTAAAAAGCCTTGAATACTGATTACTGCAATTCTGTGACAGAAGAATTGGATTTTGTACTCCAAAATAACTATTGTTAGTTGATTCAATAATCAGTGGTACAAGCAGTACAATGGGACAGCTACAGTATGGGCACACCGGTATCCTGTACGTTTGCGAGTCTCTACCTAGCTCATTTGGAATCCAAATTTATAAACTAGGAATCAGTTTACTAAGTACATTAAGTTCTATAAAAGATTTGTGGATGATGTGTTCGTGGTGTGGAGAGGTTCAGAAGCAGATTTCAATGACATTATAAAGTTTCTCAATGAAAACAATGCAATGAATATGTGTTTTACATCAGCGTACAGTAAATCTGAAATGACGTTCCTCGATGTTGTGGTCAGAGTAGTGGAGAAAGGCGTTCAAACTAGAGGTTTTAGGAAACCTACAATCCCCCTCTTCTAACGGCATTTTGAATTCTTTCATCCGAAACATACTAAAGAGTCCTTACCCCAAAGCCAGTTTCTGCGTCTAAAAAAAATTTCAACAGTAATCCCAAGGATTTTATATTACAAGCTAATGAATTGAAATCTCACCTGTTAAACAGAGGTTATCCTGAGTCAACATTGGAAAGAGCACTGCTGAAAACCGAGGAGTTCTCCAGATCCAATCTTAAAAACAAATGAATAAAAACATCAAATGAAAGGTGTTTCACCTTTTCTTTTAAGTACAATAACATTGCGGATATCATATGCATGGTCATTTTTAAACATTGGCATCTGATTGAAGCCGATCCGGCACTAAACGATGTAGCAGATAACAAGCCACTCGTCACTTACAGACGACAACAATTAAAAACAAAATAGTAAGAAGCAAGTTTAATGCCATGGTGGACAAGAGACAGAGAACATGGTTGAACAGCACAGCCCCTGCTGGGAACCACAAATATGGACACTGTGCGCACTGTAAGTGTATGGCAGTGGGCAAGAACTACAAGATAGGGGGCATTGATATACACATGAAGCCCTTTATCATGTGTAGTAGGGATGTCCCGATACCATTTTTTTTAAGACCGAGTACGAGTACCGATATTTTAATTCTAGTACTCGCCGATACCAAGTACGAGTACTTTTATTTTAAAGGGAATCTGACACCAGGGTGACCCGGTTTCTGGCGCTGCATACCGTATGATATGCGGGTTCCTTGTAGGAGGCTGCTGTAGTATGTGTCAAAATTTCTCTCTTCTCCATTGGACAGAACAAGGAATTTGCATTGGCGGCGAGACCGGAGCGATTGCGCTGACGTTCACATGGTGAGCAGCAGTAGAAACCGGGTCACCTGCACTATCTACCTATAACTTCAAGTTAGTGCAGGTGACTCTGCTGTAAGATTGCCTTTAATAGTAGGTAGTATCCCCTTGTAGGTAGTATAGATAGTTGCAGACATTAGTAGAAGCCCCCTGTAGACCCCAACCCCATCCCTGTAGACCGCAGCCCCCCCCTTGTAGACAGCATCCCCTCTTGTCCCCCTTGTAGAACACGCCCTCCATGTCCCACTTGTAGACAACAGGCCCCCCCTTGTTGACAGTGCTCCCTCTTGTCCCCCTTACAGACAGCAGGCCCCCCCCTTGTAGACAGTGGGCCCCCTCCTTGTAGACAGGGAGCAGGGTCCCCGATACCATGCAAATGCCGAGTATCGGCCCCAATACCGGGACATCCCTAATGTGTAGTATACTGTCTGGTCTGTCCTTGCAGATATTTCTACATCAGCTCTACAATTAAAGTGTACCCGTCAGATCCAACAATTTTTTTTTTATATATATATATATATCACTCAGTACCTAATCCTGACCATGTATATCAATTTTTTATGTGTCTAGCAGCTTTATTTATTTTAATTTTAATTTAACTCACTAATCTGAATTCCTCTCAAAGGGAGGGGTGTGGTCTCACTGTGCAGGTCTCCGCCCCCTCCCTCAGTATACTGTCTGCTCACATCTCCCCTAGCATTAGCAAAACTATAACTCCCAGCTTATCCTCACTGACAGTAGTGGGACACAAGCTGACAGTGGGAGAATTTTTCCTCCAGCTGTGAGCCCTGCACTCACAGCTGTCAATCAAAGAAGTGGGTCTATGATGCAAGGACACAGAAGGACTAGTATGTGTCCAAGCAGGCAGGGGGGGGGGGGCAGTTGTTTGACTGTTTTTTTCAGTATGAAATACTGAAAATGTTGTAATGAAAGCAATTGCAAAACCTATTGGTTTTGCATGCTTTACAACATATCAAAAGTTTTTGTATCTGACAGTGCCCATTTAAGCCCGCATTTATGATACTGAGGGAGCATGTCCATCTGACCACTGGGACCCGCCAGCGATCTCCTGCCCTACACCCTGACTCTCTCTGGGAACGGGGCGTGATGACCACTGAATAAAGTGGCGGCTGACATGCCCCCTCCACGTATTTGCACAGGAGAGCCAGAGATACATTGTTTGGCTACCTCAGGCTCTCCCATAGAGCTGCATGGAGAGGGCATTTTGGCCGCCGCTTAATGCAGAGGTTGACAAATTCTGTTCCCGGGGAGAAGCAGGGTTCCATGCAGGAGATGGCGGGGGGTTCAAGCATTCGTACTCCCCTGCGATCTAGAACTTATCATCTATGCTTTGGGGCAGAAGGAGAGATATGAGTGTAGCTGAAAGACGTAGAAGCAGCATGAAAGCACAGCTTACGGGTCAAGACCTGCTATTTGGCCTCTGCAGGCTGCTGGGCCATTATTTCTTCCCTCCTCATCCTCTTAGACCCAATGGCAGAAGGAAGAAGAGGGATGGAGGATGTGTAGCACACAGTGCTATGCCTCATGTCCTCCATTCTTTTGTGAAGCTGTGGGAGGTCAGTTGGCCGAGCTCACCTGGAATTGTCTGCCCCTCTCCCAATTGCACCATAAAATGGGCAGTGCAGCACTAGTCAAAAGATTTAGGCCAGTGACCTTTGTATCTGGGGCGCTGGCCCAGAGTTGTAGTAGTGACACCCCTGGCCTATGGTATATGTATTCAGGCAGTATACTGTATAGTGGTTATAATGGCTGTTTGTACACTTTATTATAACACACCAAAGAAAGGGAGTAAGGTACTGCAAAGGGCCTCATTCAATGTAAGGCCGGCCTTTTACTTTCATATTTTCTGTAGTTATGATTTAACCATGAACATTTCAGTATATACATTGCAGAAAAAATAGTTTGGAGCATTTATTTGAAAATCTAAATTTTTAATATACTTTATATTTCTTTACAATAATTTCTTTAAGCATTTCCCAGAATACTCACGTACTGCAGCCCTTAAGAACCAACCATTTAGCTTCTTTAAATAGCATTTTATCATTTTAGATTTTGGCTTTGTTTTTGCCCATTGTGGACCTTTGTTTTAATTTCTTTGTCTTTTTTCCCCTCATATTCATTTCAAATTCCATCCACAGTGCATCTTGTTCTCCATCAACTAGCGTCCAAAATTGGTTTCTGATGTTCTTTTTGAAGACATTGGCTATGTTGTACAGTTTCATCTTGGAAATTTGATGGTTTCAGTTTTTCTATTTTGTTTATCTTGCACATTAGAAGTTTATGAGCTGTTCCATAACAGGCTCTAGGCCATGGATTTGAGCTTTTCCATCACTTGGCAAACACTGTCTTTTTTATTTTAAGTCAATTCCATCTGGTGTTCTCCTGGAATTAAGATGTTGCTTGGGTTATCTGAGGGATGTATTGCCAACAAAAGGTCAGTACCGACCTTTACCCTACATGAGTTGAGACCTGACTTTGATTTTGAATATCTAGTCTAAATGTTCATTATGTACTCTGTTATTTCCAGTAATCTAATGGTTTATAAAGACCACAAATGTTTTTTGCAAGCGAAGGTCAACAGCAAACCCAAAAATATGCCCTTACACACTAGATCCATAAGGTACCAATATTAACAATGGGGGAGATTTATCAAAAACTGTGCAAAGGAAAACTTGACCAGTTGCCCATAGCAGCTGGTCAAGTATTCCTTTGCACAGTTCTTGATAAATCTCCCCCAATGTCCCTAAAATCCCAAGGTAGCTGTGATTGAAATTATTTTTAATATCCCTATGGTTTACAAGTAAACATTGTCATAGCCCAAAGCATACTATGTTGGACAAAATCTCAGCTGCTCCAGCAGGCATTTCCTCTCACAGGCTACAACTTCTCACAGGTTCCCCCCCCCCCCCCCCCCCCCATAACTTCAAGATAACTACAAAGTGTAATTGTAATAGCAATAAAAGCAATATACAGTTTACAGAGAAAAAATACAATTTTCACCATGTATATTAATTGAGCACACAATATTTACAACTCCCCAATTTTCACTCCCAATGCAAGTAGGGAAATCTTTACAAAGACCAGGATCAGGTCAAACAGTGTGTTAATTTCCTAGTGCTTAAGTTTGAAATTTGCCAAATTGGTTGATATAAACTGGTTGCTGAAAAGGGATGTGGAGAAACCAGGAGCCAAAGTGTACATTGGTACCAGACATGTTTATTTTTTGTTAATTTTATCCTTTTTGGGTGATTTTTCACCAACCTACTTGTCAAATCTAAGTTTCAATGTTTTGAAGGCTTTTTGCATGGCAGGGATGACAGCACTACGAGTACTGTAGGTGTTTGCAGAACAATATTAAATGCACCAGAACCATATAACAATACAGGCTATTTCAACATGCTTTTTTCGCGGTAGGGATGACAGCACAATGAGTACTGAAGGTAATTGCAGAACAATATGAAATGCACCACAACTTTAACACGCTTTTTGGGTGGCGGAGGGGACAGCCCAATGAGTACTGAAGATGTTTATGAAACAATATTAAATGCACCACAACCATATAACACTACAGGCTAGATACGTGTAACTTAAACACACTTTTTGGGTGGCAGGGATGACAGCACAATGAGTCTATCTTTCTAATATTTATCTCTCTCTAATCACTAACTGTCCCTTTTTCTCCTCTCTTTGTTATCTCTTTGTGGGCTGATGGGGCGGGGAGTGCTTGCTGGAACTACCCCAATGAACAATTACTCGGGTCTTGGCAGCAAACTATGATTTCTCTGAAACGTGTGAGTGTTTTAGAGTAAGTCATTGTGTCTCGGTATCCCCCTGCCTTTATCTTTCTAACCACTAACTGTCCCTATGTCTGTCTGTCTCTCTCTGTCTGCTCTCTGCACAAGTTCCCAACACTCTAAATGCTGTGGGTGACATCAGTGCCCTTTTATCTGTGTCCCTGGCCTTTGTGCTTTACACAGTAAGCAGCAAATCACATGATAGACCTGGGTTATCATGTGATCTACTGCTTTCCCCTACATCATCTCACTGCCCACTGGCCGCCCTGCTTCTTCCGTCCAACAGAAAAACATGCTTTCTGGTATTTCGCGCTATTTACCAGCTCGAGCTAGCCAAACCTGTAAAAACTCTAGTTTTACAGGTTCGGCTAGCTCGAGCTGGTAAATAGCGTGAAATACCAGAAAGCATGTTTTTCTGTTGTACGGAAGAAGCAGGGCGGCCAGTGGGCAGTGAGATGATGTAGGGGAAAGCAGTAGATCACATGATAACCCAGGTCTATCATGTGATTTTCTGCTTACTGTTTTAAGCACAAAGGCCAGGGACACAGATAAAAGGGCACTGACGTCACCCACAGCATTTAGAGTGTTGGGAACTTGTGCAGAGAGCAGACAGAGAGAGACAGACATAGGGACAGTTAGTGGTTAGAAAGATAGAAACAGATAAAGGCAGGGGGATACTGAGACACAATGACTTACTATAAAACACTCACACGTTTAAGAGAAATCATAGTTTGCCGTACCAGAAAAATCCTAAAGTTTGTCTCGAATCCGGGTTTGCCGGATTTGGCTCGCTCATCTCTAGTTTTATAAATCTCCCTCATAGTGCATGTAGTATTGCCATTTTATACACAGTTGGCCCAGATTTATCAACAAGAACTGTCCTATTTTTGCCCATAACACTCAATAACAGCTCAGCTTTCATTAGCCAAATTGCTGTGATAACATGAAAGCTTCCAGTTTATACAAGAACATGTTGCTAAAGCTATTTCACAGCAGTACAATACTATGGTGGTGGTTAAGGGGAAGTAAACCAAGTGGCCAGTTCCTTTCACCATGTTGGCTGGGGTCAAAAATAAGAGTACAGATATTGATAAGGTGTCAAATTCTCAATCTGGTAAAGACAAAAATCTTATAAATCTGGACCTTAATGGAATTTTTTTTTAATTTAAAGAGTACCTGTCACCAAATTAAACTTTTCATATAGTGTTCCTTATGTCATTATAAGAAACCTTGCTCTTTACTTGCTGTTAACATTCTCAATCTGCCAACTGTTCCATGTTACTTATCTAGGCAGCCTTGAGTGATGCATCTCTCCTTAAACATTTCTCGGGAAAGATGCATCACTCAGGGCTGATGGGGCGGGGAGTGCTTGCTGGAACTGCCCCAATGAACAATTACTTGAGTCTTGGCAGCAAACTATGATTTCTCTGAAACGTGTGAGTGATTTAGAGTAAGTCATTGTGTCTTGGTAGCCCCCTGCCTGTATCTGTTTCATATTGCCGGTAGTTTAGGCAGCATGAAACAAATGATAGGTTCCCTTAAACAATATAAATAAAATGTAAGTGTAAAGAAGAAAATACTAATAATAATACTGAAAATAAAATAAAAAATTAAGAAGAGATAAGGACGGTAAAGCTGGAGACAGAGAGGCTCAACGCTAAAAAGAGTTAAAGGGGTAATTATGTGGAGAAACAAGTTTTCAAATCAACTGGTGCCAGAAAGTTATATAGATTTGTAAATTACTTCTATTCAAAATCTTCTATTTTAACTCTTCCAGTACTTATCAGCTGCTGTATACTACAAAGAAAGTTGTGTAATTCTTTCCAGTCTGACCACAATGCTCTCTGATGACACATCTGTCCATTCAGGAACTGTCCAGAGTAGGAGCAAATACCCAAAGCAAACCTTTCTTGCTCCGGACAGTTCCTGACATGGACAGAGGTGTCAGCAGAGAGCACTGTGGTCAGACTGGAAACAACCACTCAACTTCCTCTGTAGCATAGAGCAGCTTATAAATACTGGAAGGATTAATATATTTTTTTAAATTCACAAATCTGTTTAACTTTCTGGCACCAGTTGGATTAAAAAAAAAGTTTTCCACTGGAGTGCCCTTTAAAAAAAACAAAAACCTCTAAACTGTTTTTCAATTATATAAGCAATGAAAGATTAAACTGAAAGTGTCGGCCCTATAAAAACTAATAAATACGGAAACGGAAATGTAAAGTGGGATGAGGAGAAAGGAAATTTATAAAAAAAAATTCTTCTACTGTTTTCTTGAAGGAAAGTAAAATGTTGGGTGAGGAATACAGTAAACTCTCAAATGAATGGAATCATGAAGGAATGATCTCCCTGAGATGAAGAAGTGGCTTTCTGCCTCATGTTTTTATTGCCTTCCTCTGGATCAACATTGCAGTAGAAAAGGCCAAACTGGTTGTATGTCTATTTTCATCCTTTCCAACTATGTTACTATGTAATTGTGAATTAAGAAATTTAGAGGATTGGGATATATCATTGACATACTGAGACTGGGCTTTGCTCCATTCTGGGTTTATAATTTTAGACATTAGCATACTATTATTAGTAATATTTTAACATTATAAAGTATTAACGTTATCAAATATCTCAAAATATAATTACAGGAAATTTCTTTGAGACAGATACCCAAAATTGCATTAAAAATGGTCTCTTAGAAACGGAGCTCTCAAAGACTACAAAGAAACTGAAACTCTATGATGCGTTCTAGATCAGGGTGGTCTTATCAAGGATGCGATATTATGGAATTGTTCTCTATATATTTATACTGGTATTTGCAGCTTATTTCAATAATGAATAATGTATAGCTTTTAATGTCTATACTAAGAAAAAAGGCATGTATATAGTATATGGCCACAATTAGACAAAAAGGGGAAAAAAAGAAGTTTGACAAAGTTCCACCTGCTGTGTTGTGGAAGGAATTTTTTAGCAGCCAAGTGCTTCCATCCAATTCGCTTCAGAATTATTTAAAGAGATCAGTTAAACAAACAAATACCACTTAAGGTTTTATTATTTCCAAGTACGAGAACTGCTTGTACTCTTTCAGCACAGCGATAACACTATATTCTTTTGTTTTAACAAGGTCCTCAGACATCATTAAACTCTGTATATCAAATGACACTTCTACAAACTCTAAAATAATAGCTAATTAAAAATCTAATGCCAATCAACCAATACCATACCATAAAGAGCTTTTATTTGCAGGAAACGTGCACAAAATAGATAGTAACATCTGCAATACACTAAAATGATGGAGTGCTTCTGACACTATTGAGGAGGCTTGCCTTTAAATTATGTCATGTACAACCCAAGTTCCAACTTCAGTGATATATCTGCTTAACCTCTGGCTGTTATTTCACTATCTTCTTAGAATACTGTGTAATTTTTTTTGGCCTCAGTTTGTAAACTGATAAATATTTATTAACTTATTTCTCATGACTTCTAAAGAGAGAATTGAACATAGGATGATGGAGACACCCCCAGGTCACCAAGGGAATTTATCATCTTCATATGCCCTGAAGTTTTTTTTCCTATTCAATGTTATATGAATTTATAAGAAAATGTATAGCATGCTCAATTGCAGGCAAATTTATGGAGGTATTGTCCACTAGAACTAATGCTTGTGGGAAGGAACATGAGGCTCAGGGATTCTGGACATTCTGAATTCTCTAGGACAGGTTAGCTGCACACAGAAAAGGATGCAAATTTGCAATGACTTGCACACTAGTTATCTGGCGAATAAAGGGGTACTTGGCCCCTAGACATCTTATCCCCTATCCAAAGGATAGGGGATTAGATGTCTGATTGCAGGGGTCCCACCTCTGGGAACCCCCACGATCTCCCAGCTGCACCTGGCATTCGTTTAGAGCGTCGGGTGCAGCGCCTGAGGCTCATGACGTCACAGCCACATTCCCTCAATGCAAGTCTATGGAAGGGGGCGTGACGGCCGTCACACCCCCCCATAGACATGCATTGAGGGGGCGTGGCTGTGACATCACAAGGGGGCATGGATGTGACGTCACGAGCCTCCTCCATGCATCGCCAGTCATCCGGCACGGAGCGAAGTTCGCTCCGTGCACAGGATGTCTGGGCTGCCACGATCAGACATCTTCCTTTGGATAGGGGATAAGATGTCTAGGGGCAGAGTACCCCTTTAAGTCTCTGGGAAAATGAACTGGCGCTAAGGCAGATAGAATGTAAGCTTAGTCCATTTTTGCACAGAAGGAGGATACAGCAAGAATCTAGCCAACAAATAGCCTTTTAAACATATCACAGAAAACAAGCTCATCAATCTCTTGAGACTGTTGGTAATACTTATTACAATAATATCACAGATAGCAAAAAAGTATTGCCCAAAACTTAACCTTTAATGAATTGTAGCCAAAAAACTATACAACAATGACCCGTGGTTATATGAAAAGACCCTTAGGTCAAAAATCCATGCAAATTCATGAAAAGCCATGAGTTGGTATCTGAGTTGGTGGTCCCTTTGTGGACCAAGGTTTTATTTCCACGGGTCTTTTCATATCATCATTGGTGATTGTTGTATGAGTTTATAGCTATATTTCATTAAAGGTTTTAGGTAATACCTTTTTTGCTGTCTGTGATACAACAAATAGCCTTTACCAGAATGGAGAGGTAGAAAAGTTAAGGGTCAAAAGTTTCGAACAAAATTAAACTTGCTGCTATGTGACAGAGAAATTGCTGAAAATATCACTAGTTTCTAGGATATAAGAACATGTCCAAAATGTAACCAAGTGTAGCGCACCATTGGTGTGGACCCACTGTGCCACAAGTGGCAGTTGGCCAGGCAGGCAGAGAGGGGAAACTAAAGGTAGCGTCAGATGCAGCAGAGCTAAATTAGGTGTTTATTAGCAGAGCAGGTACTGAGACAACAGCTAGCGAAGATGGCTACAGGTAGAAGGCTGGCTGAAACTACCTGTAAGCAGACAGAGTCCAAAGGATGAGGCAAAGGCAAAGTCCAACATACAGGCAGGGGTCAGGAACACAGGATCGCCAAACAGACTTTAGGTCAGGCTGAAAGGCTACATATACCTTAGCAGTGCAGGATACAATCCAGAATGCAACCTTGCTGAGGCCTGGAACAGCAGGTGTGGTAGACTTATATATGCAGTGCATTGCTGGGATTGGAGGAGGATCCATTAGGGGGTTCCTGCTGGCTCTATAAAACTCAGCCAGTGTTTGGGCACATTCTCTAATGGACAGAGCAGAAACTTCAGCAAAAGACACACCAGAGGAAGAAGACCAGGAAATACAGCAGAAATATGGCACAGAGAATATTGCCTGACACCGGTTAGAACCAGGACACATGGTACGCTGGTGGTTGCCAACCAGCAGTGTTACACCAAGAAAGTTTGCAGTACATGGAAATCTACCTGTATATCAGCTGTGAGCTAAAAATATTTACACAAAACAGCTGATAATTGTTACTTTCCCAAGGAAGGATGAAACTGCTTGCTACAATATTGTTCTTAATCAGCAACGGGGAACGTCTGGATAACAAAATGATTTCCCCCCAGTGCTTGGGTTCTATAAATATTGCATAAGCAATGATGAATTTCCCACTTTGAGGTGACATGAATTGAAATGTGCATATATGTTTGGAACAATATGCTGCAGCGAGCAGTTCTTTTTAAAACTTATCACCACAAAGAGTCAACTGCTCACCAGACTGATCGATGGAAACATGGAAAAGCAATTGCAAGAAGCAATATCAATACATTACAAAGCTCCCCAAAGAAAAGTAGCTATGCCGATCACATGAGGGGTAGGGTAATTCAGTGTTTGCCAAATATAGAAGGGTACTTTTGTAAGGCCTGCGAATGATCTTATAAATATCCGAATGGCCCTTGGCAGAAACAAGGTTCCCCACCACAGGTAAAGGTGTGTTCGCATATTCAGGTTTTTAATTGTAGTTATTGAATACAAAGCCAGAAACAGATCATCAATGGAGGACACACATAAAGAAAAGACTGAGACTTTGGCCCTTATTTACTAAGAGTGGAGTGTAGGTTTCTTTGTGGATTTTAATTCCCTACAATTTTTTTTCCACGGTATTTACTAAGCTTTCACTACATCTTCCACTTTCCCTACACTTTATTTTTTTTACACATGCTCTGATCTGTAGGGTTTTCCTCAGCTCAAATCCACCACATTTTATGTGGAAACCTTAGTAAATATGTTGGATTTTCATGAAAATGTCGGGAACATGCCCCTTTTGGAGACCACGCCCCCTTTACAGGCGGTCACGCCCCTTTTTCTGGTTTTCTTAGCAAAATGGAGAGTTAGTCTGGGTTTTTTCAATTCTGGCACAAATTCTGGTGCAGACAGAATTTCTGGCGCAATGCGACAGAATCTGCCATAATGCGACAGAATCTGGCGCACAAACCAACAAAACATGTCGGGTTTGCAATAGTAAATGAGGGTCATTGTGTGCAATAATTGCAATTGAAAGCTTGCATGTGTTAACCACCCATGGGATTTTTAAATCAGCAATAGGATGGATAGGTAGATGATAGATAGGTAGATTAAATTAGATAAAATACATTACAATTACATTAAAAAAAACAGTATAGGAGTCAATGTGCCTGTCATCTGTTACACATATCCCTTCTGGACCCTAAATGTCATTGATTTATAGCATTTCCGATTTTTAACTAGAACTTACACACGTGTTAGAGTGTGGTTAGGTTGAAGATGAGCATATTCCAGTAATGTAGTATAAATCATTTGGAGTTTTAGAACATTTGTCCTACATGGTTGCACAAGTTCCTGTATGTATGAGATGATGTCTCATAAAAGAGTTGTCTTTCAGCACATTACCCAGACAAGCACAATGACCATTCCTGCATTCGTAGCCTCACCCGTAAATGAATGTTTTGCTTTTGTAAGAAACCTACCTCCTAACACGGGAATGAACTCATACGTCGTAGTTCCCATGGTCTGTTTTTGGTCTTTCCTTGAGTTGCGTAAACATGTTGGCAGCTTCTGTCTTTTGGAAGAAGTTCAAACCCGAGGACTTTTAATGTACAATCTTTTGCTTTTAGTTTTCAGATAAGTCTGTTAAATAAAGTCAATGGTTGGTTAACAGCTTTCACTAGAAGAGGAGAGCAAATGTCTATAAAGGGTAAAAGAAACAAAATAACACATGGGAAACAAGTTATGTAAAGTTTGTATGATGTGAATTTTGTTCTGTGGAAAAAAAAATACAAACAAAAATAACACTACAACTTTATGTTACATGGCTGATTCCTGTGTTTTTATCCGAGAACAGTGAGAAGAAAGGCTTTAAGGTCTTGATCTTAGGCAATTATATATATATATATATATATATATATATATATATATATATATCTGACAGAAGGTCTCTCCATCTGACCTGTTGTAGATATAAAAAAGATGTTGGCAATGGGCAACCTCTTCACTGACACCAATGAAGCAATCTTCATAATGACAAGCCCAGCTGTGAGGAATATATCAAATGACGTCAATAATGTTGTGACTACAACTTCTAGCGAAAAGAAAACAAATGTGGTCATTAAAGGAGTAGTCCTGTCCTGAAAAACATATACCTACCATTTATACCTACTGCCATGTACAGAGTTGGAAAATAATTTTTATTGTATACTTTGAATAATATGTTGTATGGTAGTTTTTTTTTTTAAAACTTTATAAATTTTTCTAACTGTATGAGAACAACGATATGAAACTATAGTGTTTATCTTAAAGGGTTACTCCACCCCTAGACACTCCAAAGGATAGGGGATAATATGTCTGATCACGGAGGTCCCGCCGCTGGGGACCCCCGGATCTCGGCTGCTGTACCCCTCTGTCATTACTCCACAGAGCATACTCAGCCCCTTGTGATGTCATGGCCCTCCCCCTCAATACAAGTCTTTGGGAGGGGGCGTGGCAGCCATAACACCCCCTCCTATAGACTTGCATTAAGGGGGAGGGCCGTGACATCACAAGGGGTGGAGCCGTGACATCCCGATGCTCCGGCCCCTGTATCGCCCGTCATTACGCACACAGCGAGTTTGTTCTGTGCAGTAATGACAGAAGGGTGCTGCAGCCGAGATCCTGGGGTCCCCAGCAGCCATCACGCCCCCTCCCATAGACTTGCATTGAGGGGGAGGGACGTGATGTCACACGGGGCGGAGTCGTGATGTCACGATCTTCCGTTCCCGTGGTCGGGATCCAGAACCTCCAGCGCTGCGGAAAGCAGATACAGGTGGGTGCTGCATGCTATATTGTGGGGGTCCCCAGCAGCGGGACCGCCGCAATCAGACATCTTATCCCCTATCCTTTGGATAGGGGATAAGATGTCTAGGGGTGGAGTACCCCTTTAAAGCATTGTCCATGTTTAGAAGACAGTCTGCTTTTTTACCCAGAAACAGCACCACTCTTGTTGACGGGTTGTTCTTCTAGACTCTTCTGATCACGTGGACACTGGCACTGTTTCTATAAAAAAACTGTGGATTCTTTATCTAATGCTGAATAACCTCGATTAATACTATGGGGAAGATTAATAAAAAGTTGTGCAGAGAAAATCTTGACCAGTTGCCCATAGCAACAAATCAGATTGCTTCTTTAATTTTTAACAAGGCCTCTGAGAAATGAAAGAAGCAATCTGATTGGTTGCTATGGGCAACTGGTCAACTTTTCCTCTGCACAGGTTTTGATTGATCTCCCCTCATGCGATTTGTAAAATTCCCAGGGACTAGCACTAATATTGTGCAGGGAACAGGATTTATGTATATATACATATAAACAGATTATATACATTGTTTTGGGTGCTAAAAAGAAAACAATGAGTGAAAAAGTGGGCATGGTTACTAATGACAATTTAGGAACAAATTATCAGACATCAATATTCATATTGTTCATACAAGAGGTATAAGAACATCACAGTGGAAAGCTAGTGTCCTTATTATATATCCATCATCACCCTCATGTTGTTCCATTGACCTCACGCAACCTCTCAAAGGCTATCATGGTGCAGTCCAAGACAGCAATGGAAGCAGAATGGGAGTTGAAGTCTATCCTCTTCAGAATGAGTCAGACTTTTGTCTTAGATGCAATGATAGCCAGAGGTTGGTCTGGAATCCACAAGGACAATGCCATGAAGGGGCCTTCATCAGGAAGGGTTACATTGGTCTAACTTCAGGGATTATGGTGTGGGGTGGCATACATAATGTATTATAACCAGACTCCTTCATTCCAGGTACACTACCATCTCATTGTTGCATTGATTTGACCAGTGGTATGTGGTGCCCACAAGACAACGCAAGGCTACATCCTGCTCTTGCTACTGTGATAAGCCTTTATGGCCTAAACATGTAACCATGGCTTGCAGTGTCCTCAGACCTGTCTTGCATCGAGCAAATCCTGGACAAGACTGCTTGACAATTGCAAAGGGAACTGTCACCAGCAGATCTTGATGATTTATTCTCCAGACAGCCATTAAAGGGGTGTTCCAGTATAAGCTGATTTCTTCAAAAACCTGCACAGCTCTGTGTACTGGTTGTGTGTGGTTTTGCAGATCAGTTCCATAGTGAATGGAGCCAAGTTGTAATACCACACACAACCTGAGGAAAGGGTGGTGATCTTTTTTGGAATAAAATTGCTTGACTTTTCTATTCCTGGATAACCTCTTTAAAAATGTAATCGATAGCATGCCACGACATGTAAGTGTTTGAATTTTTGTGCGTGGCATGCATAACAGAAACTGAAAAAAAATAAAGATGTTTTGAATATTTTGTTTCCATTTGTTTATTGTTTGCATATCATTAATATGTGTATTGATTCTTTGATTTTAACCCCTTTGGGACCGGGGTTTTTTCCGTTTTTGCATTTTCGTTTTTTGCTCCTTGCCTTTAAAAATTCATAACTCTTTCAATTTTGCACCTAAAAATCCATATGATGGCTTATTTTTTGCACCACCAATTCTAATTTGTAATGATGTCAGTCATTTTGCCCAAAAATCTATGGTGAAACGGAAAAAAAAATCATTGTGCGACAAAATTGAAAAAAAACCCCGCCGTTTTGTAACTTTTGGGGGCTTCCGTTTCTACGTAGTACATTTTTCGGTAAAAATGACACCTTATATTTATTCTGTAGGTCCATACGATTAAAATGATACCCTATTTATATAGGTTTGATTTTGTCAGACTTCTGGAAAAAATCATAACTACATGCAGGAAAATTAATACGTTTAAAATTGTCTTCTTCTGACCCCTATAACTTTTTTATTTTTCCATGTATGGGGCGGTATGAGGGCTCATTTTTTTGCGCCGTGATCTGAAGTTTTTAACGGTACCATATTTGCATTGAACGCCATTGACCGAGCGGTTTAATTAATGATATATTTTTATAATTCGGACATTTCCGCACGCGGTGATACCATATATGTTTATTTTTATTTTTATTTACACTGTGGGTTTTTTTTATTGGAAAAGGGGGGTGATTCAAACTTTTAATAGGGGAGGAGTTAAATGATCTTTATTCACTTTTTTTTCCACTTTTTTTTGCAGTGTTATAGCTCCCATAGGGAGCTATAACACTGCACACATTGATCTTCATCATTGATCGCTGGTTTCTCATAGGAAACCAGTGATCAACGATTCTGCCGCATGACTGCTCATGCCTGAATCTCAGGCACTGAGCAGTCATTCGGCGATCGGACAGCGAGGAGGCAGGTAGGGGCCCTCCCGCTGTCCTGTAAGCTGTTCGGGATGCCGCGATTAGCCGCGGCTATCCCGAACAGCCCGACTGAGCTAGCCGGTAACTTTCACTTTCGCTTTTAGCCGCGCGGCTCAGCTCTTAGCGCGCGGCTAAAGGGTTAATAGCGCGCGGCGCCGCGATCGGCGCTGCACGCTATTAGAGGCAGGTCCCGGCTTCACTATGACGCTGGGCCCGCCGTGATATGACGTGGGGTTACTGTGTAACCCCGCGTTAAATCAGGAGAGCAGGACCAAGGACGTACCGGTACGTCCTTGGTCCTTAAGGGGTTAAAGTACACAACTTTTTCTTCTTTGTGTTACATCTTCAATGTTAAAGGGTATATATATATATATATATATATATATATATATATATATATATACACGCACACACACACACAGTATTATGGTGATCAAATATGGCCAAATCCTCTAAGACTTGAACAGATAATGTTGATGATTGTAAAATGCAGATGTCTGTACGAAGAATTAATTGCCAAAATTAAACAATCTCTATGTGTGTGGGATGGGATATGTCCAAAGAATATATGTGCACAGATGCAGAGCATTCCCTCCACACAAGATAATCTCTAAAATAACTAGAGAAAAGGAAAACTATATTTTTGGTGCAGGTCTTTGTCTCCTGAGTAACTCCAGATAAAACTGTAAATAGTATAACATGTTACGTTATTAATGCAGGAATTCATCTCTTTAAGTGGTTAGAATGGGAATGACTATAGACTCCAATGGAAGGTGTTGAAGGTTGTGACCTTAGTCTTCCATCTTCCTGTAATGCTGCTGGTTGGCCACCACCAGGGTACCATGTGTCCTGGTTCTTACCCTCATCGTGCAACATTCTCTGTGCCATGTGTCTGCTGTAATTTCTGGTCTTCCTGCTCTGGTGTTTCTCTTGCTGCAATTTCCGCTCTGTCCACTAGGGACTATGCGCGAGGATTGGCTCAGTTTTATAGAGCCAGGGTGCACTCCCTAATGGATCCTCCTCCAATCTCAGCTAGAAACTCCCAATATAAGTCTGGCAAATCTACTTTTGTTGTGTATTCTGCATTGCTAGGTCTCTGAAGCCTATTTGTCTCCTGATCCTGTGTTCCTGTTCCCTGCCTGCATACTGGACTTTACCTTTGCCTCATCCCTTGGACTCTGACCTGCATCTCCTGTGTATGATGTTGGACTGTCTACCACAATTCCTGTCTGCTTGCAGCTTGTTCCAGCCAGCCTGCACCTGTAGCCACCTCGTCTAGCTGTTCTCACAGCATCGGTTTTCTCTGTTTCTCGCTGTTTCTAAAACTATTTTATTATTGTGTTGGTGACAACCACATGATATGTCCATTTCCTCCGGGACATCCTTTAGGGTCTATTCACATGGGTGGAATTTCCGCTTGTGGAATTCTGCCTCAAATGAAAGCCCAATAAACTTATATGTGATTCCACACTTTCCACGGGATGGTCGGGATAGGAGGTCGGGATAGGAGGACGGGATAGGAGGACGGAGAGGAAGTCGAGATAGGAGGTCGAGATAGGAGGACGGGATAGGCGGTCGAGACAGGAGGTCGGGATAGGAGGTCGGGATAGGAGGTCAAGATAGGAGGTTGAGATAGGAGGACAGGATAGGAGGACGGGATAGGAGGACAGGATAGGAGGACGGGATAGGAGGACAGGATAGGAGGTCGAGATAGGAGAATAGGATAGGAGGACGGGATAGGAGGATGGGCTAGGAGGTCGAGATAGGAGGATGGGATAGGAGGGCGGGATAGGAGGTCGGGATAGGAGGTCAGGATAGGAGGTTGGGATACGAGGTCGGGGTATGAGGACGGGATATGTCAACAATATATGAGGATGGGATATGAAGTCAAAAGCTTCCTCTGTTGATTTTCCTCCACAACAAGGATTAGGAAGGAAAAACCGGGCAACGCTGGGTACTCAGCTAGTATATTTATATAAAACTCAACGTGTGTGTGTGTGTATGTATGTATGTATGTATGTGTGTATGTTCCAGCATCACGTCCAAACGGCTAAAGATATTAACATGAAACTTGGCACATATGTTACTTATATGTCAACAACAAACATAAGATAGGTGATTTAACCCTTACTCACCCCCATTTGCCAGGGGCGGGGTTTATGTTTAAAGTGCCATACAAGTCAATGGGAAATATATGTTACTGCATAACTTCCAAACGGCTGGAGATATTTCAATAATACTTGGTCACATTTTACTTATATGTCCACTTAAAATATAGGATAGTTAATTTAACCCTTAACTACCCCCATTTGTGAGGGTCAGGGTTTTTGTTTAAAGTCCCATGCAAATCAATGGGAAATTTATTTTCCCACATAACTTCAGTACGGCTGGAGATATTTCAATACCTGGTACACATATTACAGGTCGGGATAGGAGGTCGGGATGGGAGGTCGAGATAGGAGGTCGGGATAGGAGGTCGGGATAGGAGGTCAGGATAGGAGGACGGGATAGGAGGACGGGAGAGGAGGACGGGATAGGAGGACGGGATAGGAGGACGGAATAGGAGGACAGGATAGGAGGACGGGATAGGAGGTCGAGATAGGAGGTCGAGATAGGAAGACGCAATAGGGGGACAGGATAGGTGGACGGGATAGGAGGTCGAGATAGATGGACTGGATAGGACGGGATAGGAGGACGGGATAGGAGGTCGGGATAGGAGGTCGGGATAGGAGGACGGGATATGAGGACGGGATATGAGGACGGGATAGGAGGACGGGATATGAGGACGGGATATGAGGACGGGATAGGAGGTCGGGATAGGAGGTCATGATAGGAGGATGGGATAGGAGGTCGGGATAGGAGGTCGAGATAGGAGGACGGGATAGGAGGTCATGATAGGAGGTCGGGATAGGAGGTCGAGACAGGAGGACGGGATAGGAGGGCGGTATATGAGGACGGAATGTGAGGACGGGATATGAGGTTGAGATATGATGACGGTATAGGAGGTCGGGATATGGGGTTGGGATATGACAACAATATATGAGGACGGGATATGAAGTCAAAAGCTATCTCCTTTGTTTATTTTCCTCCCCAACAAGGATTAGGAAGGAAAAACCGGGCAACGTCGGGTACTCAGCTAGTATATATATAAAACTCAATGTGTGTATGTGTGTATGTATGTTCCACAAAAACGTCCAAACGGCTAAAGATATTAACATGAAACTTGGCATTTAACCCTTACTCACCCCCATTTGCCAGGGTTGGGGTTTTTGTTTAATGTCCCATACAAGTCTATGGGAAATATATGTTACTGCATAACTTCCAAACGGCAGGAGATATTTCGATAATACTTGGTCACATGTTACTTATGTGTCCACTTAAAATATTGGATAGTTAAGTTAACCCTTAACTACCCCCATTTGTGAGGGTCAGGGTTTAAAGTCCCATGCAAATCAATGGGAAATGTATGTTCCCACATAACTTCCGTACGGCTGGAGATATTTCAATACCTGGTACACATATTACAGGTCGGGATAGGAGGTCGGGATAGGAGGTTGAGATAGGAGGACGGGATAGGAGGTCGAGATAGGAGGTCAGGATAGGAGGACGGGATAGGAGGACGGGATAGGAGGATGGGATAGGAGGTCAGGATAGGAGGTCGGGATAGGAGGTCGAGATAGGAGGTCGAGATAGGAGGTCGAGATAGGAGGCAAAGATATGAGGACGGGAAAGGAAGACAGGAAAGGAGGTTGGGATAGGAGGACGGGATAGGAGGTCGGGATAGGAAGACGGGATAGGAGGACAGGATAGGAGGACGGGATAGGAGGTTGGGATAGGAGGACGGGATAGGAGGACGGGATAGGAGGTCGGAATAGGAGGTTGGGATAGGAGGTCGAGATAGGAGGTCAAGATAGGAGGATGGGATAGGAGGACGGGATAGGAGGACAGGATAGGAGGACGGGATAGGAGGTCGGGATAGGAGGTCGAGATAGTAGGATGGGATATGGGGTTGGGATATGACAACAATATATGAGGACTGGATATGAAGTCAAAAGCTTTCTCCTTTGTTTATTTTCCTCCCCAACGAGGATTAGGAAGGAAAAACCGGGCAACGCCGGGTACTCACCTAGTCTTATAATAAACAATTCCTGTATGTCTGTGTTACTCTACTATACATACACATTGTTATAAGGTACTTTGCCTATGGGCGGCTCTGTGATAGAGGTTTCCCAACCAGGGTGCTTCTAGCTGTTGTAAAACTACAACTCCAAGCATGCCCGAACAGCCTTCGGCTGTCCGGGCATGCTGGAAGTTGTAGTTTTTCAACAGCTGGAGGCACCCTGGTTGGAAAATATAGCTTTAGACTATAGTGGTTGAGGTTCTGAATATCAAATATGGATTTTGAACTCAGTAAAGTATTAAAGGGGTACTCCAGAGAATTTTTTTTTTTCAAATCAAATGGTGCCACACAATTAGGTAGATTTGTAATTTACTTCTGTTAAAAAAATCTTTATCTTTCCTGTATTTATCAGCTGCTGTATGCTCCAGAGGAAGTTGTGTAGTTCTTTCTAGTCTGACCACAGTGCTCTCTGCTGACACCTCTGTCCTCACCAGGAACTGACCAGAACAGGAGAGGTTTGTCATGTAGATTAGTTACTGCACTGGACAGTTCCTGATACGGACAGAGGAGGCATCAAAGAGCACTGTAGTTATTGCTATGTCATTTGAAACTTATTTGCTATGTCAGTTGAAAGTAATAGCATTTGGCCAAGTGGGTAACAGTTCACTCCACAGCCATCCAAAGTGTACATGCAACTTCAATGCATAGGGAAATTGTAAAAAATATATATTTTATAATAAGAGGGAAACCTAAGCCCCCCCCCCACACACACACACACATTAGATTGATGATGGTTGAACCCACCTGCTAACAATCAAATGTGTATGGGTGTCTTTCCTGCTTTCACTACGCAGCAGATGGATACTAGCCATCCCTATCCATCACGACCCCTTCCATAGACGGAGCCCCGTCATGCAATAGGAGCGGCGTGCGTAGTGACGTGATGACGGCTACGTGAGAGCGACGTTCCCGGCCAGCAGAGACGTTCCGGAGCGGCGGGGACATCACGGGGACATGGCGACAGCGATGGAGGGCGACATCCAGGGCAGCGGTGACGGTCCGGAGTGGGGGGGGACAGGTGAGTGCAACTTCCTATACTTTACATTGCACGGATCCCTCAACATACGATGGTTTCAACAAATGATGGTTCATTTGGAACGGATTACCATCGTATGTTGAGGGACCACTGTACTGTGTCCAAAAGATATTATGTGACTGAGCAGCATCTGTATATTTTAGCATTTTATCTTTAGTTGTACTGTACATTTCCAGGCAATATGGAGATATAAAGGCATGCAAATGCATACAGATGCATGCGCCACCTAGTGGTTGAGTTCAAATCTGAAATAATGATGTCTCAAGATCAAAAAAATTAATAAATGAATAAAGAAATCCAAAAAGAAAATTGCAGTCATTTGTGCAATATTTTTTTTCTTTTTTTCTTTAGCTTTTGTAGAATAAATTGCAGTTAATTGTAGAGTTGTATTCCAACAAAGTAGAGGACCACAGAAAGGGGAAAAAAGAGCATAGCCAGGTAATTTTCATTCTATTCTAATACATTATCTGGATGATATGATGCCACCCAATCCCTGTACTGTACTCCGGACTCCTCCTCTCCCAGCCTTTACTTGCAACAGGCTCTGGTTTTCGAGTCCAGGCTGTAACATATAAAAAGCTGTTATCACTTACAGACTCCTGCAGCCAGAAGTTTCCTAGCAAGCAAAGATTTTTTGCTTTCACTGAATTAATGACAGGATACATCCCCCCTTACAAGGCTAACACACACTTCACAACACAGCTTAGGCTTCTTGACATTCTGTCGAAAGGTAAGACGGTATAATTTCAAATATTTTCTTTAAGAAAAGACTAAAGTCATGTCTTTTTTATTTTATTTTATAATTATTATTTTTTACTTACTAAACTTTGTTCCTGCCAAGTTTATCTTAGTTTTATACATAAATGGTAACAGCTAAGCACAGCCAGTCTGTGGAGTCCTATTATATTTGTATTATTATTAAGCTCAGTGTGTATAAATCATCTGGCTATCATTTTTTTTATTACTATTTTTAGCAGATATTATTTATTTGAGATATAATGTTTCTTTTATTATTATTCTTTTTTTTTTTTTTTTGGCGTTGATTTTTTTTTTACAGATTTCAAAGAAAATCTTCGACTTTATAGGCAAATCCTGTGCTTAGAACTTCCAACATGCTAGAGATCTGTTGTGTGGCTGCTGCTTTTATATTTTCGCTCCTCTGTGAAACATGTGGGTTAGTGTTACCTAATGCCACAGAGTTATCGTCCACATCCAGTAACTCCACCATCCTTGAGTCTGATCTGAGCGCTCAGCTGGATTCTACCAATATCCCCAAGGCCAGAAGAAAGCGCTATATTTCCCAAAATGACATGATCGCTATTCTAGACTACCATAACCAAGTCAGAAGTAAGGTCTTTCCACCTGCTGCCAACATGGAGTATATGGTAAGTGACCCAATGAAAACTCTATACAGTACATGCAAAATGTTCAATATTTATATATTATTATCATTATTTAATTTAAGAGGATACAATACTCCTAACATTTTAGGTCCATTGACTAACACTGTGTATTAAAGAGCAAATCATAGACACTAGATTGGTTTTGGCAGATACTCTGATGATGTAAAGCAGTGGTCTCCACACTGTGGACCTCCAGATCTTGCAAAGCTACAAATCCTAGCATGCCCGGACAGCCAAAAGCTGGAAATTGTAGCTTTGCAACATCTGGAGGTCGATAGGAGATCACTGGTGTAAGGGAATGAATGATATGGATTTTACTGATTCTAATGTCCATTTTGATAACAGATAACCCATTTAGAATTTTTTGGGCTAGACATGTATATTAAAGGAGAACTCCAGTAAAAACTAACTTATAAGTAGCTGACTTTCCATTCATTTCAATCAGAGCTCCCATAGAAATATATGGAACATGTGCCGTCTACTGGTAAAAGACATGCGCTCCTCACTGAGAGAGTCGGGGTCCTGTTCTGGAGATCGCGGGGGATCCAGCGGTTGGACACCCCATGATCAGCTACCTATCCCCTATTCTGTGGATAGAGGATAAGTTGGTATTTGCTGGAGTTCTCTGTTAATGGGAGTAGTATTAGTTATATTTCCCATGTCCAATACTGTGGTCTGGAAATTCACTCTCATCCAGAAAAAAGACAACTGTTTCATACTAGCTAAAGGAAAGTCCCCTCCAAACGGAAGAGTCACCCATCAGAAGACACTGTTGCTGTTTCCTGGTTCCTTATCAGTACTAAACAGAGTACTGGTTGGCTAGAGAGAATCTTGTGATGCAAATCAGGGGGCTACTGTATTAAATTGATACGATCTAGTTTGTGTATGGAAGCTTAGCTGAGGATGAGACACCCACCTGTACACAGCTGTTTTGGGGTTCTTGCTCCTAATCTTTACCATGCTGATGGTGCTGATGGGGGGGGGGGGGGGGTTACTGTTCCTTAGTGAGAAGACTACGTTGATGTATGGAAACTTCTTTTTACACAATGCTATATGGGAAAAAGTATGAAAATTTGCTTTCCTCAAGAAGTAACCGGTTTCTTATTAGCCTAACCAAAGTCTTCTCTTCTCATTTGCTCTTTTGTAGACAGCTGTTTCAGCTTCTTGCCTCTCATCAGTACCAACTAGGGTGCTGTTTTTTTTTTTACTGACATAAAGCAAGAAACCCCAAATATCTGTTATGAGATGGGTGTCTCATGCTAATTTACATGCTTTTTTTCTATCAAGCATTGTCTCAAAACAGGCAGTCTAAAATTGTTTCAGAATTTTAAAAGCAACAGTCTATTTTAAAATCTGGCGCATCTTAAGCTGTGTTCTTAGTTTAAGCTAAGAACTTTTTTTTTTTTGGCATAGACATTTGAAAGATTTGACACAATTTAACCTCACCTCCACACCTGCCCTTTTCCTGAAGACACACCCCCATTCAATCACAATAAAAAACGGTGCACATGGTGCAAACGATGCAAAAAAAAAATGTGTGCTGTGCCACTTTTTCAACTAATCTAGTGCAGTTGACACACACACACACACACGCACACACACAAATAGGCAAATTCAGAACACTTTAAAAGTCTAGTGGGTGTGCAACATGGTGACCATGACTTGTTTAAATGTGGAACTCAGTAGACATTAGGTTTTTAGAATTTTTTTATGCATTTGAAGTATTCTCTGTTTAATATTCAATGACATAGTGTTTTCCTTCCCCAGCTATAGATTGTAGAAAAATGTGTACATTTATTAGGCAATATACAAATGGCCTGTACAGAGGCACGTAGAGAACAAATCTTCATCCTTCCAGTATGTATCAGCTGCTATAAGCGCTTTTCTTTTTGAATTTCCTTTCTGTCTGACCACAGTGCTCTCTGCTGACACCTCTGTCCATTTTAGAAACTGTCCAGAGAACGAGCAAATCCCCATAGCAAACTTATCCTTCTCTGGACAGTTCCTGACATGGACAGAGGTGTCAGCAGAGAGCACTGTGGTCAGACAGGAAGGAAATTAAAAAGGAAAATAACTTCCTCTGGAACATACAGCAACTGATAAGTAATGGAAGGTTAAAGATTTTTAAATAGTAATTTACAAATCTGTTTAACTTTCTGGCACCAGTTGATAAAAAAAAGAAAAGTTTCCCAGTGGAGTACCCCTTTAACTTACAGAGCCATTAGTACTCCAAATGCTGCAGTTTGGTGCCTCTGTACAACACTATGTTACCCAGTCAGAATATCTCCATGAAATTACATAAAAAAGTTTGAATAAAACAGAGCTATACAAACAAACAGTATTGTAATTTAAAGGCTGTATGAAGCCATAGGTTGTGTGCAGAAGCCCTAACAGTATGGTTTTTACATTGTAGCTTCTAGTAATTCATTTCTCACTTAGATGAAAATGTATTAGCCATAGCTTAATCACATTTTGGTTCATGCGCTTTAATTGGCAGGTGCAGAATTTTATACTGCGAAAGCTAAAGCGAAACTGAAAAAAATTTCTTTGGGAGTTTTGTCTCATAGGATCTAATAGGGATTTTGCAAAATTCAGAAGAACATCTCATAATTCGTATCCTGAAAGGTCTACATAAGTGTAAAAGGGATTTTCTTGGACTTGTCAGCAGGAAAACAAGGGGATTAATAAGCACATGGCTAGATAGGGCTAGTCATCATGATTCCGGGGATGCTTTTTTGTTTTAATAGTCCTCTCCATTGGCGAGATATAAGCCTTTTTGGTTAACAAGTAAATGAGGTTCAAGGGCCTAGGGGGAGTTCCCCAGCATGAAAGGAGCCCAGGTAAGTCCGGCCCATGTCTTTTTTTATCTAGTGGCTGTCAGACAAACAGTAACTGAATACAAGGCACCACAGGACAGGGTTAAAGAGGTCATGCACTGAGCTTACCTGGGTTCTTGCCATGCTGGAGAATGCGCCAAGGGCACATGAGCCACATTTGCATACTGATAAAAAGAATTAGATCTTTACAAAGGAGAGGTCTGTTAAAATAAAAAGGGGTGCCTAAAATCGTGATGACTAGCCCTGTCTAGCCATGCGCTTATTTTCTGCTGACAGGTTCCCTTTAGTATTGATTATCTATTCTTAAAAGGGACATCAATATCAGATTGTTTGCAGTCCAACTCCCAGCAGCCCCACAATTAGCTGATTGAAGGGCCTATAGTGCTTGGTTGAGTGCTGTGGCTTCTTCATTACCAAGCTCCTATGTCTGGCTGTGTGTGTTGCAACACATAACTCAATCCTTAAAGGGGTACTCCACCCCTAGACATCTTATCCCCTATCCAAAGGAGAGGGGATAAGATGTCTGATTGCAGGGGGTCCATCTGCAGGGGGTCTGGCTGGGTGGCCGTGGTGGTGACATCACTCCACCTCCATTCATGTCTATGGTAGGGGGTGTGATGGCACACCCCCTTCCATAGACATGAATGGGAGGGGGCATGACCACAGCCATCATGCCTCCTACCATAGACATGAATGGAGGGGGTGTGACGTTACATCCACGGGCGCCCGAAACCCACATTCTAAATATAAATGTTCAGAACAGGTCACTGCACCTGTGCTCCTGCAATGGTGTCCTGCGGATGCTGTACTACTCCAACCCTGCACTGTAAATAAAGTAAACTGCTGAACCGTGAAACCGTGAGTGTCTCCTCATTCTCTATTTCTTATTTACGGATGTTGTACTGTATGCTCTGGAGGATTGAGCACCTCGTTTGGTTCCAGCCAGTTGGTTGCTTTGCCGCAGCACTGAGTGTTTGGCAGATAGCCAGAGCCTGCTAGAGACTGTTTAAAACCATAGACGCCAGTGCCGGTCTTTGTCTACCTTTCTCATAAATGTTCAGAACGCCTGCGTGCCAGCCCGAAGATCGTGGGGGGTACCAGCAGCTGGACCCCCACATTCAAACATTTTATCAGATGTCTAGGGGCGGAGAACCCCTTTAATAGAACTAAGTTGCAGGTGACTCCAGTACCAGACAAAGGATTGTACGTATAGAATGATGACGCCTCAGTTGATGAAAGGGGTGCTGAGAGTTGGACCCCCACAGATCTGATACTAATAGTCTGTATTAGGTATAAGCCATTGATATAAGTCCCAGAAAAACTCCCTTAAAGTGCATCTTATATAGTGTGGTTATTGGCCAAACTGCAAATTATAGCCACAAGTAAAAAATCCAGCAATTGCCTGATGAGCGAGTAACTTCCTATTGTTTGCTGATCTCTGGCTGTATGCAACACCAGAAAATACTATACTAGATCAAGGCTCATATCGAGCCTTAGTTATGTCATGCATGGCCTTGTCAATTACCAGTAGCCTCTGACTATCCAACTGTACTGCCTATCATCACCTTCACTAACTCAAAGTCCACAAGCTTTTTAGTAGAAGACAACCAGAGAACAAAGGACGTCTCATACATATTTTATACTGTGGACATAACTAACCCTGAAAATATTCACATTGATTGTGTCAAACATGAGGGAACAATCAGCTTCTGAATACTAACACAATGATTGATTTGAGTAGTAAAGAATGCCATTATACGTAAAACAGGTAGCAATACACTTATAAAGCATGTAGAAGTGGTGTATATAGTTCTAAAAACTGCTATCAGCAGACATAGCCGCATCAGATCCAGAACATACTATGTAAGCATTATACATACTGCGTAATCTGAGGTAAGGCAGGAATATGTTATTATATTTAGTAGCAGTGTAGTTTTTCCTCAACACCGCTAGTTGATGTTCAAACAATATTAAATATATATTACCTGAATTTAATTATTTATCTATTTAAAAAACAAACTTACAAGATGTGTTGTAAACTTATATTCAATATTGTTACGTTTCTTTTAATATAGCTGTATACTCTGTATATACAGACTTACGGCAATTCAATGACTGACTCTATTTTGAATAAGTTGTTTGGTCAATAAATTGGTCCTTCTCGAGCGACCCTGTTTACTATGACTTATTGTTGTTCTTGGCAAAGGCTTTCTAAACATGACTCGTTTCCTGGACTACATGAAAAGTTGTTTGTAGCCCCATAGAAAGAATTCTGAAAACATGTTCTTCTGAGATGTTTCACATTCTTACCTGTCTAGAAACACTTAAAAACTCCTCCGACATCTTTACAATGTTTGCAGTAGCAGTGGCGGCTCTAGTGACAACAGCTGGTTAGCATGTTCCTGAAGCTGCAGACCACCAACAACCTGGACAATGCAGATGGTGCTTAATTGATGGCTACCTTCTCTGACCTCCTGTATGTTGGGGGATAGCGCTTGATGTTTCCTGCTATGAAAAGGTCAGAGATTTCATGTGGTAAATGAGCTTAACCCTCATGTTTAATCAAATGACCGTCAAGAGTCTTCAACAAAGAATAATAATAATTAAGTCTATCTATCTATCTATCTATCTATCTATCATATCTATCTATCTTTCTATCTAATCCCAAGCAGAACAGCACAACTACAAATTAAAAAAAAAAGGAGAAAAATAAATGAAGAGGTGCTCGCAGAGGTCAGAGTCTAGGTGAAGGACTCCTTCAGTATATAACATCCAATGATTCCACAGCACACAGGAGTTTATCCCAAAAAAAAAAGAGAAGGTGATTTATTCCATTCCCAGTGTTACAAAATAGGTGCTACGCCTGCTTGCTTGAATGCTTGAAAATGGCGGCGTGAGGCTGCTGAAACGTAGCACCTATTTTGTAACACTGGGAATGGAATAAATCACCTTCTCTTTTTTTTTGGGATAAACTCCTGTGTGCTGTGGAATGATTGGATGTTATCTTTCTATCTATCTATCTATCTATCTATCTATCTATCTATCTCATATCTATCTATCTCATATCTATCTATCTCCTATCTATCTATCTCCTATCTATCTATCTATCTATCTATCTATCTATCTATTCATCTATCTTATATCTATCCCATATCTATCTTCTATCTATCCATCTCATATCTATCTATCTTCTATCTCTCTATCTATCTATCTATCTATCTATCTCATATCTATCTATCTCATATCTATCTATCTATCTCCTATCTATCTATCCATCTATCTTATATCTATCCCATATCTATCTTCTATCTATCCATCTCATATCTATCTATCTTCTATCTCTCTATCTATCTATCTATCTATCTATCTCATATTTATCCATCTATCGATCTTCTATCTATCTATATATCTATCTATCTCCTATCTATTAATCTATCTCATATCTATCTATCTCCTTTCTATCTCTCTATCTATCTATCTATCTATCCCATTCCATCTATTATCTATCTATCTCATATCTATCTATCTATCTATCTATCTCATATCTATCATCTTTCTAATCTATCCATCCTTTATGGTGACCTATAGTCTAACATACTGTAAATGCTCTTATTTCTTTACTTGACATAGGTAAGTTATAATTTTTATTAGAGCGGTTTTATTATCTTAAAAAAAAGTTACTCCCTATCCACAGCATATGGGATAACTAGTGTATTGGGGGGATTTGACTTCTGAGGTCCCTGCGATCTCTACAATGGTGACCCCAGTCTTCCACTAGAATGAAACGGTGGGCCACAAATATTCTCAGCTGAACACTGTACTCAGCTGTTTCTGTGGCTCCCAGAGGGCCCCAGCTAGTTGTCTCCAAGGCATATCTGAAGCCTACCCCACCCCCACTCTCCAATTCAGCTCTCATTTAATTACAGTTTTTTTTTGTAGTTTCTATTTTAGCATTTTTTTTTCTCTTTTGGCAGATGAGGCCCTTTAAGAGCACAGGTACATTGTCACGATGCCGGCTGGCGGGTAGTGGATCCTCTGTGCCAGAGAGGGATTGGCGTGGACCGTGCTAGTGGATCGGTTCTAAGTCACTACTGGTTTTCACCAGAGCCCGCCGCAAAGCGGGATGGTCTTGCTGCGGCGGTAGTGACCAGGTCGTATCCACTAGCAACGGCTCAACCTCTCTGGCTGCTGAAGATAGGCGCGGTACAAGGGAGTAGACAGAAGCAAGGTCGGACGTAGCAGAAGGTCGGGGCAGGCAGCAAGGATCGTAGTCAGGGGCAACGGCAGGAGGTCTGGAACACAGGCTAGGAACATACAAGGAACGCTTTCACTGGCACAATGGCAACAAGATCCGGCAGGGAAGTGCAGGGGAAGTGAGGTGATATAGGGAAGTGCACAGGTGAAGACACTAATTGGAATCACTGCGCCAATCAGCGGCGCAGTGGCCCTTTAAATCGCAAAGACCCGGCGCGCGCGCGCCCTAGGGAGCGGGGCCGCGCGCGCCGGGACAGGACCGAGGGAGAGCGAGTCAGGTACGGGAGCCGGGGTGCGCATCGCGAGCGGGCGCTACCCGCATCGCGAATCGCATCCCGGCTGGCAGCAGAATCGCAGCGCCCCGGGTCAGTGGATCTGACCGGAGCGCTGCAGCGGAGAGAGTGTAGCGAGCGCTCCGGGGAGGAGCGGGGACCCGGAGCGCTCGGCGTAACAGTACCCCCCCCCCCTTGGGTCTCCCCCTCTTTTTAGGGCCTGAGAACCTGAGGAGCAGACTTTTATCTAGGATGTTGTCCTCAGGTTCCCAGGATCTCTCTTCAGGACCACAACCCTCCCAGTCCACTAAAAAAAAAGTTTTCCCTCTGACCTTTTTAGAGGCTAAGATCTCTTTGACAGAGAAGATGTTCGAGGAGCCGGAAACAGGAGTGGGAGGAACAGATTTGGGAGAAAAACGGTTGAGGATGAGTGGTTTAAGAAGAGAGACGTGAAAGGCATTAGGGATACGAAGAGAAGGAGGAAGAAGAAGTTTGTAAGAGACAGGATTAATTTGACACAAAATTTTGAAAGGACCAAGATAGCGTGGTCCCAACTTGTAGCTAGGGACACGGAAGCGGACATATTTAGCGGAGAGCCATACCTTGTCTCCAGGGGAAAAAACGGGAGGAGCTCTTCTTTTCTTATCCGCGAACCTCTTCATGCGTGAAGAAGCCTGTAAGAGAGAATTTTGGGTCTCTCTCCATATAATGGAAAGGTCACGAGAAATTTCATCCACAGCGGGCAGACCAGAGGGCAAGGGGGTAGGGAGGGGGGGAAGAGGGTGACGGCCGTACACCACGAAAAATGGGGATTTGGAGGAAGATTCAGAGACTCTGAAGTTATACGAGAATTCGGCCCATGGAAGGAGATCTGCCCAGTCATCCTGGCGGGAGGAAACAAAATGTCGCAAATAATCACCCAAGACTTGGTTAATTCTTTCTACTTGTCCATTGGACTGGGGATGATATGCAGAAGAAAAATTTAATTTAATCTTGAGTTGTTTACAGAGAGCCCTCCAGAATTTAGACACGAATTGGACGCCTCTATCCGAGACGATCTGCGTAGGCAACCCGTGAAGACGAAAAATGTGTACAAAAAATTGTTTAGCCAACTGAGGCGCTGAAGGAAGACCAGGAAGAGGGATGAAATGTGCCATTTTGGAGAATCGATCAACGACCACCCAAATAACAGTGTTGCCACGGGAAGGGGGTAAATCAGTAATAAAATCCATACCAATCAGAGACCAAGGCTGTTCGGGGACAGGCAGGGGATGAAGAAAACCAGCGGGCTTCTGGCGAGGAGTCTTATCCCGGGCACAGATAGTGCAGGCTCGCACAAAGTCCACAACATCCGTCTCCAGAGTCGGCCACCAATAGAAGCGGGAGATGAGTTGCACAGATTTCTTGATGCCCCCATGACCAGCGAGATGGGAGGAGTGACCCCATTTGAGGATTCCGAGGCGTTGGCGTGGAGAAACAAAGGTCTTTCCTGGAGGAGTTTGCCTGATGGAGGCTGGAGAAGTGGAGATCAGGCAGTCAGGTGGAATGATGTGTTGCGGAGAGAGTTCAACTTCTGAGGCATCCGAGGAACGAGAGAGAGCATCGGCCCTAATGTTCTTATCGGCAGGACGAAAGTGAATCTCAAAATTAAATCGGGCAAAGAACAGAGACCACCGGGCCTGGCGAGGATTCAGTCGTTGGGCAGACTGGAGGTAGGAGAGGTTCTTGTGGTCGGTGTAAATAATAACTGGAAATCTTGATCCCTCCAGCAGATGCCTCCATTCCTCAAGTGCTAATTTGATGGCTAGAAGCTCTCGATCCCCGATGGAGTAGTTCCTCTCCGCCGGAGAGAAGGTCCTAGAAAAAAAACCACAAGTGACAGCATGCCCGGAAGAATTTTTTTGTAAAAGAACAGCTCCAGCTCCCACTGAGGAGGCATCAACCTCCAATAGGAAGGGTTTGGAAGGGTCAGGTCTGGAGAGCACGGGAGCCGAAGAAAAGGCAGACTTGAGTCGTTTAAAGGCGTCTTCCGCTTGAGGAGGCCACGACTTGGGATCGGCATTTTTTTTGGTTAAAGCCACGATAGGGGCCACAACGGTAGAAAAATGTGGAATAAATTGCCTGTAATAATTGGCGAACCCCAAAAAGCGTTGGATAGCACGGAGTCCGGAGGGGCGTGGCCAATCTAAGACGGCAGAGAGTTTGTCTGGATCCATTTGTAGTCCCTGGCCAGAGACCAAATATCCTAGAAAAGGAAGAGATTGGCATTCAAACAGACATTTCTCAATTTTGGCATAGAGTTGATTGTCACGAAGTCTCTGAAGAACCATACGGACATGCTGGCGGTGTTCTTCTAGATTGGCAGAAAAAATTAGGATATCGTCCAGATATACAACAACACAGGAGTATAACAGATCACGAAAAATTTCATTGACAAAGTCTTGGAAGACAGCAGGGGCGTTGCACAGGCCAAAGGGCATGACCAGATACTCAAAGTGTCCATCTCTGGTGTTAAACGCCGTTTTCCACTCATCCCCCTCTCTGATGCGGATGAGGTTATAGGCGCCTCTTAAGTCCAATTTAGTAAAGATGTGGGCACCTTGGAGGCGATCAAAGAGTTCAGAGATGAGGGGTAGGGGGTAGCGGTTCTTAACCGTGATTTTATTAAGACCGCGGTAGTCAATGCAAGGACGTAGGGAGCCATCTTTTTTGGACACAAAGAAAAATCCAGCTCCGGCAGGAGAGGAGGATTTACGGATAAAGCCTTTTTTTAAATTTTCCTGGACATACTCAGACATGGCAAGAGTCTCTGGGGCAGAGAGAGGATAAATTCTGCCCCGGGGTGGAGTAGTACCCGGGAGGAGGTCGATAGGGCAATCATAAGGCCTGTGAGGAGGTAGAGTCTCAGCTTGTTTTTTGCAGAAAACATCCGCGAAGTCCATATAGGCCTTAGGGAGACCGGTTACTGAGGGAACCACAGAGTCACGGCAAGGGTTACTGGGAACCGGTCTTAGACAGTCCTTGGAACAAGAGGGCCCCCAACTCTTGATCTCCCCAGTGGACCAATCCAGGGTTGGGGAATGAAGTTGAAGCCAGGGAAGTCCAAGGAGAATTTCCGAGGTGCAATTGGGGAGGACCAAAAGTTCAATCCTCTCGTGATGAGATCCGATGCTCATTAGAAGGGGCTCCGTGCGGAAGCGTATGGTACAGTCCAATCTTTCATTGTTTACACAATTGATGTAAAGGGGTCTGGCGAGACTGGTCACTGGGATGTTGAACCTGTTGACGAGAGAGGCCAAAATAAAATTTCCTGCAGATCCAGAGTCCAAGAAGGCCACGGTAGAGAAGGAGAAGGCAGAGGCAGACATCCGCACAGGCACAGTAAGACGTGGAGAAGCAGAGTAGACATCAAGGACTGTCTCTCCTTTGTGCGGAGTCAGCGGACGTCTTTCCAGGCGGGGAGGACGGATAGGACAATCCCTCAGGAAGTGTTCGGTACTAGCACAGTACAGGCAGAGGTTCTCCATGCGGCGTCGTGTCCTCTCTTGAGGTGTCAGGCGAGACCGGTCGACCTGCATAGCCTCCACGGCGGGAGGCACAGGAACAGATTGCAGGGGACCAGAGGAGAGGGGAGCCGAGGAGAAGAAACGCCTCGTGCGAACAGAGTCCATATCTTGGCGGAGCTCCTGACGCCTTTCGGAAAAACGCATGTCAATGCGAGTGGCTAGGTGAATAAGTTCATGTAGATTAGCAGGAATTTCTCGTGCGGCCAGAACATCTTTAATGTTGCTGGATAGGCCTTTTTTAAAGGTCGCGCAGAGGGCCTCATTATTCCAGGACAATTCTGAAGCAAGAGTACGGAATTGTACGGCATACTCGCCAACGGAAGAATTACCCTGGACCAGGTTCAACAGGGCAGTCTCAGCAGAAGAGGCTCGGGCAGGTTCCTCAAAGACACTTCGGACTTCCGAGAAGAAGGAGTGTACAGAGGCAGTGACAGGGTCATTGCGGTCCCAGAGCGGTGTGGCCCATGACAGGGCTTTTCCGGACAGAAGGCTGACTACGAAAGCCACCTTAGACCTTTCAGTGGGAAACAGGTCCGACATCATCTCCAGATGCAGGGAACATTGGGAAAGAAAGCCACGGCAAAACTTAGAGTCCCCATCAAATTTATCCAGCAAGGATAGGCGTAGCCCAGGAGCGGCCACTCGCTGCGGAGGAGGTGCAGGAGCTGGCGGAGGAAATGACTGCTGAAGCTGTGGTAGTAACTGTTGTAGCATAACGGTCAGTTGAGACAGCTGTTGGCCTTGTTGCGCTATCTGTTGTGACTGCTGGGCGACCACCGTGGTGAGGTCAGCGACAACTGGCAGAGGAACTTCAGCGGGATCCATGGCCGGATCTACTGTCACGATGCCGGCTGGCGGGTAGTGGATCCTCTGTGCCAGAGAGGGATTGGCGTGGACCGTGCTAGTGGATCGGTTCTAAGTCACTACTGGTTTTCACCAGAGCCCGCCGCAAAGCGGGATGGTCTTGCTGCGGCGGTAGTGACCAGGTCGTATCCACTAGCAACGGCTCAACCTCTCTGGCTGCTGAAGATAGGCGCGGTACAAGGGAGTAGACAGAAGCAAGGTCGGACGTAGCAGAAGGTCGGGGCAGGCAGCAAGGATCGTAGTCAGGGGCAACGGCAGGAGGTCTGGAACACAGGCTAGGAACATACAAGGAACGCTTTCACTGGCACAATGGCAACAAGATCCGGCAGGGAAGTGCAGGGGAAGTGAGGTGATATAGGGAAGTGCACAGGTGAAGACACTAATTGGAATCACTGCGCCAATCAGCGGCGCAGTGGCCCTTTAAATCGCAAAGACCCGGCGCGCGCGCGCCCTAGGGAGCGGGGCCGCGCGCGCCGGGACAGGACCGAGGGAGAGCGAGTCAGGTACGGGAGCCGGGGTGCGCATCGCGAGCGGGCGCTACCCGCATCGCGAATCGCATCCCGGCTGGCAGCAGAATCGCAGCGCCCCGGGTCAGTGGATCTGACCGGAGCGCTGCAGCGGAGAGAGTGTAGCGAGCGCTCCGGAGAGGAGCGGGGACCCGGAGCGCTCGGCGTAACATACATCATATAATCTAGACGCCACCATGAACATTCTCTTTATTACCTGTGGTGTTTAGTAGTGTTGAGCACAAATATTCGAAATCCAAATATTTACTGCGAATATCGGCACTTCATGATTACGTGAATTTAAAAAAAAAATTGTTATATATATTGGTAATATGCAAATATTCGTGAATATCGGCACTTTCAGAGGACACTGATCCTTCCCTTCTTTTAGATGATAGATATAATCGTGCATGCACACTATTCGGATTTCATTACGAATTTTCACATGGAAAAAAGAGAACAAACATAGCGAATATGCGAATATCGCAAACATTGGATGAATATTCATTCATATATTCCCGAAATATCAAATACCAAATTCAAATATGTCCCCTGCCGCTGATCACTAGTGTTTAGATAAACAACAGTGGGTTGTATAACTATTTAAGGGTCAAAACAATACATCACATTATAGGGGGAGATTTATCAAAACCTGTCCAGATGAAAAGTTGCCCACATAATTTTGACATGGAATCAAAATAAATAGCACTATGCGAAACCTAAATAATATTTTTTGCTGCAATAACATTGGTGTTTCCCAAATACATTGGTGTTTCCCCGACCTACGATGGCCCCGACATACGATAATTTCAACATGAAGGCAGCATCAACATACAATGCTTTTGTATGTCGGAACCATCGCATAAACGGCTATCCGGCAGCGCTGACTGCTTCAGCTGCCACTGGATATCCGTTTACGGTCCCCATGTGCTCCGGTGATGGTCTCCTAACCTCGGGGCTCTGGAGCGTCATCTTCGGGATCCCCTGCATCGTCGGCGCTCTCCATCGTCGTCATCACATCGCTGCGCATGCCGTCCCGTCACCCAATAGAAGCGGCGTGCCTAACGACGTGATGGCGGCGACGGAGAGTGGCAACGGAGAGCGAGGATGCCAGGGAAGCAGAGGCCGTGCCTTAGAGTCGGGGACACCCCGGGGACGTGGCGGCAGCGATGGAGGGTGACATCCAGGGCAGCGGTGACGAGCGGTGACGGTCCGGAGCGGCGGGGACAGGTGAGTAAAACTTCCTCTACCAGTGGTCTTAAACCGACGGACCTCCAGATGGTGCAAAACTACAACTCCCAGTATGCCCAGACAGCCAAGGGCTGTAAGGGCATGCTGGGTGTTGTAGTTTTGCAACATCTGGAGGTCCGACAGGTTGTAGACCACTGTCCTATACTTTACATTGCAAGGATCCCTCAACAAACGTTAGTTTCAACAAACGATGGTCCGTTTGGAATGGATTACCATCGTATGTAGATGGACCACTGTACTGTATACATGTTGTACAGTATAAATACCAATACCAATGCCAATATATACAAGCTGTGCCTGTGCCAGTGACCATATTGAGGACCCAGCAGGGCCATATGGTGGCATTTACTGGTGATTTTATGCCTTTTAGTAGATATCCTGTGCCATACAGTTCCCTAGTTGTGCTCTTCAAGGCTCTTTTGACTTATTTATCTGTCCTGGCTTCTCAGTACTCTTTTTAGTCTCTGTCCTGAATTGTAGACTGCATGTATGCTTACCTGTTCCCTGTGAGGAATTTTTATATCTCATTTAAATTAGGGAACTTGCTTTCAATGAACTCATAAGTCAATTCTGGTGCAAATATGACCATTCAATGACTCTCAGATATTCACCTTACATTAAACAGATACAACATGGAACAGATGTTCAGAGACACCGAACTCCACTAATAAGTCAATTATTTTAATGGATGACATGTTGGAATTAGCATAATGTTCCTTTGTGGGCAGTGCTCCAAAGTAAGGCACGACATGTGCTATTAGTATATTATATAATGATGGATGTGATTGCATTTTTAGTTAGCTTCAATATCTCTCAAGACTGATTACATATTAGAATATCTTAAGAAAGCAAGAGGGAGCACTCACAGTATAGGAAGAGATGCAGGTGGTTTCTTTATTTCTTAAACGGTGCGCAAACTTCAAGCAACGGGATGCCAGGATCCCGCAGACGAACAGGTTAACAGCTGCTTTCGCACTGACCACGCAGTGGTCAGTGCGAAAGCAGCTGTTAACCTGTTCGTCTGCGGGATCCTGCCTGTTCGTCTGCGGGATCCTGGCGTCCCACTGCTTGAAGTTTGGGCACCGCACCGTTTAAGAAATAAAGAAACCACCTGCATCTCTTCCTAAACGGTGAGTGCTCCCTCTTGCTTTCTTTAGATATTGCGGTATGAATTGCACTCCTGTCTTCAAGAGGTTGTAACACGGGAAGATATTTGCATGGTGGGACCGCTTGTGTGAACCTACTCCTGTTCAAAGGATTTACCGGGGATATCAGTGTCATTTACGGCAGGTGCCGACCTCTGTCTCTTCGTACCCTGATTACACATTAGTACATGATACAATGAATAAATGATGTAGCAGAGTAGGCAGCCACATTACAAGGCTCAAGTCTGTCCATGTCCACCGGGTCCAGTGTAGCATAGTAAAGATAGCATAGCAAATCTCACACTGGAAGTGTAGGAATTCTGGACTGTGAAGTGGAATGTCAAGAATGATCATCTGTTGCCTTGACATGGACCATCAGTCAGCCAAATGTGTGCAAAGTTCTTTAAGAATATGTAATGAAATTGGCAAAATGTATAAAATAACACAAAACTTGGATGACTTGTATTTGAGTAACAGTATTTATGTGATGAACACATTTACTGTACTCTATATTTAAACAAATACATGAAAAAAAAAATTTGAATTTGCAAGACCAGAATTTGGGAACATTTTGTAAGACAATAATCTATGTATGATAAATAATAATAAATATGTATAATAATGTATAAAAATATTGCATACCTTTAAACATTCCCCCCATACAGTGACCATACTGTGATAGATTCTACACATACATCCAGCGGCTCATAGGTGGTGTTTTAGGACTGTTCTTTTACTCTTTTCTTTACGATACAAGCCGTACCGCCAAGAAAAAACTTTTCAGCCATGACTCGCAGAATGTGCTAGATAAACTTGTTAGGCTCTTTACTTTTTCAGCAACATCCTTACCTTTTCCTCATTCATAGGGCCTAAAACAGTAATAATGCCCCTCTTGGTTTTCCCCAACGGTAGGAGTAGTTGGGTAAATGGGTTATGTTGGATGGGGGGGTAGGTAGGTACAACCCTAAATGACTAGGTTTTCCCAGTAAGTATGAAGGTCCCTCAGTAAGGAGATATTTCATCCTAGAATGTCCTTAAGTAGTTAAGTGGGTCCCAAGGTAGACAGGTACTGTAGGTTTTCCTAGTAGGTAGGTAGGTAAATTCACCCATTAGATAAGTAGGTCTCCCCATTGTTAGGTAGATTTCCACAGGTGGATAGGTCTTCCGCAATAGCTAAACTAAATTCACCTCTCCCTGTGCCAAGCAGCAAGGTTGTTTCTTCTTCCTCTGGTTTAGTGCAAGCTTTGCAAAGAAGTAAAGTCATGGCACACAGGCGCCAGGGTGTAGAGGTTCTGAGATATTTCCAGCCGGTTGTAGGCTGTTGGCCTAAAAAGCCTATGGACTACAGTAGTAAGGGGGCAGATTTTAATTTAGGATGCACATACAGTCAAAAGTGGTGCTTACATGCCTGGGGATGTGCTAGTGACCACCATTAGTTGAACTCTATTTCAGCACTTACCCTCACTTATCAGTCATCCAGTCAGTCATGACTGCACTCAGCTCAACTATTTTGGACCCTCTTAGCTTTTCTATTCCTTTTTGCCTAATAAGTTTGGTATTATCTACTGGTTCATTGTGATCTTTAGTTTATGTATAGTCATTGAAAACAATGCAAAATGGTTTTGCATTCTCCCACAAAAAGAGGAAGCAAATGATCAATGTCTCTGTTGAGTCCTAGCTGAAACTATTACCTATTCAAATCTTACTATATACTCATATCATGACAAGAAAAAAAGAGTCAATTGTGTAATAGGTGAATAAAGTAAATTTATATGACTGGCACCATTGTATAAGTACTAGTTAGCTGGAACTACTATAATTGGCACTACATTTTTTTTTATTGTATTGTGTGGTTATAACTTCATTACTACAGCAATGTGACGGGCTGTACAGAATGGCTTCCACTGAGGTTAATTTATGAATTTATATTACTTTAAAGGGGTACTACCTGGAATTTTTTTTTTTTTTTCAAATCAACTGGTGCTAAAAAGTTAAACAGATTTGTAATTTACTTCTATTAAAAAAATCTTAACCCATCTAGTACTTATCAGCTGCTGTATGCTCCAGAGGAAGTTGTGAAGTTCTTTGCAGTCTGACCACAGTCCTCTCTGCTGACTAATTTGTCCATGTCAGGAACTGTCCAGAGCAGGAGAGGTTTGCTATGGGGATTTGCGCCTACTCTGGACAGTTCCTGACACGGACAGAGGTGTCAGCAGAGAGCACTGTGGTCAGACTGGAAAGAACGACACAACTTTCTCTGCAGTAAACAGCATCTGGAAGGGTTACGATTTTTTAATAGGAGTAATTTACAAATCTGTTTAACTTTCTAGCACTAGTTGATTTGAAAAATAAATAAATAAATGTTTTTCACCAGAGTACCCCTTTAGGTTTGGACAGTACACTGTAGACAGTCTGCTTTGTGGCACTGTTTAAGTACTATTGAATATGACTGGTTCTTTGTTCTTTTTAGCCACCATAGAATGGTGCTGGTTGTCTGGTTCCCAGAGATTGGTGCAGAACGTGATACTTTGTTCTTCATAAAAGTCTAATGGTATTTACTTTATTGTATGTTACTGAGATGTTACAGCCCTTACTGCTGCCCTTCTTCAGGGTGTATGCAAATCTGTATCTATTGTAGGAAAGTTTTATTCGGAAAAATCAGGTTTAATACGGAGAGTGAAAAATGTAGAAATTTACAACCATTACCAAGAGTTTTTTTTAAAGCTAAATAAATGAGAAAAAAAACCTAATTAAAATGAGATACAATCTTGACACCCTCCACATTTGTTACCCATTAACATCTCCTTTATTCTAAGCAGGTGCACTTTCTGAAATAGCTGTGTTTGCTATTGGAAAAGGAAGTATTTGTCTACTTTGGAATGTCACTATTTGGATTGTATTTAATCTATTGTTTCTGTTATGTTTATGTTCCATAACTCGCCCCTGAGTTTTGGCCCAAATGTAGCTTAGTGGTTAGTCTGTTGTTACATTTTACATATTTGCTACAATTAAGCAGGCCAGTTCTATTTTAGAAATTCCGGCTTGTCTGAAATAGTATTAAATAATGATGTCTTAGACTATTTGTTTGGTCTGCAGTAAGAACTGATCTGATATGGAGGGATCCATTGTCACGAAGCTACTGGGAGCTAGAATACATTTTGTTTATACAGGTGTTGGCCATGGTCAACATTTAAAGAGTCATTATAGAGTACAAACCAATAAACTGGAGCAGACCAAGGATGCCAGTAAATGATGTGGCTGCAGTCGCTGTATAGACGAGAACCATGTAGTAAGAAACCCACATAGTTTACGGTAAAATGGTTTTTATGTGCTTCTATGAAACCACAGCAATGAATGGAAAATTGCATTCATTTTTTTTACCAAGGCACAACCCCTACTTGTACCCTAAAGGTAGAGCTAATTTTGACTAATTTTCCTTTCTTAGCACCCAGCTTTTTAAATAAGCCTAGTTTACAATGATTATTTCCCAAATTCATTAAGGGAAAGTGGTGTTGCGGGACTTATAAACTGACCAGCCACAACATTGTGAATAAGTGGGACTTTTCCAAAGCTGCAGATGACAAGTCTGGTGCCAAAATATTTACCATGCTCCCTTTCTGCAAGCAGATGCCATAGTTTGCCGCAATATCTAGGTCGTCACCAAGAGGAAGGTTCGGGTAGGACAATACCTAGATATTTCCTGTTAGAAATTCTTTCAAAATGAGTGGCACAAACGTAATATAAAACTTGCAAGATATATACAGTTTTTAGGCTAATATTTGAGTAATTTTTTTTTACCAGGTGCAGCAAATTAAATGGTGGGAATTTACTAAGACTGGCATTTGATGTGCCAGCCTGTAGTAACATGCTGGTAGTAGTGCTGCGGCCTGCATTTGAATCAGATGTTGCTGCACAAGGCCTGCATGCTGCACATTGAAATATATGCTAGGTATAATATGTTCCGGCTTGCTGGAATATATTGTAATACAAGAGTGATTAGCAATGTATTGTGTTAGGCCATGCCCCCTTTTATAACAGGTCACACCAACATTTTAAAAACAGGCGCAACTGGTGTTGGAGGACTAAAAGTCGCAAACAAGGGGCTCATGCAAAAATCATTCCTCCAAACATGGTTATGATTAGAAGCACAGCTTTGTCCCTTGTAAATCAAAAAAGGAAAATATAAAAACTTGCATCCATGCACAAAGATAAGGCCTCAGTTATTAGCATTAAAGGGGAACTCCGGTGGAAAAAAAGTTTTTTCAAATCAACTGGTGCAAGAAAGTTAAACAGGTTTGTAGATCACTTTTATTTAAAAATCTTAACCCTTCTAATACTTATCAGCTTCTATATACTACAGATATACTACAGAGAAATTTGTGAAGTTCTTTCCATCCTGACAACAGTGCTCTCTACTGACACCTCTGTCCGTGTCAGGAACTGCCCAGGAGAGGTTTTCCATGGGGATATGATTCTAATCTGGACAGTTCTGACACGGACAGAGGTGTCAGCAGAGAGCACTGTTGTCAGACTGGAAAGAAATTCACACATTTCTCTGTTTTATACAGCAGCTAATAAGTACTGGAAGGATTAAGATTTTTTAATAGAAGTAATTTACAAATCTGTTTAACTTTCAGGCACCAGTTGATTTGAAAACATTTGTTTTCTACTTATTTCCACTGGAGTTCCCCTTTAACCTTTCTAATTATACATAAGAAAATTGTATTTCCTTTTATATAGAAATCATGGCTTATAAAATCATGGCTTTGTCCAAGCTGAAGCACACTTAGTGATGGTGGGCAGGGGCTTAACTAGAAAACACCATAAAAAGGCCTCAGGGCCCCCCTGCGCTCCTGAAACCAAGGACTGTTTGGAGGCCTGCGCCCCCACCAGGTGTGCGCTCCTGGTGGGGGCCGGGTTCGCCATATGGTAGGTATGTCACTGCCTTAGGGTACTTTTACATGTGTGCATTTTCTGCTGAAGATCTGCTTCTGCAGATTTTGCTGCCCATTGACTTTAATGGGTAGCAAAATCCGCAGAAGCATATCTGCAGCAGAAAATATACTCGTGTGAACGTACCCTTAGGGTAGGGTCAAACGTAACGAATGAGCAGTGTATGTTACGCTGCTGATCTGTCAATGACCTGACCCTATAGTGTGCCTCCTGCTGTTTTCCCCATGTCCTGCTTGCAGCAGCAATCTGCCGCTATGAGACGCTACGTGATGTCTTTGAGTACACAGCATGTGCCCGCAGAAACTCGCAGGTCCCGGTGTGGCTGCTCATAGTGGCGGATTGCTGCTGCAAGCAGCGCACAGGAAGGAAAACAGCTGGAGGCACCTTATAGGTTCGGGTCATCGGCAGATTCGCAGCATAAAATATGCTGTGGATCTGTTACGTGTGACCCTACCCTAATGTGACCCTACCCTCATTGCAAAATGTTTTATGATAATAAAACATTATATTTATATATTTTTTTCTATAAGCTAAGACATTTACTGTAAGCCAGTGTTTTCCAACAATGGCACCTCAAACTGTTGCAAAACTACAACTCCCAGCATTCCCAAAAACCTTTGTCTGTCCAGGCATGCTGAGATTTGTAGTTTTACAACAGCTGAAGGCACCATGGTTGGAAACCACTAGCTTAAGGTGTCTGAGGAAGTCACTTTGCGCAACTTTTATGAAGTGAGCACAGGAGCTCCTTCGCTAACTTCATAGCCATGCCGTAAATGAATGGCGCTGTGTGCTGCAGCACCGTACATTTACATTGCACAGTGTTTTAAGTCATACCTTGCAGGATAGCGAGGTCGGCTGGCCAGAGGGAAGGGAAAGGTCCACACTTAATGGCCTTAAGACCAGGAGAGCCCAGCGGAGGACCGGGGTTACCATCGGGAGCGGTGAGGACGCGGTCCGGAGCAGCCTGGACAGGTGAGTATAGTTTCATATACTTAACATTGCACGAATCCCTCAACTTACGATGGATTCGACAAATGATGGCTCGTTTGGAACGAATTACCATCGTATATTGAGGGACCACTGTACTATCAGACAAGAGAGAGCACAGAGGAGTGCTATCAGACAGGAGAGAGCACAGAGGAGTACTATCAGACAGGAGAGAGCACAGAGGAGTACTATCAGACAGGAGAGAGCACAGAGGAGTAATATCAGACAGGAGAGAGCACAGAGGAGTGCTATAAGACAGGAGAGAGCACATGGGAGTGCTATCAGACAGGGGAGAGCACAGAGGAGAACTATCAGACAGGAGAGAGCACAGAGGAGTACTATAAGACAGGAGAGAGCACAGAGGAGTACTATCAAACAGGAGAGAGCACAGAGGAGTGCTATCAGACAGGAGAGAGCACAGAGGAGTGCTATCAGACAGGAGAGAGCACAGAGGAGAACTATCAAACAGGAGAGAGCACAGAGGAGTGCTATCAGACAGGAGAGAGCACAGAGGAGTGCTATCAGACAGGAGAGAGCACAGAGGAGAACTATCAGACAGGAGAGAGCACAGAGGAGTACTATCAGACAGGAGAGAGCACAGAGGAGTGCTATCAGACAGGAGAGAGCACAGAGGAGTACTATCAGACAGAAGAGAGCACAGAGGAGTAATATCAGACAGGAGAGAGCACAGAGGAGTGCTATCAGACAGGAGAGAGCACAGAGGAGTCCTATTAGACAGAAGAGAGCACAGAGAAGTACTATCAGACAGGAGAGAGCACAAAGGAGTGCCAGCCCACCCTCACTTACTGGACTTTGTCCATGCCTGTGCTTCAGCTTGGACAAAGCCATGATTTTATAAGCCATGATTTCTATAAAAAGGAAATAAAATTTTCTTATGAAGTCTATTAGAAAGGTTAATGTTTTGACAAGATGTACAACATATAAAAAGTTTTTGAAACTGACAGTGCCCATTTAAAACCTAAAAGCTTAAAGCTAAGGCACGGCAGTGGGAAAATGTCTGAGATATGGTCTCCCCAGATTTCCACAACCAGTTCAGTTTTGTTGATGGGTCTCTTTCTATACACAAAGCTGTGAAAGACTCATTAATCAAGCGGAGCCGAATGGGTCGGGGGATCCGGGAGACCAATTCCTAAACATTGCCTAGGTGCAATGTTACTTCAGAGTCAAATTAAGTTGTTCATAAAAAGGGAGCCTTTCAGGATTTTATGAATCTACTGACAGAGTTGCTTCAAGACACGTGGCAAATAGTGAAAACTCACAAATAATTTAGAAAATAGGGGTGCTACTTTACACTACTGTAGATACCATTTTATAGTGAGCAAATCTTTAATTGAGGTTTTATGTAAGTCATTATAATACATTTTTTTTATATAAAGAATGTCTTAGAGGCAAAAGAGGCTGCAGTATGCCAACGTGACTAGAATTAGGTCAACCGTGTATTGAAAACACATCCAACAAAGGCAATCTGATCATTTCTGTATAGAGAACAGATACACTGGCACACAGCAAGTTGGTTTTGGACTCTCAAAGAATAAGTCCCTATGTCCACTATTGAGATAATAAATTGCTGAGTGCAAGCCTGAGGTCTCCAAATTCTTGGAATTTTGGACCAGGTTTTATGTCCCAGCAGGAGGTGTTTGTGGTTTTATTTTAGCTTGGTTATTCTTGTATCCAGTTTGAATACATTTTAATTTTTTGTCACTGCTTTCATTTGAGATTACATAAACATAAACAGGGACATTTATCATTGCTGTTTTGGTAAGCAAGTTTTGTAGGCATTTTTTTCTTGCTTTTGGTCTTGCTTATGTGTGACATATTTATCATACTATCTCAGGGGGTTGATAAATTTGTCTCACATAAGATAAAAACAATAAATCACTTTTGAATACCATTTTTTTTAGCACACATAAGCAAAAAACAATAAATGACTCCAGAACACCACTTTGTTACCCCACCTCTTCTTCTCTGTAAAAAATGTGATATACAGTGGATATCAAAAGTTTGGGCATCCCAGGAAAAAAAATGTATTAATGTGCATAAAGAAGCCAAGGAAAGATGGAAAAATCTCCAAAAGGCATCAAATTACAGATTAGACATTATTATAATATGTCAACAAAAGTTAGATTTTATTTCCATCATTTTCTCTTTCAAAAAAACAGAAAACAAAAAAAATGGCATCTGCAAAAGTTTGGGCACCCTGCAGACTTAATATCTTGTACTGCCCCCTTTGGCAATTATCACAGCTTGTAAACGCTTTGTGTAGCCAGCCAAGAGTCTTTCAATTCTTGTTTGAGGTATCTTTGCCCATTCTTCCTTACAAAAGTCTTCCAGTTCTTTGAGATTTCTGGGCTGTCTGTCACGCACTGCTCCTTTAAGGTCTATCCATAGATTTTCAATTATGTTGAGGTCAGGAGATTGCGAAGGCCATGGCAAAACCTTCAGTTTACGCCTCTTGATGTAATCCCCCATGGATTTCGAGGTGTGTTTAGGATCATTATCCATTTGTAGAAGCCATCCTCTCTTTGACTTCAGCTTTTTCACAGATGGCATCAAGTTAGCATCCAAAATTTGCTGAAATTTTATTGAATCAAGTTTTCCTTCTACTCGTGAGATGTTCCCTGTGCCACTGGCTGCAATACAACCCCAAAGTATGATTGATCCACCCCCATGCTTAACAGTTGGACAGAGGTTCTTTTCATTAAATTCTGTTCCCCTTCTTCTCCAAACGTACCTTTGTTCATTCCGGCCAAAAAGTTAAGTTTTTACCTCATCGGTCCACAGAACTTGTTTCCAAAAGGCATCAGGCTTGTCTATATGTTCATTTGGAAAGTTCAAATGCTGATTTTTGTGGTGAGGACGTAGAAGAGATTTTCTTCTGATGACTCTTCCATGAAGACCATATTTGTACAAGTATCTCTTTATAGTGGAATAGTGTACCACAACTCCAGTGTCTGCCAGATCTTTCTGGAGGGATTGTGCAGTCAAAAGTGGGTTTTGAATTGTTTTTCTCACAATCCTGCGAGCTGTTCTGTCTGATATTTTTTCTTGGTCTTCCAGATCTTGCTTTAACTTCCACTGTTCCTGATGACTGTCATTTCTTAATTACATTCCGAACAGAGGATATTGACATCTGAAAACATTTTGCTATCTTCTTATAGTCTTCTCCAGCTTTGTGAGCGTCAACTATTTTCAGATTTAGATTTCTAGACAACTGCTTAGAAGAACCCATGGTGCTGATTGTTGGGGCAAGGTCAGATGAGTCTGGGCATTTAAAACCTTTGAGATTGACATCACCTGGTCTTCCCAGATGATGATTGAGAACAATCCATGACACTGGCAGGTCTCAGCTTTGCAAAGGGGGCAGTGCATGCTATAAATTCTGCAGGGTGCCCAAACTTTTGCAGAAGCCATTCTTTTTTGTTTTCTGTTATTTTGAAAGTGTAAATGATGGAAATAAGATCGAACTTTTATTATATATATATATATATATATATATATATATATATATGTAAATATTTGTATGAAAATTAGCATGTTTAAAATTGTCCTCTTCTGACCCCTCTAACTTTTTTCTTTTTCCATATACGTGGATGTGTGAGGGCTCATGTTTTCATCATAGGAGTTGTAGTTTAGAAACAGCGAGACTCCAACTTATATCTTTCCCAGACAACAAAAGGGGGTTGTAGTTTAGCAACTGTTTGGAAATGCCAGTTTATGGGCATTATCCATAAGGGAGGGACCATAAATGTACTAACCAATTTTCCGTGTTTTTTTTCCTTAAATTTCAGATATGTGTATGCAGAGGACTTCTTCGGATTCGGTAGACTATGTCGATAACCAGCATTTTTTTTTATATATATTAATAAATGGTTAACGAGGGCTTGTGGGGGAGTGTTTTCTGGAATAAAGGTTTTTAAAAAGTGTTGTGGGAAGAGCCAGTACCAAGAGGCCTGTAGCATTAAAAATGGTGCTCCTGGGCCTAGGCTGTAACAGGCTGGAGTTTTTTAGGCTGGGGAGGGTCAGTAACAATGGTCCTCGCCCACCCTGGTAACGTCAGGCTGTTGCTGCTTGGTTGGTATCTGGCTGAGATGGAAAATACGTGAAACCCCCACACATTTTGCATAAATAAATTTAAAAAATGCATACGGTTTCCCCTATTTTTATTTTCAGCCAAATACCAACCAAGCAACAACAGCCTGACATTACCAGGGTGGGCGAGGACCATTATTACTGGCCCTCCACAGCCTAAATAACGCCATCCTGTTACCGCCTAGGCCCAGAAGCGCCATTTTTGATGCTCCCGGCCTGATGGTACCAGCTCTTTCCCACACCCCTGTGGGTACTGGGGTAATAATTGGGGGTTAGTGCTAGCTGTTTTTGTAGCTAACGCTAAGCCCGGCTTAGTAAAAGACTCTGTCTATCAGACAGCTTCTACTAGTAAGCCTGTAAAGTAAAAAAATAAATAAAATAAAAAACAACACTTTTTAAAAACTTTTATTCTAAAAAACACTCCCCCACAAGTCATCAAAAAAAAACGCTGGTCATCAACGTAGTCCACCAATTCTGAAGAAGTCCCCTGCATACACGGATCTGAAATGAGAAGAAAAAAACATGGAAAATCGGTTAGTACATTTATGGTGCCCTCCCTTAGGGAAAACGATAAACCAGCATTTCCAAACAGTAAGCTTCCAGCTGTTGCTAAACCACAACTCCCATCATTTCCAGAAATTATGTCATCTCCATAATTTCCAGAAATGTCTGGGAAAGATATAACTTGTAATTTAGCAACAGCTGGAGTCTCGCTGTTTCTAAACCACAACTCCTGCCATGGGAGTTGTAGTTTAGCAACAGCTGGAGGCACCCTGTTCCTGAACAACAGCTACCATCATGGGAGATGTAGTTTAGCAACATTTGGAGGCACTCTGTTCCTAAACTACAACTCCCATCATAGGAGTTGTAGTTTAGCAACAGCTGGAGGCATCAGCCGCAGGGGAGAGATGAGCAGGAGCGGCAGAGGAGAGATGAGCAGTGGCGGCGGGGGAGATGAGGAGGAGTTTCCCTACATTTTGCTCTTTTCCCTACATTGTGCTTTTTGTACACATGCTCTGATCTGTGGGGTTTTCCTCAGCTCAAATCCACCACAATTTCTGTGGAAACCTTAGTAAATATGTTGTTATTTTGTAAAAATGTCGGGGGCGCACCTTTTTTGTGTGACCACGCCCCTTTTCCTACCTGTCACACCCCTTTTTCTGGCTTTCTCAGTAAAATGGAGAGTTGGTCGGGTTTTTTTCATTTCTGGCGCAATGAAACAGAAGTCTGTCGCAATGAGTCAGAAGGCACAGAACACGAACAAAACATGTCAGGTTTACAATAGTGAATCAGGGCCAATGTGTGATAGTTGAATCTGTAGCAGATTATGCATTGGGGTCCAGGAGCCTCAGGTAACACCATAATGCCTCATCCACACTACGGACATTCCACTGCTTGCAGCAGGGTCCCAATGTTTTAACTGGATTCTGCTGCAGTGGAATTCCGCCGGTAGAAAGTACATCTGCACAATGAATGAACATGTTCATTATTTGAGGGGAATTCCACCAAGTCTGCATTGCTGGACATTAGCTAATTCAATTTTGCTGGCTAAATGTCCTTAGTGTGGATGAGCCCACAGATGAAATCCGTAGCTGTCATAGAAGATCCAGTCTTGAGTGTCCAAATCTACTATTCCCCACGCCTTTGCCATTTCTGCTACCCCAAATGTATACTCTTTGGTGTATTTCATTTCTTGAATGTAAAACAGTTCTAAACTTTGGGTAATCGCAATTTGCTAGAAGGGTCCCTTGAGATTTACCAGAACACAACGCTTCCTTAGAGTACATTCACACATGCATATTTTCTACTGCAGATCTGATTCTGCTGCCCATTGATTTTAAGCAAATCTGCAGCAGAAAATATGCACATGTGAATGCACTGGAAATCTAGGTGATTTGCTGTTATCTGTGGGGAAACCTGGAGGTTATTTTTCAATTTCCCTGCAGTGTAAGCTCTGGATAAACTAAGCATTACACAGTGTAATGTGCAAACTGATCCAAAAGAAGAGACTCACAATACATTCTACTCACTAGGAAGTGCGTATTCACGCCAGAAACGGCAATTGCCAACCAGGTATTGCTCCCGTGTACCCTATGTGCCCCTATTTCCCCCTGTTACACCATCTATAGTCTGCACCATTTTCAAATAAAGAAGAACTGTCATATCTGGATAAGTACAACTTTCATTTCTTCTTTTGGATTGGTTTGCACATATATGTTGGACTCTAGTATGCGCCCCCTATAGGGCAGCAGGGATGACTACCTGGATGGACTGATCAGGTGTGCACGCTTACAAGAGGCAAAGCAGTGCCGGTACTGCTCCACTTCTATTGACACTGTGTAATGTAGAAGGGGTCAGGTCCGACAGAAGTGTAATAAAAAAGTATTAGTAAACTGTAAAATAGAGTAGAATACATGTATTGTTACAAGAAGTATATTCTCCTCTATGTCTTTTAACATATTTCTATACACTGTCCAAGTTTCATTAAGTGAATTACTTTTAACACAGTCATTTTTTTTCATGCAGGTCTGGGATGACAACTTGGCAAAGTCAGCTGAAGCCTGGGCTGCCACATGTATTTGGGACCATGGACCACCCTACTTAATGAGATTCCTTGGTCAAAACCTCTCAGTGAGAACAGGAAGGTATGTTGGTAATTGACATTACTATTACTACAGTATGTTTTAGTTTAGTTAAAAGGATTATCCACTCGGAGAAAAGGTAATACATCTTGCTTCCTGTGCTCCCCTTCCACCTTCCTCTTGTTTCAGAAGTATACCTTCTAAGATGGGGTTGGATGGTGGGAGTTGGGCTGGTCGAGTACTGCATGGTGATGATAACCCACATGCAGTTGTGTTTTTGTCCATGTTGTGACCAATGGACACACAATGAGATGGGTGCAAGAGGAATAACCTCTTTAAAGGAGTACTACGGTGCTTAGACATCTTATCCTCTATCCAAAGGATAGGGGATAAGATGCCTGATCACGGGGGTCCCACCGCTGGGGACCCCCATGATCTTGCACGCCGCACCCCTTAAAAATCCGTCCCCGGAGCGTGTTCGCTCCAGGTCTGATTACTGTTGATCACGGGGCCAGAGCATTGTGATGTCATGGCACCGCCCCCGTGTGACGTTACACGGGGGCGGAGTCGTGACGTCACAATCTTCCGTTCCCGTGGTCGGGAGCCAGAACCTCCAGCGCTGCCGGAAGCAGATACAGGTGGGTGCTGCATGCTATATTGCGGGGGTCCCCAGCGGCGGGACCCCTGCGATCAGACATCTTATCCCCTATCCTTTGGATAGGGGATAAGATGTCTAGGGGTGGAGTACCCCTTTAAGCTTTCAAAAACTACATCACAGGTGACATATAGTCTATCAAATAATGTACTTATTATTCTGCCTCAATAATTATGCCACCTTAGGCACTGGGCCTCAGGTGCATAGTGGGAAATATGGCCCTGGGATCTCCGTCTTATCTACAGTGTGGAAAAAAGTACAAGACAGTATTTAAATATAGTCATTTTTTATTACCAATCCATGTCACATTAGATACCAATGGTATGTCTTATTATATAAAGTTGAATGCCATATTTTGTTAGGTAATTAACCTAGTGAGTAGGATGTATTGTGAGTCTTTGGGGACCATAGGAGGTGAATTAAATGGAGGAAAACATGCTGTATAACATTAAGACAGAATGGGACATACACTTTATGTCTTGGTAGAATTGATAATATTCATGACTGGCAATTCATGCTAATCATTGTAGCACCATAATATCTAGAAAGACCATTTTGCACTTCTAAAGGGCTATCTTTTTACAATATTTGTTTAGGTATCAGTCAATATTACAACTGGTGAAACCATGGTATGATGAAGTAAAGGACTATGCATTTCCATATCCTCAAGACTGCAACCCCAGATGTCCTTTAAGATGCTTTGGACCAATGTGTACGCATTATACACAGGTAACTTGACTTCTATATACTGTATTCCATTAAAGTTTTTGGCCCTTTTCTGTATTATGACATCCAACTATTGTTTTATATTATTTATTACAGATGGTTTGGGCGACAACTAACAGGGTAGGCTGTGCCATCAATACTTGTCACAACATGAATGTCTGGGGTTCTGTATGGAGAAGAGCTGTCTACTTAGTCTGCAACTATTCACCCAAGTAAGTCGATCTATCCATCTATTATCCATCTATTATCTATCTATCTATATCTATGTACATATTTTTGCTAATTTATATGCGCAATTATCATTTTGTTTTAGGGGAAACTGGATTGGAGAAGCACCATATAAAGTTGGGGTTCCATGCTCTGCATGTCCACCCAGTTACGGAGGCTCTTGTACAGATAATCAATGTTTCCCAGGAGTAACATCAAATTACTTATATTGGTTTAAGTGAGCTGATCCAATGTAGAATATTACTGTCTAAAAATGTAAAAAAAAATATTTTAGAATGTTGTCACCTTTTACAGCGAGACATGGGAAATATAGTGTGATAACTACGGTAGTTGTAGAACATAATATCAGTGAACAAGCTTGTCCAGATGCAATCACTGTTTAGCAACATTGTTAATAATGTATTATGTGTAAATTAAATGCCAGTATGTTACAGGTATATATGAAGTCAACTTAAACAAATGTGACCTAGTTCAGATAAAGCGTGGCTGTTACTGAACAGAGAAATGGTATGATTGTACATACAATGTGCCATGTCTACTGCCTCACCATTAGAATTGGATAGGTCTATTAAATTGTAAATCTTCATTTTTGTCCATTGAAAAACATTCCTCAGTTCTATTCATGCTCGGTTTTCCACACATACAGCCATACTATGGAGATTTGGGTCAAATGCCCCTTGAGGCAGCCTATGAAAAACATCAATGTAAAAATCATATTAAGAGAAAAAAAATCCAGAGGCCATTTAAATGAAATGTTTTGAAATATTTTTTAAATTTAAATTTTAGAATGATACAAAAAATTGTGGCATATGTTAGCCATACATCACCTCCATTCTGATGCCTAAATAACAGTGCTATACAGTACTGCAACCTTTATGCACTGCACGAAATGCTATACTATGCAGAAGCAGTGCATACAATAAACATAGCACATATTGGAAGCTAATAATTCCAACTTGCAGTGACCAAATAATAGGTCCTTACATAAAGTAATAGTACTATATAATACAATGTCTAAACTAAACTTCTATACTATGAATGTCAGATTTGTTATTGTTGCCTTAGGTCACACACCATACAGGCCGGCCCTGGATATAACTGCTTTACTCAGTCCTAAGAGTTTTAGATTTCTGTTTTCTCTCTTTTTAATAGTATAAATATCCATAGAAGGATATAATTTACTCATTGGTTCTCAGTAAGGCTATCAGTTTTAAGTGTTTTAAATTACAACTAGAGTATCTGAGGTGCTTTAATGTGTTTATATTGAATTTACCATTTGTAGGGTTTAAGTTTGTCTGGATGGTTTACTATTTAAAGTGTTATATTACACAGAACAACCTCTTTCATTTATTTTTTTATTTGTTACAATCAAATACATTAGGTGCTTAACATTCCTTTTGGTGCTATGTGCAGAATCTTGTTGGATCACAAATGTGTACATTTATAATCTACAGATGCATCCTCCAAATACAATGCAGTGGCACAACATCATGGGAGTATGTCAGGGGGTACAAAAAAAGGAAGTGTATATGAGTGCCAATGCATACAAAATGTACCATGTGCATTGTCGCTCACTACAATCACTGGGCTGGGTGCTCTCTCATTGTACAGTGAGTTGGGCACTACTGTGTGCATTGCCGCTCACAGCAGTATTATACCTACAGGAGCAGGGAATCTGGCAATAGAGAGAAGTCCATGATCCTGTACGTAGTGTGTCATGGTAACAGACTAGCGTGCTGTCGATGTGTTTAGCGGTGACTTCATCTATCAGTGCACAAAAGCAGAAATGAGTAAGCAAGCATGAGTTTTGTCTATCCTAAGTCATTAGCTTAAGTTTACAATTGCATTTTGCTAATTCCTTTAGGAGTTCTGGTACTTTTGATAGCTTTTGATAGCTTAGTTTTCCGGTCTTATAAAGGAACTTGGTGCTATCTTATCCGAAAGTAGAAACCTCTGCCCATATGCAACCACAAAACGTATAATTTCAGAAAAGAGACAATGATCAAACACTGGGACTTGTTGACTTATTTTTGCAGAGTAAGGGTATGTTCACACGTGCATATCTTTGTTGCAGATCTGCTGAAGATTTGCTGCTGCCTTTAATGGCTTTAATTGACTTTAATGGGCAGCAAAATCTGCTGAAGCAAATCTGCAGCAGAGAAAACAAACATGTGAACGTACCCTAAGGGTTCACACGCGCGGATTTTCGCAGCGTATTTAGCTGCGGATCCGCTGGTGAAGGCCCGCTCTATGCTGGCTTTACATGTGCCTGCTGGTAGCGGCAATACGCCGCTACGAGCAGACACACTGCAGCGGTGTGCACGGCGTACTCGCACATCGCGGCCGCTTTCCCTGTTCTGAGCAAGGCAGAGAGCTCCCGCGATGTGCGAGTATACTGCGACTCGCACATCGCAGGGTGTCTGCTGGTAGCGACGCATTGCCACTACGAGCAGGCACATCTAAAGCCAGTATAGAGCGGGCCTTCACCAGCGGATTTGCAACGTAAAATACGCTGTAAATCTGCGCGTGTGAACGTACCCTAAGGCTGGATTCACAAGAGCAGCAGTAAATAAATATACAATTTTTTATGAGCTATTGGTCAAGTACAGGTTTGGACAGAACTAGTTTGGTCAGAACGACCATTTTTTGCCAGAGTTCAGCAAACCAGAAGAAACAGAAGCTTGCACATCTCAAGTCTCTGCACAGTCTGAATCAGTTATTCCAGACTGCATAGGAACACACGCCTTTGACAAGAGGAAAAGTAAGGGCAAGTTCACACCGAGAATCTTAGGCCGGAAGAATTTGGTTGAAATCAAGCGGTGCTAGGACCACGCAGACATTTCCATCCCCATAGACGGCAATGTCTGCAAAGCAGATTCCATCATAAGAATGAACAAGTTCTTCTTTTGGTGGCAAAATTTTAGAATTCCGTAGTGCGCAGTGGAATGCAACTGACAGCAATTGCACTGGAATTTCCGACTGGAATTCATAAGCTTAATTCCAGTTGGAAATTCCGTAGTGTGAACCCGGCCTAACAGTTGTCAATTTATTCATAAATATTCAGGAGGAATAATAAAGAAACATCATCATGCAGAGTACTAAGAAAGGTACTGACAAGTCAAGAGAGCTGTCAAATCTTCTTTACTGTACTTTTGGCATGTGTTTGGCTGTTATACAGCATTTTGTACATATGTTTGTTGATGGAGTTCAGATGTGCAAAGTGTGAATTAATGGGGTACTCCTGCCCTAAGACATCTTATCCCCTATTCAACCACTGGGGACTTCCGCAATCTCTCATGCACGTCAGGCCCCCTCCCAAAGATTTGCATTGAGGGGGAGGGGCATAGCATCACAAGGGGGCAGAGTTTTGATGTCACAATACTCCGGCCCCATGGTCGTGAGTCTTCAGACACGGAGTTATCGTCGCTCTGTGCAGCTGAGACTGGTGGGGCTGAATGAGAGATTTTGGGGGTCCCCAGCGGCGGGACCCCCACAATCAGACATCTTATCCCCTATCCTTTGAATAGGGGATAAGATAGCTCAGGGCCGGAGTACCCCTTTAAGCCAAACTGTGGATAAAAACATTACAATTATGTTCTAGTTATGATAAACACCAATGAAACATTGTGATTTTATCTACTCAGTCTAAAATTCTAACATGAGTTTAGCTGACATATACAAATTATCATTGAGCTCTGGTAAACCCCATTTATGTTTACAAGTGCATCGCGGGCATTATTCAGTTATTTATATAATTTTAATAATGGTAGTGAACTGTTCGTAGCTTTGAATGGATTTTTTTAAGGAAAGTAGCATGATTATATGGTATGTTACAAGCATGAATATATAGAATATTTAAATCTTTATATCATCCTGCAAAATATAATGCCTAACAGTTTAGATATAAGTATTTGTTTGGTTTTTATCATTATCTTATTAAAGAATAGGCTATATGAGCAATTTTTTTCTTTGTTAGAATGCTGCAACTACCGTATATACTCGAGTATAAGCCGACCCAAATATAAGCCGAGGCCCCTAATTTCACCCCAAAAACCCAGGAAAAGTTATTGACTCGACTATAAGCCTAGGGAGGGAAATACATCAACCCCCCCCCCTCATCATCACCACCTGTCAATCCCTTCATCAGTGGTCTTCAACCTGCGGACCTCCAGATATTGCAAAACTACAATTCCCAGCATGCCCGAACCGTCCGGTGGGGAGGGTTAGTCGTTCCTGGCTGTCCATTTTCACTGGGGGGGCCCTCTACTCGGTCCCGGCCCCGGACTAGTGACGTTGCCTTGACGACGACGCACAGGGACGTTCATGCGCAGGTCTGGATGATGACGAAGGCTGCAGTGGTCTTCAACCTGCGGACCTCCAGAGGTTTCAAAACTACAACTCCCAGCATGCCCGGACAGCCGATGGCTGTCCGGGCATGCTGGGAGTTGTAGTTTTGCAACTTCTGGAGGTCCGCAGGTTGAAGACCACTGATGAAGGGATTGACAGACGGAGAGTTCACTCGAGTATAAGCCGAGGGGGGCATTTTCAGCACGAAAAATCGTGCTGAAAAACTCGGCTTATACTCGAGTATATACGGTATGTCTTGCGAGAGTGTATCACAGTCACCCAAGGTAGTTCATGGGCATTTGTCATCCTAATCATGGCTACCACTTACGTAATAGGCAATAAAAAGCTGCATTTAAGCTGGTGATACATTTCAGATACAGTAGCTGTCGCCTGAACATTCATCAATCCAACAACTATCTTCCCAATCCCTACGTACAAATGCATTAGACTACTCTGGTAGTAGCATATCAACTAGTGAACATAAGAATTGTGCATGTTGTAATCCAACATGTTCGATCCTTCTCTCCCCATGTACACATTAGATGGTGTCAGGATTGGTTGATTTAAAGGGAACCTGTCACCCCTTTCATACTGCCTGAACCACCAGTCATCAGGGTGGCCCCAGTCGCATCTCCTACCTTACTAGCCTTGGTTGATGGAACCCATACCCAAACAGATAGAGATCTATCAATAAAATTTGGTGTGGCAGGGAAAACCACAGGGGACTCAATAATTCAAGGTTCAAGGAGCATAAAAATGATGAGAGGTTCCATTTAATCTCATGTATATGACCAGCTTTAGTTATAGCTGAGACTGATTCACAAGAAAATGCTATCTTGGTGCTCATTGCCATATAAATGCCTTTTTGGCCGCTTTGTTTGTTTATGTATATGATTCTAAGCACTTTTAAAGGTAAAACCTGTTTTAGTTGTTAAATGGGTTATCCAGGAATAGAAAAACAGAGCTAATAGCTTTCATAAACCTCTCCCCATCTGTCTCCAGGTTGTGTGTGGTTCTGCAGCTCAGTTCCATTGAAGTGAATGGAGCCGAGTTGTAATACCACACACAATCTGGGGACAGATGTTGAGCTGTTTTTGAAAGAAATTAGCTCTGTTTTTCTATTCCTGGATAACCCCTTTAAGCACAACTTGTGTGCTCCAATTCATTTAAGAAAATACTTAGTGCATACCTCCCTCTGTGTAGGGGTATTAGTTTATTATATTACAATTTGATGCATGTAAAAAGTCTGTACACATTAATGTTTCACTTCTTTCTGGAGTATTGATAAGAGAGACTAGATATGATGATATGATAGCTATGTGGTGCCCTAGAAGCTTATTATAAATTATACTAGCCTTTTATAGAGACACTAGGCTCTGGCAGCCCAGTGTTATGCAGCTTAAATCTGATGTAATGGGATAAACTAAGAAAGAACTGTACAAAATTATACTTGGCACAATATTCTCTGTAATTTAAAATTATCATTTTGAATTTTAATTAATTTTGGTAGAACTACTCTTTATAATTCATGCTCCTAGGAAGGTACAAATGTAGGTCTCAAAAAAAAAATCTCTTTGACCTATAATGGGCACACATAATGTTAATGCTCTCATGTCACAGATGGAGAATCCAGTTTTAGGGTACATTCACACGTATAGGATCCTGCGCAGATTTGATGTGCAAGATTTGTAACTGCAGATTAGAAGCTGTGCTCAGTCATTCAGTTTACATTGAAAACTGCAGCAGAAAATCCTGTGCATCAAATCTGGCTCATCAAATCTGCATACGTGTGAACGTACCCTTAAAGGGAACCTGTCATCACTTTCATGTTGCCAGAACCATGAGTCATTGGGGGGGGGGGTCCTTGGTGGCTTCTACACACTCAACCAACCTTGATTGATAAATCTCCTCCTATACTCAACACACACAGAGAGAGAGAGAGAGAGAGAGAGAGAGAGAGAGAGAGAGAGAGAGAGAGATCTGTCAATCAAGGCTGTTGGTGTGGCGAGTTACCTCCAGGGACCACCCTAATGATTTATGGTTCAGGCAGCATGTAAGTGCTTACAGGTTCCCTTCAAGTAAAAGTTTGTTGGCATAAAATACCCCAAATGCATTAATAAATCTGGCATCAGAGTAGATTTCTGGCATAAATTGTGCCAAATTCTGGCATACGTTATGTTAAATCTGCCAGGCCGTGGGAGGCCATGCCCCTTCTGCTAAGTCTCACCCACTTTTTCAAACTTTTCTTACTTAAAATGTGGCTTGTGCAAACATTTGTGTCTTTTATGTGACAGAGATCTGGCACACATCTTTAATAAATTCCCGCAGTTGGCTGTGCGGGCATGCTGAGAGTTGTAGTTTTGTAACATCCAAAGGTCCAGAGTCTGAAAACCACTGCCCTAGAATCTCTCTGAGACACTCCAGAAAGGATTGGATACTAAAATGTAGAGTCTTGTTGATACAAACCATATTAAAGTTTTCATATTGTAATATGTATTTATGTGCGAACCATGAGATGTGGGGGGTGGGGAGATTTATCAGAACTTGTTTAGAGGAATACGCAGTTGCCCATAGCAAGCAATCGATCGCTTGTTTCAGTTTTAAAAAGACTGTTGAAAAATGAAACAAGCAATCTGATTGGTTGCTATGGGCAACTGCACCACTCTTTCTCCACACAGGTTTGGCTAACTCTCCCCCCCATGTGTTGTTGTGTATTTAATACTGCAGATATTTATTATTAGTAGAAATGTGTCACTTAGACTTTATATTACCCAGTAGGATGTAAAGTGCACCTCCAGTCACAACTAGCTAAAATTGTTTGCCGTACACTCCATTACGGGCCTCAGTTTTGCCCTTGAACAAAGCTGAATGGGCAGGTCTGTCTCCTTTGGCACCTGTACACACTGAACAGGTTTAATGTACAATGGTGCTTAATAGGAATGAAAGCTTGGACCTCTAAGGCCTCGTTCACATGATGGAATTTCAGAGTGGAATCCGGTGGAAAAATTCTGTTGCAGCAGAGTTCCATTGTTTTCAGTGGGATTTTGCTGCATCATGCATACTGCCAAATTTCCGCTGCAGATGTTTCCGCCGTGGAAATTTCATTCCCAGGCCCACTGAAAGAATAAACTTCATTCTTTTGGCAGAATCCTCTCAGAAATGCATTGCTGTCTATGGAGCGGTCCTAATGCCAACAGAACATGCAAATTTGCTGAACGTCCACCCATGTTTTCCATGTGGCCATTCCGCTACTTTTATGCCTTGTGAACATACCCTAAGGCTAGGTTCCCACTGCGGAATCTCCTGGCAGAAAATTTCCACCCAGAGATTCCGAGTGCGGCCATCACCGAATCAGTCGGTGCTAGGACCGCGCAGACACTGCAGTCTCCAATAGACTGCAATGTGTTCCACAAGTATTTCCGCCTGAAGAATGAGCAACGCCATTCTTCAGATGGAAAATTTAAAGCAGATTTTCCGTTCACAAATTCCGAAGTGTGAATTTGTGAACGGAAACCCATTCACTACACTATACATTTTAATAGGCGGAATTTCTGCCTGCAATTTCAAAGTGGAATTGCAGGCGCAAATTCCGTAGTGTGAACGTAGCCTAAAAGTATTCAAAAAGGGCTTCTATCAGTAAGGGCCATAACACTGTAAAAGTAAGTTGCCCCTGGAGGTACACTTTAAGCTTTAAATACATGTATATTAGTTTTGGGAATGTTTCAAACTAGGAATTGTAAAAATGTATCTACAGATATTGTACTTTGCTTAATGTATAGTTTAAATAATGCAAACCTTTTTTTAGTAAAAGATAAAAAGAACATATAAAGCTCCAATATTTATTATAAATGTATTCATTCCATATCATTCCATGTCATATGTAGACCATAGAACCTACCATTATAGCAATTATGGCGAATGTAATTCAATGCACCAAAATAAACCGAATGTAAAAAAAATACAAACTATGAGTCTTTTGTGATGCTTGCATTATTTGTTAAATGATTATAAATATATATATCTTTTTAAATGTTAATTTACCAAACCGAAGGCAAAATCATTCATTGTGATTGGCTATTGTGGGCTACCACAGGTATTGTGAAAAAGGGGTTGTCCAAGAATAGAAAAACATAGCTAATTTCTTCCAAAAACAGCACCACGCCTGTTCTCAGGGTGTGTTTAGGGTTACAACTTGTCTCCATTCACAATGAAACTGAGCTGCAATACCAGATACAACTTGAGGACAGAGGTGGGGCTGTTTTCGGAAGAAATTAGCTATGTTTTTTTTACGCCTATACCACCCCTTTAAAGTGGTATTCCTATATAGGATATCCTGTGGATATGCCATAAATGTCCCACCTCTGGAAACCCCACCCCATTCTTGAGATCAAGAGTTTCCTGGTTCCAGAGGAAGTCTAGAAACCAAAAACATTCAAGGTGGCTGTTTTATGTAGCTTGCATAACTCTCTTTGACCTTAATGAGAGTTTTGCAAGCAGCTTAACATTACAAGCTACTCTGTTTACGTAACTTCTGCCATATCCATTATGGCTACTGACAGCTCTCTGGGATTGTGCACAGAAAAGTCCAACAAAAGGACAAAGTTACTGAAGGACGATGGAAACTAATGTGAAGGGACTTTCTATGAGTCAGACTATTAAGATTATATATAGATGAGAATACCTAACATACAGTACCTCAACTATGAGAGACATAATGAGAAAAAAAATCCATAAAATCCCATTGTCTGATTTTTAAAGAATTTATTTGCAAATTATGATGGAAAATAAGTATTTGGTCAATAACAAAAGTTCATCTCAATACTTTGTTTTATACCCTTGGTTGGCAATGACAGAGGTCAAACGTTTTCTGTAAATCTTCACAAGGTTTTCACACACTGATGAAAGCAGTGATGTTTTGGGGCTTTCGCTGGGCAACATGGACTTTCAACTCCCTCCAAAGGTTTTCTATGGGGTTGAGATCTGGAGACTGGCTAGGCCACTCCAGGACCTTGAAATACTTCTTACAAAGCCACTCCTTCGTTGCCCGGGTGGTGTGTTTGGGATCATTGTAATGCTGAAATCTTCAAAGCCATGTTTCATCTTCAATGCCCTTGCTGATGGAAGGAGGTTTTCACTCAAAATCTCAAAATACATCCCCCATTCATTCTTTCCTTTACACAGCTCAGTCGTCCTGGTCCCTTAACAGAAAAAAAAAACCAAAGCATGATGTTGCCACCCCCATGCTTCACAATAAGTATGGTGTTCTTTGGATGCAACTCAGCATTCCTAATCCTCCAAACACGACAAATTGAGTTTTTACCAAAAAGTTTTACTTCGGTTTCATTTGAACATATGACATTCTTCCAGTCCTCTTCTGGATCATCCAAAATGCTCTCTAGCCAATTTCAGACAGGCCCGGACATGTACTGGCTAGTGTTGAGCGCCATAGGTCATATTCGAATTCGCGATATTTCGCGAATATATGGACGAATATTCGTCATATATTCGCTAAATTCGCATATTCATAATATTTGCGTTTTTGCGTATGTGAACATTAGCATATACAAAAATTAGCATAAGCGAAAATTTGCATATGCGAAAATTCGCACATCAGTCTCACACAGCAGTATTAGAGCCTTCTTTCCACCACACAAGCTGGAAGCAGAGAGGGGTGATCACTGTGATGTGTAATGTAAAAAAAAAAATGAATATTCGTAATTACGAATATATAGTGCTATATTCGCGAATATTTGCGAATTTGCGAATATGCGATATTCGCGAATAAAATTTGCATTGCAAATATTTGCGAGCAGCACTAGTACTGGCTTAAGCAGGGGGACACGTCTGGCACTGCATGATTTGAGTTCATTGCGGCGTAGTGTGCTACTGATGGTAGCCTTTGTTACTTTGGTCCTAGCTCTCTGCTCTCACTAGGTCCCCCCCCCCCCATGTGGTTCTGGGATTTTTGCTCACTGCTCTTGTGATAATTTTGACACCACGGGGTTAGATCTTCCGTGATGCCCCAGATTGAGGGAAATTATCAGTGGTCTTGTATGTCTTCCATTTTCTAATAATTGCTCCCACAGTTGATTTTTTTCACACTATTGCAGATTCAGTCTTCCCAACCTGGTGCAGGTCTGCAATTTTGTTTCTGGTGTCTTTTGACAACTCTTTGGTCTTGGCCATAATGGAGTTGGAAGTGTAACTGTTTGAGTTTGTGAACAGGTGTCTTTTATACTGATAACAAGTTCGAACAGGGGCCATTAATACAGGTAAGGAGTGAAGGACAGAGCCAGAAATCTTGCTGGTTTGTAGGTGACCAAATGCTTAGTTTCCACCATAATTTGCAAATAAATTCTTTAAAAATCAGACAATGTGATTTTATGGATTTTTTTTCTCATTATGTCTCTCATAGTTGAGCGATACCTATGAATAAAATTACAGGCCTCTTCTTTTTAAGTATAAGAACTAGCACAATTGGTGGCTAACTAAATATTTTTTTGCCCCACTGTAGTTTCGACACCATACATATTCAAAGTGATTGAAACAATTTTTGTGTGTTTATTAAATGGAACTCCGCTACATAAGTGTCTGATTGCAGGGGTCTGACTGCTGGGAACCCCGCGATCTCCTGCCTTGCATCCTGGCTCTCTCCTTGCACTGATTACTTTTGACCACGGCACAAAGCTGTGGTCGACATGCCTGTGCAAGGTGTCCACAGTAATCCATGTACAGAGTGGCAGTCGCTCCATGCATGGAGAGAGCCAGGGTTCCAGGCAGGAGATTGCGGTGGACCCAGCGGTAGGACCCCTCGTGATCAGACACTTATCCCCTATTCACAGGATTCTGGGGATAGGTACTCATGTACCGGAGTTCCTTTTAAATATCATAATTGTTGCTCCATGACTTCAATTTGACAATCCAAAGTGGTGCTAAGAAACTGTTTGAACAGGTTAAGCATCTGTTTGGTTTCTTATACAGTTACCATATGCCTATTTGGATAGATATGCCACACAAGTTATAGTTGGTATAATAGTTGACAGAGGGTAAGATTAAAGCTCCTTACCGCAAAAAAATTCCAAAAGTATTTCTAACTCTTGTGAAAGCTGTGACATAAACCTAACAGGCCCTACATGTGACCATTTTTTTTTTTAAATAATATGCATTTCACTTCACATTACCTACTAATGAATATGGCCACCAAAGCTAAAAATGTCACATTCCATAATGGAAACTACATCATTGCATTTAACAAATATATAATAAGGCAGTGGAAGAGGAAACAAAGTGGTCCTGATACAACATACTAAACAAAAAGTATTGGTATGATCCATACAGTTGATTAACCAATAACCCAAGTCTAAACCTGATGTACCATTATTATTAATGCCACACAATTTATGTTAACTTAGATTCCTCATAGATTGGCCAATGGTTACCTAGACTGACCAGACACCCTGTTTTGAATGGTACAGTACAATTTTTCATTATTTTTTTTAACTTTTATTTCTAGACCTTCCTGTCTGTTTTTTATGAAAATTAGACAAAAAAAATTGGCATTTTCTTATTTTTTTTTATGCCAAAGAAGCTGTTGGTCATTTTTCTTAAAGTGGCCACACCCATGCTGCCTGATGTGAAAGTTCCAGCTGGCACCGGGTCCACTTTAAATCAGTGAGCAGTAGTTGTCGGTACTTGTGACGAGTGACATCTAACATTGCACTCTGAGGAGCAGTGCAGGAGGATGTCAAGAAAATGCTAGTCTGGACCCTGGCATGGATCTTGGAGTGGACATCGAGATGGTTACAAAACTACCATCAGCTTTAGTGCTTCACTGCTTTTCCACTATAGCAGTAGATTCTGACCCCAGATTGGAGGAGATGTTTACCAACAAAGCATTATGTCTGTGGGGATCACCTGCCTACTACTTTCTATAAATGGGGAAATAGCAGAGAGGGGGCCTACAACAACATGGGGGAACAGAGGGGGGTAATAACTATATATGGGGACAGTATAGGGGCCTACAACTATATATGGAGGCAATGTTGGGATCTAAAACTATATAAAACCCTGTTCTGTTGTTGCTGTACCAATGTCCTGTTTTTGTCTCATGGAAATATGGTCAGATTGTGGTTACCACTTAACTCTGAGTAGGCAAAGTTTTGCTCAGTTTTTGAATTAAGTGGGTACTAGCTGAAGGAAATAAATGTAGGCTAATATATCCTATGATGTGATATATCACCAATATTTGATCATAAAAGGGCACTCTCATTAAAACTTTTTAATTTTTGCTATTGCACTCCTTATGATATAAAAAAAAATCTTTCTCATGTACACTAGATGTCTCCCTACTTGTCCAGAGCACATTTTCCACTATGTTTTGTACAGACTTTGGACTCCTGCTGGCCTGGCAGAAGTCCAAACACAGGAAATGCAGTCTGGAGTGCTGAGTAGTGTGTGTGCAGCCTTAGCCAATCATAACTCATCTCACACTGAACTGCTCTGGGCTGTGTGTAGCAGAGTGAGGGAGGAAGTTCTCCCCTGTATGGCTTCAGATGATGTCTCAGCCTGCTGGGTAACGCCCCTTCACAGTCTGAACAGACTGAGGAGAAAATACAGAGCAATATCAAGGTAGAAAACTAAAAAATAATTCAAATAAATGCAGAGGGTGGTTTATCATGATGGGAGCAGTAAACTGGGAGGATTATAACATTGAACAAGATCATGAGAGGTTCTCTTTAAATAAACAAGAACTTCTTTCTACTTAAAGTGTGTGTCTATGTATTATCATTAATTGCTCCTGTGCTGAACATTTGTTTAATGTATCTTTGCATTAGTTGGTGCTCTATTTTTTATGTACACAGATTTAAATCCTCTGCATAGGAATAACGTTAAAAGAAAACACTTTGCTTGCTGTCACTACTAGAGGGATCATGGAATCTTTCTGAATACTGCTGAAATATTGCTTTCGATACTGTCTGTATGACTATGACAGTAAATAATTGCCTTACCTTTGCCCATTGGTAGTCTCAAGCACGTCCTATGGGTATTTGAGTCAAATCTTTAAGGCTAAGTTTCAATGCTACAGCATTTTCCTGTGTTTGGAGTTTTTTTCTTGTGTTTTTTCTGGTGTTTTTTTGCCTTTGAGAGGAAATGTTTTGACCCCTTTGACGTTTTTTCAAAATTTGTTGGGTACCAAAAAAAAAAAAAAAGTAAAAAAAGTAAAAAAAAATTTGAAAAATGTTTTTAAGGAAATTAATATTTTTTATAACGAAATTTTAACCCCTTAAGGACCAAGGGCGTACCAGTACGCCCTGAGTCCGCTCCCATTCTATAACGCACAGCCAGGGTGTGGCCCTGCATCATAGCGGGTCGGGCACGGCCTCTAACAATGGCCAAGACCCGCGGCACTGATCACGGTGCCGCACCATTAACCCTTTAGACGCGACGTTAAAAGTTGATCACCACGTCTAAAGTGAAACTAAACTACCCCCGGCTAGCTCAATGGACTGTTCGAGATCGCCGCAGTAAAATTGTGGCATCCCGAACAGCTGTAGGACATGAGATGGGTCCCCTTACCTGCCTCCTGGTGTTCGATTGCCGAATTACTGCTTAGTGCCTGAGATCCAGGCATGAGCAGTCAAGCGGCAGAATCATCGATCAATGGTTTTCTATGAGAAACCATTGATCCCTGTAAAAGAGCTCTAATACTGCAAAAAAAAAATTGGGAAAAAAAGTTAAGATTATTTAACCCCTTCCCTAATAAAAGTTTGACTCACCCCCTTTTCCCATTTAAAAAAAAAATGTGTAAATAAAAATTAACATATGTGGAATTATAAAAATATATAATTAGTTAAGCCGCACGGTCAATGGCGTACACGCAAAAAAAATCCGGAGTCCAAAATAGTGTATTTTTGGTCACTTTTTATATCAAGAAAAAATGAATAAAAAGCGATCAAAAATTCTGATCAATACAAAAATGGTACCAATAAAAACTTCAGATTACGGCACAAAAAAATGAGCCCTCATAAACCCCCATATGTGGAAAAATAAAAAAAGTTATAGGGATCAGAAGATGACAATTTTAAACGTATACATTTTCCTGCATGTTGTTATGATTTTTTTTTTACAGAAGTATGACAAAATCAAACCTATATAAGTAGGGTATCATTTTAATCATATGGACCTACAGAATAAAGAGAACATGTAATTTTTTATCGAAAAATGTACTGCGTAGAAATGGAAGCCCTCAAAATTTACAAAATGGTATTTTTTATCTTGAATTTTGTTGCACAATGATTTTTCTTTTTGTTTCGTTATAGATTTTTGGGTAAAATGACTGATGTTATTACAAAGTAGAATTGGTGGCGCAAAAAATAAGCCATAATATGTATTTTTAGGTGCAAAATTGAAAGAGTTATCATTTTTTTAAAGTAAGGAGGAAAAAAAAGTGCAAAAACGGAAAACGCCTGGTCCTTAAGGGGTTAATAGATTTTTAAGAAAGTGTGTGTGTGTTTCACTTTTTTCTCTATTTTTTTTATTTTTTTAGGTAGTACTACTACTCCCATCATGGAACAGACTGTTCCATGATGGGAGTAGTAGTACCTGTACTAATAGACATATCACCCCGAGTGTCACTCCTGATGGTACCCTGCGAAAATTTAAAAAGGTATCTCCATCACTTTTTTGGATCGCTTAAAAAGAATACAAAATGCCTGTAAAAACGCCAAAGTTAAAACCCACAGGTTGTTTTTCTTCATAGACTTCTATGGGAAAAAAACTCCATAGGCTTTACAAAACCGCCAAGGAGCTAAAAAAAGAGTGAAAAAACGCCAAAAGGATTTAAAAAAAACACCAAACTGAAAAACGCAAAGTGGAAAAGGAATTTAGCGATTTCTCATTGATTTACAGCTAACATCTGGAAAAAACACCATTGGGGCAGTTTTGGCGCTTTTTTGGGTGGGAAAAATGCACAAAAATAAATAATAGAAACTTAGCCTAAATACCACTGCCATTTCAAACAGCTTTCCAGCTAGCCTATGTGGTTCAAATCAGTAATTTATTAAAAATGACTCCTCTAAACTCTGCACTACCAGGTGTCCTTCTTTCCTGCAAACTGCAGCTTACTGTCTGTTGTTAGTGGAAATCTATAAGGTGTGGAGGAGAAGGGAAGAACAAGTCTGGGTATCTGTACCTGCAATCTGTGAGCCTGTCAATATCGTCCAGAGGATCTTTTTTGTCCAAAAAAGGTAAGAAAAGGCTTGAGGTTTATCTCAGCAGCAGCAGTTTAGTGCTTAGTGTAACCCTTTCCATGCTATGCTTCTCCTGTTTCTTTTATTTCTTCTCACATAGCACATTGTAAAGCCAATGCATTAGCATGCCTCCCAACTGTCCCGGACCCAGCGAGACATTCACGTTTTTGTCTCCCTGGGAGTACTGCTTGTACTCCCCCCTGCAGGGGATGGCAATTTGACTGGAAGTCAGCAGCCCTGCATTACTTTACTTTAAAATGAAGGTCCAGTCATCTCACAGAGTACATGGTGGGGCCCACCTACTGTGATGCACTCAGCGGTCATATGGGGAGAAGGAGTATGAGCTGCACAATTATAAGTATGACACAGAATCAAGGGTGAATAGCTTACCATTAAAGATGAACAAGCTTTTTAAAAGTTCGTCTTGCCAGGGCTCACCGAACTTCTGAAAAGCTGTTGGTCTGCGGCAAATGTTTTGCAGCAAACCAGCAATTAAATGGTAAGTTGCGGTGCACATTACAGTGCAACATCAAACAATTTACCTGGTTCACACCAAATCTCACTCCTGAAACCCGCAGTGGATCTCAGGAGTGACACCCGCTGCGATCAAAACAACTTTTGACATGTCTGACTGACATGTCAAAAGTTGTTTCTTGCTGGACCGAGCGCTATGCACAAGTACAGCAATGAAAGGATTAACTAGTGCAAATAAACCCTTTGGGGTGGTTGTATACAGTATACAGTCTTTGCTATATATGTAATGTCACAGCACAGTATATACTCCTGTACAGTACTTAGGCCCTGTCAGGTTGAGTCCCTCATTGTCCTGGGGGCTCTCCTGCAGCATCTCCCCCATAGTAGTAAGTCTAATGTTATGTAAAGTGTTGTTAATATAGTGCTTAATGTTATGTATAGGTATATAAAGGACCTTTAACCCCTTGGGGACGAAGTCCATTTTAATATTAAGAACCGGGCCATTTTTTGCACATCTGACCACTGTCACTTTAAGCATTAATATCTCTTGGATGCTTTAACTTATGAATTTGATTCCGAGATTTTTTTTTTCATGACATATTCTACTTTATGTTAGTGGTAAATTTTTGGCGATACTTGCATCATTTCTTGGTGAAAAAATCAAAACTTTCATGAAAAATTAGAAATTTCAGCATTTTTCTAACTTTGAAGCTCTTTTCTTGTAAGGAAAATGGACATACCAAATAAATTATATATTAATTCACATATACAATATGTCTACTTTATGTCTGCATCCTAAAATTGACATGTTTTAACTTTTTGAAGACATTAGAGGGCTTCAAAGTTTAGCAGCAATTTTCCAATTTTTTACGAAAATTTCAAAATCAGAATTTTTTAGGGACCAGATAAGTTAAGTGAATTTGAGGGTCTTTATGTTCGAAATACCCCATAATGGACCCCATTATGAAAACTCCCCCATCAAAGTATTCAAAATGACATTCAGAAAGTTTGTTAACCCTTTCAGTGTTCACAGGAATAGCAGTAAGATGGAGGAGAAAAAGCCCCCTTGGTGCAAGAATAGCAAAAAAAAAAAAAAAAAAAAAAAAACACATGGCACACTATTTGGAAACTACACCCCTCAAGGAATGTAACAAGGTATATAGTGAGCCTTAACACCACACAGGTGATTGACAAATTTTCACTAAAGCTGGACGTGAAAATAGAAAATGTATTTTTTTCACAAAAATGCTGGTGTTGCCCCAAATTTATCATTTTTAAAAGAGGTAATAGGAAAAAAAAAAGCCCCCCAAAATTTGTAACCCCATTTCTCTCGAGTAAGAAATACCTCATATGTGGATGTAAAGTGCTCTTGGGTGCACTAGAGGGCTCAGAAGGGAAGGAGCAATATTGGGCTTTTGTAGAGCGAATTTTGCTTAAATGGTTGTTGGGGGGCATGTCACATTTAGGAGGCCCCCTTGGTGCCAGAACAGCAAAAAATCCCCCACATAGCATACTATTTGGGAAACTACACACCTCAAGGAACCTTAAAAAAGGGGTATAGTGAGCCTTTACACCTCACAGGTGATTGAAACATTTTTGTTAAAGTTGGACGTGAAAAAAAAATCACTAAAATGCTGGTTCTACCCCCAAATTTTCATTTTCCAAGGGGTAATAGGAGAAAATTCCCCACAAAATTTGTAACACCCTTTCTTCTGAGTATGGAAATACCCCATAGGTGGATGTTAAGTGCTCTGTGGGCGCACTACAAGGCTCAGAATAGGAAGCCATTGGGCTTTTGGAGAGAGAATTTGGTTGGAATAGAAGTCAGGGGCCTTGTGCAAAGCTCCCTGTGCTACCAGAACCGTGGACCCCCCCCCACATGTGACACTATTTCGGAAACTACACTCCTCACGGAATGTAGCAAGAGGTACAGTAAGCATTTACACCCCACTGGCATTTGACAGATCTTTGACAATTTTTTTTTCATTTTCATGGACCACTGTCGGGTTGCTCACTGCTCCCCTTGTTACGTTCCATGAGGGGTGTAGTTTCCAAAGTGGGATCACATGTGGGGGGATCCAATGTTCTGGCACCATGGGGGCTTTGGAAACACACATGGCCTTCAATTCAAGCCACATTTTCTCTCCAAAAAACTAATTTTGCTCCTTCCTAGTGCACCTGCAGAGCACTTTACATCCACATATGGGGTATTTCATTACTCAGAAAAAATGGTATTACAAATTTTGGGGGGCATTTTTCCTATTACCTCTAGTGAAAAAGAAAACTTTGGGGTAACACCAGCATTTTAATTTAGTTTCATTTTCACGTCCAACTTTAATGAAAATACGTCAAATACCTGTGGGGTGTTAGGCTCACTATACCCCTTGTTGCATTCCATGAGGGGTGTAGTTTCCAAAATGGGGTCACATGTGGGTCTTTTTTTTGTTGCGTTCGTGTCAGAACCGCTGTAACTATCAGCCACCCCTGTGCAAATCACCAATTTAGGCCTCAAATGTACATTGTGCACGCTCATTCCTGAGCCATGTTGTGCGCCCGCAGAGCATTTTACATCCATATATGGGACATTTCCAAAAATTGGGGGTCTTTTTTCCTTTTAACTCTTGTGAAAATAAAAAGTATGGGGCAATACCAGCATGTTAGTTTAAAAAAATTTAATGTTTTTACAATGTTTTTAACATGTTGGTGTAGACCCCAACTTTACCTTTTCATAGGGGGAAAAAGGAAAAAAGCCCCCAAAAATTTGTAATGCAATTTCTCCCGAATAGGGAAAAAACCCATATGTGGTCCTAAGCTTGAGGCCTAAATTAGGGATTTGCATCGGGACAGACCCGGATGCAAGCATTACACTTGCCTCCGCCGCCAAATTACGCTACGGCAGTGCTTCCAAAACAGGGTGCCTCCAGCTGTTGCAAAATTCCCAGCATGCCTGGACAGTCAATGGCTCTCCGGCAATACTGGAAGTTGTTATTTTGCAAAAGCTGGAGGCTCCGTTTTGGAAACAGTGATGTACAAGACGTTTTTCATTTTTATTAGGAAGTGGGGGGGATCAGTGTAAGGGGGTGTAGTGTCTTACTTTTTATTTTGTGTAGTGTAGTGTTTTTAGAGTACATGCACACGGTCAGGTACACAGCAAGTTTCCTGCTGGGAGTTTGAGCTGCAGCAGAACATTTTCCGCAGCTCAAACCTAAAGTGGGAAACTCACTGTAAATCCCCACCCGTGTGAATGTACCCTGTACTGGAGGCACAGCTGGAGGCACAATGGTGGGGAAACAGTGAGTTAGGTTACAGACTAATTCAGTGTTTCCCAACCAGTGTGCCTCCATCTGTTGCAATACTACAACTCCCAGCATGCCCACCCAGACTGTCAAGGCATGCTGGGAGTTTTAGTTCGGTAACATCTGAAGGACCAGACTCCCAGCATGACTGTCTAGGCATGCTGAGTTGTAGTTTTACAGCATCTGGAGGGTCACAGTTTGGAGACCACTGCAAGGTGGTCTCCAAACTGTGGCCCTCTAGATATTGTAAAACTACAACTCCCAGCATGCACTGACAGCTGAAGGGCAAGGTGAGAGTTGTAGTTATGCAACAGCTGGAAGGGGCACAGTTTGGAACCCAGTGTAGTGGTCTCCAAACTGTGTCCCCCCAGATGTTGCAATACTACAACTCCGAGCAAGCCCAGACTGTCGTAGTCATAGACGTTGCAGAACTAGAATGCCCAGCATGCCTGACGGTCTGTGCATGCTGGGAATTGTAGTTTTGTAACATCTGGAGGGACACAGTTTGGAAACCACTGCACCTCCAGGTATTGCAAAACTACAACTACCAGCAAGCCCAGACATGTCGAGGCATGCTTGAAGTTGTAGTTCTTCAACATCTGAAGGGCCAGGTGTTACAGAACTACAATTCCCAGCATGCCTTAGGCTGTCTGGACATGCTGAGAGTAGTAGTTTTGCAACATCTGGAGTACCACAATTTGGAGACCACTGCAGAGTGGTCTCCAAACTGTGGACCTCCAGATATTGCAAAACTACAACTCCTAGCATGCCCAGACAGCCAAAGGCTTTCTGGGCATTCTGGGAGTTGTAGTTTTAATAACTTTTACAAGGCTGCAGTGAAGATCTCTCACCAATGATCTTCACTGCCACCTGCCGTCTCCGCCGCCGCACCGCAGCTTCTGATCACAGCCGCCACAACCACTGATCACAGCAGACGCTGTTCACAGCCCGCCACTGATCACAGCCCCCCCGCCGCTGATAACACAACTGCCCCACCCCAGCCGCTGATCGCCAGTAAGCAGCCCTGCAGGCCCCACCACCCCAGGACCCCGGCTCTCAACTTTAACTCTCCCGCCCCCCTCCTGCCATTGGTCGGTCAGTTCTGATGGCAGGGGATAGGAGGAGGTGGCAGCCCTGCCACCTCGCTCATATCCTTCATGGTGATCGGGCTATTACTGACTGCCCCGATCACCTTTTTTTTCCGGGTGATCAGGTCACCAGAGACCCGATCAGCCTGGAAAAGCCGTGATTCGGCAGTCAGAATTGACCACGAATCACGGCGATCACTGACAAGGGGGGTCTCAGGGCCCCCCTAGGCAATGTGCCGGTATGGCTGCTGATAGATATCAGCAGTCATCCCGTTCCAATCACCGTTTCCTGTGCGACAGTGACTGGAATTCCCACAAGCGTACAGGTACGCCCTTGGTCCTTAAGTACCAGGGAGCAAGGGCGTACCTGTACGCCTTTCATCCCCAACACATTAAGGACCTTTGGAGGTATCACCTGTTATGTTCATATGATGTTTTATGTTACCCAGAGAGCACCAGTTGACCACCAGACCTGCACCTTGACCTATGGGCTTCTTGCTCAGGCCCCCTTTATAAGAGGGGAGCCATTACAATCTCGCTCTTAGATCCTGAGTAACAGCAAAGCACAGACATCACAGGTCCTGTGTCCAGTACACCTGGGGGCCATAAAGCCTGCACACCAGCCGCATTGTCAGTAAGTCAACTCATCAATGTCTGCTGTCTCTACCAAAGTCAAGTCCCTAGTCAAGTCAATTATAGTCAGAGTTGCAGTATTGAAGTCTGACCCAAAAGTACTGTAAGTCCCAGCAAGCTGCAAGGCCCTGTCCATGTTATTGGTCGACTCTCTGGGATTCTGGCCTAGATGTAAAGATTTTAACAACTGTCTAACCTCAGTAAAGCTGCCTAACATTGGGATAGCGGTACTACCGTTCAAGTGGTCACCGGAAAAACCACGCCCATTAGGGGTTAGTAACATCTTGCCCCTGGGCTATACCATCTGCCCCATCCACCTACACCCATCACCCCCCGTGGTCACACCACAACTTTGGCATCACCACATATACTGTATACTAAAGAAGATCAACTTACCAAGCTTGTTCTTCATCTGTAGCTCTGCTTCTAATGACATCATCATTAGAGACTGGGCTACAGGAGAGGATTGACGGGCCTAGAACAAGGCTGGCTGTCTGGGAATACTGGCGGTTTTTGTTTAAAAACAGCTGGAGGAACCCTGTTGTGTGAACACAAGGGTCTGTTCACCTGTATAAATTTTTAACATGCCTTTTAAACCCTTAAGGACTCAGCATTTTTTAGTTTTTACATTTTCATTTTTTCCTCCTTACCTTTTAAAAATCATAACCCTTTCAATTTTCCACCTAAAAATCCATACAAGTGGGGATCAAATGTTTGGGCACCCCAGGTAAAAATTTGTATTAATGTGCATAAAGAAGTCAAGGAAAGATAAAAAAAAAATCTCTGAAAGGCATCAAATTACAGACTAGACGTTCTTATAATATGTCAACAAAAGTTAGATTTTATTTCCATCATTTACACTTTCAAAATAACAGAAAACAAAAAAATGGCGTCAGCAAAAGTTTGGACACCCTGTAGAGTTAATATCTTGTACTGCCCCCTTTGGCAAGTATCACAGCTTGTAAACGCTTTTTGTAGCCAGCCAAGAGTCTTTCAATTCTTGTTTGAGGTATCTTTGCCCATTCTTCCAGTTCTTTGAGATTTCTGGGCTGTCTGTCATGCACTGCTCTTTTAAGGTCTATCCATAGATTTTCAATTATGTTGAGGTCAGGAGATTGTGATGTCCATGGCAAAACCTTCAATTTACGCCTCTTGATGTAATCCCCCGTGGATTTCGAGTTGTTTTTAGGATCATTATCCATTTGTAGAAGCCATCCTCTCTTTAACTTCAGCTTTTTCACAGATGGCATCAAGTTAGCATCCAAAATTTGCTGAAATTTTATTGAATCAATTTTTCCTTCTACTCGTGAGATGTTCCCTGTGCCACTGGCTGCAATAAAACCCCAAAGCATGATTGATCCACCCTCATGCTTAACAGTTGGACAGAGGTTCTTATCATTAAATTCTGTTCCCTGTCACGATGCCGGCTGGCAGGAGGTGGATCCTCTGTGCCAGAGAGGGATTGGCGTGGACCGTGCTAGTGGACCGGTTCTAAATCACTACTGGTTTTCACCAGAGCCCGCCGCAAAGCGGGATGGTCTTGCTGCGGCGGTAGTGACCAGGTCGTATCCACTAGCAACGGCTCAACCTCTCTGACTGCTGAAGATAGGCGCGGTACAAGGGAGTAGACAGAAGCAAGGTCGGACGTAGCAGAAGGTCGGGGCAGGCAGCAAGGATCGTAGTCAGGGGCAACGGCAGGAGGTCTGGAACACAGGCTAGGAACACACAAGGAAACGCTTTCACTGGCACAATGGCAACAAGATCCGGCGAGGGAGTGCAGGGGAAGTGAGGTATACATAGGGAGTGCACAGGTGAACACACTAATTAGAACCACTTGCGCCAATCAGCGGTGCAGTGGCCCTTTAAATCGCAGAGACCCGGCGCGCGCGCGCCCTAGGGAGCGGGGCCGCGCGCGCCGGGACAGGACCGACGGAGAGCGAGTCAGGTACGGGAGCCGGGGTGCGCATCGCGAGCGGGCGCCACCCGCATCGCGAATCGCATCCCGGCTGGAGGCGGTATCGCAGCGCACCGGGTCAGTGGATCTGACCGGAGCGCTGCAGTAGCGAGAGTGTAGCGAGCGCTCCGGGGAGGAGCGGGGACCCGGAGCGCTCGGCGTAACAGTACCCCCCCCCTTGGGTCTCCCCCTCTTCTTAGAGCCTGAGAACCTGAGGAGCAGACTTTTGTCTAGGATATTGTCCTCAGGTTCCCAGGATCTCTCTTCAGGACCACAACCCTCCCAATCGACCAAAAAAAAAGTTTTCTCTCTGACCTTCTTGGAGGCCAGTATCTCCTTTACGGAGAAGATGTCCGAGGAGCCGGAAACAGGAGTGGGAGAAACAAGTTTGGGAGAGAAACGGTTGATGATGAGTGGTTTAAGAAGAGAAACGTGAAAGGCATTAGGAATACGAAGAGAAGGAGGAAGAAGAAGTTTGTAAGAGACAGGATTAATCTGGCACAAAATTTTGAAAGGACCAAGATAGCGTGGTCCCAATTTGTAGCTAGGGACACGGAAGCGGACATATTTAGCGGAGAGCCATACCTTGTCTCCAGGAGAAAAAATGGGGGGAGCTCTTCTTTTCTTATCAGCAAACTTCTTCATGCGTGATGAAGCCTGTAAGAGAGAATTTTGGGTCTCTTTCCATATGGTGGAAAGATCACGAGATATTTCATCCACAGCGGGCAAACCAGAGGGCAAGGGAGTAGGGAGGGGGGGAAGAGAGTGACGGCCGTACACCACGAAAAATGGGGATTTGGAGGAAGATTCAGAGACTCTGAAGTTATACGAGAATTCGGCCCATGGTAGAAGATCTGCCCAGTCATCCTGGCGGGAGGAAACAAAATGCCGTAAATAATCACCCAGGACCTGGTTAATTCTTTCTACTTGCCCATTAGATTGAGGATGATAGGCAGAAGAAAAGTTTAATTTAATCTTGAGTTGTTTACAGAGAGCCCTCCAGAATTTTGACACGAATTGGACGCCTCTGTCCGAGACGATCTGCGTGGGCAACCCGTGAAGACGAAAAATGTGTACAAAAAATTGTTTTGCCAACTGAGGCGCTGAAGGAAGACCAGGAAGAGGGATGAAATGTGCCATCTTGGAGAATCGATCAACGACCACCCAAACAACAGTGTTGCCACGGGATGGGGGTAAGTCTGTAATAAAGTCCATACCAATCAGAGACCAAGGCTGTTCGGGGACAGGCAGAGGATGAAGAAGACCAGCGGGCTTCTGGCGAGGAGTCTTATCCCGGGCACAGACAGTGCAGGCTCGCACAAAATCCACAACATCCGTCTCCAGAGTCGGCCACCAATAGAAACGAGAGATGAGTTGCACGGATTTCTTGATGCCCGCATGACCTGCGAGATGGGAGGAGTGACCCCATTTGAGGATTCCGAGGCGTTGGCGTGGAGAGACGAAGGTCTTCCCTGGAGGAGTTTGCCTGATGGAGGCTGGAGAAGTGGAGATCAGGCAGTCAGGAGGAATGATGTGTTGCGGAGAGAGCTCTACTTCCGAGGCATCCGAGGAACGAGAGAGAGCATCGGCCCTAATGTTCTTATCGGCAGGCCGAAAGTGAATTTCAAAATTAAATCGGGCAAAGAACAGAGACCACCTGGCCTGGCGAGGATTCAGCCGTTGGGCAGACTGGAGATAGGAGAGGTTCTTGTGATCGGTGTAAATAATAACTGGAAATCTTGATCCCTCCAGCAGATGCCTCCATTCCTCAAGTGCTAATTTAATGGCTAGTAGCTCTCGATCCCCGATGGAGTAGTTCCTCTCCGCCGGAGATAAGGTCCTAGAAAAAAAACCACAAGTAACAGCATGCCCGGAAGAATTTTTTTGTAGAAGGACCGCTCCAGCTCCTACTGAGGAGGCATCAACCTCCAATAGGAAGGGTTTAGATGGGTCAGGTCTGGAGAGCACGGGAGCCGAAGAAAAGGCAAACTTGAGCTGTTTAAAGGCGTCTTCCGCTTGAGGAGGCCATGACTTAGGGTTGGCATTCTTTTTGGTTAAAGCCACGATAGGAGCCACAATGGTAGAAAAATGTGGAATAAATTGTCTGTAATAATTGGCGAACCCCAAAAAACGTTGGATAGCACGGAGTCCGGAGGGGCGTGGCCAATCTAAGACGGCAGAGAGTTTGTCTGGATCCATTTGTAGTCCCTGGCCAGAGACCAAGTATCCTAGGAAAGGAAGAGATTGACATTCAAACAGACATTTCTCCATTTTGGCATAAAGTTGATTGTCACGAAGTCTCTGAAGAACCATGCGGACATGCTGGCGGTGTTCTTCTAGGTTGGCAGAAAAAATCAGGATATCGTCCAGATACACAACAACACAGGAATATAAGAGATCACGAAAAATTTCATTAACAAAGTCTTGGAAGACGGCAGGGGCGTTGCACAGGCCAAAGGGCATGACCAGATACTCAAAGTGTCCATCTCTAGTGTTAAATGCCGTTTTCCATTCATCCCCCTCTCTGATGCACCTCTTAAGTCCAGTTTGGTAAAGATGTGGGCACCTTTGAGGCGATCAAAGAGTTCAGAGATGAGAGGTAGGGGGTAGCGGTTCTTTACCGTGATTTTATTAAGACCGCGGTAGTCAATGCAAGGACGTAGGGAGCCATCTTTTTTGGACACAAAGAAAAATCCGGCTCCGGCAGGAGAGGAGGATTTGCGGATAAAGCCCTTTTTTAAATTTTCCTGGATGTACTCAGACATAGCAAGAGTCTCTGGGGCAGAGAGAGGATAAATTCTGCCCCGGGGTGGAGTAGTGCCCGGGAGGAGGTCAATAGGACAGTCATAAGGCCTGTGAGGAGGTAGAGTCTCAGCTTGTTTTTTGCAAAAAACATCCGCAAAGTCCATATAGGCCTTAGGGAGACCGGTTACAGGGGGAACCACAGGGTCACGGCAAGGAGAACTGGGAACCGGTTTAAGGCAGTCCTTGAAACAAGAGGAACTCCAACTCTTGATCTCCCCAGTGGACCAATCCAGGGTTGGGGAATGGTGTTGAAGCCAGGGTAGTCCGAGGAGAAATTCGGAAGTGCAATTGGGGAGGACCAAAAACTCAATTTTCTCGTGATGAGGTCCGATGCACATTAGGAGGGGCTCCGTGCGGAAACGTATGGTACAGTCCAATCTTTCATTGTTAACACAATTGATGTAGAGGGGTCTGGTGAGACTGGTCACCGGGATGTTGAACCTGTTGATGAGAGAGGCCAAAATAAAATTTCCTGCAGATCCGGAATCCAAGAAGGCCATAGTAGAGAAGGAGAAGGTAGAGGCAGATATCCGCACAGGCACAGTAAGACGTGGAGAAGCAGAGTTGACATCAAGGACTGTCTCACCTTTGTGCGGAGTCAGCGTACGTCTTTCCAGACGGGGAGGACGGATAGGACAATCCTTCAGGAAGTGTTCGGTACCGGCACAGTACAGGCAGAGATTCTCCATGCGGCGTCGTGTCCTCTCTTGAGGTGTCAGGCGAGACCGGTCGACCTGCATAGCCTCCACGGCGGGAGGCACAGGAACGGATTGCAGGGGACCAGAGGAGAGAGGAGCCGGGGAGAAAAAACGCCTCGTGCGAACAAAGTCCATATCCTGGCGGAGCTCCTGACGCCTTTCGGAAAAACGCATGTCAATGCGAGTGGCTAGATGAATGAGTTCATGTAGGTTAGCAGGGATTTCTCGTGCGGCCAGAACATCTTTAATGTTGCTGGATAGGCCTTTTTTAAAGGTCGCGCAGAGGGCCTCATTATTCCAGGATAGTTCAGAAGCAAGAGTACGGAATTGTACGGCGTACTCGCCAACGGAAGAATTACCCTGGACCAGGTTCAACAGGGCAGTCTCAGCAGAAGAGGCTCGGGCAGGTTCCTCAAAGACACTTCGAATTTCCGAGAAGAAGGAGTGTACAGAGGCAGTGACGGGGTCATTGCGGTCCCAGAGCGGTGTGGCCCATGACAGAGCTTTTCCAGACAGAAGGCTGACTACGAAAGCCACCTTAGACCTTTCAGTAGGAAACTGGTCCGACATCATCTCCAAGTGCAGGGAACATTGAGAAAGAAAGCCACGGCAAAATTTAGAGTCCCCATCAAATTTATCCGGCAAGGATAGTCGTAGGCCTGAAGCGGCCACTCGCTGCGGAGGAGGTGCAGGAGCTGGCGGAGGAGATGATTGCTGAAGCTGTGGTAGTAGCTGCTGTAGCATCACGGTCAGTTGAGACAGCTGGTGGCCTTGTTGCGCTATCTGTTGTGACTGCTGGGCGACCACCGTGGTGAGGTCGGCGACAACTGGCAGAGGGACTTCAGCGGGATCCATGGCCGGATCTACTGTCACGATGCCGGCTGGCAGGAGGTGGATCCTCTGTGCCAGAGAGGGATTGGCGTGGACCGTGCTAGTGGACCGGTTCTAAGTCACTACTGGTTTTCACCAGAGCCCGCCGCAAAGAAAGATGGTCTTGCTGCGGCAGTAGTGACCAGGTCGTATCCACTAGCAACGGCTCAACCTCTCTGACTGCTGAAGATAGGCGCGGTACAAGGGAGTAGACAGAAGCAAGGTCGGACGTAGCAGAAGGTCGGGGCAGGCAGCAAGGATCGTAGTCAGGGGCAACGGCAGGAGGTCTGGAACACAGGCTAGGAACACACAAGGAAACGCTTTCACTGCCACAATGGCAACAAGATCCGGCGAGGGAGTGCAGGGGAAGTGAGGTATACATAGGGAGTGCACAGGTGAACACACTAATTAGAACCACTTGCGCCAATCAGCGGCGCAGTGGCCCTTTAAATCGCAGAGACCCGGCGCGCGCGCGCCCTAGGGAGCGGGGCCGCGCGCGCCGGGACAGGACCGACGGAGAGCGAGTCAGGTACGGGAGCCGGGGTGCGCATCGCGAGCGGGCGCCACCCGCATCGCGAATCGCATCCCGGCTGGAGGCGGTATCGCAGCGCACCGGGTCAGTGGATCTGACCGGAGCGCTGCAGTAGCGAGAGTGTAGCGAGCGCTCCGGGGAGGAGCGGGGACCCGGAGCGCTCGGCGTAACATTCCCCTTCTTCTCCAAACGTACCTTTGCTCATTCTGGCCAAAAAGTTCAATTTTAACCTCATCGGTCCACAGAATTTGTTTTCAAAATGCATCAGGCTTGTCTATATGTTCATTTGCAAAGTTCAAATGCTGATTTTTGTGGTGAGGACGTAGAAGAGGTTTTCTTCTGGTGACTCTTCCATGATGACCATATTTGTACAAGTATCTCTTTATAGTGGAATAGTGTACCACAACTCCAGTGTCTGCCAGATCTTTCTGGAGAGATTGTGCAGTCAAACGTGGGTTTTGAATTGTTTTTCTCACAATCCTGCGAGCTGTTCTGTCTGATATTTTTCTTGGTCTTCCAGATCTTGCTTTAACTTCCATTTTTCCTGATGACTGCCATTTCTTCATTACATTCCGAACAGAGGATATTGACATCTGAAAACGTTTTGCTATCTTCTTATAGCCTTCTCCAGCTTTGTGAGCATCAACTATTTTCAGTTTCAGATTTCTAGACAACTGCTTAGAAGAACCCAGGGTGCTGATTGTTGGGGCAAGGTCAGATGAGTCTGGGCATTTAAAACCTTTGAGATTGAGATCACCTGGTCTTCCCAGATGATGATTGAGAACAATCAATGACAATGGCAGGTCTCAGCTTTGCAAAGGGGGCAGTGCATGCTATAAATTCTGCAGGGTGCCCAAACTTTTGCAGACACCATTTTATTGTTTTCTGTTATTCTGAAAGTGTAAATGATGGAAATAAAATCTAACTTTTTTTTTTTTTTTACATCATATAAGAATGTCTAATCTGTAATTTGATGCCTTTTGGAGATCTTTCCATCTTTCCTTGGCTTCTTTATGCACATTAATACAAATTTTTACATGGGGTGCCCAAACTTTTGATCCCCACTCTATGATGGCCTATTTTTTGAGCCACCAATTCTACTTTGTAATGACATCAGTAATTTACCCAAAAATCTACGGTGAAACCCCCAAAATAATTATTGTGCAACAAAATAAAATAAATAAAACGCCATTTTGTAACTTTTAGGGGCTTCTGTTTCTACGCAGTGCATTTTTCTGTATAAATGACACATTCTCTTTATTCTGTAGGTCCATACAATTAAAATGATACCCTACTTATATAGGTTGATTGATTTTGTCTTATTTCTGGAAAAAATCATAACTACGTGTACGAAAATTAATATGTTTAAAAATTTCATCTTCTGACCCCTATAACTTTTTTTTTATTATTCTGCATACGACGATGTATGAGGGCTAATTTTTTGTGCCGTGATCTGAAGTTTTTTATTGTACCATTTTTATTTTGAGCTGACTTTTTGATTCATATTCATTTTTTTATGGTATAAAAAGTGACCAAAAATACACAAATTCGGACTTTGGATTTTTTTTTACGTGTACGTCATTGACTGTGCGATTTAATTAGAAAAATATTTTTATAGTTCCGACATTTACGTATGTGGCAATACCACATATGTTTATATATTTTTTTACACTGTTTTTTTTTTATGGGAAAAGGGGGTGATTCAGACTTTTATTAGGGGTTAAATGGAAATTCCAGGAAAAAACATATATTTTTTTTAGATCAACTGGCTCCATAAAGTTAAACAGATTAAAAAATCTTAATCCTTCCAATAGTTATCAGCAGCTAAAGTGGAGTTGTTCTTTTCTTTCTGACAATAGTGCCCTCTGCTGAGTGGGCGCAAATCCCCATAGCAAACCTATCCTGCTTTGGATAGAACTGGAAAGAACTACACAACTTTCCCTGTAGTATACAGCAGCGGATAAGTACTGGAAGGTTTAAGATTTTTAAATATAATTAATTTACAAATCTGTTTAACTTTCTGGAACCAGTTGATTTGAAAAAATAAAAATAAAAAATAAAATAAAAATTCCACCATAGTACCCCTTTCATAGCAGCAGTGAAAGCACTAAACTCACCTTATCACCACTCTAAAGGGTTAATATAACCAAACAATGCAAGTTTCAATAAATCTTTTGCAATTACTGGCACACTTTAAACATCTTGTCGATATCAGGGGTTTCTAGCCCTGTATCAAAACTACAAAATTCTGACTGCTATAAAAATATTTTAAGAAATGAATCAGCAGAGAACGTGGGAACTAGTTAGAAAAAAATAAAAATTTTCTGGGGTGGATGTCCATTTAAATGTAATTCAGCTTTGCTAACTATTATTCTGTCTATTTTCCTATCATATTAATCAGTTTTCATATTGGGCACATGGCCAATTCAGAAATTAAAGATTAAATATGAAAAATGAATTAAAAAAAATGGGAATCCATACAAGTTTAGCAAACACATCACAATGATTTATATTATTGCTGCTTAACAGAATAAACCGGCAACTGTACAAAATGTTCTGTCTGTGGTCTTGGAAGCTGTACTATACACGATGTCACCAGTGATCTGCATGAACAACTACAAGGTAATGTGCTTTGTGCCTTCCACCATTTCCCTGACTTGTGCATAGTATTCCCAGCATGGTCATTTATCAACTTCTAAATTCGATTTACAGTGAAAGACAAGTCAAACAGTTTACTGAATGTCGCAGCTGCGTCATCAGAATGATATGGCGCAAGCGCAATAATTGAACATCAACAATTTTAGGCGTGTATAATTAGTAATACTATGTTCTAGACACAATTGAAACTAATCTGAAGTGTGTGTCCAGGTGGTCCTTACATACAAGTGTTATTTTTGATCCTCACTGTCAGGGCTGCCATCATGGCAGAACTAACAAAACTGCTCTTAGTCTCCAAATTAAATATAATAAGGGACCGACTCTTTATTTTTTTTACTGGCGGCAGTCTGAAAGACAATTTTTACATCTCGGAATACTCTTCTAAATATACGTGTTTTGGTCCTTACAGCATGGACTTTCCTCAGGCATAAGTTTTTGGTAAGGTGTAGAGATGAGCGAAACAAAGCAGAGGAACCCGAATTCGTTGCGAATTTCCGGAAATATTCGATTCTCAATGAATGCAAATATCGGTGCGATTCTATTGCGCAAATCGTTTAATTAAACTACATTTTACAGCGTTCCAGGCTCCCGGACACCTAAAATGGCGGATCCACATGTCAGTACATGGGGCAGGGGAAGGCAAGGCGGGAAGGGAGTACATGGGAAGGTGGGAAGGCAAGGCGGGAAGGGAGGTAGGCGGCATGACCCTGAATCACATGCAGGATGCAGCCTATCAGCATTCATTGACCCCTGTAATGTCACAGCCCTATATAATCGGCAGCCATTTTGCGGCTGCTCATTTCATGCATTATACACTGTAGAGATAGGACGGACTGCGTGTCTCTGTGTGTTTCACAGACATGCTGAACTACTTATTCCACAGCGTTCCACTGCCAACTGCTATTTACATCAGCGTTGTGGACAGAGAGCAGTGCTTGTTTTACGCCATTAACTTCCCAGTCACTTTATTAAGCATTTTATCAGAGAGGGGCAGATAGCTTTTAGTTGCCTCATACATATCAACAAGCTGCCTGAACTTCATGAACCTTATCACAGGAGGCAGGAAAGATTTTTCAGCACAATTCTGTGTATCTTTTCCACAAGAAAGCATCTGCTGCTTATACTAGTCTGTAGATGGTATAATACCCAGCAGTTCACACCATTCTTAACACTCTGTGCTCTGTGACAGAGTGCAATTTTTTTTTGTGGTTCTGCACTGTTGTGTCCTGCTGCTGTTGTGCAAAAATATGTTTTTTCAGCGGACTGTAGTGCATTTTTTTGCCCTCATACGTGCCTACCACATACCTACATCTAAGTAGTGCACTTTTTGTACCTGTACATCTGTAACAAGCCTACATTCAGTGAAAGGCCAGGGAAAAGTAATCACTGGCTGTTGTTTTATGAAAATACGTTTTCAAAGTGTACTGTAGCACATTTTTTTCCCCTCATACGTGCCTACCACATACCTACATCTAAGTAGTGTACTATTTTGTACCTATTAATCTGTCAAGGGCCTACATACAGTGAAAGGACAGCCAAAAGTAATCAACGGCTGCTGTTTTAAAAAAAATGACAGAGTTTTTAGGCGCATTGTAGCACATTTTTCTGCCCTCCTAAGTGCATAGCGCATACGTACATCTAAGTAGTATACTATTTTGTACCTGTTAATCTGTCAAGAGCTGACATACTGTGAAAGTCCAAGCAATAGTACTCACCGGCTGGTGTTTTACAAAAATACTGAGCTTTTATGCGTATTGTCAGCTAGCAGTCGTGTCGCGACCAAAAACCCAGAAGCCATGATTGATCGGTTTACTCAGTCATCCACTTCATCTCAAGTGACATCCGACACCCCCAGTCAACAGTTGGTGGGTTCCTCCCCACTCAACCCTCAGTTGGCATGGCCCTCATGCTGCTGCTGCCACCTCCAGGCTCTGTCATTGTGCTGCTCTATGGTCTCCGCATGCTATTGCTACCACATCCAGGCTCTGTCATTGTGCTGCAATATGGTCTCCTCATGCTGATGCTGCCACCTCCAGGCTCTCTCATTCTGCTGCTCTATGGTCTCCTCATGCTAATGCTACCACCTCCATGCTCTGTCATTGTGCCACCATATGTCTCGTCTCGTGATATCAACTCCAGGCTCTTTTGTTGTGCCGCCATATGGTGTCCTCATGCTGATGCTACCACCTCCAGGCACTGTCATTGTGCCGCCATATGGTCTCCTCATGCTGATGCTGCCACCTCCAGGCTCACTAATTGTGCTGCTCTATGGTCTCCTTATGCTGATGCTGCCACCTCCAGGCTCTATAATTGTGCTGCTCTATGGTCTCCTCATGCTGATGCTATCACCTCTAGGCTCTCTCATTGTGCTGCCATGGATACCGCAAAATATAATTAAGGTGCTGGTCCCCATTTTCAGAAATTTCCTGCATTAGGGTTACTTTCAGGATTCCTGATGCCACCTCCAGGCTGTGCCATTAAGAAACTATATGGGCTCCTTATGCTTTCCCCACCTCCAGACTGTGTCATTCAGCCAATATATTCTTTTCTGATGCTCCTGGGACTGTCTTGGATATTACCTACAATTTTTTTATGGTAGCACTAGCAAACATACATGCTCAATAAAGATTTCAACATTGATCATTTAATGTTAGGGGTTGTGAAGCCCTTTTATGTACACATCCTGATGCCTGATCCAGGCTCTGTGTTTCAGGAACTACTTGGCTTACTGATGCTGCTAGGCCTGTGCCTAAATCTTTTGGATGTTAGCACTAGCTAACATACGTGTTCTATACAGATTTCAATATTCACCTTTTAATGTTAGGGGTTATTAAGCCCTCTTGTGTACTTCTGCTGCTGCCTGATCCAGGCTGTGTGTTTCAGCAACTATATGGTTTAGTGATTCTGCTGGGCCTGTGCCTAACATTTTTTGATGTTAGCACTAGCTAACATACATGTTCTATACAGATTTAAACATTAACATAATGTTAGGGGTTGTGAAGCCCTCTTGTAAACTCATGCTGATGCCTGCTCCAGGCTGTGCGTTTCAGGAACTACTTGGCTTAGTGATGCTGCTGGGCTTGGGCCTTAAATTTTCGGATGTTAGCACTAGCTTACATACATGCTTAATTGAGATTTCAACATTGATCTTTCAATCTTAGGGGTTATGAAACCCTCTTGTGCACTCCTGCTGCTGACTGCTCCTGTCTCTGTCATTCAGTCATTCAGCAACTGCGTGGTTTAGTGATGCTGCTAGGCCTAGGACATTACCTATATATGTTTATGGTAACACTAGGTACCATACATCTTCAATGGAAATTTCTAAATTCCTCTTTTATAATTAGAAATTGTGAGGCCCTATTGTCTCCTCATCTGCCGCCAACTCCAGGCTGTGCCATTCCTACACTATATGGTCTCCTCATGCTGCTAACATCTCCACGCTGTGTCATTCAGCCACTATATGGTCTCCTCATGCTGCAAACACTTCCACACTGTCTCATTTAGCCACTATATGGTCTCCTCATGCTGCCAACACCTCCACGCTGTTTCATTCAGCCACTATATGGTCTCCTCATGCTGCCAACACCTCCACACTGTGTCATTCAGCCACTCTATGCTCTCCTCATGCTGCAAATACCTCCACACTGTGTCATTCAGCCACTATATGGTTTCCTCATGCTGCCAACATTTCTACGCTGTCATTCAGCCACTATATGGTCTCCTCATGCTTCAACCTCTTCCAAGCTGTGTCATCCAGCCACTATATGGTCTCTTCATGCTGCCAATACCTCCACGCTGTGTCATTAAGCCACTATATGTTCTCCTCATGCATCAACCTCATCTAAGCTGTGTCATCCAGACACTATATGGTCTTCTCATGCTGCCACCACCTCCACGCTGTTTCATTCAGCCACTATATGGTCTCCTCATGCTGCCAACACTTCCACACTGTGTAATTCAGCCACCATATGGTCTCCTCATGCTGCCAACACCTCCACACTGTGTCATTCAGCCACTATATGGTCTCCTCATGCTGCCAACACCTCCACACTGTGTCATTTAGCCACTATATGGTCTCCTCATGCTTCAGCCTCATTCAAACTGTGTCATTCAGCCACTATATGGTCTCCTCATGCTGCCAACACCTCCACACTGTGTCATTCAGCCACTATATGGTCTCCTTATGCTGCCACCACCTCCACGCTGTTTCATTCAGCCACTATATGGTCTCCTCATGCTGCCACCACCTCCGCGCTGTGTCATTCAGCCACTATATGGTCTCCTCAAGCTGCAAACACTTCCACACTGTGTCATTCAGCCACCATATGGTCTCCTCATGCTGCCAACACCTCCACGCTGTGTCATTCAGCCGCTATATGGTCTCCTCATGCTGCGAACACCTCCACACTGTGTCATTCAGCCACTATATGGTCTCCTCATGCTGCCAAAACCTCCACGCTGAGTCATTCAGCCACTATATGTTCTCCTCATGCTTCAACCTCATCTAAGCTGTGTCATCCAGCCAATATAGGGTCTCCTCATGCTGCCACCACCTCCACGCTGTTTCATTCAGCCACTATATGGTCTCCTCAAGCTGCCAACACTTCCACACTGTGTCATTCAGCCACCATATGGTCTCCTCATGCTTCAACCTCATCTAAGCTGTGTCATCCAGCCAATATAGGGTCTCCTCATGCTGCCACCACCTCCACGCTGTTTCATTCAGCCACTATATGGTCTCCTCAAGCTGCCAACACTTCCACACTGTGTCATTCAGCCACCATATGATCTCCTCATGCTGCCAACACCTCCACGCTATGTCATTCTGCCACTATATTGTCTCCTCATGCAGCGAACACCTCCATACTGTGTCATTCAGCCACTATATGGTCTCCTCATGCTTCAGCCTCATCCAAACTGTGTCATTCAGCCACTATATGGTCTCCTCATGCTGCCAACACCTCCACGCTGTGTCATTCAGCCACCATATGGTCTTCTCAGGCTACCAACACCTCAACGCTGTGTCATTCAGCCACTATATGATTTCCTCATGCCAACACCTCCACGCTGTGTAATTCAGCCACAATATGGTCTCCTCACACTGCCAACACCTCCACGCTGTGTCATTCAGCCACTATATGGTCTCCTCATGCTGTGAACACCTGCATGCTCTGTCATTCAGCCACTATATGGTCTCCCCATGCTTCAGCCTCATCCAAGCTGTGTCATTCAGCCACTATATGGTCTCCTCATGCTTCAGCCTCATCCAAGCTGTGTCATTCAGCCACTATATGGTCTCCTCCTGCTGCCAACACCTCCACGCTCTGTCATTCAGCCACTATATGGTCTCCTCATGGTGCCAACACCTCCATGCTGTGTCATTCAGCAACTATATGGTGTCCTCATGCTTCAGCCTCATCCAAGCTGTGTCATTAAGCCACTATATGGTCTCCTCATGCTGCCAACACCTCCACACTGTGTCATTCAGCCACTATAGGGTCTCCTCATGCTGCCAAAACCTCCACGCTGTGTCATTCAGCCACTGTATGGTCTCCTCATGGTGCCAACACTTCCACGCTGTGTCATTAAGCCACTATATGGTCTCCTCATGCTGCCAACACCCCCACGCTGTGTCATTCAGCAACTATATGGTCTCCTCATGCTTCAGACTCATCCAAGCTGTGTCATTCAGCCACTATATGGTCTCCTCATGCTGCCAAAACCTCCACGCTGTGTCATTCAGCCACTATATGGTCTCCTCATGCTTCAGCCTAAGATGCTTTAAATGTATGGGGCCAAAAATGCTTTATCGTGGAGCTACCCACTGTCAGAGCAGAGCTGCATATGTGTACTACAGCCATTGACCTGATCACACATTCATACTTGCAGTGCCAGCCCATGAGCTTGACTTACATGCTTATGATGGGACGATAACTGCCTCTTATAATGAGCACATTTCTATTGAGTCCTGAAAGAGTTAAGACACCTATATGTATCACAAAATGTGATATCTCCATTTTTCAGTTAAATGTAGCTCATGACCACTACTAAAAGTTAAATGTGGCCCACAAGGTACACAAGGTTGGGACCTCTGTTTTAGGTGAAGGTGGCCCAGATTTACTATTGCCAATGCTCCAGAAATCTGTCTCATACCAAATTTATTATTAGCAATAAACACTTTGTATATATTTTACCATTTGGTTTAACAAAAGGGGCATGGCCGAGGTGAAAAGGGGACATGGCTTCTGTGACAGGGTGGGGCTTTGATGTGCCAAAAATGACAAAATGACCAAAAATTTGGGTGCACAATTCTGGTTTCAAATAAGCAAATAATTGGTCTAAATTAAGAGAAGACAGTTCTATTACTCCTTGACCTGACAGATTTGACGTCTGTCTGTTAAAGTTTCACTGTCTAAGGCTAAGTCTCCACTTGGTTTTTTGCACTGCCTTTTTAGGGATTAAAAAAACGCCTGAAAAATCGCCAGAGCAAGTGACGTCATCATGCGTTTTTTCTTGCATTTTTTTCTGGCGTTTTTTCCGGTGTTTTTTTAATTTGTGTGGAAATAGCATTTTTTTGAATGTGGCAGTTTTTCCTGCTTTGCCAAGTTCTATTTCGTGCACAGCTAAAAGGGATTAATATTAACCCCTTAAGGACTCAGCCCATTTTGGCCTTAAGGACTCAATTAAATTTTTACGTTTTCGTTTTTTCCTCCTCGCCTTCTAAAAATCATAACTCTTTTATATTTTTATCGCCAGACTAGTATGAGGGCTTTTTTTTTTGCATGACCAGTTGTCCTTTGTAATGACATCACTCATTATATCATAAAATGTATGGGGTAACCAAAAAACACTATTTTTGTGGGGAAATTAAAAAGAAAAACACAATTTTGCTTATTTTGGAAGGTTTCGTTTTCACGCCGTACAATTTACGGTAAAAATGACGTGTTCTTTATTCTGAGGGTCAATACGATTAAAATGATACCCATTATTACATACTTTTCTATTATTGTTGTGCTTAAAAAAAATCACAAACTTTTTATCCAAATTAGTACGTTTATAATCCCTTTATTTTGATGACCTATAACTTTTTTATTTTTCCGTATAAGCGGCAGTATGAGGGCTCATTTTTTGCGCCATGATCTGTATTTTTTTTTGATACTACATTTGCATATAAAAAACTTTTAATACATTTTTTATATTTTTTTTTAAATAAAATGTATTAAAAAAGTTGCAATTTTGGACTTTTTTTTTTACGTTCACGCCGTTCACCGTACGGGACCATTAACATTTCATTTTAATAGTTCAGACATTTACGCACGCGGCGATACCAAATATGTCTATAAAATTAATTTTTTACGCTTTTTGGGGGTAAAATAGGAAAAAACGGACGTTTTACTTTTTTATTGGGGGAGAGGATTTTTCACTTTTTTTTTACTTCTTCTTTTACATTTTTTTACATTTTTTTTACACTTGAATAGTCACCATAGGGGACTATTCATAGCAATACCATGATTGCTAATACTGATCTGTTCTATGTATAGGACATAGAACAGATCAGTGTTATCGGTCATCTTCTGCTCTGGTCTGCTCGATCTCAGACCAGAGCAGAAGATGCCGGGGGCCGGAAGGAGGAAGGTGAGGGGACCTCCGTGCGGCATTCTGAATGATCAGATCCCCGCAGCAGTGCTGCGGGCGATCCGATCATTCATTGAAATCGCGTACTGCCGCAGATGCCGGGATCTGTATTGATCCCGGCATCTGAGGGGTTAATGGCGGATGCCCGCGAGATCGCGGGCGTCGGCCATTGCCGGCGAGTCCCTGGCTGCGATCAGCAGCCGGGATCAGCTGCGCATGACGCGGGCATCGGTTATGCACAGGACGTAAATATACGTCCTGGTGCGTTAAGTACCACTGCACCAGGACGTACATTTACGTCCTGCGTCCTTAAGGGGTTAATGGATGGTATCTGCCCCCTCCTGATGTCATTTCCTTTGTAGAGTTCTACTTAAATCCGCCCCGGAGGATGCATTTTTGGTCTTTTCGTGGTTTCAAAGGCATTGTTGATTCCGAATGTCTGACCCCCCTGGAAGATTGGCCCCCAATGATGCTACAAATTGTTTGCTGTTGCTTTTGGCACGCAAGATCCAGTTGATGCGTCGGGTTTGTGTTTTATTTTTTTTGTGAAATGTATTTAAACTGTGAATTTTTATATATATATATATATATATATATATATATATATTTTTTTTTTTTTTTTTTTTTTTTTGGTTAATATGAAGCAATACTAATGTTTTTGTTTCATTTTATTTTTTTTATAGGGATTACCAGAAAAAAAAAAAGAAACACTGGACACAGGAGTTTGTTGAAATAATTTTTTTTAAATAAAATTAACACCATACTGGTCAAGAAATAGCCAAATAAGGGCCAACATTAAGTGAAACAGACCATCAGGGTTTAAATAAACCAAGAAAAACATAGCATTAAGTGTGTTTAACATTCTACACAACATAACAATGTTAACATTGTAATACATTTAAAAAACTAGTCCTGTGTGGACCGAAGGGAAGTGGTGAAGTCAGAGTAAACTTCACAATGTTGCTGGTGAGGAGGTGGAACTGAAGTGTTTGTTTGCTGGTATTGTGGTGATGGATGGCTCTGAGGATATGACCCATACATCTTAGCTTCGTTCCTAATACTGTGAAGCATCTGATGAATAATAAAACGGAAGTCTTGTAGGGGGTAACACAGTGTGCTCCACGTGATGCAACAATGTTTGCGTACCACAGTCCCTGCGAGCAGGTTCTTCACCTCTCGTGTTTTGAGCTGATGGAGTGCACTTGGTCATCATGTGAAGCAGTAAGTTTGGTGCAGAAGGGGGATGGTATGGTGGCACAAAATACTCGGTGCAGCCTAGTATAAAGGTCATGCATCGTGTTCTAGTAGGTAAATCCATTACCCGCAATCTCTGTGCTAGCGCCCTACCAAATGCGTCACTATCATCCTCCGTCCGCTGACGGTGTACCAGAGATATGATTTCATTATTTAACTCCTGATCAGGATGGAGTCTGTGACGCATACTTGTGCGTTGGTATGGGCTTCTTGTTGCAGGTAAAATAACACGCACAATAGGGGATGTTGCCCTGGGGACTTGGCTTTCACTGTGCCCTGCAACCTCACCATCTTCACCTACATCTGTTGAATCCAACAACACTGGTAGTGGCATGGGCTCATTTTATGCCAAATTGAGGGATGGTTCTTGTTCCTCAGGAGTTTAGTGGCCCTCATCGGTAGTGGTTTGTGTGCCCTGTTCATCATGGGTTTCTTGTGTGGCAGGCAAACCCTCTTCCTCGGACACAAAATCCATGTTGCTCTCTGTTCTACAATGTAAAATAAAATTGATTAGCGATAATTTAAATTTTTCAGAACACTGACACACTTCTTTTTTTTTTTTTTCTTTCATGGATGATTAACCTTGTGTTGACAGTTACTTACAGTCTGAGCTCTCTGGACGGGGCGAGAAACATCAGCTGCTGGAAATATTTATAATTTGCGGCCGTTGGTGCTCCACTCTCAATAGCTACATGCTTGTTATATTCCTTACGGAATCGATCACGCAGGGACCGCCATCTTTTAGTGACAGTTTCCTCTACAAAGATAAAATTACAAACAACTGGACACATGTTTGTGCAATATTTAATTAATTATCTATTGCATATTAAGTGAGGAAAACGAAATACAAGGCTCTGGATTTTATAATGACTAATAAGGTCTACTTCAGATTTGGAATGCTATGGTCTGTATTTTTCTTGTACTTATAAAAAAAATGGAAAACAAAACTTGCATTTTTGTCATCATTACACACATGCCAGGACCCCCATAAGGTACATCATCCTGGGACAGTGTTGGTTAATGTGGCCACAACAAACTGTATTCACATTACTCACTCTCAAGACACCAGATATGTTACCTTTTAACATTGTATAAGGTAGGAACAATGTCATATGCAATGTTCAACTTTTCTCTGTAATATTTTTGGGATCCAATGTGTAAAAATCACAAACCAAATTAGATTTTTGTTACATCATTAATTTCTAGACGTATTGCGATTTGTAGATTTCAGGATCACATTCACTATTCAAAATAGTGTCCTAAATATTACAATTTAATAAAATAATATGTGTATGTATAGAACATAACTAATGGACTGATGTCAGACACAATCAGATTGTTTATTTCATTATGTAGAGACAATATTTGGCCAAAAAAATGCAAGCTAATTGGTTGCTATGGGCAACAGTCTACTTGACTTCTAACAATGTTGGAATAAATATGATATTAAAATATTGAAGTATAGAACACGAACCGATTGCCCCTTGCTCCCTGGAAGTTTTGCTGTCCCATGTGGCAAAAAGACCCTTGAATATCTCGGTCCATGCCTCCTCCTTCAAAAAACAATCCTTGTGTGACTCAAGGGACTTGTCCCATAAAATGGGATGTGCTTCTACCTATAATTTGTGTAAGTAATCCATTTTAAAAGTTATGAAACAACGCAAGAATTATGAGAAGTAAAACACACATTAGCAACATTGCTTTGGGAATGAGCACACCCAAATATACCTAACTGTAATGTTCACACAGTCTCAAAATAAGACCAACACACATAACATTATAAAAGAAAGAATATTGTCATGTGTGTACTTTACAAACCAAGAAGAAAAACACATTGGGATGAGCCAAAGCTTTTAGTAAAAGTTACCACAAAAGCGCTGGGTAAATTAATATACATTAAGGCAACTATTTTGCTATGTAAAAATTTTCAAGAATATATAGGGAACCACTTTACCTTACCCACCACACACACACACAAACAAAAAAAGAAAACACATAATAACACACACTTAATATACTAATGGTCGGAAATAACAAAGTCACACATACAGAAATAAGTATACTTACAAGCTGAATAAGCTTGTCTACATTAAATGAGATGCGGGGTGGCATGCTGCTCATAAATTTACACCCAACCAACAATGTCCAGCCTCTGAATAAAACTTTTGGCTGACTAAAGAGAAAATGGCTGCTGTTCCTCTTTCTGGGAACAGACCCTTTTTTTTCTCTGGTTAAAAAACGGCAAGAAAAACGCCAAATGCAAAACTAACATGGCGTTTTTCTGGGCGCTTTCACACTCCCATAGACTTCTATTGGAGCAAAACGCCACAATTTTGACAAAAAACGCTGGTTTGATGGAACTACAGTGTTTTTTTCAAAACGCCAAAGAGCTGAAAAAAAAAAACCGCAGAAAAAGTGCAAAAACGCCAAAAGGATTAAAAAAACGCCAAAGTGAAAAAACGCCAAAGTGAAAAAACTCCAAGTTGAATTCAAAATTTGCAATTTCTCATTGATTTACAGCTAACATCTGGCTGCAGCGTTTTTTGACCAAAAAAAACGCCATGTGGCAGAATTGGCGTTTTTCTTGGCGTTTTGAAAAAATAAAAATAAAAACTAGTGGAAACTTAGCCTTAAGGAACTTTAAGGTTGGCTGACACTGCCATGACAATGATCGCCAAGCTCAACGATCAGAGCTTGATGGCTGATCCTACAGAAAGCCTGATCAATTGTGTAAGTCACATGACCAATCACTGGATTGTTTTTGTGACCCTCTACATTCATTATTGTCTAAAAATGATCATTTTAAGGGGTACTCTAGTGAAAAACAAATGTTTTCAAATTAACTGGTTCCAGAAAGTTATACAGGTTTGTAAATTAATTGCTGTCACTTCTGTCCGTATCAGGTACTGTCCAGGATAGAACTATCCAAAGCCCCATGGTAAACCTCTCCTGCTCTGGACAGTTCCTCACATAGACAGAGATGTCAGAAAAGAGCACTGTGGTCAGACAGAAAACTTCACAAGTTTCTCTAGAGCATACAGCAGCTGATAAAAATAAAAAAAAACTGATTATTGGAAATGAGCATTTCTATTAATTAGCATTTACCCAATTATCAGTCCACATAAAAAGGCCCTAACTTGACTGTTTTAATAAATCTGGGCCAAATATTTTTTGGAAGGAAGGATCAGTGGTAGCTCAATGAACTCTAGTGCAATACTTCTATACTCCTTATCATGCAATGTCAGTATGGATAAAAAAATATAAGGTGGTTTTTAATATATTGTAATATATCATTTCAAGTCATATGTTAGAAGCCTGGAAAGAGTAAAGCTTATAACACACAATATTATAAAAATCATCCCAATGGAGAGCAGCTGCCTGTGTATTTACATCAAAATAAATGTAGTGTCCCACTCCGTCTCCAAGCTAAAATACAGAGCTGTCAAATGGCTGAGGAGTTAATTTCTCTAAGTGCCACTATGCCACTCATCCCAATACAGTGACCCCTTGACCAACGATGGCCCCGACATGCGATAATTTCAACATGCGATGGCCTCTCAGAAGCCATGGCATGTTGAAGGCAGCATCAACATACAATGTTTTTTTTTTTATGTTGGGGCCATCGCATAAACAGCTATCCGGCAGCGCAGACTGCTTCAGCTGCCACCGGATAGCCGTTTACAGTGCCCTGTGAGCTCCGGTGAGGTCTCTTACCTGTCCTGGGGGCTCCGGCGCGTCCTCTTCGGGATCCCCTGCATCGTCGGCGCTCTCCATCGACGTCATCACGTCGCTGCGCATGCCGTCCCGTCATCCAATAGGAGTGGCATGCGTAGCGACGTGATGGCTGCGATGGAGCGCGCGGATGCCGGGGAAGCAGAGGCCTTGCCGGAGCATCGGGGACACCTCGGGGACGACAGCGATGGAAGGCGACATCTAGGGCAGCGGTGACGAGCGGTGACGGTCCAGAGCAGACAGGTGAGTACAACTTCCTCTAACAGTGGTCTTCAACCTGCGGACCTCCAGATGTTGCAAAACTACAACACCCAGCATGCCCGGACAGCCAACGGCTGTCCGGGCCTGCTGGGTGTTGTAGTTTTGCAACATCTGGAGGTCCGCAGGTTGTAGACCACTGTACTATACTTTACATTGCACGGATCCCTCAGCATGCAATGGTTTCAACAAACGATGGTCCGTTTGGAACGGATTACCATCGTATGTTGAGGGACCACTGTATAGGTTTTTTCCATAAACATGTAAGGCTGTGATCTCCAAACTGTGGACCTTTATCTGTTGCAAAACTAAAACTCCCAGCATTCCTGGACAGGCATGCAGAATAGACACGCATAATACTGCGCCTCATCACAATAGAACATACAGTAGAATATAAATACTGACACTATTGTGACACGAGTTTGTTTATACAGACACTATATTATGGCTTCATAGATCTCATCCTATGAAATATCCACGCACATCATTGTGACAATAAAGTCCAATAATGCACAGCCTAGAATTACTCGCACACATATACACAGATTATTGCGACTTGATGACAATAGAGCTCAGCACATGCTCACTATACTATATGGGCCAAGCAAATTGAGAGTCCTAATGGTCAAATTGAGAGTCCTAATGGTCAAATTGAGAGTCCTAATGGTCATTTGTTTGTTACGGTGTTAGCTATGAGTTTGATGGATATTGGTCTTTCCTTTCTGCTTTCCTCTGTACAAGTTTCTTCTCCCAGTAATGTCTGTAACGTCACTCATTGATATACAAATCCAACAAACCTCCATCCAGTATATCCACAGACTCACTGTTTGGTTGTCCTTTGCTTCCATCTGGTGGTGAAGTACGGCTCTGTTCCTGCATAATGTAAGGGATGATTTCTAATGTTAATCTGTTTTCTTTTCACCCTAACAGCAGCACAGAGTAGAAACAAATCCCCATAGCAAATCTCTCCTGCTCTGGATAGTTCCTGACACGGACAGAGGTGTCAGGAGAGAGCACTTTGGTCAGGCAAAAAATTACAAAACTTTATCTACAACAAAGTTTCTGCTCCACTTTTTCTCTGTACAGGTTTTGATAAATCCCCCCCCCCCCCCCCAAAATTCCTGGAATTTAGAACTCATTTTAACTTTAATTGCAGGAGGCACTAATGCATCTCAGTTACAAGAACAAATATAAAAGCGCATAAAGTGTTTTTCATGGAGAGGCACCATCTTGGCTTCACAGGAAGTAGAAAGCTTCAGTGGGGTTTGAACTCAAAAGGGGAGATTTATCGAGCTGAGAAGAAGATCTTTGTAAAAGATGTGGATGTGCGGCCTTGTCTGGTTTTCTACATTTGTCTTAAAAATATAAATCACTAACTCAACTTTCCCATTCCATGGGGGCCACAGGGCATGAGGGTGACAAAATTCCGCTAAGTAGAAACAAACGATGATCCCAACTCCCATAAAAAATCTATTCTTTAATCAATCTATTAAAAAGGTTATCCAAAAAAGTGCAAAGTAAAAGCCAAATGAAACTCCGATGTGCTTCGGTTTATTGATAAACTGAAACATGTCAGCATTTTATTTGGCTTTTACTATGCACTTTTTTGGATAACCTTTTTAATAAATTGATTAAAAGTTAGATTTTTTTATGTGAGCTGGGATCATCGTTTGATTCTACTTAGTACCTACCTGCGATCCGACCCACTCCCCTCCCGTGTTTTCCCAAGCTACTTTCCAGTATGTTAATGGACATTCATCTGAATGGTGAGCTGACTCTGTTTTCATTATGTATTTGTTGACCAAATGGCACCCTCGCCATCTTTCAACAGGCATACAGCATCATAATAGCATGAAGTGTGGTGACCCAGTACAGAATCACATGTTCTTCTGTACTCCTGTCCATCCTGTGTGGCAGATGCTGCTCAATGTCCATCATGGGTCCCCTCTCCTCAGAACTCTGTATATTTTATAGTTTAATGTACTGTTATATAAGGGTTAATGTATTTGTATTATCTATGTACTTGTTGCCTTAAATCTCATGTTGCTAAGGACCTTGTTGTTAAGGGGAGTATGCAGAGGTGAACATGTGACTTATCCGGACAATGGGAAGGCTCTAAATTGTCCCCTTATATACTGTAGAACTAGCTAGAGTTTAGTCTAAGATTAAGCCTTTACTGTCTCCTAGGACTATATCCACCGTTTCCAGCTCACCGGAGTACCTGAAAGCTGAACTAATTTATGCAGACAAAAGTCAGCAAACGCCGAGCCGTGAGGTTCATGATGAATCGAATTACTGTAACTTTGCTCATCTCTAGTTCTAATGTAACCACAAGCATTCTAATGCAACCCCTGAGTACATTAATTACTTCACTCTTAACCATTATCCACTTAACCTATTGACCTTTACTGTCACCCAAAGTTAAATATACATTCGCAATCACCGTGCTCTTCTGGTCTCCCGTCCAAGCCTCAGAGCTGCTCAGGTTCAACGTGAAGCCAGCAGGCTCTGCCATAGACCTAAATAGGTCTATTGGTTTCAATGGAGAAAATTTCTCAATGTTATAGTTAAACTCTGCTAAAGCCCTTAGCAGCTCCAGCTGAGGTCTCAGGGGGCTGACGTCACAGCTCAGCCCCCAGTGACCTCAGCTACCCACCAAAACTTGAAAAGTTTGAAGCCCCTACACTGTATAAATACCCGCACTTTACACTAAATTAATGGACCTGACGAAGAGAGGAATCCCCTTTAGAAATGCGTTGTCCAGCATATCACAAATCTGTGTAACTTTTGTTGCCCATGTTACTACTGTAATTTGAAAAATAAAAAGTTTACACAGCATCCTTGGCATTTGTTTCATCCCGGAGAAGCGCCGCACAAAGGTCGGATTTTGGGTGTGTCCTTCTCCACGGACACCTGCAACCTACGCTGAGCCTGTATTCATACCGCCTGCCAGTGGTGCCGACAAGAAGCAGCTCCCGGTGCCCCACCGCACCCGCCTGCGTCCTAACCACCTGCCAGCGGCACTCACAGTAAGCGACTCCCGTCTACCTGCCAGCATCAGAACCGCCCGTCAACGGTGCCGATAGCCGGCGGCCCCAGAATCTCCCCGCGCATCACCTGCCAAGCATCAGGACCACCTGCCAATGCATAGCGGCTCCTGGAACAAACCTTACCGCACATCAATCAAAGCGCATCCCAGAGTTGTGCCTGTAACCTAGCACAACTCTACAAGGTGAGCAGCATATACATTTTTTTATTTAATTATTTATTTTTTATTACTATCCCACCAAAGGTAATGGCAAATGGAACTATCAGGTGCCATCTCTGTGTTTTCCTTTTTTATACCCCCACCTCATCACAATAGAACATACAGTAGAATATAAATACTGACACTATTGTGACATGAGTTTGTTTATACACACACTATATTATGGCTTCATCACAGTAGAGAACATCCTATCAAATAAACACACCATTGTGACATAATAGCAATAAAGCGCAGCCTAGAATTACTCTCACACACATATACACACTGATCATTGTGACCTGATCACAACAGAGCTCAGCACATGCTCACTATACTAATTGGGCATAGCAAGTTGAGAGTCCTAATGTCTGTCATTTGTTTGTTACGGTGTTAGCTATGAGTTTGATGCATGTTGGTCTTTCCTTACTGCTTTCCTCTGCTCAAGTTTCTTCTCCTAATACTGTCTGTAACGTCACTCATTGATATACAAATCCAACAAACCTCCATCCAGTATATCCACAGACTCACTGTTTGGTTGTCCTTTGCTTCCATCTGGTGGTGAAGTACGGCTCTGTTCCTGCATAATGTAAGCAATGATTTCTAATGTTAAACTGTTTTTCCTTAGTCCTAAATGCAGCACAAGAATCTGGTAGGATTGGTGGAACCTTTAAAGGGGTACTCCACTGGAAAATCATTTTTTTTAAATCAACTGGTGCCAGAAAGTAAAAAAAAAAATGTAAATTACGTCTATTAAAAAATCTTAATCCTTCTAGTACTTATCAGCTGCTGTATACTACAGAGGAAGTTATTTTCTTTTTCTTTTCTGTCTGACCACAGTGCTCTCTGCTGACACCTCTGTTCATGTCAGGAACTGTCCAGAGCAGGAGAGGTTTGCTATGGGGATTTGCTTGTACTCTGGACAGTTCCTGACATGGACAGAGATGTCAGCAGAGAGCACTTAAGATTTTTAAGTAGAAGTGAGTTACAAATCTGTATAACTTTCAGGCACCAGTTGATTTTTTTTTCCATTAAAGGGGTTCTCCGCCCCTGGCATCTTATCCCCTATCCAAAGGATAGGGGATAAGATGTTAGATCGCCGCGGTCCCGCTGCTGGGGACCCCGGGGATCACCGCTGCGGCACCCCGCCATCATTACTGCACAGAGCGAGTTCGCTTTGAGCGTAATGACGGGCGATACAGGGGCTGGAACAGCGTGACGTCATGGCTCCGCCCCTCATGACATCACAGCCCGTCCCCTTAACCCCTTCAGGACGGAGCCCATTTTGGCCTTAAGGACCGGAGCGTTTTTTGCACATCTGACCACTGTCACTTTAAACATTAATAACTCTGGAATGCTTTTAGTTATCATTCTGATTCCGAGATTGTTTTTTCGTGACATATTCTACTTTAACATAGTGGTAAATTTTTGTCGATACTTGCATCCTTTCTTGGTGAAAAATCCGTAAATTTGATGAAAAATTTGAAAATTTAGCATTTTTCTAACTTTGAAGCTCTCTGCTTGTAAGGAAAATGGATATTACGAATACATTTTTTTTTGGTTCACATATACAATATGTCTACTTTATGTTTGCATCATAAAATTGATGTGTTTTTACTTTTGGAAGACACCAGAGGGCTTCAAAGTTCAGCAGCAATTTTCCGATTTTTCACAAAATTTTCAAACTCAGTATTTTTCAGGGACCAGTTCAGGTTTGAAGTGGATTTGAAGGGTCTTCATATTAGAAATACCCCATAAATGACCCCATTATAAAAACTACATCCCCCAAAGTATTCAAAATGACATTCAGTCAGCCTTTTAACCCTTTAGGTGTTTCACACGAATAGCAGCAAAGTGAAGGAGAAAATTCACAATCTTCATTTTTTATACTCACATGTTCTTGTAGACCCAATTTTTGAATTTTTACAAGGGGTAAAAGGACAAAATTTTTACTTGTATTTGTAGCCCAATTTCTCTCGAGTAAGCACATACCTAATATGTCTATGTAAAGTGTTCGGCGGGCGCAGTAGAGGGCTCAGAAGGGAAGGAGCGACAAGGGGATTTTGGAGAGTACGTTTTTCTGAAATGGTTTTTGGGGGGCATGTTACCTTTAGGAAGCCCTTATGGTGCCAGAACAGCAAAAAAAAAACCACATGGCATACCATTTTGGAAACTAGACCCCTCGGGGAATGTAACATGGGATAAAGTGAACCTTAATACCCCACAGGTGTTTCACGACTTTTGCAAATGTAAAAAAAAAAAAAAAAAATTTTACCTAAAATGCTTGTTTTCCCCCAAAATTTTTATTTTTAAAAATGGTAATAGCAGAAAATACCCCTAAAAATTTGAAGCCCAATTTCTCCCGATTCAGAAAACACCCCATATGGGGGTGAAAAGTGCTCTGCTGGCGCACTACAGGTCTCAGAAGAGAAGGAGTCACATTTGGCTTTTTGAACGCAAATATTTCTCTGGGGGCATGCCGCATTTAGGAAGCCCCTATGGTGCCAGAACAGCAAAAAAAAAACCACATGGCATACCATTTTGGAAACTAGACCCCTCGGGGAACGTAACAAGGGGTTAAGTGAACCTTTATATCCTACAGGTGTTTCACGACTTTTGCATATGTAAAAAAAAAAAATTTTTTTACCTAAAATGCTTGTTTTCCCAAAAATTTTACATTTTTAAAAAAGGGTAAAAGCAGAAAATACCCCCCAAAATTTGTAACACAATTTCTCCCGAGTACGGCGATACCCCATATGTGACCCTAAACTGTTGCCTTGAAATACGACAGGGCTCCAAAGTGAGAGCGCCATGCGCATTTGAGGCCTAAATTAGGGATTGCATAGGGGTGGACATAGGGATATTCTACGCCAGTGATTCCCAAACAGGGTGCCTCCAGCTGTTGCAAAACTCCCAGCATGCCTGGACAGTCAACGGCTGTCCGACAATACTGGGAGTTGTTTTGCAACAGCTGGAGGCTCCGTTCTGGAAACAGTGGCGTACCAGACATTTTTCATTTTTATTGGGGAGGGGAGGGGGGCTGTGTAGGGGTATGTGTATATGTAGTGTTTTTTACTTTTTATTTTATTTTTTGTGTTAGTGTAGTGTAGTGTTTTTAGGGTACAGTCGCACGGGCGGGGGTTCACAGTAGTTTCTCGCTGGCAATTTGAGCTGCAGCAAAAAGTTTGCGGCAGCTCAAATTTGCAGCCAGATACTTACTGTAATCCTCCGCCCATGTGAGTGTACCCTGTACATTCACATTGGGGGGGGGGGGGGGACATCCAGCTGTTGCAAAACTACAACTCCCAGCATGCCCATTGGCTGTCGGTGACTGCTGAGAGTTGCAGTTTTGCAACAACTGTAGGCACACTGGTTATGTATCACTGAGTTTGTGACCTAACTCAGTGTTTCACAACCAGTGTGCCTCCAGCTGTTGCAAAACTACAACTCCCAGCATGTACGGTGCATGGTGTACGGTGACTGCTGAGAGTTGTAGTTTGCAACAGCTGGAGGCACACCGGTCGTGAAACACTGAGTTAGGTAAAAAGAAAACTCTGAGTTTCACAACCAGTGTGCCTTCAGCTGTTGCAAAACTACAACTCTCAGCAGTCATCGACAGCCAACGGGCATGCTGGGAGTTGTAGTTATGCAGCCAGCAGATGCACCACTACAACTCCCAGCATGCACTTTAGCTGTTTGTGCAAGCTGGGAGTTGTAGTTAGACAACAGCTGAAGGTACACTTTTCCATAGAAAGAATGTGCCTCCAGCTGTTGCAAAACCATAAGTCCCAGCATGCCCATAAGACAATGCTGGGAGTTGTGGTGGTCTGCCTCCTGCTGTTGCATAACTACAGCTCCCAGCATGCCCTTTTTGCATGCTGGGAGCTGTTGCTAAGCAACAGCAGGAGGCTGTCACTCACCTCCTGCTGCTGCCGGCACACAGGTCAGTCCCGCCGCCGCCGCAGCTGCTCCTGGGGCCCCGATCCCAACAGGGGCGCCGGGGATCGGGGTCCCCAGCACCCGGGGTGCACTTCCCGCACCCGCTCACGTCCTCCAGAAGAGGGGCGGAGCGGGTGCGGGAGTGACACCCGCAGCAGGCGCCCTGATTGGTCGGCCGGTAATCCGGCCGACGAATCAGGGCGATCGTGAGGTGGCACCAGTGCCACCTCACCCCTGCAGGCTCTGGCTGTTCGGGGCCGTCAGAGACGGCCCCGAACAGCCAGTAATTCCGGGTCACCGGGTCACTGGAGACCCGATTGACCCGGAATCGCCGCAGATCGCTGGACTGAATGACCCCCATAATGACCCCCCTGGGCGATATGCCGGGATGCCTGCTGAACGATTTCAGCAGGCATCCGGCTCCGGTCCCCAACCGGCTAGCGGTGGGGGCCGGAATTCCCACGGGCGTATGGATACGCCCTCGGTCCTTAAGGACTCGGGATTCAGGGCGTATCCATACGCCCTATGTCCTGAAGAGGTTAATGCAAGTCTATGGCAGGGGGCATGCCGACCGCCACACCCCCTTCCCTTAGACTTGTATTGATGGGGCAGGCCGTTACATCACGAGGGGCGGAGACGTGACGTAACGATGCTCCGGCCCCTGTATTGCCCGTCATTACGTGCAGAGCGATCTCGCTCTGCGCAGTAATGATAGCGGGGTGCTGCAGCAGCGATCCCCGGGGTCCCCAGCAGCGGGACCCTGGCGATCTGACATCTTATCCCCTATCCTTTGGATAGGGGATAAGATGTCTAGGGGCGGAGTACCCCTTTAATGGCTTGAATGAACTAATGGCTGGCAGCCTGTATAAACCAATGATACCCAAATCTCATTGCGTTATTTTATAGTAGTAGTAAGACAAATAATAATCCACCCCCCCCCCCCAAGGTAGGTTTTGAGACCCTAGATTTCCTTGAAAACGGGATAAAATATTTCTTATCCCTCCTAAATTCTTGGTATCTATGCAAATTGTTTTTCAGACACCTCACGAGGCTTGAAGGGGTATTCCAGGAATTTTTTTTATTTGACTATGCTACAGGGGCTGTAAAGTTAGTTCATAATATAGTGTCTGTACCTGTGTGTGACAGTTTTCTCACAATTATTCTGTGATTTTCACCCTAATATTTATTTTTACCAGCATACAAAATTACTATTGTCTCAGATTTTTCCCAGCTTGCAATGCGGCCGTGACCTGACTCACAGTCAGCTGATGACAGGGAGCCTGTCTGCTTCAATGGATGGAGCGATCGCCTGGTGGAAGAGAGATCAATCTGCAACTAATGCAACAGTTGTAGGCACCCTGATTGAAAACCACAGGTCTTTTGAATGGAAGCAGCTAATTTATGTTTCAATGGGTGGAGTGGCTGATGTGTGGGAGGGAGGAAAATGGAATTGTGGGATTTGTAGTCAAAAATAGAAAACTCTAAAAAGGAAATACCAGTTCACAAAAATCTAGCCACAGTGTTATGGTAATCTTACAACATAACCATTTAGCCATAAGACAAGTGCAGATCCTTCCTAAGCATGTCCATTACTGCCTGCCAGGTACCTACTAAAATCACCTTATGGTGTATAACCCCTTAAAATGTAAATAATCTGTGTTTCCTCATTGAAAGGCTCTGAATAGAAGGTAGACAGGAAAATAACAAAGAAGATTTAATTCCGTAGTAGATTTTTTTTGCATGCACTTGTGCATGTGTGACTTTTCCATACATGCTGCGACTTTTTGATTTTTGCTTATTCCAAAGCACATTTCTGAAATCTGCTCACGTAGTATTTTTTTTTTTTTTTTTTTACTTTGCAGTGGTCATGTATTTATAAAATGCAATAGACGCTATTTATGAAGAAAAAAAGTTGCATCTCCATTTAAAAGCCGCTTATGTATTCCAGGTCCAACCTGGTTTACAGAAAGTGCATACACCTGCAGAAAAGGACACTAACACCCAGTTTAACAACTGTTCTTGTTCTGAAACAAAGCTACTACATTAATGTTAATTATAGAAAAAAAATGAATTATATAACTAATAACTCTATTGATTTAAAAGGGGTTATCCAGGAAAAAACTTTTTTTTATATCATCTGGCTCCAGAAAGTTAAATAGATTTGTAAATTACATCTATTAAAAATCTTAATCCTTTCAGTACTTATGAGCTGCTGAAGTTGAGTTGCTCTTTTCTGTCTAAGTGCTCTCTGATGACACCTGTCTTGGGAACTGTCCAGAGTAAAAGCAAACCCCCATAGCAAACTTATTCTACTCTGTGCAGTTCCAGAGACAGACAGAGATCAAGATTTTTTAATAGAAGTAATTTACAAATCTGTATAACTTTCTGGAGCCAGTTGATATATGAACATTTTTTTTTCCCTGGAATACCCCTTTAAGGTTGAAAATACACACTGCACACCTTGTTAATTTTAGGACACATACATGCTGGTGTACCCACTACATTTTAAAATTGATGTTGTGTTAAAATAGGATAAGGCACAAAATAATTGTTTAAGAATTTTTACAGGCTACGTAAATAACCCATATTTGCCACAAAAATGTTTCCTTAAAAAAAAAAAAGAAACATCCATAGTAATACAGCTTCATGCACATTTTTGGGTGGGTAACGTACCGAGCCTTTTATTTTTTTTGTGGCTTCACTATTGTTTATGTGCCTGTTGGTGCTGCGCTGTCTTCCTTCCTGACGTAAACTCCGAACTCCGGCCTCAGCACAGCGATACAAGACTACGCCCACCAACGTCACAAAATGAGGGCTCAAAATTAAGCAAAAAAGCCTCCAGAGTACGGATATTCATGGCGCGGCATTAATTTCTGAGGAGGGTGGATGGGTTGAAGTGGGATAGTTGGAGTGCAGCTATTTAGTGCCAGCCAGGTAAGTCATTTCACCCGATGTGGAACACCCCCCCCCCCCCCGTCACTCTCTAGCAACGCTACTGGTAATAAGTAGATAAAGGGTAGATCAACTGGCTCTAAAAAGTTAAGCAGATTTGTAAATGACTTCTATTAAAAAATCTTAATCCTTCCAATAATTATCAGCTTCTGAAGTTAAGTTGTTCTTTTCTGTTCTCGGGAACTTTCCAGAGTGGAAGCAGATCCCCAAAGTAAACCTCTTCTACTCTGTGCATTTCCCGAGACAAGCAGAGATGTCAGAAGAGAGCACTGTTGCCAGACCGAAAAGAACACCTCAACTTCAGCAGCTGATAATTATTGGAAGGATTAATATTTTTTTTTATAGACGTAATTTACAAATCTGTTTAACTTTCTGGAGCCAGTTGACATAAAAAAAAAAGTTTTTTTCCTGGAATACCCCTTTAAACTTTTCTGCCTTAACCTGTTCAGGACCCTTGATGTACGTGTACGTCATGACACCCTGGTACTTAAGGACCCATAATGTACACGTACGTCATGGAGAATCCCGGTCCGATCACGTACGGGATCGGACCGGGATGCCTGCTGAAATCATTCAGCAGGCCTCCCGTGCAAACGCCCAGGGGGGTCATCAGACCCCCCATGTCGGCGATTGCGGCAAATCGCAAGTGAATTCACACTTGAGATTTGCATAATTCCGGGTCATTACGGGTCTATGGTGACCCGGTATATAAGGGGGATCGCGGTTGTCCAAGACACCCACGAGCCCCCTGAAGGGATAGGAGTGAGGTGGCAGAGGTGCCACACCTCCTATCCCTGCTATTGGTCGCCAGAAGCGACTGACCAATAGCAGATCGGGGGCGGGGGTGTTTACTTTCTTTTCCCTCATCCTGCCCACCCACAATAGGAGGGGCAGAACGGGGAAACGATGGGGACCGGCGCCGAAGATCCAATTACCCATCCGGGTGGGCGGCGGAGGCAGCGGGCGATGGAGATCGGCGGGCTGCGATGTCGTGCGGCTGGATCGTACGGAAGCCGGTGAGTTGCCTAGCAACATCTGGAGCGTACAGTTTGAGACCACTATACAGTGGTCTCTAACTGTAGCCCTCCAGATGTTGCAAAACTACAACTCCCAGCATGCCCAGACAGCTGTTTGAGATGTGAGGGCAAAAACTTCAGGGGTGCAGGAATATAGGCACTGACCAAGAAGGGGACCAGTGAAGCCAGGTAGGTAACAAACAGCTTTAATCCAATGCGATGCGTTTCACCGCACTTGCGCGGTTTCATCAGGCAACTCTGCCTGATGAAACCGCGCAAGCGCGGGGAAACGCGTCGCATTGGATTAAAGCTGTTTGTTACCTACCTGGCTTCACTGGTCCCCTTCTTGGTCAGCGCCTGTATTCCTGCACCCCTGAAGTTTTCGCGCTCACATCTTTATCGTTTCCAGGAAGGCTGCAGACCTAGTTCACTACACCAAAACGCAGATCCTTGTTGTGTGGGAATTTGCACAACTTGGCAGGGTGAGCCTTCATTTTACCCTCCCTTCTCACACACCTATGATCCCGTTGATTCTCCACAAGGGAGTGCCTGTTCTTCTTTTGTTTTACAGACAGCTGTTTGGGCATGCTGGAATATGTAGTTTTGCAACAGCTGGAGGGCTACAGTTTGAGACCATTATACAGTGGTCTCTAAACTGTATCCAGATCTTGCAAAACTACAACTCCTAGCATGCCCAAACAGCTGTTTGCTGTCTGGGCATTCTGTGATTTGTAGTTTTGCAACAGCTGGAGGACCACAGTTTTGGAGATCACTTTGCAGTGTTCTCTAAAACTGTAGCCCTCCAGATGTTGCAAAACTGCAAATCCCAGCATGCCCAAACAGCTGTCTCGGCATGCTGGGAGCTGTTATTGTGTACCTCCAGCTATTGCATAACTACATCTCCCAGCATGCCCTTTGGCGATCAGTACATGCTGGGAGTTGTAGTTTTGTAACAGCTGGAGGCACACTGGTTGGAAAATACTGAGTTAGGTAACAGAACCTAACTGAAGGTTTTCCAACCAGTGTGCCTCCAGCTGTTGCAAAAGTACAACTCCCAGCATGCACGGTCTGTCAGTACATGCTGGGAGTTGTAGTTGTGAAACAGCTGGACAGGGTACATTCACATGGGCATGTTTAAAGTAATTTTCCTGCTTCAAGTTTGAGCTGCGGCAAATTTTTTGCCGCAGCGCAAACTCCTAGCGGGAAACTCACCATAAAACACCAGTGCGAATGCACCCTAAAAACACTAAACTGACACATAATAAAGAGTAAAACACTACATATACACCCCCTTACACTGTCCCCCTCAATAAAAATGAAAAACCTATTGTATGGCAGTGTTTACAAAACGGAGCCTCCAGCTGTTACAAAACAACAACTCCCGGCATTTTCGGACAGCCATTGACTGTCCAGGCATATTGGTAATTTAGCAACAGCTGGAGGCACCCTGTTTGGGAATCACTGGCGTAGAATACCCCTATGTGATCCCTAATTTAGTCCTCAAATGTGCATGGAGCTCTCTCACTTCGGAGCCCTGTCGTATTTCAAGGAAACAGTTTAGGGTCACATATGGGGTATTTCCCTACTAGTCAGGAGAAATTGCACTACAAATTTTGGGGGGGCTTTTTCTCCTTTTACCCCTTATGGAAAGGAAAATCTGGGGGCTACACCAGCATGTTAGTGTAGAAAAATTTAAAACATTTTACACTAACATGCTGGTGTTGCCCCATACTTTTTATTTTCACAAGCGTTAAAGGAAAAAAAGACTCCCACAATTTGTAACACAATTTCTCCTGAGTACGGAAATACCCCATATGTGGGCATAAAATTCTCTGCGGGCGCACAACAAAGCTCAGGAGAGAGAGTGCACTATGTTCATTTGATTCCTAAATTGGTGATTTGCTCATGGGAGGCTGATTTTACAGCGGTTCTGACATAAACGCAAAAAAAAAAAAATACCCACATGTACCCCCTTTTAGAAACTACATCCCTCACAGAACGTAACAATGGGTATAGTGAGCCTTAACACCCCACAGGTGTTTAATGAAAATTCTTCAAAGTTTGATGGAAAACTGAAGAAAAAATGTTTTCACTAAAATGCTGGTGTTACCTTAAATTTTTCATTTTCACAAGGGAAAAAAGTCCACCAAAATTTGTAACCCCATTTCTTCTGAGTAAGAACATACCCCATATGTGGATGCTCTGCGGGGGAACTACAATGCTCAGAAGAGAGGGAGCACCATTGGGCTTTTGAAGAGAAAATTTGTCTGGAATTGAAGGCCACGTGTTTACAAAGCCCCCATAGTACCAGAACAATGGACCCCCCACATGTGACCCCATTTTGGAAACTACACCCCTCATGTAATTTAATAAGGGTGCAGTGAGCATTTACACCCCACAGGTGTCTGACAGATTTTTGGAACAGTGGTAAGTGAAAATGAAAAATTTTATTTTTCATTTGCACAGCCCACTGTTCCAAAGATCTGTCAATCGCCAGTGGGATGTAAATGCTCACTGCACCCTTTATTAAATTCTGTGAAGGGTGTAGTTTCCAAAATAGGGTCACGTGTGGGGGGGTCCACTGTTCTGGCACCACAGGGGGGCTTTGTAAACGCACATGGCCCCTGACTTCCATTCCAAACAACTTTTTTTCCCAAAAGCTCAATGGCGCTCCTTCTCTTCTGAGCATTGTAGTGCGACAGCAGGGCACTTAACGTCCACACATGGGGTATTTCCATACTCAGAAGAGATGGGGTTACAAATTTTGGGGGGCATTTTGTCCTATTACCCCTTGTAAAAAAAATTTATTTGAGGGAAAACTAGCATTTTAGTGAAAAAAAATAAAATAATTTACACATCCAACTTTAACGAAAAGTCGTGAAACACCTGTGGGGTGTTAAGGATCCCTGGACCCCTTGTTGCGTTCCTTGAGGGGTGTAGTTCCCAAAATAGTATGCCATGTGTTTTTTTTGCTGTTCTGGCACCATAGGGCTTCCTAAATGTGATATGCCCCCCAAAAAACATTTCAGAAAAACTTACTCTCCAAAATCCCACTGTCGCTCCTTCCCTTCTGAGCCCTCTACTGCGCCCGCCGAACACTTGACATACACATATGAGGCATTTTCTTACTCGAGAGAAATTGGGTTACACATTTTAGGAAGATTTCTCTCCTTTTACCCCTTGTAAAAATTCAATAACTGGGTCTACAAAGACATGCCAGTGTAAAAAATGAAGATTTTGAATTTTCTCCTTCAATTTGCTGCTATTCCTGAGAAACACCTAAAGGGTTAACAAACCTTGTCATTTTGAATACTTTGAGGGGGTGCAATTTTTATAATGGGGTCATTTGTGGGGTATTTCTAATATTAAGGCCCTTCAAATCGACTTCAAATCTGAACTGGTCCCTGAAAAATTTCGATTTTGAAAATTTTGTGAAAAATTGCAAAATTGCTGCTATACTTTGAAGCCCTCTGATGTCTTCCAAAAGTAAACACATGTCAACTTTATGATGGAAACATAAAGTAGACATATTGTATATGTGAATAAAAATATAATTTATTTGGAATATTGATTTTCCTTATAAGCAGAGAGCTTCAAAGAATGCAAAATTTTTAATTTTTTCATCAAATTTTTGAATTTTTCACCTAGAAATTATGCAAGTATCGACAAAATTTTACCACTAACATAAAGTAAAATATGTCACGAAAAAACAATCTCGGAATCAGAATGAAAGGTAAAAGCATCTTAGAGTTATTAACGTTTAAAGTGACAGTGGTCAGATGTGCAAAAAATTGCCGGGTCCTACAGTGAAAATTGGCTGGGTCCTTAACGGGTTAAAAAATGATTTTGTAAGCAGGTTTCCCGGTTTTTGCTTACATGCAATTTATTTATCAAGGTCGTGCGACTATTTCATAAATATGTCGCACGTAAGCAAAAGTAAGATAAAAAAAAATTGTCAATTAAAAGCCATACATTTGAAAAGAATGATAAATCTCCTTCATAGTTAATAATTATAATACTGGGTGGGCCATTTATATTTTTACACCTTAATAAAATGGTTGGTAATATTAACTTCCTGTTTGTGGCACATTGGTATATGTGAGGGGGGAAACTTTTCAAGATGGGTGGTGACCATGGCAGCCATTTTGAAGTCGTCCATTTTGATTCCAACTTTTGTTTTTTCAATAGGAAGAGGGTCATATGACACATCAAACTTATTGGGAATTTCACAAGAAAAACTATGATGTGCTTGGTTTTTAAGTAACTTTATTCTTTCATGAGTTATTTACAAATTTCTGTCCTCTTATAAAATGTGTTCAATGTGCTGCCCATTGTTGGATTGTCAATGCAACCCTCTTCTCCCACTCTTGACACACTGATAGCAACACCGCAGGAGAAATGCTAGCACAGGCTTCTAGTATCCGTAGTTTCAGGTGATGTACATCTTGTATCTTCACAGCATAGACAATTGCCTTCAGATGACCCCAAAGATAAAAGTCTAAGGGGATCAGATCGGGAGACCTTGGGGGCCATTCAACTGGCCCACGACGACCAATCCACTTTCCAGGAAACTGTCCATCTAGGAATGGTCGGACCTGGCACGTTCCCTGAGTTTTTCCAGCAAGATGGTGCACCACCACATTATGGGTGTCAGGTCCGAGAATTCCTAGATTAACAGTTTCCTGGAAAGTGGATTGGTCGTTGTGGGCCAGTTGAATGGCCCCCATGGTCTCCCGATCTGACCCCCTTAAAGTTTTATCTTTGGGGTCATCTGAAGGCAATTGTCTATGCTGTGAAGATACGAGATGTGCAGCACCTGAAACTACGGATACTGGAAGCCTGTGCTAGCATTTCTCCTGCGGTGTTGCTATCAGTGTGTGAAGAGTGGGAGAAGAGGGCTGCATTGACAATCCAACACAATGGGCAGCACATTGAACACATTTCATAAGTGGTCAGAAACTTGTAAATAACTCATGAAAGAATAAAGTTACGTTAAAACCAAGAACATCATTGTTTTTCTTGTGAAATTCCCAATGAGTTTGATGTGTCACATGACCCTCTTCCTATTGAAAAAAAACTAAAGTTGGATTCAAAATGGATGACTTCAAAATGTCCACCATGGTCACCACCCATCTTGAAAATCCCCCCCCCTCCTCACATATACTAATGTGCCACAAACAGCAAGTTAATATCACCAACCATTCCCATTTTATTAAGGTGTCTTTTTTAAAATACTACAATAACAGAAAAGCTATATAAATATGGATAACATTTTAATTGTGTTGGCCTACAAAATAAAGCTACTGTTTACTGTAAATTGCATTGTGTAAAAATAAAAAAACCTACATCTGCAAAATTGCTGTTTCCTTCTTTTTAATTGCCCCTCACCAAAAAACAAGTCCTCATGTGGGTCTGTGAAGGGAAAAATAAAAACGCAAAAATGAAAATTGGATGTGTCCTCAACGGGTTAATGCTAGGATTTAAAGGGGTATTCCGGCTTTAGACATTTTATCCCCTATCCAAAGGATAGGGGATAAATTGTTTGATCGTAGTGGGCCTGCCGGTTTCCGAGCCTGGAGACGCAGCTCCGCATATAATGCGGGTGCTGCAGGGAGATCGCGGGGGGTCCCAGCAGCGTGCCCCCCAGGATCAGACATCTTATCCCCTATCCTTTGGATAGGCGATAAAATTTCTAATAGCTGAATACTCCTATGAATACTCCCGGACCGGGATGCCTCCTGAAATCATTCAGCAGGCATCCCGGCACATCACCGAGGGGGGTCCTGAGACCCCCCCCCCCATGTCGGCGATTGCAGAAAATCACATGTCAATTCAGACATGATATTTTCGGCTATTCCGGGCTGATCGGGTCTCTGGTGACCCGATCACCCGGAAACTAGGGATGATCAGAGCGGTCAGTGACAGTCCCGATCATCCTTAGGGATAGGATCGAGGTCGCAGTGCTGCGATCTCCTCCTATCCCCTGCCATTAGTCAGAAATGAGTTCTGACCAATGGCAGCACAGGACAGTGGGTTGCCAGAACGGGGGGAGAAGATGGAGGCCTTTACCTGAGGACCAGATGCGATGGGGCCCGGCGATCATCGGAGACATCAGCAGAGATCACGGCGCAGGTAGTGAAACGACGGTGGGGGGGGGGGAGGAGGAAGGGAGCAGTAAGCGATATTTACTGCTGTCCTTCCTAGTGGGTGCCAAACCACAACTCTCAGCATGCCTTGACTGCCCAGGCATGCTGGGAGTTGTAGTTCTGTAACATCTGTCCCTTCAGATTTAGCAATTTTCATGAAATGTTTGAAAATTGATGCTCTACTTTGAAGCCCTCTAAAGTAAAAATATGTCCATTTTATGTTGCCAACATAAAGTGGACGTATTGTATTTGTGAATAAAAATAAAATTTATTTGGAATATCCATTTTCCTAACAAACAGAGAGCTTCAAAGTTAGAAAAATTCAAAATTTTCCAAATTTTCAGGAAATTTGGGGATTTTTCACCAAAAAAGGATGCAAGTAACGACGAAAATTTACCACCAAAATAAAGTAGAATCTGAATATTCGGTAAAAGCGTTTTAGAGTTATTAATGCGTAAAGTGACAATGGTCAGAATTGCGAAAAAGGGCTCAGTCCTTAAGGTGAAGAAGGGCTGCGTCCTTAAGGGGTTAATACATTCAGTTTTGTCCTGAGTGGCAACCTTAAATAACCATTTAAATACTGCAAAAGGAAAGATATCTAATTCTTTATAGACACAGCTTCATATCCGGGGCAACATATCCAGGTACACACCAATATTATGCTTCTTGGAAAATCTCCTGTACAAGTCAATCCATGCTCTGTTTAGAAGGGTTTTAGATGGTCCAAGAAATAAAAGGTGCGGAGACAGTGAAACACTGCATGAAGTCCAACTTACTGTCAGTGTGGTAGTGCTCTCTTTATCTGTTTGTTAATCATGTATTCTTTCAGTTTTTCTTAAAATACTCATTACTAAGTATTTGAGTATTTTATTAAATTATTAAATTATTAACATATGAATGACTTTTGGCTAAGGTTAAAAATGAGAGTTAAAGGGAACATGTCACCAGTTTTATGCTTCCCAAACTGTGGCTCCTCCCCCGTCCAGCCTGCTTGAGTGACACCTCTCTGCTTATACACTGGTAGGGACTGCTGGACACTCAAACCAACCTGGCAGGGGAGCAGCCGCACCGAATTTCCTCAGTGTAAACTGGCCCAATGGGATTTTACTCATTGATTCTCTCAGAAGATTGAAGATGTTCAATCACAAGCTGGAATTCGGACCCATTGAAGTCAATGGGAGTGTGATGCAAGGTTGAATGTGCATAGAACTTCTGCACAGGATTTCCTCAGTGTAAACTTACCTTAAAGGGGTACTCCACCCCTAGACATCTTATGCCCTATCCAAAGAATAGGGGATAGAATGTCTGGTCCTGGGGGTCCCATCGCTGCGGCAGCCCAGACACCCAGTGCCCAGAGCGAACTTTGCTCTGTGCCGGATGACTGGCAATGCGGGGCAGAGGCTTGTGATGTCACGGTCACGAGCGGGGGATGGCCATGACGCCATGAGCCTCCAGCGCTGCACCCGACGCTCTAAACGAACATTGGGTGCAGCAGGGAGATCGCGGGGGTCCCCGGTGATCAGACATCTTATCCCCTATCCTTTGGACAGGGGATAAGATGTCTAGGGGTGGAGTACCCCGGAATGAATTGCTTTAGTAAGCAGAGGAGGACATACAGGATATGCACCTGTAAATGCCACTTGATCTCCAATCGCTAGTTAGAAGAGTGTTTTTCAAACAGTGCTCCTCCAGCTGTTGCAAAACTACAACTCCAAGCATGACCAGACAGCTTCTGGCTTTCCGAGCATGCTTGGAGTTTTAGTTTTGCATAAGCTGGAGGCACACTTTTTGGAAAACGCTGTGTTAGAAAAAAAATGTAATGCTCTTTGCCGTTTAGCACCTGGTTTTCCCCAGTTGCAAAATTCCTCACCAGTTCAAGTGGTAGGTCATGGAAATATTTAGTGCAGTCCTTTATATTATGATTATTATTAATATTATTATTATTATTATTATTTTGAATAGTGGTCTCTCTTGGCTACAGTGCCCCCTTGCAGTTGCAGTTGCTGCACAGATTGCCCATATTACATGTCCACCCCTGAATAGTCTGCTCCACCCAGTAGTACATACCAGCTTCGCATAGAGTTGCTTGAAGCTTGTAGACCTTTTGTTGCTATTCTGTCCGACCTTAAAGGAAAGTGTTGTGTAAAAAATGTATCCCCTATACATCTCCTGTATGGAGCCCCAGCTTTCCTCCACAGCGGCGCGTCACGACCCCCGCAAAGAATATATGATAGGGGATAAGTTTTTTCCATAACACTTCTCCTTTAAAGGATACTCTGACCCTTAATTAAGAGTTATCTTTATTACTTTTGTTACATAATATTTTCTAAATACATATATGAGTGGCCTTACCTAAAACATGCAATGGAATAGTTGGTCCCAGGTCCTCAAAGATGTATGAAAAAATTAGGAACATTCTCATGTTAATGTACTCCTAAATCCTTATTGTGCCACAAATCTAGTATTGTGCACAAACATTGTTGCCTTAAATGTGCCTTGGATAAACATGCTAACTTATGGCAGAAAATAATGCTGTAAATGTGTGGTGTCCCAGCACCAGAGGCTGTCCTGGGCTTTTGGACTATCTCGGGCAGTTCCTCAGCAAAGGTTGTTGGGCATACGCAAGTTCCACTGTGATAATGTAAGTAATATAATTTTATATATTAATTTTGTTATTTACGTGTAATGTCCGTTTTTGAGGTTTTGCATTTTTCTGTTTTGGTGTCTATTCAGACACTAGGTTTGTGCCTGAACTGTTTTCTGTGCTATTTTCCCTGGCTAAGGAATAGTTAACACTATTAGCCAATGGGAACTCGGGTGTGGTTTTAAAACTCGAGCTCTGCTGCAACTCTGGGCTGTTGATTAATTCTTACTCTATAAAATATGTCTGTTTTATGATTCACCTTTCCTATGTCTGTCTGAGTTTTATCCATGACCTTCTGCTCCATGGGAGGTTTCTGTCCTCCCTGAGCTCGCCTTAAGACACCTGCGTTACAGTTTGACAGGTGTACCGCCACAGTCAAACTCCCCATGTGTGACTGTCCTGTTTATGATATAGATTTTAATCTGCTTGGTTTTAGCCTTGTTATCTTAGTCTGTGTTCACATTATCAGTCTTGTGCTTGTACCCGTGCTCAGTATTTAGTCTTTGAAGTCTAGTTCTCAGTCTAATGTTCCGTGTATTATATTTCTGTTTCCTTCTAGGCCAGTATCCTGATCACATGGTAGAGTGTGCCGCTGGTTAAGAGTCAATTTGGCTTTGGTACCCATATTCCTCCATGTTATGGAGTTTGGTTTTGTAGTATTCTGCTTAGAGACCTATCCCTGACTATGTACAGTATTATTTGTGTACCTTTTACACCCATTGCACTTTAGCGCAGGGAGGGACCAGCTCCAAATTGTTGATCCACCCCCGGTCGTGACAGAATCAACAGCCTACCTACTTGCTCTGGTACCACTTTCTGCGATCCTGGATTTATATTTTTGAAGTGGACCATATGCAAGCATTTCTACAGCCTGTCCTGGATGCTGCAGTGGGTGTTCCTCCATCCCTGAGCCAAGCACCTGTCTCCAGGTGGCATTCGTGGAGGTATTTTTTGTATAATTTTTTTCTTATTTGTTTTGCTTGTTTTGTCTTTTTTAGAGGGTCCGGTGGCACCTCTTTAACCCCTTAAGGATGCAGGACGTAAATGTACGTCCTGGTGAGGTGGTACTTAACGCACCAGGACGTACATTTACGTCCTAAGCATAACCGCGGGCATCGGAGCGATGCCCGTGTCATGCGCGGCTGATCCCGGCTGCTGATCACAGCCAGGGACCCGCCGGCAATGGCCGACGCCCGCGATCTCGCGGGCGTCCGCCATTAACCCCTCAGGTGCCGGGATCAATACAGATCCCGGCATCTGCGGCAGTTCGCGATTAAAATGAACGATCGGATCGCCCGCAGCGCTGCTGCGGGGATCCGATCATTCATAACGCCGCACGGAGGTCCCCTCACCTTCCTCCGTGCGGCTCCCGGCGTCTCCTGCTCTGGTCTGTGATCGAGCAGACCAGAGCAGGAGATGACCGATAATACTGATCTGTTCTATGTCCTATACATAGAACAGATCAGTATTAGCAATCATGGTATTGCTATGAATAGTCCCCTATGGGGACTATTCAAGTGTAAAAAAAAATGTAAAAAAATGTAAAAGTAAAAGTAAAAAAAAAGTGAAAAATCCCCTCCCCCAATAAAAAAGTAAAACGTCCGTTTTTTCCTATTTTACCCCCAAAAAGCGTAAAAAACATTTTTTATAGACATATTTGGTATCGCCGCGTGCGTAAATGTCCGAACTATTAAAATAAAATGTTAATGACCCCGTACGGTGAACGGCGTGAACGAAAAAAAATTTAAAAAGTCCAAAATTCCTACTTTTTTAATACATTTTATTTAAAAAAAATTATAAAAAATGTATTAAAAGTTTTTTATATACAAATGTGGTATCAAAAAAAAGTACAGATCATGGCGCAAAAAATGAGCCCCCATACCGCCACTTATACGGAAAAATAAAAAAGTTATAGGTCATCAAAATAAAGGGATTATAAACGTACTAATTTGGTTAAAAAGTTTGTGATTTTTTTTAAGCGCAACAATAATATAAAAGTATATAATAATGGATATCATTTTAATTGTATTGACCCTCAGAATAAAGAACACATGTCATTTTTACCAGAAATTGTACGGCGTGAAAACAAAACCTTCCAAAATTAGCAAAATTGCGTTTTTCGTTTTAATTTCCCCACAAAAATAGTGTTTTTTGGTTGCACCATACATTTTATGATATAATGAGTGATGTCATTACAAAGGACAACTGGTCGCGCAAAAAACAAGCCCTCATACTAGTCTGTGGATGAAAATATAAAAGAGTTATGATTTTTAGAAGGCGAGGAGGAAAAAATGAAAACTTAAAAATTAAATTGTCTGAGTCCTTAAGGCCAAAATGGGCTGAGTCCTTAAGGGGTTAAAGGGGGGGGGGGGTACTGTAATGTCCGTGTCTTTGTATTTTTCTGTTTTGGTGTCTATTCAGACACTAGGTTTGTGCTTGAACTGTTTTGGGGATTTTTTTACAGTCCTTTGTCACCCATTTGCACTCGTTCTGTTCCTATTCCATTATTTTTAGTGGAGAAAAGACATTGCAAGCAGTATTTTTCTACATCAAAAATAATGGATTCAAAAATGGATATTTAAATTTTTACATTGAAGTCTATGGCAAACGGATGAGCCTGTAATGTCATCTGTTTGCATCCGGGTTTTCCAATCCGATTTTGGTCCGTTGACAAAAATAAAAACGGACAATAAAGAATACAATCAGATTAAAAACTGATGCAACAGAATGCCATTTAATGGTATCTTTTTGCATCAGTTTGTTAAAATAGTCCGTTTAGCAGCAATGATTGAAGAATAGTGGGACGGGAGAGAATGGCCATGTGAACCTAGCCTAACCAGTTAGATAACCCAAACATCCAATAAAGTCTGTGCAGATCTATTGGTAAAGGTGCATTGAGGACTGTTATTACCAGAGAAAGGGGGGAGGGGGCATTTCTCTTTTCTGCTCATTGATTGACTGTTGTGATCACTGTATATTAAAAAATGTGGGAATATCAGAAGTCACCTAGAAATTATTTTACATATCTAAATGCCCTCTGCCATAGCTTTTCATGATCACAGTAATCCTTAATTATTTCTAATATTCTTATAGTTTACAGTTGAAGTATTCCATAAATCATTTTTGACTGACATTTGGACCTTTATGGTTCTTTTAATAGAAAGATGCTGGGGCTGAGTATTTATGTGACAATAATAGTAGAAAAAGTACGTAGGATGCACTCACCCATCTGTATAAAAGTTCACTCTTTATTGAAATCCATTGAAAATCTTGCCCGGGAGGGGAGAGAGTCCGTGGTCAGTGGGACACTGAATTGACGGCTGGAGGCTATGTTTCGCGGTTTCCCACTTTCTCAAAGCCTGCCCGTCATCACTCCCAAGCACTATATATCCTGGTGCTGTTCAGTAACATTGTCGAAGTTCTTCAGAGCATGAAACATTTGTAAAAAAAAATGCTAAAAACAATGTAACAAGAGATTCATATGTCCCATCACCGGAAAGCTAATCTGCAGAGTATAAATACTTTCGTTATTACAGAAACATTTTGAATTCATTGTTTTCATTCAAGCCTAGGTCCCCCAGAGCAGCAGTACGAGTAATTCAAGCTGCCTCTTTTTTTACGAAACAGGTTAACTCTATCATGTCCGTATTCAATTTTTTCAAAGCCAATGAACTTGAGTGTAGATGGGTCATTCCCACTGCCGGTTCTATCATTCTAGAGGCACCAGTACCAGTTTGTAGAGAACCCAAATGTTCTTGGAAGCGTGTGAATAGGCATCTGATTGTAGAGCCTATGTAAAAACCACTGCAGTCAAATAGATGACAAATTTTTAATGGAACAAATGAATTGTTTTCTGACTATATCACAGCCACCAATTCTCTCAAAATGCGTTTTCTTTGTGTGTTTACAATATGAACAATGTCCACAATGAAAATTGACAATTAGGGGATTTTTTTTCTTTTCTCCTGGAGGTTTGAACTTGCTACTGACTAACAGATTGCTGAGACTCTTAATGCGTTTGAAAGCAATCTAAGGTTTTTCTTTAGCCATAGGACCAATCTCTGGGTCATTAGACAAAACATCCCAGTACTTGTAAATGGTATCTTTGATGCAGTCAATGAGAGGGCTCAGGTGATCAGTGATCAGGTATTCTTACTTACACCCCATGAACACCACACTTTCATTCAGTGTCTCGTTGACCACGGACTCTCTCACCCCTCCTGAGCAAGATTTTTTATGCATTTCAATGAAGAGTGAACTTTTATACAGATGTGCATCCTTCTTACTTTTTCTACTATTATTGTTATATTGGACTGTTTGGACAGAAGGCTTTTGCACCCCCTGTTTTTAACCTCTCTATGGGCCGCCTATGTGTACCTCCTATCAAGCATTTATGTGGGGATACATACAGCAATAGTGCCTGCCCAGCTTTGTCTAAGCTGAGAATTAATGTCCATTGTGTCTATTTCAAGGCTATATCATTGCTTAGAACACTGTAATTGAAATAAAATGATTTGATCTATTGAAGAGAACCTCAAGCGCTCGATGCATTTACATACCTATAGAGAACGGTCTTGTCTTGCAGTTTGAAGTCACTCTCTTATGTTTCTTTTTTTTCACATAAGCCTTGGTCAATATTTTTTCTGCATGACAAGTAGAAAAGCAAATATAGACAGATGAATACAAGTATTGTGGTTGTGCCACTGTGGAACTGTGGTTGTAGTGGTGATTGCTGTATCATTTATCTGCCCAATGTGCCTCTCTTACTACTTAAACAAATAGACCGATGTTGTGGTGGGGCCAGCAGCCAAGGGGCGCAAGTTAAGCTTGGCGCATAAAAAGTACTTCTGTTTCCGAGCATATTAAGCTATAATTAGTCAGGAGTAAAGAAGGAAAACAGTAGACGTATTAAATACAGATGACGCATTTCTGAATCTTACTAACCATAGTAGATTTCCGTAATGTTTTTCCTCCTCATTGTTGTTTTATGTACATTACCTTCTTCTATTAAGTGCACTGGTAATTAAAGTTGTGTGATATAGATGCAAATGTTTGTGATGAGATTCTTAGTATTTGCTCAGTAATATTTTTTTGCTATTATTTTGGGCCAGTTAAGTGTCCCCTCTTTTAGTAGGTCATTTCATTTATACGTCCAGCCTTAGTACAGCTGGCAACGCTCATAGGAAAATAAAATGAATGAATCAATATTAGTAATGCTTTACTTTCTCAGTACATTTAAGTGTATCATCTATACTCCAAGCTGTGATGTATACTTTTAGGAAAGACATGAGCATTTATCCCTTTTAACTGTTAAACCTTATTTTATCCTGAGTTAGCTTGTGATGTTTCACTTGGCTTCAGTAATTGCTCCTCCGTGCTTTAGAACATACATATGGATAAACCAAGCTGTTAACATTGAAAGCAAGGTTGTAAGGTACCTTACGGAAACTTCAATATTGATATAACAGAAACTCTGTATATTCTTGTTAGGAAATGCAGCCTTTGCATTACACCTGCGTATCTCCAACTGTGATACTAGGCTCACTGGTAAGGCCAGTTCTTTGTGGCTCAGCTATGGAGGCAGCATAGGCCTTTCTCTAGTCCTATCTCTTAATATGTCACTTACTTGACTGTGTTTGTTCTTATGTTAATATGATTGGCCAAGCATGCATGTGTTTTGATAGGAGAGAGGGGAGTAAGCTTCTTCTAGGCCCCTCTGGTGACAGCTTGTCTTCTTCAAAACCAAAGGATCAGGCATATTGAATTTGAGCACCTTGGTGCTTTTTTTTATCCTGACAACTGCCATCGGGCTTGGCCGATTTCACTAACATTGGTGGATGCCTTGAAATTAATCAAATATCAGTATTTGGTCATCTCAAATAGGCACTGCCATTTGAACAAACTTTACATAAATAAATAGTACAAGCAAGTATAAGAAACTTTGCAATATATCTTATTAGATAAAAATGTTTCTTTCTCCTGTTATCAAACTCCCCCCCCCCCCCCACACACACATACACGGCACAAATCTTCTTATTATAAACATCAGCCCAGCATTGTCATGTGTCTCCATGACAAGCAAATACAAGTCTATGGAGAAAGGCGGGTGGAGCTCCGCCCACCAGCTCTGGGGAACTGCAAATTAGAAATGAAGCCTGCAGAGCAGAAATCTGCTGAAAAAATATCATGTAAAAGTTATATAATGGGAAAATAAAACTTCTCACGTACACACACAGTGTATCCATTGTGCATTTAACAAATAAAATATTATACGAACCAAATGTCAACTAAAAATCAGAATAGCCAAACATATGTACAACATTTGTAAATGAGATCTGAAACACCTCCTCTCTACCCATTTTGCACTCCACTACAGTAGTATATTTTATCAGCTCTTTATTTTTGGCTGATGGGTCTACATTTAAATTTATATCCTTCTTATATGTCCAGCACAGTATCTTTATCATGAAAGTATGCCCCAGGACATGGCTAAAGGTACAGGGGTGCTTAAAAGATTGAATAGTATGGGCTGCGTGAAGGGAGGAAGGAGTTTACAAAGCCAGGCTTGGTGCATGGGGAGTGGATTTGGCAGGAGGTGATATAGGGGAGGGGCTAAGTTGGGGCAGTTTCTTGATCAGTGGAGCCATATGGATCTGTTGTCTTGCTGGTCCCTCTTTTTTAAGAAGCAGCTTGTTTGGATTTGGGGTTTTCTTTGTCACAGCAGAGGAAGGATAGGGGTTCTTAGTGGGATAAGGGGTTGGTGACTGGGCAACAGCACACAATCTACTGTCCCCAAGTCAAGTTATTGATAATGTCAGCCCTGAAGTAAGAATTATCTCAGCAAACTCTAAAACAAACAGCTGTAATGTATGTATGTGCCCTTAAAGAGGTTTTAACCCCTTAAGGACTCAGGGTTTTTCCGTTTTTGCACTTTCGTTTTTTCCTCCTTACCTTTTAAAAATCATAACCCTTTCAATTTTCCACCTAAAAATCCATATTATGGCTTATTTTTTGCGTCGCCAAATCTACTTTGCAGTGACATTAGTCATTTTACCCAAAAATGCATGGCGAAACGAAAAAAAAAATCATTGTGCGACAAAATCGAAAAAAAAAATGCCATTTTGTAACTTTTGGGGGCTTCCGTTTCTACGCAGTGCATATTTCGGTAAAAGTTACACCTTATCATTATTCTGTAGGTCCATACGGTTAAAATGATACCCTACTTATATAGGTTTGATTTTGTCGCACTTCTGGAAAAAATCATAACTACATGCAGGAAAATGTATACGTTTAAAAATGTCATCTTCTGACCCCTATAACTTTTTTATTTTTCCACGTACAGGGTGGTATGAGGACTCATTTTTTGCGCCGTGATCTGAAGTTTTTATCGGTATGATTTTTGTTTTGATCGGACTTTTTGATCACTTTTTATTCATTTTTTTTTTTTGGTATAAAAAGTGACCAAAATACGCTTTTTTGGACTTTGGAATTTTTTTGCGCGTACGCCATTGACCGTGCGGTTTAATTAATGATATATTTTTATAGTTCGGACATTTACGCACGCGGCAATACCACATATGTTTATTTATTTATTTTTTTTACACTGTTTTATTTTTTTTATGGGAAAAGGGGGGTGATTCAAACTTTTATTAGGGAAGGGGTTAAATGACCTTTATTAACACTTTTTTTTTACATTTTTTTTGCAGGGTTATAGGTCCCATAGGGACCTATAACACTGCACACACTGATCTCCTATGCTGATCACTGGCGTGTATTAACACGCCTGTGATCAGCATTATCGGCGCTTGACTGCTCCTGCCTGGATCTCAGGCACGGAGCAGTCATTCGTCGATCGGACACCGAGGAGACAGGTAAGGGCCCTCCCGGTGTCCGATCAGCTGTTCGGGACGCCGCGATTTCACTGCGGCGGTCCCGAACAGCCCGACTGAGCAGCCGGGATACTTTTAGTTTCACTTTAGAAGCGGCGGTCAGCTTTGACCGCCGCTTCTAAAGGGTTAATACCGCACATCGCCGCGATCGGCAATGTGTGGTATTAGCCGCGGGTCCCGGCCGTTGATGAGCGCCGGGACCGAAGCAATATGATGCTGGATCCCGGCGCGATCCCGCTTCATATCGCGGGAGCCGGCGCAGGATGTAAATATACGTCCTGCGTCGTTAAGGGGTTAAAGAGATTAAAGTGTTGGCAAAATATAACTCAAAATCCGCTTTCAAAATCTGTGCTTTTTAATACTGATTCATATGTAGATTTACACATGTTTTTCTAAATCTACAGAAATCTGCCGTGTTTTCACGTTAAAAAGAACAAAAAAAGTCTGCAATCTGTAATACATTTTTTGAAAACCACATTTTCATGCAGAAACTTACTAATTTGGACACAGAAATTGACCCCCATACTGTGTCCAAATCAGCACAGACATTAGCCATGTGAATGTAACCTTATACTGTATAGCTTTTTGTGCTGTTTCAGTCCATCATTACTCAGCCAGCTCTTTCTGTTTAAATTCCTTTTATTAAAGAAACAGCTCTGTTTTTAGGCTTTAGTCCCAGTAAATTCCATGAAATAATAAAAAGGATGTATTATTTATGAAGAGGCCCAAACCTGCGACGAGATGATAAGTATCACTCTCTTTTACTGTATACATTATACAGCCATATAGATAGTTGTATAATGTATACCCCCCCTTCCCCCAAGGAGTTAGCTAGTGCTGGTTTGCTCTGCAAACTTAATCCTTTTACTGCTGGAAAAAGTTCACCTCAAACCAAACACTTTGGTGAGCCTTTCAAGCTTGCTAAACTCTACTCTTCACGTTTTGTGGCCGGGTATCAATGTGAATAATGTGACTGGGAAGCAGGAAGTACAGTGGTCCCTCAACATATGATGGTAATTGGTTCCGAGAGGACCATCATATGTTGAAACCATACATATGTCTATGGAAAACTGGTAATTGGTTCCTGAGTCCATGAAATTTCAACCCAAAGTAAGTAAAAATAACCACACAAAGTACAGATAAACCATGTCCTTACAGTTTAATCACATTTTATAAGGATACAACTTGAAAATGGTACAACTGTAAACTGGTGCAACTGGAAACCGGTAAACTGGTCAACTTCTGGAAGGATGGAAGAGTCTGTTCCTGTCCTTCTAGTGTTGCTAAAACAAAAAATCCAAAGTAAGAAAACAAGAAGAAATAAGAAAAATAAGCTTTGTGCCCAGGCCTGGGTTTTTTTTGCCCAGGCCTGGGGGTCCTTTGCCCAGGCCTGGGGGTCCTTTGGCCAGGCCTGGGGGTCCTTTGCACAGGCCTGGGGGTCTTTTGCCCAGGCCTGGGGGTCTTTTGCCCAGGCCAGGGGGTCTTTTGCCCAGGCCTGGGGGTCCTTTGCCCAGGCCTGGGGGTCTTTGGCCCAGGCCTGGGGGGCCTTGTGCCCAGGCCTGGGGTCTCTGCTGTTATGTCCTGGGGAGAGGGGGTTATAGCTGCAGCTGCCATTGGGTGAGGGGTTAAGTTAACCCCTCACCCCATGGCGGCGGTAGCGTTAACCCCTCACCCCATGGCAGCGGTAGCGTTAACCCCTCACCCCGCGACAGCATTAACGCTGCCACGGGGTGAGGGGTTAACGACTTCGCCACGTGAGTGAGCTACTAAGTCATACTCACCAGCTCCTCACGTCTTCTCCTCACGGGCGGCGCTCCTCAAATCACGGCGTAGACGCAGGCTGGCGACGTCACTGTCATGCGACGTGACTGCGGATTCACCAATCAGCATCAAGACAAGGACTCCGGCGCAATGGCACCCCGCAGCATGGCACCCCGGCAACCCGCACAACGGCACCCCGCACCATGGCAACCCGCACCACGGCGCCCCGCAGCCCGCACTGGTAAGTAAAATCATAGTGATGGCCCCGCAAAAAGTATCGTATATCGATACTTACTTCAACATGCGATGGCCTCTGAGAGGCCATCGTATGTCGAAAAAAGTGTATGTCGGGGCCATCGTAACTCGAGGGACCACTGTATTGCAATCTTGCCTCTAGCAACTCACAAGTTACTAGATGAATTTTCCTGTCTTTCTCCACTGACCTACATAGAAAGTATTCCCTCAGAGAGCTCTAGAGATCTCACTAATAAATAAGGCTATGGGATCTATTATCCCTCAAATGTTCTCCTCCTCCTCTCATTACCTAGTTATCCTTCTTATATATTATATGCTTCCCTTATATACTTCTATAAGTCTGTAGAAAATAAATATTAACCCCTTAAGCACCAAGCCCATTTTAAACTTAAGGACCAGGCCAATTAAATTTTAGCATTTTCGTTTTTTCCTCCTCGCCTTCTAAAATCCATAACTCTTTTATATTTCCATCTACAAACCCATATAAGGGCTTGTTTTTTGCATGACCAATTGTACTTTGTAATGAAACCTCTCTTTTTACCATATAATGTACAGCGAACCCCCCCAAAAAATTTTAGGGACGAAATTTTAATGAAAACTGTAGTTTTGCACATTTTGGAGGGTTTTGTTTTCACACTGTACACTTTATGGTAAAAATGACAAAAATCTAAAAATTTTTGTACAAAATCAGTAATCTAAAATCACCCTATTGTGACCACCTATAACTTTTAAATTTTTCCCTATATCATTTTTGGACTTTTTTTTTTTACATTTACGTCATTCCCCTTATGGGATCATTAACATTATATTTTGATAGTTCGGACATTTACGCACGCGGCAATACCAAATATGTTTATAAAAAATGTTTTACGCTTTTTGGGGGTAAAATGGGAAAAACCGACAATTAAAATTTTTATTGGGGAAGGGGATTTTTCACTTTTTTTTACTTTTTTTCTTTACATTTTTCTACTTTTTTTTACACTTTTTATGTCCCCATAGAGGACTATCTATAGCAATCATTTGATTGCTAATCCTGTTCAGTGCTATGCATAGGACATAGCACCGATCAGTATTATTGGTGATCTACTACTCTGCTCAATATCAGATCAGAGCAGAAGACCCCAGGAGATGACCGGAGCCAGGTGAGGGTACCTCCGGCCGCCATGCTGGATGATCGGATCGCCGGCATCTGAGGGGTTAATAGCGGACATCCGCGAGATGACCATTACTGGCAGCTGTGTGTGACGCGAGCACCATTCCAATGCTCACGGTCATACACAGGACGTAAATGTACGTCCTGGTGCGCGAAGTCCCGCCAAACCAGGACATACATTTACATCCGTGGTCGTTAAGGAGTTAATCTAATCCATTTTCTCTTTTTCATTAAACGATAGAGAAGTACTTCTACACAGAAATTCATAGAAATATATCTCTCTTTACATATACAGGCTTATGCAAATGCATAAAGTATTTGATGTATTGAACACATTTCTACACAGATGTCAATGGCCGATTAGAAGGCCAGCAAAAGGACACTGGAGAAGGTGGACACAGAAATCAGCAGAACATGGAACAGCAGGGGGTTCTACACCGGACATCAATGTAGGATATCTCATAACAGAAACTTTTTTTTGTCAACTGCTATGGGTGAAATATTTAATTTTCAAAATACAATACACAATAGTTTAGAATTTTAAAAATTATTTTCACATCACCTTTTCCAAACTAAAAGCCATGTTATCAATGGAATAACCAAGGTAGAGCAGTTAGGATGAATTTTACATAAAGTTCTTGGCTATACTTTAAAAACACGTAAGACATTTTATACAACTGAATTCTTCAGCTTCTCATGGGGTAAATGAGGCCATCATGAAATGGCTTACATATACATTATTGACATGACCTATTCCTCCCAGTGCTCTCATTCCTCTCCTTTAAGCACTTACTTCACCCTTGTATGACATTATTACATTTCAAATTCAGAGAAAAAGTATTTTCTGACATAATGTATGATTCAACATCCTGCAAGCCTTTTGGGTAACACCTTGGAATGGAATTTCTTCCCTTTTATAAACAGGGTTTTTATACTTTTGAGGGAAACTCGATGTTGTCTTTCCCCAAAGTATTCATTTTATCCATTTCCAATGTCTACTATGCATTACATTATACGGGATACCTATATTGAATGTACATCTACATAGTATTTGTTTTTTTTTAATTTGTGGTTTCTTCATCATACTTTTTACACATCACGTAAATTGGTTAGCCAAAGAAATGTTTCATACACCTGATGGAAAAAAAATTACTTACAGAAAAAAGTCAAATAAAAAAAGAAACATTAAATACATTAAAAATACGTTTATACATTTTTATAAAATAATCTACTAATATTAAATTCAATTTCAATCTGTTTAAATGTACTGTATATCCTAATAAACATTAAGGGTGCTTAGTTTGAAAATCATAGGAATAGTTCATTTTTCTTGATTGTTTTCTTTTGTTATTTTCCTTTACTTTTATTGTATGTTGATACAGAAAAAGATTAAAAATTTATGTAGGGGTTAATTGGCCAGGTGAAGCTCTCATAATCCCGGGATGCTAAGAAGTTTGTCCAGGGACTCCACAGTGAGTAGTGTTTACCAATTTGGTGCTTATAGTCCGCCACCAATTCCTCCGTTCTACATAAGTGAGATACTTCCCTCAGCCAGGAGGATATCGAGGGTGAGAGTTGGGATTTCAATAGGTGTGGTATCACGGTCCTAGCTGCCAAAAGCAGGAAGGACAGGAGGCGGATATGTTCTCTGTGTATATTATCAGGAAAGATAGTAAGAAGTAAGGCCACTGGCGTGTTCGGGAGATGTATACTGGTAATGTGCGCAATAGTGTCGAGAACTTGAGCCCAGAAGTTGCACAGGGATGGACATGATAGCCATATGTGGGTGCCCCCTGGTCTCCCACATCTCCAAAAATTATCAGCCATGCCTGGGTACATTTTAGAGAGCAGAGCTTGTACTCTGTACCATCTTGGTAAGATTTTAAAGTTAGTCTCCTGCGCTTTACAGGAGAGCGATGTGCGGTGGCAGCGAGATAGGGCCTGACGCCAATCATCTGCCGAGATCACAAATACTTTTTAAAGCATACTGTAGCACATTTTTCTGCCCTAATAAGTGCATACCACATATGTACATCTAAGTGGTGTACTATTTTGTTCCTGTTAAAGGGGTATTCCAGGCCAAAACTTTTTGGTATATATATCAATTGGCTCCAGAAAGTTAAACAGATTTGTAAATTACTTCTATTAAAAAATCTTAATCCTTCCAATAATTATTAGCTTCTGAAGTTGAGTTGTTGTTTTCTGTCTAACTGCTCTCTGATGACTCACGTCCTGGGAGCTGTGCAGTTCCTATGGGGATATTCTCCCATCATGCACAGCTCCCGGGACGTGACATCATCATTGAGCAGTTAGACAGAAAACTTCAGAAGCTAATAACTATTGGAAGGATTAAGATTTTTTAATAGAAGTAATTTACAAATCTGTTTAACTTTCGGGAGCCAGTGGATTACATATATATATATATATATATATATATATATATATATATAAAGGTTTTGCCTGGAATACCCCTTTAAAGTCTCAAGGACCTAGATACTGTGAAAGGCCAGGCAAAAGTACTCACCGGCTGGTGTACACAAAAAATGTTTTAAGCGTACTGTAGCGCATCTTTCTCCCCTCATAAGTGCATACCACATACGTACATCTAAGTAGTGTACTATTTTGTTCCTGTTAAAGTCTCAAGGACCTAGATACTGTGAAAGGCCAGGTAAAAGTACTCACCGGCTGGTGTACACAAAAAATCTTTTAAGCGTACTGTAGCGCATCTTTCTCCCCTCATAAGTGCATAGCACATACATACATCTAAGTGGTGTACTATTTTGTTCCTGTTAAAGTCTCAAGGGCCTAGCTAGATACTGTGAAAGGCCAGGCAAAAGTACTTACCGGCTGGTGTACACAAATACTTTTTTAAGCGTACCGTAGTGCATTTTTCTGCCATCATAAGTGCATACCACATACGTACATCTAAGTGGTGTACTATTTTATTCCTGTTAAAGTCTCAAGGGCTTAGATACTGTGAAAGGCCAGGCAAAAGTACTCACCGGCTGGTGTACACAAATACTTTTTTAAGCGTACTGTAGTGCCTTTTTCTGCCATCATAAGTGCATGCCACATACGAACATTTAAATGGTGTATTCTTTTGTTCCTATTAAAGTATCAGGGGCCTAGAGACTGTGAAAGGCCAAGCAAAAGTATTCACCAGCTGGTGTTGTACAGAAATACTTTTTTAAGCGTACTGTAGCGTATTTTGCTCCCCTCATAAGTGCATAGCACATACGTACATCTAAATGGTGTACTATTTTGTTCCTGTTAAAATCTCAAGGGCCTAGAAACTGTGAAAGGCCAGGCAAAATTACTCCCCAGCTGGTGTACACAAATACTTTTTAAGCGTACTGTAGCACATTTTCTGCCCTCATAAGTGCATTCCACATACGAACATTTAACATTTAAGTGGTGTACTATTTTGTTCCTGTTAAAGTCTCAAGGGCCTAGATACTGTGAAACAAAGTCCAAGGAAGGTCGGCACTGCAAATAAGCATTGGTGCCCAAGGACCAGGTACGAATATAATAAGAAAGAAAGGGTCCCGGCACTCAAGTTTCTTGCTAATCTTTGTGTTTTATTCATGCAGTTTGCATAGCATACATCACAGCACACGTTACGGCTCAACAGCCTTTATCAACTGTATATAGGTATCAGTTAGGACGCATCTTATACACCGCATGCAACTCACAGACGCCACGTCATCTCAATTAGTCTATCATTCAGAACACATGAATAAAGAAATGAGATTTTTTAAACACAATTAATGCTTGAAAATGCTTGAATGATTCTTAACGAAGATTCCTTCAGAATAGAGAGAATAAAAAGAATAAAATCAGGGGGTGGAGTCTAGCTGCGGACTGGAATGGACGTGTGAGCTGCAGCTCTCCCGTCTACCTCGCTGATTACTGCCTCTACATACCTTCATTTTAGCTGAAAATGGTCAAGATTGGTCGCGGAACCTCTGGCGAACCCAGTGACTCCCCGAGACCGGGCAAAAGCCAAGCGGACATGTCAAAATTTCTCAAAAAGAAAGGGGGTGTCTCGCCAGCGCGCCTTCTCAAAATGGCGCCGGACGCTCCTTCCCAGCCTGAGCCCGCCGATGATGGAGACCAGGACAGCGACACAGAAGGCTGCTCGCCTGCAGTGGTCACGCAGAGCTTCTTGAAGACCTTCATGAAAAAGGCTGTGAAGCCGATACTAGTGGAATTGGCGGAGATAAAGTCAGAACTGAAGCGCTGGAAGCCGCCTGTTCGTCCCTGACCTTGCACTCCGCGGCCATGGCTGACCGAGCGGAGCTTATGGAAGCGCATCTCAACACCACATACTCCCTCATCGAGGAACAGGAGCAGGAGAAAAAATGTCCGCTTGCTGGCTTGCTGAGTCAGGAGCGAGCTGGGGCCATAGTGATAGAACGGATCCACCGCGCACTACGCCCGAAACCTAAACCATCTGACCCCCCGAGGGATGTGATCTGTGGCCTATTGTCCTACGTCGACACAGCAGCCATCTTACAAGCGGCAAGAGAGAAGAGGCCACTCACCTACGGTGAAGCAGAAGTCGCTCTATACCAGGACATTGCTCCGTCAACTTTAGCTAAAAGACTCCTGCTACGTCCGCTGCTGGAGCAACTTCGCAGTATGGGCCTTCAATACGCCGGGCTGTTCCCATTCGGCCTCTCCATCTCACACGGCACCCGCCGCTTAATAGTTAAAACACCTACAGACCTGGACCTGGTGTGGCCTGCCCTGGGAATACAACCCATAGACGTACCTTCCTGGCTCCCAGTCACGGGCCTGAAGCCGCTGCCACCGCTCCCGAAGATGGATGGCTGGACCCTGGTTTCCCGTACCAAAGCTGGCAAGAAGAAGAACACCTTGCAGAAGGACGTCCCTCCTCACCGCTGAGACCCCCGCTGTGGTCCCACTGATCTTGGCAGCCGTATACGCGGCCCTGGCATCCTGATACGAAGACTGTCTACTTCTACCGGTTTGATGTTTCTTATCTTTTTTGTTGCGGTTCCTGTCAGCTCCAGCATACTGGTCAGTGTCCCATCCACTCGGGACATAGCTCGTCAATTCCAGCACTTCTATTCTAAACTCCACAACCTTCAACCTGAACCCGAAGCGGTGGGGACACCGCTCCTGGTCCCTCACGAGACGACTTCTTGAGAGGGCTTCATCTCCTTCTCTTGTCACCTCTGATGAGGTCCGGATGAGATCCGGAAGGTGGTGTTGTCCTTCCCACTTCCAGACTTTACTCTCCGACATACAAAATCTTCTCAAAGAATATGACATTCCTCTTATATCGTGGATTGGCAGGCGACATCATCATTGAGCAGTTAGACAGAAAACTTCAGAAGCTAATAACTATTGGAAGGATTAAGATTTTTTAATAGAAGTAATTTACAAATCTGTTTAACTTTCGGGAGCCAGTGGATTACATATATATATATATATATATATATATATATATATATATATATATATATAAAGGTTTTGCCTGGAATACCCCTTTAAAGTCTCAAGGACCTAGATACTGTGAAAGGCCAGGCAAAAGTACTCACCGGCTGGTGTACACAAAAAATGTTTTAAGCGTACTGTAGCGCATCTTTCTCCCCTCATAAGTGCATACCACATACGTACATCTAAGTAGTGTACTATTTTGTTCCTGTTAAAGTCTCAAGGACCTAGATACTGTGAAAGGCCAGGTAAAAGTACTCACCGGCTGGTGTACACAAAAAATCTTTTAAGCGTACTGTAGCGCATCTTTCTCCCCTCATAAGTGCATAGCACATACATACATCTAAGTGGTGTACTATTTTGTTCCTGTTAAAGTCTCAAGGGCCTAGCTAGATACTGTGAAAGGCCAGGCAAAAGTACTTACCGGCTGGTGTACACAAATACTTTTTTAAGCGTACCGTAGTGCATTTTTCTGCCATCATAAGTGCATACCACATACGTACATCTAAGTGGTGTACTATTTTATTCCTGTTAAAGTCTCAAGGGCTTAGATACTGTGAAAGGCCAGGCAAAAGTACTCACCGGCTGGTGTACACAAATACTTTTTTAAGCGTACTGTAGTGCCTTTTTCTGCCATCATAAGTGCATGCCACATACGAACATTTAAATGGTGTATTCTTTTGTTCCTATTAAAGTATCAGGGGCCTAGAGACTGTGAAAGGCCAAGCAAAAGTATTCACCAGCTGGTGTTGTACAGAAATACTTTTTTAAGCGTACTGTAGCGTATTTTGCTCCCCTCATAAGTGCATAGCACATACGTACATCTAAATGGTGTACTATTTTGTTCCTGTTAAAATCTCAAGGGCCTAGAAACTGTGAAAGGCCAGGCAAAATTACTCCCCAGCTGGTGTACACAAATACTTTTTAAGCGTACTGTAGCACATTTTCTGCCCTCATAAGTGCATTCCACATACGAACATTTAACATTTAAGTGGTGTACTATTTTGTTCCTGTTAAAGTCTCAAGGGCCTAGATACTGTGAAACAAAGTCCAAGGAAGGTCGGCACTGCAAATAAGCATTGGTGCCCAAGGACCAGGTACGAATATAATAAGAAAGAAAGGGTCCCGGCACTCAAGTTTCTTGCTAATCTTTGTGTTTTATTCATGCAGTTTGCATAGCATACATCACAGCACACGTTACGGCTCAACAGCCTTTATCAACTGTATATAGGTATCAGTTAGGACGCATCTTATACACCGCATGCAACTCACAGACGCCACGTCATCTCAATTAGTCTATCATTCAGAACACATGAATAAAGAAATGAGATTTTTTAAACACAATTAATGCTTGAAAATGCTTGAATGATTCTTAACGAAGATTCCTTCAGAATAGAGAGAATAAAAAGAATAAAATCAGGGGGTGGAGTCTAGCTGCGGACTGGAATGGACGTGTGAGCTGCAGCTCTCCCGTCTACCTCGCTGATTACTGCCTCTACATACCTTCATTTTAGCTGAAAATGGTCAAGATTGGTCGCGGAACCTCTGGCGAACCCAGTGACTCCCCGAGACCGGGCAAAAGCCAAGCGGACATGTCAAAATTTCTCAAAAAGAAAGGGGGTGTCTCGCCAGCGCGCCTTCTCAAAATGGCGCCGGACGCTCCTTCCCAGCCTGAGCCCGCCGATGATGGAGACCAGGACAGCGACACAGAAGGCTGCTCGCCTGCAGTGGTCACGCAGAGCTTCTTGAAGACCTTCATGAAAAAGGCTGTGAAGCCGATACTAGTGGAATTGGCGGAGATAAAGTCAGAACTGAAGCGCTGGAAGCCGCCTGTTCGTCCCTGACCTTGCACTCCGCGGCCATGGCTGACCGAGCGGAGCTTATGGAAGCGCATCTCAACACCACATACTCCCTCATCGAGGAACAGGAGCAGGAGAAAAAATGTCCGCTTGCTGGCTTGCTGAGTCAGGAGCGAGCTGGGGCCATAGTGATAGAACGGATCCACCGCGCACTACGCCCGAAACCTAAACCATCTGACCCCCCGAGGGATGTGATCTGTGGCCTATTGTCCTACGTCGACACAGCAGCCATCTTACAAGCGGCAAGAGAGAAGAGGCCACTCACCTACGGTGAAGCAGAAGTCGCTCTATACCAGGACATTGCTCCGTCAACTTTAGCTAAAAGACTCCTGCTACGTCCGCTGCTGGAGCAACTTCGCAGTATGGGCCTTCAATACGCCGGGCTGTTCCCATTCGGCCTCTCCATCTCACACGGCACCCGCCGCTTAATAGTTAAAACACCTACAGACCTGGACCTGGTGTGGCCTGCCCTGGGAATACAACCCATAGACGTACCTTCCTGGCTCCCAGTCACGGGCCTGAAGCCGCTGCCACCGCTCCCGAAGATGGATGGCTGGACCCTGGTTTCCCGTACCAAAGCTGGCAAGAAGAAGAACACCTTGCAGAAGGACGTCCCTCCTCACCGCTGAGACCCCCGCTGTGGTCCCACTGATCTTGGCAGCCGTATACGCGGCCCTGGCATCCTGATACGAAGACTGTCTACTTCTACCGGTTTGATGTTTCTTATCTTTTTTGTTGCGGTTCCTGTCAGCTCCAGCATACTGGTCAGTGTCCCATCCACTCGGGACATAGCTCGTCAATTCCAGCACTTCTATTCTAAACTCCACAACCTTCAACCTGAACCCGAAGCGGTGGGGACACCGCTCCTGGTCCCTCACGAGACGACTTCTTGAGAGGGCTTCATCTCCTTCTCTTGTCACCTCTGATGAGGTCCGGATGAGATCCGGAAGGTGGTGTTGTCCTTCCCACTTCCAGACTTTACTCTCCGACATACAAAATCTTCTCAAAGAATATGACATTCCTCTTATATCGTGGATTGGCAGGCGAAACGTCCTCCAAACGTATGTAGTACCAAAAATAGTGTATACATTTCGGATGCTTCCGATCACCCTACCCACATCTTTCTTCTCTTCCATTCGACGGCTATTCTCTCAATTTCTATGGCGCCACAAACGATCACGTCTCGCACACACGCTATTAGCTAGGTCGACGACAACTGGCGGCCTGGGCCTCCCAGATGTCCTGTAGACCTATAGAGCTATCCAACTTAGTAGGTGGTTTGCATGTGCTTCCTCTCCTTCAACATTGGCCTCTGGCGATCGCACATCCGACCTGGCTTGGTCAAGATGGGCGTTCGGTCCTCGTTTTTTTGAAAATCTTTGGCTCCCATAGAAGAGACGCTACTCCCCCACAGACTGTGAATTACTGTTCTCCAACATTTTCCAGGTCTGGCTATCTTTATCTCAGTCCCCTCCCTCATCTCTGTCTCCTCCCGTTCCTCCTCTGCTACCTTCTGCGTTGATTCCCGAGACCGTGGGCTGTGCCTCGCGGATGTTTGCCCCTATGTGGGCCAAACTCAGTGCAATCCCTGTTCGCCAACTGTTCCGGAGCGAAGGGGTCCCGACAGCTCACCATCTACAATCCCTCTCACGCACATTTGGTGGACGTGCCCTAGTATTGCTAGATTCTGGTCAGAATTGGAACGTTCTATCAACTCCTTCCTCCCCAAACCGATTACACTTGACCCTGGGCTGGTTCTTCTTGGAAGGCCGTCTCAGTTGTTTCGGCCCCATAAAGATACCTTACTGGCCCACCTTCTTGCTGCGGCGAAGTCGCTAATACCCCTGAAGTGACTTAATTCAATTCCCCCTACAATCGCAGAATGGACGTCCAAAGTTAATCAACTCTGTAGGTTCGAAGAGATGTCCAGTAGGGCTGAACGCTCCCACGTCAAATTCCTAAGTGTTTGGGGCCCCTGGTTGAGACGTTCTGGGCATGGTTCAAGTGCCTGAGACTTCCCGCTCATTTACCTGTTCATATGTTTATCTCCTCCCAGCGTCTCTTGTTTTTCTGTTGGCCTCCACCGAGGCTTGTTTGTACCTATTCTTTGTTCTTAAACTAATAAAAATTTAATTGATAAAAAAAAATAAGAATAAAATCAGCAAATCACTTTCAGGACTCCTGATGCTGCTGCTGCCATCTCCAGGCTGTCTCATTTTGCCACCATATGTATTCCTCATACTGCCGCCACCTCCAGGCTGTGTCATTTGGCCACTATATGGTCTCCTCCTGCTATTGCAAACTCCAGGCTGTGTCATTCAGCCAATATATGGTCTCCCCATGCTGCTTCAAACTTCAGGCTGTGCCATTCAGCCATTTTATGGTCTCCTCATGCTGCTTGTACGTTACTTAACATTTTTTAAGGTAGCACTATCTACCATAAATCTTCAATTTAAATTTGAAAATTCATCTTTTTGTCTTAGGGATTGTGAGGCCCTATGGTCTCCTCATGCTACTACCAACTCCAGGCTGTGTAATTCAGCCACTATATGGTCTCATCATGCTGCTGGGACATTATCTATACATTTTTATGGTAGCACTAGCTTCCATAAATCTTCAATTTAAATTTGAAAATTCATCTTTTTATCTTAGGGATTGTGAGGCCCTCTGGTCTCCTCATGTTGCCACCAACTCCAGGCTGTGTCATTCAGACACTAAATGGAGTCCTCTTGCTGCCGCCAATTCCAGGCTGTGTCATTCTGCCAGATTATGGTCTCGTCATGCTGCTGCCACCGCTGGGCTCTGTCATTGTGCCACAATGTTACATGTGATTTTGGATTTGGTCTTTTGTAACCACACATTTTATTATTAAATCTTAAATTTAAATAAATAAAAAAATAGAGCGATAATATTGAACCATAACTGATTATATCAAACATTCACACTTTCACAGTCAGGGGGGTGCTGAGAAGCAGGGGCTAGAACAGGTGGTATCTCGCCTGGTGGAGGACTGCCAGCTTGATGCTCACCAGAATGGGTACTCAAAAAATTTTAATAAATTCAAATAAAATAAAATAAAAATTACATAAAAATTATCTTTATTCTCTTCAATTTTGACACCATATGGTCTTCCTGCTGCCACATCCAGATGCTCTGCGGCAGTGATTCTAATAGCGATGTCTGTAAACTGCATGTCATACTGAATAACAGTATTATTGGAGGAACATGACTCTATTTATAGTTTTACCTATATAATCCTTTTACACCCACCTGCATGCTTTTATGAATAAGAGTTTTACACTGCCGGTTTTATGAATGAACTGTTGAAATGTTTGTATATGTAAATACGTCATTGAGCGGTGCTACTATAGCCCAGCGTTATGACACAGTTTTAAGCAAGCCAGTGGCAGTTCCTGGCGACTTTTTTTCAGGCTATATAAAGCCACTTGTAACGTATTGATGTATGTATGCCAGAGTCATTGAGAAAGAGGTGCAAGACTTCGAAACGCGTCTGTAAGGTGAATAAAGGAACTTTAAATATACCTAGTCTGCATCAGGCAATTATTCCTCCTACGGTTGGCGCTGAACATCCAGAATTTTTTCAGCTTCTATCTCCTATGCTAGCATCTATATCAAGCGTGGATCTGCTTGTCTCGAGTATTCTGGACAGCTGCACTGCAAACAAAGGATCCCAAGGGATCGTGACTACTAGAGGCTTATGAGGTTGTTGTGTACCCAACACAACCTAGCAAGGTGAGATTCTAATTCATATACTCAGCTTGCCATTTCATCTGGTACAAACATACTGACCAATAAAAAGCTCTCTTTTTGTATTTCTATTTCTCTAGCTATCCATATATTTGTGAAATATCGCAAACTCGAATATTGCCCCTGCCGCTCATCACAAATTAACAATATACATACTAGATGCTGGAAAAGTGAGCAGCCTAATATGTTTAAGTAAAATCTGTAGCGGTGATTCAGAGCTTGAAGAAGTTATCATGGTGTTCTGGGCCATATGGAGAAGAAAAGGGGGGGGGGCAAAGAAGATGCCCCACTGTGAGTCACTGGATGTAACTACACTGTAATCACATATACAGTCTACAGAGCATCTGTAGAGCTACCATTATATGGGGGCAATATTTTAGTATTTGTGTATTTGTGTATTTGTACCAGTGTTTTGGTAATGTGTGGCCGTGGTGTGGCAGTATTATTTGGTAACACATTATTATCCAGTCATTGTGTGGGAGTGATATGTGGTAATAGTGTGTGTATGTGTTTGTGCGGGGGGGGGGGGGGGGGTATTGGTTGGTTAGTGTGGAACATATCAGAAACGGCATTTCCTAAGATGTGATGCCATGTGCTAAGAAAAGTGCTACACTTTTGGTGAATTACCTCTGTCTGAAGTAAGTCTTAAAGAAGTAGGCACGCTAGTACATGATACTGGGTTCATTGAGCTACCAGTCCCTATGCTATTACCCAAACACCACTTATCCTGTATTGTGCATTGAAACTCTGTCTGAAGTAAAGCACCAACTGTCTGGTGTAAACTTAGACTAGACAATGCAAACTTGTATTTTTCTTGCACATGTGTGAATAAACTGTAAAAAAGGAAAAATACAGTACTTTTATTTTTTATTAGGGGAGGGAGTTTTATATCATTTTAGAGACTTTTTATTTATTTACAATATTTTAAGTCCCCATAGGGGATTATATTGCATTACACTATAGCAATGCATTATAAATTGGGATTGGCTATCCACTGATATAGCTGGTCAAAGCCGAGGCTACATCAGTGAATTGGCGATCAGTGGCAGGAGGCAGATAAGGGGCAGATTAGCTCACAGATCATGTGATCGCGGGAATTCCACGAATTCCACTAAGCTGACGACAAGTTTCATTTTCACTTTAAATGCCGTGATCAACATTGATCACAGTGTCTAAAGGGTTAAGGGATAAGCAGTGAGTGTGTGGCTTGCAGTGAGCTTGCTTCAAAGCCACTTTGGGGGTGTACAGGTACGCCCTGAGTCCTTAAATACCGGGGACGAGGGAATCCTTAACGGGTAAAACATGGCTCCTACTTTATTGAAAATAAAGGCTGAAATTAAGTTTTGGATGGAACTGCAGCTGTGTATGGTGTACAGAATAGCCAACATTTGTCATTGTCTTTAGACTGTTTTTTGTGTCTAGAAAAGGCACAAAAAATGAGCAAGCAGGGGTTTTTGCGCCTTTTTTTTTTGCGCCTTTTGGTTTACACATTTCTGCTGATTTTGGGTTGCAATCCATGGATTTTGGCAATAGACATGATATGGAAGGGTTTAATCAACTGCACCTTTTTGTGAAAAGGCGCCAAAAAGTCGCAGAGCCACTGAAAAGTCTCTAAAACTACACCAGCCCAGACTCGGCTTAGCTTTTTGGTGTAAGTGAAGACAGAAATTTCAGAATATGTGACCTGCACAAAATTTATCAAATGCTCTTTGACCATTTAATAAATTTGGTGCTCCTAAACATTACCAGCACATACAAAAAAAAGGTGTAAAAAATGCTTCACGTACACCTACAATGATAAATGCTGGCCAATAAGTTTAGTTCATAGACCCTTAGGGGGAGATTTATCAAAACCTGTGCAAAGGAAATGTTACTCAGTTGCCCATAGCAACCAATCAGATCGCTTCTTTCATTTTGCAGAGACCTTGTTAAAAATGAAAGAAGCGAGCTGATTGGTTGCTATGGGAAACTGGGCAACTTTCCCTTTAGACAGGTTTTGATAAATGTCCCCCTTAGTGCACAGAGCCCTGCCTGTCTGCCCACACTTCTGTATGTTGTCTCTGCACAGAGACATACAAGACAATAGCTGCAGAGACAGTATTTTTCCACCCAAAAATATACACGTTTTTTAACAAATGTATATTACAAATAAACATATAATGTTAATCTACATTATATAAAAAGTTTTCGCAAATGACAGGTACACTTTAAGGTATTTCCAAGTAAAACAAGCGCATGTGATGGCAAAGAAAAAGAAAAAAAATCTATATAGAAGATTCACAGGTGTTAAGAAACTTAGTAGAGGAGTACCAAGAAAAAAAGATGATATATAATGGATTCAGGACTATAAAGTATAAGAATAAAAAACTTTTTAAAGGGGTATTCTGGCTTTAGACATTTTGTCCCTCTCCCAGCGGCAAGCCCCCCCCCACGCAATCTCTATGGACATGAAGGGAGGGGGTGTGACATCACATCACGAGGGGGGCGTGGTGTTACGTCACGTCTCCAGTCCTGAAAACCTCTGGTTTCCTATCCTGGCGATGCAGCTCCTCACATAATGCGGGTGCTGCAGGGAGATCGCAGAGGGCCTGCTGCTGGGACCCGCCGCGATCTCCCTACAGCACCAGTATTATGTGCGGAGCTGCGTCTCCAGGCTCGCAAACCTTTGGATAGGGGATAAAATGTCTGAAGCCGGAAAACCCCTTTAAAGGGGATGTCCAGAATTATCTGGAAAAACAGAGTTGATTTCTTCCAGAAACCGCAAAACCTGAGTCCCAAGGTTGTGTGTAGTATTGCAGCTCAGTTCCATTGAAGTGAATGGAGATAGGTTGTAATACTACACACAACCTGGGGACAGGTGTGGCGCTATTTCTGGAAGAAAGCAGTTATGTTTTTCTAATCATGGATAACCACTTTAACCCCTTAAGGACCACGGGCGTATGGGCACGCCCTTCTCGCTGTTACTTAAGGACCAAGGGCGTACCTGTATGTCTGTGGGAATTTCTGTCCCCGCCGGGCAGGGAGCGGAACGGGGTGGCTGCTCAAATCATTCAGCAGGCATCCCATGCCAATGCTCAGGGGGGTCCTGAGACACCCCCCTCCCCCCATTTCGTTGATCGGTGCAAATCGCCGGTGAATTCACACTGGCGATTTGCGGCGATTCCAGGTCATACGGGTCTCTGGGGATCGGGGGTTCCAAGACACCCCTGGTCCCCCTGAAGGGATAGGAGTTAGGTGGCAGGGGTGCGATCCCTCCTATTCCTGCTATTGGTCGGTCAGAAGCAACCGACCAATAGCAGATCGGGGGCAAGGGGGTTAAAGTTCGGTTCCCCCACTCTGCCCACCCACTGTAGTCCGGGCAGAAGAGGGGAACCATCACTTACCATCGGTGGCAGCGGGTGGCGATGACATGCAGCTGTCTCCCTGGTGCAGACTACAGAAGCCGGTGAGTTGCCTAGCAACATCTGGAGGGCTACAGTTTGAGACCACTATGCAGTGGTCTCTAAACTGTAGCCCTCCAGATGTTGCAAAACTACAACTCCCAGCATGCCCAGACAGCAGTTTGCTGTCTGGGCATGCTAGGATTTGTAGCTTTGCAACATCTGGAGGGTCACAGTTGGGAGATCACTGTGCAGTGGTCTCTAAACTGTGGCCCTTCAGATCTTGCAAAATAACAACTTCCAGCATGCCCAAACGGCTTTCTCGGCTTGCTGGGAGTTGTAGTTCCAGCTGTTGCATAACTACATCTCCCAGCATGCCCTTCAGTGATCAGTACATGCTGGGAGTTGTAGTTTTGCAACAGCTGGAGGGACACTGGTTGGAAAATACTGAGTTAGGTAACAGAACCTAACTGAAGGTTTTCCAACCAGTGTGCCTCCAGCTGTTGCAAAATTACAACTCCCTGCATGCACGGTCTGTCAGTGAATGCTGGGAGTTGTAGTTTTGCAACAGCAGGAGGTTTGTTTCCCCCCATGTGAATGTACAGAGTTTCCTGCTTCAAGTTTGAGCTACGGCAAATGTTCTGCTGCAGCGCAAATTCCCAGTGGGTAACTCACTGTCACCCCCCGCCAGTGCGAATGTATCCTAAAAACACTAACACATAATAAAGGGTAAAAAACTACATATACACCCCCTTACACTGCCCCCCCCCCCCCCAATAAAAATGAAAAACATATCGTACAGCAGTGTTTCCAAAACAGAGCCTCCAGCTTTTGCAAAACAGCAACTCCCAGCATTTTCGGACAGCCACCAACTGTCCTGGCATGCTGGGACTTTTGCAACAGCTGGAGGCACCCTGTTTGGGAATCACTAGCGTAGAATACCCTATGTCCACCCCTATGCAATCCCTTATTTAGTCCTTAAATGTAGTCCTTTAGTTCGTAGCCCTGTCGTATTTCAAGGAAACAGTTTAGAGCCACATATGGGGTATTTCCGTACTCGGGAGCAATTGCACTAAAAATGTTGGGGGGCTTTTTCTCCCTTTACGCCTTATGAAAAGGAAAAGTTGGGGTCTACACCAGCCTGTTAGTGTAAAAAATAAAAAATTTTACACTAACATGCTGGTTGTAACGTACAGGTCAGGAGACAGGAGGTGGATCCACTGAACCAGAAGGGCGAAGACATGGGCCGTACCAGGGGAACGGAGTCTAAGGGACTACTGGTCTTCACCAGGGCCCGCCGCAAAGCTGGATGTTCTTGCTGCGGCAGGTAGCCCCCAGGTCGTTCCACCTGATAGCGACTCGACCCCTCTGGTAGCTGAGAATGGCGCGGTACAGGAGGAGCAGGCAGAAGCGTAGTCGGACGTAGCAGAGGTCAGGGCAGGCGGCACAGGTTCACAGGCAGAAGAAAAAATCTCGTCCACAGCACCAAAGTTCATGAAAAAATGTGTGTTTTATTCCATTAAAGGTGTCAATACAACAGCGACGTTTCAGTCAGCTCAACCTGACCTTTCTCAAGCATCACACAACCAGTGCTAACCATATCTTTATAGGAGTACCAATTACAGATGGTACTAATCAATGTGCAAAATCAATCATTAAATAAAGTGCAAATGCATAGTGTGAACAATACAAAAAATATATATAAACATAAGTAGCAAAGTACAAAACCATGAAAAATACATAAGTGAGAGTGAGAGTGATACACAATATAGTGCAATAAATACATTAAGATAAACACTAATTGTGTTTAATTAATAAAGTGACACACATGTGTAGTGAAACATATAGGGTTAAAAAGGTGGGGGAACACACACTCACCGGATGACAAAGTATATCCACGCTATTACAGTATTCGGCATCAGGAAGTAACAACAGCGCCTGCGCGCCTCGTTCTCAGAGTGTCTCGTGTGGCAAGTAGATCTAGGCCAATCAGCGGATGGCGTCCAGGTGCCCATGGCGACGCGCAGCGGAATCTAGCGCATGCGTACATCACCACGAGTCAACCTGCGCCATCTTGAGTGTGGGAAACCATCCTCTACATATATCAAAGAAAACAAACTGAAAGAAGGAAAAAGAATAATAAATCTCTATCCAATATGACTACCAGGTAACAATATGAGGTCCTAGTCCCCTACATCCATCGTACCATACAGACTCAGGGGGTCCGCACTCATGTGTATCGCCAGCATCCGGCTTTCGGAGGCTAGCAACGCACAGTGTGCACGTGACCCACATCCCCACACATCGTATGAAGGTGTGTGGTCACAGCACACAGTTTCGCCGGCCACCCAAGGACCCTCTTGGTCCATAACCCACACACGGGATCACACAGTCAAGGACATTTGGACCAACCTGGAGTCTAGTATCAAAAATTACAATTACCAAAATGTAAATGAACAGAACAAAAAATATATATAAACAAAATAAAAAAATATAAAAATAATAAAAAATAAAAAAATAAAAGTACAATAAAGAAAAATAAAGAATAATAATAATAACAAAAAAAATCAAAAAATTAAAAAGATTAAAAAATATATAAAGGATTTTTTAATTAGACTGGAGGCTGTACCACAATGCCACACTACACCGCCACACAAGAGACTCATGAAACTAACATAGATAGTCAGTATACAACGTTTTATTAATAAAATTATAACAGTTATTATAGTCATCAGGTGAGTGTTCAGTATATCCCAAAGTCCAACTAAAAAACAAGAGAGAAGACAAATTAAAAATTAGAATATATATTTTTACGGTAGCACTGATAGTGTAAAGTTACCAAGTACTCATAAATCCAGATATCAAAGGAACAGGATTACTGATTAACTACTCTGTGTGGAGTTTTGAATTCTACATTCAAACTAGCCGGTTTGAGAGACCCCAACTTGAAAATCCATTTAAGTTCAAGTTTTTTCAGCATCGCCTGTCTGTCCCCACCTCGTTTGAGTGGGGGGACATGATCGACGATGATGAACCTCAACTCTTTTTCCGTATGTCCCATAGTAGCAAAATGACTTGAAACAGGTAAATCCATTTTTTTCTTCCGTATAGTGTACCTATGTTGGTTCATGCGCGTTTTAAAATCCCACGTGGTCTCCCCCACATAGAGGAGACCACATGGGCACCAAAGCACATAAACCACATAGGAGCTATCGCATGTAAGATAGTGCCTAATAGGAAAAGTCTGTCCATTTTTGGGATGTACAAAATTATTACCCTTACACATCAAACTACAGTTGACACAACGTCTACAAGGGAAACTACCCTTGTTCATAGTTGTCAAGTACCTCTGAGTGCCCACTTGTCTCTGTGATATGTCCGCCTTCACCAGTTTGTCCTTTAAGTTGGTCTGTCTTCTATATGACATGAGAGGAAATATATTAAGTTCAGGAATATCAAAACAGCTCTGTAATATAGGCCAATGTTTCCTAATAACTCTGCCTATAGCAATAGAGTCCTCACTGTATGTTGTAACAAAGGGAACTCTTGTCTCCTCTCTCTTCCTCCTTTCTGGTGTCCTCTCCATCTGTTTTACACAAGTTTTGTGTCTTTCTACCAACCTCCTAGGATAGCCCCTTTTAATAAAGTTGCTGGCCATCCTTTCCAATGCTACCTCCAACTTCTCATCTGTGTCCGTTATCCTCCTTGCCCTCAGCATTTGGCTGAAGGGCAAGGAGTTAACCATAGGCCTGGGGTGACTACTTTCAAATTTCAACAGCATATTGCAGTCCGTGGGCTTAATATACAGGTCCGTTGTTAAATGACCGCCTTCAATATTCACCAGTACATCTAAGAAGCTGACTGACTGAAAAGAATGTGTAAGAGTAAACTGAATGCTGGGAGTCACATTATTTAAATATTCCTTAAACGAGAGTAATTCAGACACTCCCCCACTCCAGATGAGGAAGATGTCATCTATGTATCGCCACCACCCCAGGACATGCCTGAAGTGGTGCGACACATAGACGTACATCTCCTCAAAATGCGCCATATATATATTAGCGTAAGTTGGCGCAGTGTTACTCCCCATTGCGGTTCCTCTTTTCTGCAAAAAAAATTCATCATTAAATAAAAAATAGTTATTCTCCAAAACCAACCGCAATAGGGAGATGAGAAACTCAGTATCATCTGGAGAAAAATCTGCCTTTGTCAAACATCTAGTCACAGCCTCTACACCCCCATCATGTTGGATGGAGGTGTAGAGGCTCACAACATCAAAGGAGGCAATGATAACATCATTTGGCAACTGAATATCCTTAATTTTGTCCAAAAAATCGATAGTATCCCTAATGTATGATCTTGTGTTTACAGCAAAGGGACGCAGTACTCTATCTAGAAACACCGAGATCCGTGATGTAATTGAATTAGTACCCGAAACGATAGGCCGTCCCGGGGGATCCACTAAATTCTTGTGGATCTTCGGTAATAGATATAATAGCGGTGTTACCGGAAAGAGCACTGTCAAAAATTTCTTAGTTTCCTCATCAATGGTGCCAGCCCCCACAGCATTATTCAGGATTATTTGTATCTTCCTCTCAATATCAAATTTGGGGTCATGTGTAAGTCTCTCATATACCAGCCTATCGTTCAACTGTCTCTCAGCCTCCCTAATATACTGGGTCTTGTCCATCACCACGATCGCTCCCCCTTTGTCAGCAGGTTTAATTATGCGATCGCGGTCATGGGCAAGCTCCAGTACAGAATCCAACTCCCCACGTGTAATGTTAGGATGTTTAAGGCGAGCATTTCTATTTCTCAAGGTAAGAAAATCTCGCTTAACACATTGTTCAAAAGTACTGATTGCATGTGACTCAAACGGCGGATTAAAATCACTTACATTTCTCAGGCCCAATGGTTGTAACTTCAAACTGCCTGTATTACTGGAAACAAGAGTTTACGATATTTTTTCTTCCATTGGCTGTGCTGTTCTTCTTCTACTACAGGTTCACAGGCGATAGTCAGGCAACAGGTCAGGGCAGGCAGCACAGGTTCACTAACGGTAGCCACGGGCAATGGTTCGACAACAGGCAAGGGCAACACTGAACAGAGGGAACGCTTTCACTATGCACAAGGCACTAAAGATCCGGCGAGGGCAGGAAGGGGCAGGAGACATTTATAGAACAGTGAGGACCAGGCACCAATCAATGGTGCGCTGGTCCTTTAAATTTCATGAAGCCGGCGCGCGTCCTAAGGAGCGGGGCCGCGCGCGCTGGGGGACAGAGGCAGCACACAAGGACGGAGCTGCAGGTGAGGAGGAACGGGATGCGGCGCGTGTGCGGTGATCAGCCGCCACGCTAACCGCAACCCCGCCGGAGGAATCCCTGCACTCTCGGTCAGCGTGTCTGACCGGGACGCGCCGGGGAACAGCAGGCAGAGGCCGAGGCAGCGAGCGCTCCGGTACAGAGGGGGGGGACCGGAGCGCTCACTGTTACACTGGTGTTCCCCCATACTTTTTATTTTCACAAGAGGTAAAAGAAAAAAGAGACCCGCAAAATGTATAATGCAATTTCTCTTGAGTATGGAAATTCCCTATATGTGGGCGTAAAATGCTCTGCGAACGCACAACAAGGCTCAGGAGTGAGAGCGCACTATGTAAAGTTGAGGCATAAATTGGTGATTTGTACAGGGGTGGCTGATTTTACAGCGGTTTTGACATAAACGCAAAAAAAATAAATACCCACATGTGACCCCATTTTGGAAACTACACCGCTCACGGAACGTAACAAGGGGTATAGTGAGCCTTAACACCCCACAGGTGTTTGAAGAATTTTCGTTAAATTTGGATGGGAAAAATAAATGTTTTCACCAAAATGCTGGTGTTACCCTAAATTTTTCATTTTCACAAGGGAAAATAAGAATAAAGCCCCCCAAAATTTGTAACCCCATTTCTTCTGAGTAAGAACATATCCCGTATGTGGATGTAAACTGCTCTGCGGGCGAACTAGCATGCACAGAAAAGGAGCGCCATTGGGATTTTGAATTGAAGGGCATGTGTGTTTACAAAGCCCCCATAGTGCCAGAACAACGGACCCCCCCACATGTGACCCCATTTTGGAAACTACACCCTCAAGGAATGCAATTAGGAGTGCAGTGAGCATTTACGCCCCACAGGTGTCTGAAAGATTTTTGGAACAGCGGTCCGTGAAAATGAAAAATTTAATTTTTAATTTGCACAGCCCACTATTCCAAAGATCTGTCAAACGCCAGTGGGGTGTAAATGCTCACTGCACCCCTTATTAAATTCTTTGAGGGGTGTAGTTTCCAAAATGGGGTCACATGTCGGGGGGGGGGAGGGGTCCACTGTTCTGGCACCTCAAGGGACTTTGTAAACACACATGGCCCCTGACTTCTGTTCCAAACAAATTCTCTCTCCAAAATCTCAATGGTGCTCCTTCTCTTCAGAGCATTGCAGTTCACCCGCAGAGCACTTTACATCCACATATGGGGTATTTTGGGGGGCATTTTCTCCTATTACCCCTTGTAAAAATGTAAAATTAGTGGAAAAACCTGCATGTTTGTGAAAATTTTCATTTATACATCCGACTTTAACAAAAAGTCGTCAAACACCTCTGGGGTGTTAAGGCTCACTGGACCCCTTGTTAAGTTCCTTGAGGGGTGTAGTTTCCAAAATAGTATGCCATGTGTTTATTTATTTATTTTTTTGCTTTTCTGGCACAATAGGGGTTTCCTAAATGTGACATGCCCCCCAAAAACCATTTCAGCATAATTCACTCTCCAAAATCTCATTGTCGCTCCTTCCCTTCTGAGCCCTCTATTGCGCTCGCCAAACATTTCACATACACATTTGAGGTATTTCTTTACTCGAGAGAAATTGGGTTGCAAATTTTGGGGGGCTTTTTCTCCTATTACCCCTTGTAAAAAACTCTCTGGTCCTTAAGGTGAAAATGGGCTTGGTCCTTAAGGGGTTAAAGGAATGGGGAAAGTATGTGGAAAACTTGATGGATGGGAATTGAGAGATATTTTTTGAAATCAGGAAATTATATAACAAAAAGAGATCATGGGTTGACACACTAAGCAATATAAAAAGATCTGTACGTTTTATGTAATGGTCCAGGGCTGCACCTGAATTGGGGGAAGGCTTTAATTAAAGATAGGGAGATTTGTGAGGCTGGAGTTGAAAATGTTGATGGAAGAGGTACTAAAAAGAATTAGATGAAAAATGGAAATTTTTTTGGGAGGTTTGATGGAGAAGGAGATGGAGGATAATAATGTGTGTTAAAGTTATATGTTATGTGAAGTGAGTGTTTGCTACGCCGAGCGCTCCGGGTCCCCGCTCCTCCCCGGAGCGCTCGCAGCGCTCTCTCATTCGCAGCGCCCCGGTCAGACCTGCTTACCGGGTGCGCTGCGATATTACTCCCAGCCGGGATGCGATTCGCGATGCGGGACGCACCCGCTCGAGATGCGCATCTCGGCTCCCGTACCTGACCCGTTCCCCGTCTGTGTTGTCCCGGCGCGCGTGGCCCCGCTCCTTAGGGCGCGCGCGCGCCGGGTCTCTGCGATTTAAAGGGCCACTGTGCCACTGATTGGCGCAGCAGGTCTAATCAGTATCCTCACCTGTGCACTCCCTACTTATACCTCACTTCCCCTGCACTCCCTCGCCGGATCTTGTTGCCATTGTGCCAGTGAAAGTGTTTCCTTGTGTGTTCCTAGCCTGTGTTCCAGACCTCCTGCCGTTGCCCCTGACTACGATCCTTGCTGCCTGCCCTGACCTTCTGCTACGTCCAACCTTGCTCTTGTCTACTCCCTTGTACCGCGCTTATCTCAGCAGTCAGAGAGGTTGAGCCGTTGCCGGTGTATACGACCTGGTTGCTACCGCCGCTGCAAGACCATCCCGCTTTGCGGCGGACTCTGGTGAATACCAGTAGCAACTTAGAACCGGTCCACCGACACGGTCCACGCCAATCCCTCTCTGGCACAGAGGATCCACCTCCAGCCAGCCGAATCGTGATAGTAGATCCGGCCATGGATCCCGCTGAGGTCCCGCTGCCAGTTGTCGCCGACCTCACCACGGTGGTCGCCCAGCAGTTGCAACAGATAGCGCAACAAGGCCACCAGCTGTCTCAACTGACCGTGATGCTACAGCAGCTACTACCACAGCTTCAGCAATCATCTCCTCCGCCAGCTCCTGCACCTCCTCCGCAGTGAGTGGCCGCATCCAGCCTCCGATTATCTTTGCCGGATAAATTTGATGGGGACTCTAAGTTTTGCCGTGGTTTTCTTTCGCAATGTTCCCTGCATTTGGAGATGATGTCGGACCAGTTTCCAACTGAAAGGTCTAAGGTGGCTTTTGTAGTCAGCCTTCTGTCTGGGAAAGCCCTGTCATGGGCCACACCGCTCTGGGACCGCAATGATCCTGTCACTGCCTCTGTACACTCCTTCTTCACGGAGATTCGAAGTGTCTTTGAGGAACCTGCCCGAGCCTCTTCTGCCGAGACTGCCCTGCTGAACCTGGTCCCGGGTAATTCTTCTGTTGGCGAGTACGCCATCCAATTCCGTACTCTTGCCTCCGAATTATCCTGGAATAACGAGGTCCTCTGCGCAACCTTTAAAAAAGGCCTATCCGGTAACATTAAAGATGTGCTGGCCGCACGAGAAATTCCTGCTAACCTGCATGAACTTATTCATCTTGCCACCCGCACTGACATACGTTTTTCCGAAAGGCATCAGGAGCTCCGCCAGGATATGGACTTTGTTCGCACGAGGCGGTTTCTCTCCCCGGCTCCTCTCTCCTCTGGTCCTCTGCAATCCGTTCCTGTGCCTTCCGCCGTGGAGGCTATGCAAGTTGACCGGTCTCGCTTGACACCTCAAGAGAGGATACAACGCCGCATGGAGAACCTTTGCCTGTACTGTGCCGGTACAGAACATTTCTTGAAGGATTGTCCTATCCGTCCTCCTCGCCAGGAAAGACGCACGCTGACTCCGCACAAAGGTGAGACAGCTCTTGATGTGAACTGTGCTTCTCCACGTCTTACTGTGCCTGTGCGGATGTCTTCTTCTACCTTCTCCTTCTCTGCTATGGCCTTCTTGGATTCTGGATCTGCAGGGAACTTTATTTTGGCCTCTCTCATCAACAGGTTCAACATCCCGGTGCCAGTCTCGCCAGACCCCTCTACATCAACTCTGTTAATAATGAAAGATTGGACTGTACCGTGCGTTACCGCACGGAACCTCTCTTAATGTGCATCGGACCCCATCACGAAAAAATTTAATTTTTGGTCCTCTCTAACTGCACTTCAGAAATTCTTCTTGGATTACCGTGGCTTCAACGCCATTCCCCAACCCTTGATTGGACCACAGGGGAAATCAAGAACTGGGCTACTTCTTGCCACAAGGACTGTCTTAATCCGGCCCCCAGTACTCACAGTCAAGACCCTGTAGTTCCCCCGGTATCTGGTCTTCCCAAGGCCTATCTGGATTATGCTGATGTTTTTTTGCAAAAAACAAGCAGAGACTTTGCCTCCTCACAGGCCTCATGACTGTCCTATTGACCTCCTCCCGGGTACTACTCCACCCCGGGGCAGAATCTATCCTCTGTCTGCTCCGGAAACTCAAGCCATGTCGGAATACATCCAGGAGAACTTAAAAAAGGGGTTTATCCGCAAGTCCTCCTCTCCTGCCGGAGCTGGGGTTTTTTTTTCTCCAAAAAAGACGGCTCTCTACGCCCTTGCATTGATTACCGCGGACTTAATAAAATCACTGTAAAAAAACGTTACCCCATACCTCTTATCTCGGAACTCTTTGACCGCCTACGAGGCGCCCACATCTTTACCAAGCTGGACTTAAGAGGTGCTTATAATCTCATCCGCATCAGGGAGGGGGACGAATGGAAGACTGCATTTAACACCAGAGATGGACACTTTGAGTATCTGGTTATGCCCTTTGGCCTTTGCAACGCCCCTGCCGTCTTCCAAGACTTTGTAAATGAAATTTTTTGTGATCTTCTATATACCTGTGTTGTGGTTTACCTGGACGATATTCTGATTTTTTCTGCCAACTTAGAAGAACACCGCCAGCATGTCCGCATGGTTCTTCAGAGACTTCGGGACAATCAACTATATGCCAAAATGGAAAAATGTCTCTTTGAATGTCAGTCTCTTCCTTTCCTAGGATACTTAGTCTCTGGCCAGGGACTACAAATGGACCCAGATAAACTATCTGCCGTATTGGATTGGCCACGCCCCTCCGGACTCCGTGCTATCCAACGTTTTTTGGGGTTCGCCAATTATTACAGACAATTTATTCCACACTTTTCCACTATTGTGGCTCCTATCGTGGCTCTAACCAAGAAAAACGCCAATCCTAAGTCCTGGTCTCCTCAAGCGGAAGACGCATTTAAACATCTCAAGTCTGCCTTTTCTTCTGCTCCCGTGCTCTCCAGACCTGACCCATCTAAACCCTTCTTATTGGAGGTAGACGCCTCCTCGGTGGGAGCTGGAGCAGTTCTTCTACAAAAAAATTCTTCCGGGCATGCTGTTACTTGTGGTTTTTTTTCTAGGACCTTCTCTCCGGCGGAGAAAAACTACTCCATTGGTGATCGAGAATTACTGGCCATAAAATTGTCGCTTGAGGAATGGAGGCACCTGCTGGAGGGATCCAAATATCCAGTTATTATATACACTGACCACAAGAATCTCTCTTATCTCCAGTCTGCCCAACGGCTGAACCCTCGCCAGGCTAGGTGGTCGCTGTTCTTTGCCCGTTTTAACTTTGAAATCCATTTTCGCCCTGCTGACAAGAACATTAGGGCCGATGCCCTCTCTCGTTCTTCAGAAGCCTCTGAAGTGGAAGCCTCTCCGCAACACATCATTCCTCCGGACTGTCTGATCTCCACTTCTCCAGCTTCCATCAGACAAACTCCTCCAGGGAAGACCTTCGTTTCTCCACGCCAGCGCCTCGGGATTCTCAAGTGGGGACACTCCTCCCACCTCGCAGGCCATGCTGGCATCAAAAAATCCATTCAACTCATCTCTCGATTTTATTGGTGGCCTACTCTGGAGACTGATGTTGTTGATTTCGTGCGGGCTTGTACTGTCTGTGCCCGGGATAAGACTCCTCGCCAGAAGCCTGCTGGTCTCCTTCATCCTCTGCCTCTTCCTGAACAACCTTGGTCACATATTGGTATGGACTTTATTACTGACTTGCCTTTATCCCGTGGCAACACAATTGTTTGGGTGGTCGTTGATCGATTCTCCAAGATGGCACATTTTATCCCTATTCCAGGCCTTATTTCGGCGCCTCAGTTGGCAAAGCAATTTTTTCTACACATTTTTCGCCTTCACGGGTTGCCCACGCATATCGTCTCGGATAGAGGCGTTCAATTTGTGTCTAAATTCTGGAGGGCCCTCTGTAAGCAGCTCAAGATCAAATTAAACTTCTCTTCTTCTTATCATCCCCAATCCAATGGGCAAGTAGAAAGAATTAATCAGGTCCTGGGTGACTATTTGCGACATTTTGTTTCCTCCCGCCAGGATGACTGGGCAGATCTTCTACCATGGGCCGAATTCTCATACAACTTCAGAGTCTCCAAATCTTCTGCTAAATCCCCATTCTTCGTGGTGTACGGCCGTCACCCTCTTCCTCCCCTCCCCACTCCCATGCCCTCTGGTTTGCCCGCTGTTGATGAAGTGACTCGAGACCTTTCCACCATATGGAAAGAAACCCAAAATTCTCTTTTACAGGCTTCATCCCGGATGAAAAAATTTGCTGATAAGAAAAGAAGAACTCCCCCCCATTTTTGCTCCCGGAGACAAGGTATGGCTCTCCGCTAAGTATGTCCGCTTTCGTGTCCCCAGTTATAAACTGGGACCACGCTATCTTGGTCCTTTCAAAATCAAGTGCCAGATCAACCCTGTCTCTTACAAACTCCTTCTTCCTCCTTCTCTCCGTATTCCCAATGCCTTCCATGTCTCTCTCCTTAAACCACTCATCCTTAACCGCTTCTCTCCCAAAGTTGTTTCTCCCACTCCAGTTTCCGGTTCATCTGACGTCTTTTCGGTGAAGGAGATTCTAGCATCCAAGACGGTCAGAGGTAAAAGATTCTTCTTGGTTAACTGGGAGAATTGTGGCCCAGAGGAGAGATCTTGGGAACCTGAGAACAACATCCTGGACAAAAGTCTTATCCTCAGGTTCTCAGGCTCCAAGAAAAGGGGGAGACCCAAGGGGGGGGGGGGGGTACTGTTACGCTGAGCGCTCCGGGTCCCCGCTCCTCCCCGGAGCGCTCGCAGCGTTCTCTCATTCGCAGCGCCCCGGTCAGACCTGCTGACCGGGTGCGCTGCGATATTACTCCCAGCCGGGATGCGATTCGCGATGCGGGATGCACCCGTTCGAGATGCGCATCTCAGCTCCCGTACCTGACCCGTTCCCCGTCTGTGTTGTCCCGGCGCGCGCGGCCCCGCTCCTTAGGGCACGCGCGTGCCGGGTCTCTGCGATTTAAAGGGCCACTGTGGCACTGATTGGCGCAGCAGGCCTAATCAGTATCCTCACCTGTGCACTCCCTACTTATACCTCACTTCCCCTGCACTCCCTCGACGGATTTTGTTGCCATTGTGCCAGTGAAAGCGTTTCCTTGTGTGTTCCTAGCCTGTGTTCCAGACCTCCTGCCGTTGCCCCTGACTACGATCCTTGCTGCCTGCCCTGACCTTCTGCTACGTCCGACCTTGCTCTTGTCTACTCCCTTGTACCGCGCTTATATCAGCAGTCAGAGAGGTTGAGCCGTTGCCGGTGGATACGACCTGGTTGCTACCGCCGCTGCAAGACCATCCCGCTTTGCGGCGGGCTCTGGTGAATACCAGTAGCAACTAAGAACCGGTCCACCGACACGGTCCACGCCAATCCCTCTCTGGCACAGAGGATCCACCTCCAGCCAGCCGAATCGTGACAGTGTTTTACTCCAAAGTGTTTTGGATGCTTTAGAAAATAATTTTGGGTGATTGTGAGCCCTTACCTTATTCCGGGCCCTGAATCAGTTACAAAGAAGGTTACCCTCTAAGGGGGTAGGTAATTGAAAAGTAAATTCACATTCTACCCAGCCTCAATTCTTCCACACTGGCTCGCCCATCGGACGAGTGAGATATGCATTCAAGGTGACAGAGAGATGGTTGAATGGTGATGTTGCCGGAAGAAGGCGACACCCTCTTTTGAGGCAAGAATGGCAGAAGGGAATGGTAGTAAGGTATCACCCTTTACCCTGCAGACTACATAATAGAGTATAAACCAATAGTACACCAAGTATAAGAGTATATACCACTATTACACCACCATTACAGAAGCATTCACAGGTGGAATACACAGCAACTATAGAGCTGTTATCTCTCCTGGCATGCTTGTTTTAGTTAAAGGGGTACTCCACCCCTAGACATCTTATCCCCTATCCAAAGAATAGGGGATAAGATGTCTGATTGCGGGGGTCCCACAGCTGGGACCCCTGCAATCTCTGCGCAGCACCCAGCATTCGTTTGGAATACTCGTGCGGGTAGCAGGGGTCGTGACGTCACGGCCATGCCCCTCGTGATGTCACACTACACCCCCTCAATGCAAGTCTATGGGGGGCCCCGTCCCCTCCCATAGATTTGCATTGACGGGACATGGTGTGACATCACAAGGGGCGTGGCTGTGACATCATGACCCCCCGCCACCTGCTCCAAGCATTCAGAACAAAATGTTCCTAACACTAGGGAAGCTGACTACCCCTTTAATACTTTTATAGCCAATAAAATGAATTCTGGAGCAACTATGTTAAGAATTATGCTTTTTTCTGTTCCTCGATCATTCCTACTGGCATGGCAATGTATTCTTTGTTTAAAGCAGCTGTGTCCCTATACAGTCTGACATTGTCCAGTTATTGCTGACAGTATCAGATTTTGTAAGAATGCATCATACAGACAAGGGGAAGGGTAACACTCAGTTATCAGTAAGGCCGAGGCTACAGGAAGACTTTTTGTAGTATATGTTAATGATCGAGTGACAGCTGTAGTCCACAAAGTTATATAAAAAAACAATGTATGGCTTTGTGTTATAGCTGTAGCTCTATAGTTAAAGGGGTATTCCAGTAAAAACTATTTTTGTATATATATATCAACTGGCTCCAGAAAGTTAAACAGATTTGTAAATTACTTATATTAAAAAATCTTAATCCTTTCAGTACTTATGAGCTTCTGAAGTTAAGGTTGTTCTTTTCTAAGTACTCTCTGATGACACGTGTCTCGGGAAGCGCCCAGTTTAGAAGCAAATCCCCATAGTAAACCTCTTCTAAACTGGGCGGTTCCCGAGACACGTGTCATCAGAGAGCACTTAGACAGAAAAGAACAACCTTAACTTCAGAAGCTCATAAGTACTGAAAGGATTAAGATTTTTTAATAGAAGTAATTTACAAATCTGTTTAAATTTCTGGAGCCAGTTGATATATAAAAAAAAACGTTTTTTCCTGGATAACCCCTTTAATGTTGGACAGGCCTTATTTGCACATTTCCAGGAGGAATAAAGAGGAACATAACAATTCAGAGGTCTAAGTAAAGATGCTCCACAATGATCTTATAGGTAATACAGGGATTCACTATACCACATGTCAGGAGAGATGACAGCTCTTCTCTTAGGCTCCTTTCTTATTATGAGCATTCATTCGTCATTAAACATCCATTTTCTGTGTAAAAACGGATGTATAATAACGGATGAAATAACGGGTGCTAATGGCTGAATAATGTCCATCAAAATAACGGGCATATTCATCCGTTAAGACCCGTTATATCATCCCTCATGTATGGCTGTTTTAACACCTCTGCCCACAAACTCCCACAGCCGGGACTACTACTACTCCAATCATGGAACAGACTTGTTTCCATGATGGGAGTAGTAGTTCCCTGGCTGCGGGAGTCTGCCGGTGGCTGTGGAGGCTACATTAGCGTTTGTACTACTACCCCCATCATGGAACAGACTCTCTTCCATGATGGGGGTTGTAGTACAGGGGCTGAGGGATTGATCGCACCGGGTCTCACTTCTGAGACCCGATGCTATTAGAAGTTATTAAACAGGGGAGCGGGTGGCAAGCTCCTCTCCCCTGCGATTTACGATGTATTTACTTTCATTTTAAAATTCCCCGCTGGAAGCCCTGAATGGCCGGTACTGAGAAGCCATTCAGGGCTCCCAGCGGGTTTTTCAAATTGAAGCGCTGCGGTGGGGAAAGATATATAGAATCACTGGGGGGGGGGGTTAATATATCTGTCTCCCACAGTGCTTCTATATATATCTTGCCCCCTACAGCACTTCTATATATCTTGCCCCTGAAGCGCATTTATTTATGTCCCCCCCACAGCATATTTATATATGTTCCCCCCCCCAGCGCATATATATGTCCCCCCCGGCAGCGCTATCATAAGCCCCCGGCAGCGCTAAGAATTCTACAGCAGCGCATGTGGCCGGCGCGATTTGCTACTGAAAGAATACTTGTCATTCATAGTGCAGCAGTGGCATCTGTATATAGGTGCACTGCAGGGGTCAGACATTTATCCATATGCCTTGCCCCCACAGCGTTTCTATAATCAAATGCCTTTGCATATGAATGAAAATTATTCTAACAGCAGCGCATCGCGCCGGCCAAATGCGCTGCTGTTAGAATACTTTTGATTCAAATTGCTGCAAAGGCATTTGATTATAGAAGCGCTGTGGGGGCAAGGCATATGGATATATGTCTGACCCCTGCAGCACATTTTTATACAGATGCCGCTGCAGCATTATGATTGACAAGTATTCTTTCAGCAGTATTGTACAAGTGAGCAAGTCCAAACACACAGCTACAAACCCCTCACTATGCAGCTTTTTCCACTTAAATAATGCACATGGGCCAGCCATAAGTGCAGTGGATCACTTGACTGACTAAAAGAAGAATTGTACACAGGTATGGAGAAAAAGACCTTTTGTTTCCTGGCGCTGCTGACTCAAACATCAAAACATCTGGACCAAGGAGTATTTTACAGAATCCAAGGCAGGATCAGTATCTATTAAAATAATAAAATTGTGCATACAAGATTATGCGTTTTGAGGGCAACCCCCCTCTTCTTCGGATCAATATACAGAGTATTGTAAAAGTGTACATTTAAATACAGTTAAAAATATTGCCAAAGAACAGTGGGTGTGGCTAAAAATTCAGAGGTCACGTAATGTAATACAATCAGAGTGGACATCTGAATAATTTCATCAGAAAACTCACGGTGAAATGCTTCTTCTCCATGAAGGGGGTAGATTCACGGGATAAAGTATCCATGGAACCTGAGAATTTAATGCTTACCCCTCCCATCGACACTGATCTCAAATCTAAGTCCTCTTTCTACCCCGTACAAGCACGCGGGAGCCACCTCGAGTCCTTCTCCAGCATGGTGGCATACGATTTAGAGGCACTCACTAAAAACCAAAACAGTATCCACTACACAAATAATCTAAATAAAACAGAAATGATGGCCCTTAAAACCCTGTCTGATAACTATGACATAGTCATACGCCAGGTGGGGCTATAGTGGTACTTAACCTCACAGACTACATCATGGAGGCAGACAGACTCTTGTATTGTAATCTATTATCTGGTAACCCCACAAGTGAGTCAAGGTGCTGAGAGACCTGGTCACAGAAGGCTTCAGTCAAGGCGTATTAAATAAAGCAGAAACAGACTATATCCTCATCGTCTCCTCCAATTTAGCACACTACCTTGATATTCTTCTCCAAAAATATGTATCTAACCTTACCTCACACCTGCAAGATACCACAAACTTCATCAAGGCCATTATATACCTGTACAGTGACCACGAGCTAGGCATAGAGGCGGTTTCCCACTTTCTCCACAATTATTCAAGCATGCCACCTGAACAACGACAGTTTATCCTGAAAGGCCTAAGGTTCATTCTAACTCATAACTACTTTGAATTTAAGAAGAAAATCTACAGCCAGCATACGGGTACTGCACTGGGGTCCAAAGTGGCACGCAGTTTTGCAAATCTGTTTGCAGGACTATTTGAAGAAAAATATATCTATACCCATCACTTAAACCACAACTGTAAATTCTATAAATGTTACATAGATTATATATTCCTTGTTTTGGGTGGAACACCGGACCTATTGGAGGAATTTCTCAAAGACCTAAACACAAATGCAAGGGGAATCCAGTTTACCCATACAACCTGTCAAAATCAGGCCGAATTCCTGGACGTTGTATTATTCCATAATGGAGGTTCGTCGCTCAGTATAACGCACATTCTTCAAGGAACTGAACTGTAACAGTTATTTCGTTTTCTCCTGTTCACACTACAAAAAATGGGTAGTGAACATACCATTCGGCCAATTTAAGCGGATAAGGTGAAACTGTACCTCCCCAGCTGACTTCAAGGAGCAAAGCAATGCACTAAAGACTTGTTTTAAGCCAAAAAAAAGTGCCCTCAAGCCATTGTTAATTCCACCTACTACCCAGCCAGCTCCCTCACCAAATAACCAAACCAGTGGCTAAATCTAATTTTCTGACTAGTGTTGGCTGTCTTAAATGCGGCATATCCAGATGCAAGTGCTGTGCTAACATTAAAAATTGGTGCAAGCATTTTTCCTCCAATAAAACCGGTGAGATATTTCCCAGAAAAATATCCTCAGTTATTCATCAAACTATGTGATATACCTATTGGAATGCACGTGTATGCGGGAGAGAGTTAACAAACACCGAAACAATACTGTACTGCCCATGGTTTTCTGCTCCACAGCTTCTCCCGACACCTCACTCATAACCAGGATTTCAACTGTATTACAGTCACTCCAATTGAGAGTATCTCTAAAAACAATTCCCATCGCTTCAGTACTCTCAAGAAAAGGGAGAATTACTGGATTTACAAGCTCCAAACCCTAATGCCGTCAGGTCTAAATGAACCCAAAGAGTGTTCCCTGTAATTATATGTTGGTTTTCTTACACAATTTCTGTCTCCATAGGAAACTTCATATTTCCCTGTCTCCTGTACATCCATAGGAACATCCCTATACCCATATTTGGTGTACTCGTTAATCGTGTCTTTGCATATATTTGTATAGGTTTCATACCCATATTAATGTTGGCTGTCTTTTTTGCGTATATATGATATCTTTCTATATTATGTTTGTATTCGGGCTCATTATAATCTGTATGTCCCATCCATTTTGTTTGGCACCATTATATATAGTATGGCATACCATAGATGCTATATACCTTGCTCCCTTACCTGTAACTGATATACTATATCGGTCACCTTCTCACTATGCCTTCATATGGGCTCGGACCACCTATATGTCCTACCGTGTTTTGAAGTGCTGCAAACACATGAACTGAAGCCCACCACCGGAGCACTCCGCTCTGCTCTACAACACAGAGCTGAGACACGTCCTCATCTCCTGATTGGTCTGATGGAACATGTGACCAGACAGCCGAGCAACGCGTGCATAGTAACCAGGTAACTGCTGTGGGTGCGCTGTCTAAATATGGATCAGTGCTATTGTTCTGTTTATACTTTTACTTAATGCTATTTTTAGCACGTTCTGATTACCTTTTTTATTGTTATTTGTATACAAAACCAGTAACTTTCCCTTTTTTTAACTGTAGATGAACTGAACTGTTAGCCATGCCCACTGTTCTTTGGCGCCATTTTTGACTGTATTTAAATGTACACTCTTACAATACTCTGTATATTGATCTGAAGAAGAGGGGGGTTTCCCTCGAAACACATAATCTTGTATGCACAATTTCATTATTTTAATAAATATCATTAATAAATATGCAGTCAGCAGCTCCAGGAAACAAAAGGTCTTTTTCTCGATACCCGTCTACATACATACCCATGGTGAACAAGGCAACCTTCTGGTTCAGGAATTCATCGGCGCTGACCGGGAGAAATGTCCTTCTCCCAGTCAGCGCAGATGAATTCCTGAACCAGAAGCCCGCCTTGTTCACCGTTGTCCTACATCAGGAAGGCTGCAGATCCGGATTACTTATCTACGTGATCACCATTCTTGTGTATGGGCTACACAACTATGTCGGGTGAGCGGTGATTTCCCCCCCTACCCTCCCCCTACATTTTTGTGATTTTACTACACAAGGAGCGCCTCCGTCTCTTTTCTTTCCTCTACATACATACCCAGGACAGCACATCTACCTTTGTTCCTGCGACCTTCCCGGCATAGCAGCTATCTCCACATCACTATACCCCATCAATTGGGACGATACTCTTGTTTAACTCCATGTTAAGGTTAGCAGCCATCTAAAGGGACGGTTCAGGTCCCCGAAAGTTTCTATCTTATCCAGCTCGCCAAGCGTAATACACGAGGGGCTGTATGCGGTTTGTCTTTTTTCTACATTACTAAATGAAGAATTGGCCAGCATTTTAATATCCAAACATAGAACGTCTTTATTAATCCATTATAAAACATACACATCTAAATATTCCATTCAGTCAAGTGATGAAGTGGTCTTTAAGGCTGTAATGGAGCCAAAGGTATAAGTAAAAACATGTAACAAAATGTAATACAAAAACAAACATACTAAATTTCAGGTTACATTTCCTTTACCTGTAAATAGATGATATTTTGATAAACACAGTATTTCATTTTCAAAGTCTGTTACATTAGACTGCAAAACTTTCTCTTTACCCCATCGACAACTGCTAGGTGGCAGTATACACAAACACCACAACTGCATTACACAGTCCACACAGTTTGCACATTGGTTTTCAAAGAATCCAAAGTACATATACTTTAACCTGACAGTTTATTTGTGTAGAAAATCAAAGGATTGACATTAAATGTAATAAATCACAAATCACTAAAAATAAAAGGTAAAATGACAAAACTTGGAATAATCTATTTATACTGACATGGATGGGAAATAATAATTTTACAATCTTACAGTTATTGTACCAAATATTTATATATTTAGAATGTAGAAAACAGTAGAAAGGAACACATGTATACTTACCATTATATTCAGGTTTTCCAGCTAAGATAAAGGGAATGTCACAATTCGGCTGGCAGGAGGTGGATCCTCTGTGCCAGAGATAGATTGGCGTGGACCGTGCTAGTGGACCGGTTCTAAGCTGCTACTGGTTTTCACCAGAGCCCGCCGCAAAGCGGGATGGTCTTGCAGCGGCGGTAGCAACCAGGTCGTATCCACTAGCAACGGCTCAACCTCTCTGACTGCTGAAGATAGGCGCGGTACAAGGGAGTAGACAAGAGCAAGGTCGGACGTAGCAGAAGGTCGGGGCAGGCAGCAAGGATCGTAGTCAGGGGCAACGGCAGGAGGTCTGGAACACAGGCTAGGAACACACTGGGAAACGCTTTCACTGGCACGATGGCAACAAGATCCGGCAAGGAAGGGAAGGGGAAGTGAGGTTATATAGGGAAGTGCACAGGTGAATACACTAATTAAGCCAACTGCGCCAATCAGCGGCGCAGTGGTCCTTTAAATCGTAGAGACCCGGCGCGCGCGCGCCCTAAGGAGCGGGGCCGCGATCGCCAGGACAGGACCGACGGAGAGCGAGTCAGGTACGGGAGCCGGGGTGCGCATCGCGAGCGGGCGCCACCCGCATCGCGAATCGCATCCCGGCTGGAAGAGGTATCGCAGTGCACCCGGTCAGCAGGTCTGAGCGGGGCGCTGCGATTGCGAGGATGTTGCGAGCGCTCCGGGGAGGAGCGGGGACCCGGAGCGCTCAGTGTAACAGTACCCCCCCCCCCCCTTGGGTCTCCCCCTCTTCTTGGAGCCTGAGAACCTGAGGACCAGACTTTTGTCTAGGATGTTGTCCTCAGGTTCCCAGGATCTCTCTTCAGGACCACAGCCCTCCCAATCTACCAAAAAAAATCTTTTTCCTCTGACCATCTTGGAGGCCAGTATCTCCTTTACGGAGAAGATGTCAGAAGAACCGGAAACAGGAGTGGGAGAAACAAGTTTGGGAGAGAAACGGTTGATGATGAGTGGTTTAAGGAGAGAGACATGGAAGGCATTGGGAATACGAAGAGAAGGAGGAAGAAGGAGTTTGTAAGAGACAGGATTAATCTGGCACAAGACTTTGAAAGGACCAAGATAGCGTGGTCCCAGTTTGTAACTGGGGACACGAAAGCGGACATATTTAGCGGAGAGCCATACCTTGTCTCCGGGAGCAAAAATGGGGGGGGGGGTTCTTCTTTTCTTATCGGCAAACCTTTTCATGCGGGATGAAGCCTGTAAAAGAGAATTTTGGGTCTCTTTCCATATGGCGGAAAGATCACGAGTTACTTCATCCACAGCGGGCAAACCAGAGGGCAAGGGAGTAGGGAGGGGGGGAAGAGGGTGACGGCCGTACACCACGAAAAATGGGGACTTAGCAGAAGATTCAGAGACTCTGAAGTTGTATGAGAATTCGGCCCATGGTAGAAGATCTGCCCAGTCATCCTGGCGGGAGGAAACAAAATGCCGTAAATAGTCACCCAGGACCTGGTTAATTCTTTCTACTTGCCCATTGGATTGGGGATGATAAGAAGAAGAGAAGTTTAATTTAATCTTGAGCTGTTTACAGAGGGCCCTCCAGAATTTAGACACGAATTGGACGCCTCTATCCGAGACGATCTGCGTGGGCAAACCGTGAAGACGAAAAATGTGTACAAAAAATTGTTTTGCCAACTGAGGCGCTGAAGGAAGACCAGGAAGAGGAATAAAATGTGCCATCTTGGAAAATCGATCAACGACCACCCAAACAACAGTGTTGCCACGGGATGGGGGTAGGTCAGTAATAAAGTCCATACCAATCAATGACCAAGGCTGTTCGGGAACAGGAGACCAGCAGGCTTCTGGCGAGGAGTCTTATCCCGGGCACAGACAGTACAGGCCCGCACAAAATCAACAACATCCGTCTCCAGAGTCGGCCACCAATAGAAACGAGAGATGAGTTGCAGGGACTTTTTGATGCCCCCATGGCCTGCGAGGTGGGAGGAGTGACCCCATCTGAGAATCCCGAGACGTTGGCGTGGAGAAACGAAGGTCTTCCCTGGAGGAGTTTGCCTGATGGAGGCTGGAGAAGTGGAGATCAGACAGTCAGGAGGAATGATGTGTTGCGGAGAGACCTCTGCTTCCGAGGCATCCGAGGAACGAGAGAGGGCATCGGCCCTAATGTTCTTGTCGGCAGGGCGAAAATGAATTTCAAAGTTAAAACGGGCAAAGAACAACGACCACCTGGCCTGGCGAGGGTTCAGCCTTTGGGCAGACTGGAGATAGGAGAGATTCTTGTGATCGGTGTAAATGATAACTGGACATTTTGATCCCTCCAGCAGATGTCTCCATTCCTCAAGTGCCAATTTAATGGCCAATAACTCTCGATCCCCGATGGAGTAGTTTCTCTCCGCCGGAGAGAAGGTCCTAGAAAAAAAACCACAAGTAACAGCATGCCCGGAAGAATTTTTTTGTAGAAGGACCGCTCCAGCTCCCACTGAGGAGGCATCTACCTCCAATAGGAAGGGTTTAGATGGGTCAGGTTTGGAGAGCATGGGAGCACAAGAAAAGGCAGACTTGAGCTGTTTAAATGCGTCTTCCGCTTGGGGAGACCAGGACTTGGGATTGGCATTTTTCTTGGTTAAAGCCACGATAGGAGCTACAATGGTGGAAAAGTGTGGAATAAATTGTCTGTAATAATTGGCGAACCCCAAAAAACGTTGGATAGCACGGAGTCCGGAGGGGCGTGGCCAATCCAAGACGGCAGAGAGTTTATCCGGGTCCATTTGTAATCCCTGGCCAGAGACCAAGTATCCTAGGAAAGGAAGAGATTGACATTCAAACAGACATTTCTCCATTTTGGCATAAAGTTGATTGTCTCGAAGTCTCTGAAGAACCATGCGGACATGCTGGCCGTGTTCTTCTAAGTTGGCAGAAAAAATCAGAATATCGTCCAGATACACAACAACACAGGAATATAAGAGATCACGAAAAATTTCATTAACAAAGTCTTGGAAGACGGCAGGGGCGTTGCACAGGCCAAAGGGCATGACCAGATACTCAAATTGTCCATCTCTGGTGTTAAATGCAGTCTTCCATTCGTCCCCCTCCCTGATGCGGATGAGATTATAAGCACCTCTTAAGTCCAGTTTGGTAAAGATGTGGGCACCTTGAAGGCGATCAAAGAGTTCTGAGATAAGAGGTAGAGGGTAGCGGTTCTTTACCGTGATTTTATTAAGTCCGCGGTAATCAATGCAAGGACGTAGGGAGCCATCTTTTTTGGACACAAAAAAAAAATCCAGCTCTGGCAGGAGAGGAGGATTTGCGGATAAACCCCTTTTTTAAATTCTCCTGGATGTATTCAGACATAGCAAGAGTCTCTGGAGTGGACAGAGGATAAATTCTGCCCCGGGGTGGAGTAGTGCCCGGGAGGAGGTCAATAGGACAGTCATAAGGCCTGTGAGGAGGTAAAGTCTCAGCTTTCTTTTTGCAAAATACGTCAGCATAGTCCATATAAGCCTTAGGGAGACCGGTTACAGGGGGAACCACAGGGTCACGGCAGGGAGTACTGGGAACCAGTTTAAGACAGTCCTTGAAACAAGAAGTACCCCAGCTCTTGATTTCTCCTGTGGACCAATCAAGGGTTGGGGAATGGCGTTGAAGCCACGGTAATCCAAGAAGAATTTCGGAAGTGCAATTGGAGAGGACCAAAAACTCAATTTTTTCGTGATGAGGTCCAATGCACATTAGGAGGGGTTCCGTGCGGTAACGCACGGTACAGTCCAATCTTTGATTGTTAACACAATTGATGTAGAGGGGTCTGGCGAGACTGGTCACCGGGATGTTGAACCTGTTGATGAGGGAGGCCAAAATAAAATTTCCTGCAGATCCGGAGTCCAAGAAGGCCATAGTAGAGAAGGAGAAGATGGAGGAAGATATCCGCACAGGCACAGTAAGGCGTGGAGAAGCAGAGTAGACATCAAGAACTGTCTCACCTTTGTGCGGAGTCAGCGTACGTCTTTCCAGGCGGGGAGGACGGATAGGACAATCCTTCAGGAAGTGTTCGGTACCGGCACAGTACAGGCACAGATTCTCCATGCGGCGTCGTGTCCTCTCTTGAGGTGTCAAGCGAGACCGGTCAACTTGCATAGCCTCCACGGCGGGAGGCACGGGAACGGATTGCAGAGGACCAGAGGAGAGAGGAGCCGGGGAGAAAAAACGCCTCGTGCGAACAAAGTCCATATCCTGGCGGAGCTCTTGACGCCTTTCGGAAAAACGCATGTCAATGCGAGTGGCTAGATGAATAAGTTCATGCAGGTTAGCAGGAATTTCTCGTGCGGCCAGAACATCTTTAATGTTGCTGGATAGGCCTTTTTTAAAGGTCGCGCAGAGGGCCTCATTATTCCAAGATAATTCGGAAGCAAGAGTACGGAATTGGATGGCGTACTCGCCAACGGAAGAATTACCCTGGACCAGGTTCAGCAGGGCAGTCTCAGCAGAAGAGGCTCGGGCAGGTTCCTCAAAGACACTTCGAATCTCCGTGAAGAAGGAGTGTACAGAGGCAAAGATGGGGTCATTGCGGTCCCAGAGCGGTGTGGCCCATGACAGAGCTTTTACGGACAGAAGGCTGACTACGAAAGCCACCTTAGACCTTTCAGTAGGAAACTGGTCCGACATCATCTCCAAGTGCAGGGAACATTGTGAAAGAAAGCCACGGCAAAACTTAGAGTCCCCATCAAATTTATCCGGCAAGGATAGTCGTAGGCCGGAAGCGGCCACTCGCTGCGGAGGAGGTGCAGGAGCTGGCGGAGGAGATGATTGCTGGAGCTGTGGTAGTAGCTGCTGTAGCATCACGGTCAGTTGAGACAGCTGGTGGCCTTGTTGCGCTATCTGTTGCGACTGCTGGGCGACCACCGTGGTGAGGTCGGCGACAACTGGCAGTGGAACTTCAGCGGGATCCATGGCCGGATCTACTGTCACGATTCGGCTGGCAGGAGGTGGATCCTCTGTGCCAGAGAGGGATTGGCGTGGACCGTGCTAGTGGACCGGTTCTAAGCTGCTACTGGTTTTCACCAGAGCCCGCCGCAAAGCGGGATGGTCTTGCAGCGGCGGTAGCAACCAGGTCGTATCCACTAGCAATGGCTCAACCTCTCTGACTGCTGAAGATAGGCGCGGTGCAAGGGAGTAGACAAGAGCAAGGTCGGACGTAGCAGAAGGTCGGGGCAGGCAGCAAGGATCGTAGTCAGGGGCAACGGCAGGAGGTCTGGAACACAGGCTAGGAACACACTGGGAAACGCTTTCACTGGCACGATGGCAACAAGATCCGGCAAGGAAGGGAAGGGGAAGTGAGGTTATATAGGGAAGTGCACAGGTGAATACACTAATTAAGCCAACTGCGCCAATCAGCGGCGCAGTGGCCCTTTAAATCGTAGAGACCCGGCGCGCGCGCGCCCTAAGGAGCGGGGCCGCGCGCGCCGGGACAGGACCGACGGAGAGCGAGTCAGGTACGGGAGCCGGGATGCGCATCGCGAGCGGGCGCCACCCGCATCGCGAATCGCATCCCGGCTGGAAGAGGTATCGCAGCGCACCCGGTCAGCAGGTCTGAGCGGGGCGCTGCAATTGCGAGGATGTTGCGAGCGCTCCGGGGAGGAGCGGGGACCCGGAGCGCTCGGCGTAACAGGGAACCTGTCACCACTATAATGCTGCCTGAGCCAGAAGTCATCAAGGTGGTCCTCACAGGATTCCATAGACGTAGCTACATTTATTGTCCTACGTACAACCACCCTTTGCATATAGGTACTTCCAGCATTTTAGCAAGAAAAACAAAGCAAAAAGTGCTCCGAAGTGCCTAAAACATACCTTTTAATAATCACATTAAGTGAGGAACACATGTGCCAATAGTGTGATAAGGTGAGATAAACCTCAAATAATGGTCAGGTATATAGGAATCAAGTATACAGCACACACCGGGCTCTGCAGGGCCCTGCCAGCCCAGTGATGCTACACTCCATGGGTGTATAAAAAATACCGCCAACGCCTTTCTACCATTAGGTTAATAGTGGAGTCATCAGGGAGGTACAAATCATAAGCAACAACCGGACCAATAGAATATTTACAGGATTATTGCAAGTAATTGCATGAGATGTATATAGCAAATAATGAACAATGCTGGCCAGTAGTTCCTGTAGAGAGACTTTCCCTATACCACCTGTAAAGGAAAACAGACAAAGTTTGGTTCAAGATAATAATCAGCTTGTCCTGTGGAGGGAATGCTCTTCCTATTATCATGTTACCATTTAAATGGGGTACTTCACCCCTAGACATCTTATCTTATCCCCTATCCAAAGGATAGGGGATAAGATGTCTGATCGCAGGGTCCTGCCGCTGGGGACCCCCGCAATATAGCATGCGTCACCCACCTGTTTCTTGTCTGGAAGCGCTGGAGGGTCTGGGTCGCGACCACGGGAACAGCACATGACTAGGGGTGGAGTACCCCTTTAAGGTAGCAACATATAGGCAATCATCTGATCGTACCTAGAAAAAACACAAAAACACAAATTGCCCACTTATTTCTTGGATCTGCAAGAAAAACAGTAGAGCTGTTTAGTGACAGAGCTCTTCCTACTAATGGTTCAGACAGTTTTACTGAGGACCGAAGAGAATCCTGCAACATCCTAGGGAGCCAGAGTCTGTGGTGTCTGACCTCATTACCGGACATTTGAGCAGCTTTACATGCACACCGCCACATTATTATCTTGAAACAAACTTTGGCTGTTTTCCTTTACACGTGGTATAGGGAAAGTCTCTCTTTACAGGAACTACTGGCCAGCATTGTTCATTATTTGCTATATACATCTCATGCAATTACTTGCAATAATCCTGTAAATATTCTGTAAATATTCTATTGGTCCGGTTGTTGCTTATGATTTGTACCTCCCTGATGACGCCATTATTCACCAAATGGTAGAAATGAGTTGGCAGTATTTTTTATACACCGATGGGGTTTAGCACCACTAGGCTGGCAGGGCCCTGCAGTGCACGTGTATGCTGTATACTTGATTCCTATATACCTGATCATTATTTAACATCCTAGTGCATACGATTTCAAGGCTGATAAGGAAATACACTACATGAGACCTCTGTGGCTTATCTTTCATAGGAACAAGGGATCCTTTGTTCTTCCAGACCCTTAACTGAAAGGGGATCTCCGAGCTTTCTCTCAATACCAGCAGAAACTTTACAATTTGTATTCTAAGATAATGAGATTAATAAAGTCCAATCTGTACAACTTTATAACCAACAGAACAGGATAGGTTTGCTATGGGGATTTGCTCCTGCTCTGGACAGTTCCTGACACAGGCAGGTGGCAGCAAAGAGCACTGTGGTCAGACTGGAAAAAACTACTTCCTTTGGAGCATACAGCAGCAAGTACTGGAAGACTAAAGATTTTTTAGTAGAAGTAATTTACAAAACTTTCAGGCAACAGATGATTTGAAATTTTTTTTGCCTTTGGAGTACCCCCTTTAAGTTCAGAAATCTCAACAATAATGGCAGAAGATTGGCGCTCGTTTTGGACTGAAATAATTCACATTAGTGCACTACTAAAAACATTATTTCTTGATGGGGGACATTTATCAAGGTATTTAGAGCCTTTTTTTTGCTTACAAAAGTTGCACAAAAAGTCGCACATGTGCCTAAGCATTTTTTTGTGTGACTTTTGTGGGTAAGCAAAAAGTTACAAACAGCCTTACCTATGCAAATGTCAGTTTACAATTTGCAGTGGTCATGTATTTATGAATGTCGCACATAGGTGGAAGCCTCATGAGCGGCAGCTGGGGGGGGGGAGATGAGCGGCGGGGGGGAGATGAGCTGCGGTGTGGGAGAGCTGAGCGGTGGTGGCGGGGAGATGAGGGAAGGGATCTGGGCATCGAGCTGGCCGTCTCCCATAAATATGAAACTACACTGTAATTTCATATTTCACGGGCAGTGCCGTGATTGGCCAGTTGTCTCGGCCAATCACGGCACCACCCGGGAAATATGTGGGCCCTGGCCCCTCATCTCTCCCCACCACCGCTGCTCATCTCTCCACCACCGCCGCCGCGTATTTCTCCCCCGCCCCACCGCTTATTTCTCCCCCACCTATCGCTTATTTCTCCCCCGCCGCTGCCAATTATTTCACCCCCGCCGCTGCTTATTTCTCCCGCCGCCACTTATTTCTCCCCCGCCTACACTGCTTATTTCTCCCCGCCACCGCTTATTTATATCCCGCCGCCACAGCTTCTTTCTTCCCTGCTGCTGCTTATTTCTCCCCCGCCGCCGCTCTCGGGGGGGGGGGGGGGGGTGGATAAGCGGCGGGGTAGAAATAAGCAGCGGCGGGGAAGAAAGAAGCCGTGGCGGCGGGATAAGTGGATAAGTGACATCACGTCCCCAGTCCCGGAAACCCGGAGATTTCCGAAACCAGAGATTCAGCACCTGTGGGTGCTGCAGGGAGATCGCGGGGGGTCTCAGCAGCGGGCTGCTGCTTATTTCTCCCCCGCCGCTCTTGGGGGGGGGGGGGGGTGGATAAGCGGCAGGGTAGAAATAAGCAGCGGCGGGGAAGAAAGAAGCCGTGGCGGCGGGATAAGTGGATAAGTGACATCACGTCCCCAGTCCCGGAAACCCGGAGATTTCCGAAACCAGAGATTCAGCACCTGTGGGTGCTGCAGGGAGATCGCGGGGGGTCTCAGCAGCGGGCTGCTGCTTATTTCTCCCCCGCCGCTCTTGGGGGGGGGGGTGGATAAGCGGCGGGGTAGAAATAAGCAGCGGCGGGGAAGAAAGAAGCCGTGGTGGCGGGATAAGTGGATAAGTGACATCACGTCCCCAGTCCCGGAAACCCGGAGATTTCCGAAACCAGAGATTCAGCACCTGTGGGTGCTGCAGGGAGATCGCGGGGGGTCTCAGCAGCGGGCCCCCCACAATCAGACATCTTATCCCCTATCCTTTGGATAGGTGATAAATGTTTTTGCCTGGAATACCCCTTTAAACATTATGTCTTTCTAGATGTATTTCTAAGTTATTATAATGCTTTGTATACAAGGTAGAAGATCATTTTTGGTCACTAGTCAGAATGCTTTCCTTGCAATTGACACTGGTTCTGTCTGGTAAATCCGGCAAATATTTCACAAATAAATCTTTAAAGTAAATAATAAGGATGTTACTATTTTGACTGGAAATGTTGCTAAAGTGTTTCTAAATGTCTCTTCAGCTATGATTAATTTAATACATAATTCAAGGCTGTCAGGAATGTCAGTTCTTCATAACCTAGGAAAGCAAATGTACAGCTCTACTATAGACTATTCAGCTATCAATTATTTATTTAAGGCGTACCGTAAGGGTGTTTTACAAGGTGGTCATGAATTGGTCATGACATCATTCGCAACATCAGTATCATAATAAAATCTGTGGTCAGCTCCGAAGTAAAAACACTTGGATAAGCATAAACTTGGTCACGGAGACATCACTGTGAACATGGACAGTCTATTCATTCCTTTACTCCTAGTTTAAACAGCGACTCTTGACGTCATATCATTCACCAATGCAATTTACACTATTTAGAAAAGTACTTCCAAATGCAAAGCTGCCCTGTTACTCCTCCCCCCAAATAAAGATAGTTGTCTAGGCCACTCCATAAAAAAGTGTGAAAACATCTTTTTCATGTTAACCACTTCCAGACTAAGCTCCTTACCCTGCTTACTGAGCAGACAGATTTTCTAGTACATGCTAATTTGAAGCTGTAAAGCGCCTTCTCATTAGGTGTAAAATAAAAGGAAAATAAGTGACTGTTTTTAATTATTTATTTATTTAAAGTGATTTTAAAATAATGTTTTAAATTGTGTCCTCTTTCTATTATGGACATTACTATATAGGGCAGTGTTTATCAAACAGGGTGCCTTCAGCTTTTGCAAAACTACAATTTCCAGGCATGCCGGGAGTCGTAGTTATGCAACACTTGAGGCTAGTAGTTTGGGCTGTATTTTTTTTATTATTTTTTTTATTTATTTTACTTTTTTTTCCCCTTTTACATATATGGGCCCATATTTATCAATCTTTGTGAGAGAAAAAGTGGAGTGATTTCCCCACACCAACCAATCACAGCTCAGCTAATGAACTCTGGTAAAGTGAAACCTGTGCTGTGATTGGTTGCTGTGGGAAAATCACTCCAGTTTTTCTCTCACACAGATTGATAAATCTGGGCCCATGGTGTCCAGGTGAGTAACACACCTGCCTATTGCTCCATCAGGTGGATATCACTTTAATGTGTCTGCTCCTGGCCCACTGCTCAGGTTTATATGCATTGTGTTTAATAATTTAATGCACTGCGGTATTTATTGTTAAATGCATTTTTTATATTAATTCTGTGACAGTGACCCCAAACACGAGACACTATCACACGTAGAGTATCATAATCACATACCTTTTCCAGTTTCTTAACCCCTTCCCGCAGACTGCCGTTTATAAACGGCGGGTTGTGCAGTGCGTTCGCGCACCCTGCCGTTTATAAAAGGCATACAGTTAACCCGGCGCTGCGCAGCATTGCACAGGTTAATCAGCAGAAGTCCCGCTGTTTCCAGCAGGAGACAACTTCTGCTTCACCCCCAGGACCATCAATTGATGGTCCTGGTCAGCGATCACTGTGATTGGTCACTGTGATGTGGATCAATCACAGTGACCTGGGGTGAAAGTTCAGATCCCCCGCACTGCCCGCCGCTGGAAGTCAGGCAGAACGGGGGGAAGATGGCTCGCGGGGACCGGCGGCATGGGGGGGGGGGGGACACGTGGGGACCGGCGGCCTTACTTGGAGCAGCAGCGGGACCGCGGAGCAGCGGCGGGACCGGCCACGTGGAGGAGCAGCGGCGGGACCTGCAGGTAAGCACATGGTCCTCAGAGGCAGCAGTGAAGATCTTCACTGCTGCTTCTAGGAGTCTGAAAACTACAACTCCCAGCATGCCCAGACAGCCTTTGGCTGTCTGGGCATGCTGGGAGTTGTAGTTTTGCAACTTCTGGAGGGCCCCAGTTTGGAGACCATTGTATAATGGTCTCCAATCTGTGCTCTTCCAGCTGTTGCAAAACTACAACTCCCAGCATGTACTGACTGTCCAGGCATGCTGGGAGTTTTAGTTCAGCAACATCTGGCCCTTCAGATGTTGCCGAACTACAACTCCCAACATGCCTGGACAGTCAGTGCATGTTGAGAGTTGTAGTTTTGCAACAACTGGAGACACACTGGTTGGGAAACATTGTCTGTTTCTAACTCAGTGTTTCCAAACCTGTGTGCCTCCAGCTGTTGCAAAACTATAACTCCCAGCATGCACTAACAGACCATGCATGCTGGGAGTTGTGGTTTTGCAACAGCTGATGCACCCCCCCCCCCCCCCTGTGAATGTACAAGGTACATTCACATGGGCGAGGGTTTTACAGTGAGTTTCTCGCTGCAAGTTTGAGATGCAGCAAATTTTGCGCTGGGAGACTCGCTGTAATCCCCTGCCCCTGTGTACCCTAAAAATACTACATTACACTACACTACCACAAAATAAAATAAAAAGTTAAAAACACTACACTACACTACCACAAAATAAAAAGTTAAAAACACTACATATACATATACCCCTACACAGTACCCCCCCCCCCACAATAAGAACGTCCGGTACGCCACTGTTTCCAAAGCAGAGCCTCCAGCTGTTGCAAAACAGCAACTCCAAGTATTGCCGGACAGCCATTGACTGTCCAAGCATGCTGGGAGTTTTGCAACAGCTGGAGGCACCCTGTTTGGGAATCACTGGCGTAGAATACCCCTATGTCCACCCCTATGCAAGTCCATAATTTATGCCTCAAATGCGCATGGCGCTCTCTCACTTTGGAGCCCTGTCGATTTTCAAGTCAACAGTTTAGGGCCACATATGGGGTATCGTCGTTCTCGGAAAAAATTGCGTTACAAGGTTTGGGGGGGCTATTTCTCCTTTAAACCTTCATGAAAAGGAAATGTTGGGGTCTACACCAGAATGTTAGTATAAAAATGTTTTAATTTTTTACACTAACATGCTGGTGTTGCCCCATACTTTACATTTTCACAAGAGGTGAAAGGGAAAAAAGCCCCCCAAAATTTTTAACCCAATTTACGGAGATACCCCACATGTGGGCACAAAGTGCTCTAGGGGCACACATCAAGGCCCAGAAGGGAGAGTGCACCATGTACATTTGAGGTGATTTGCACAGGGGTAGCTGATTGTTACAGCGGTTTTGACAAACACAAAAAAACAAAAACCCCACATGTGACCTCATTTCGGAAACTAGGTCCCTCACAGAATGTAATGAGGGGTGCAGTGAGAATTTACCCCCCACAGGTGTCTGACAGATCTTTGGAACAGTGGTCTGTGAAAATGAAAACTTTTGTACAGCCCACTGTTCCAAAGATCTGTCAGACACCAGTGGGGGGTAAATGCTCACTGTACCCCTTGTTACGTTCCTCAAGGGGTCTAGTTTCCAAAATGGTATGCCATGTGTTTTTTTTTTTTTTTTTGCTGTCCTGGCACCCTATGGGCTTCCTAAATGCGACATTCCCCCCGAGCAAAATTTGCTCTCAAAAAGCCAAATATGACTCCTTCTCTTCTGAGTATTGTAGTTCACCCATAGTGCACTTCAGGTCAACTTATGGGGTACCTCCATTCTCAGAAGAGATGGAGTTACAAATTTTGGGGGGTATTTTCTGCTATTAACCCTTGCAAAAATGTGAAATTTGGGGGGGAAACACATTTTAGTGAATTTTTTTTTTTTGTTTACATATGCAAACGTCGTGAAACACCTGTGGGGTATTAAGGCTCACTTTATTCCTTGTTACGTTCCTCAAGGAGTCTAGTTTCCAAAATGGTATGCCAAGTGTTTTTTTTTTTTTTTTTTTTTTTTTTTGCTGTTCTGGCACCATAGGGGCTTCCTAAATGCAACATGCCCCCCAAAAACCATTTTAGAAAAACGTACTCTCCAAAATCCCCTTGTCGCTCCTTCGCTTCTGAGCCCTCTACTGCGCCCGCCGAAAACTTTACATAGACATATGAGGTATGTGCTTACTCGAGAAAAATTGGGCTACAAATAAGTATACATTTTTTCCTTTTACCCCTTGTAAAAATTCAAAAATTGGGTCTATAAGAACATGTGAGTTTAAAAAATGAAGATTGTGAATTTTCTCCTTCACTTTGCTGCTATTCCTGTGAAACACCTAAAGGGTTAAAACTTTGAGGGGTGCAGTTTTTATAATGGGGTCATTTGTGGGATATTTCTAATATGAAGACCCTTCAAATCCACTTCAAACCTGAACTGGTCCCTGAAAAATAGTGAGTTTGAAAATTTTGCGAAAAATTGGAAAATTTCTGCGGAACTTTGAAGCCCTCTGGTGTCTTCCAAAAGTAAAAACTTGTCAATTTTATGATGCAAACATAAAGTAGACATATTGTATATGTGAATAAAAAAATATATTTGTAATATACATTTTCCTTACAAGCAGAAAGCTTCAAAGTTAAATTTTTCATAAAATTTTCGGATTTTTCAACAAGAAAGGATGCAAGTTACCACAAAAATTTACCACTATGTTAAAGTAGAATATGTCACGAAAAAACTTTCTTGAAATCAGAATGATAACTAAAAGCATTCCAGAGTTATTAATGTTTAAAGTGACAGTGGTCAGATGTGCAAAAAACGCTCTGGTCCTTAAGGCCAAAATGGGCTTGTTCCCAAAGTATGTAGGTTTTTCAGATGTGTCTGACAATTCAGGAAATCGTTAGATGGACATATTTTTTAAAATGGAAGTGAATATCTGGTGATGGTGGAAATTATACAGTCAGGGGGTGTGAATGTTTTTTTCATTGAGGGGGTGTCTATTAGTTATTCACACCCCGACTGCCCATCACCTTATGTTCACTCCTGTTATTAAAATTAAGTTCAGGCCCATCTGACAACTCACTGAATTCTCAGACAGAATATAAACCCACATATATCTGGAAAAGTATCTAGAAACTGTAAAAAGGTGTGTGACCAGGGCACCTATTTACAAAGAGAAAAATCTTTGTGGGGGTTGTCCACAGTGAAATGACGGATACCAGATTGACCCTATTGAAGTCAAAGGGATCCACCAGCCTTCATTTGTGTCTGTCATGAAGTAGACTAGCCAGTACTGCTGCTGAACAGAATCTGCGATGGAAGCCCCAAATGGTGCCCCTGACGCAGATGTGAACCTAGTCTAAGTAACTGAGTAAGTTACTGTTCATATAACATTTCAAGAGTAAAAAATTATTTTTGCAGAAGAAATATGTAGATAAAATACATACAAATGGGACAGGTAAAGTAAATATTAACTCCTTTTTCCTGTATATTGCTGTAAGTGGCAACATACTTAACATTTTTAACTTTGTTAATAAACATAAGGTTTCTATTTCTTGCATGTAAAATAATGTATAAGCCAAATAGAGAAAGTGAATGTGTAAACAGAGAAAAAGCTTCATTGTAAAAAATCTCTTTAACATGGGATAATTCCATTGTGGGCAGCAGAACAATCTATCATCTCTGTAATAAACCATCCCCAGTTATGCAGACACTTCCGATTTTTTCCAGACTTTTATTCAAAATGAAAGAATGCAAACAAAAGTAGGAAAACATCTTTCCAATGTATAATTTTAGATTTGTCCCATTGTCAAGAAATCGACAAACTTAGGTAAATATAAAAGTGCATATCAATGAAACTATACCCTTTAGTTTTATAAAGTTTTATAAAGCTGGAGAGGGTTCAAAGACGGGCAACCAAGGTAATACGGGGAATGGGAGTATTACAGTACCCAGAAAGGTTATCAGAATTGGGGTTATTTAGTTTAGAAAAAAGAAGGCTTAGGGGCGACCTAATAACTATGTATAAATATATCAGGAGACCGTACAGAGATCTCTCCCCTGATCTATTTATACCCAGGACTGTATCTATAACAAGGGGGCATCCTCTTTGTCTAGAAGAAAGAAGGTTTCTACACCAGCACAGACGGGGGATCTTTACTGTAGTGAGACTATGGAACTCTCTGCCAGAGGAGGTGGTCATGGTGAACTCTGTAAAAGAATTTAAAAGGGGTCTAGATGCATTTTTGGAGAATAATAACATTACAGGTTATCGATTCTAGATCTTTATCAACTCAGTAGGGACTCATTAGGGTTATAGGCTGAACTTAATGGACTCTGTTTTTTTTTCGACCTTTTGAACTATGTTACAGTGTTACATCTTGGGTAGGAACCAGTCAGACCTGGATCTTGACCCAACCACTGTCCCTACCTACTTAACCGATTTGCCCTAAATGGCAAACCCAACTGGGTGAAAGTGTCTACGCTACACTAATTACACGGGGCATGAAAGCATATCAAACAGGCCGGGTCAGTAACACACAGACAGAACAGGTACAAAAACAGAAGACAATGGGTTAATCAGGATCAGGGACAAGCCAAAGTATCAAAACACAGAAGGACTAAAGTACAAAATAAGAACAAGCAATAGAGTCAGGACAAGCAAGGGTCAAACCAGGAAGGCGGTACAGTACAAAATTGGAAAGCATGAGATTGTTCAGAAGCAGGCTACGGTCAGGCTACAGGAGGTCAGATTAGCAGAAGAATAAAGATATCACAGGGGAAGGAAAGCTGGTGATGGGATCAATCACAAGCACAGGCTACAGACACAAAGCAGTTTCAAAATCCTGCCAATGGGAGATGTGGGCACTGGCTCTGGTTGGCCCAGAGCTCACACTTTTCATTGGCTGGGCCTGTCAAGTCAAAGAATGAAGAGACTTGAGGGGCGCTGGAACCAGGCCAGGTAAGTTGATGACAAAAGTGGGAACAAACCTTCTAAAACTGTTCAGGGATTTCTCAAGTTATATGATGGTTGTGAGTAAAATTCCCTTTGAATGCTGGGGCTCCCTTTTGACTATTTCTAAGAAGCTTTTCAGTTATTTTGATCTCTTAATGTAAAATGTATGTTCTTCCTAGTTGCAGTTCTCCTTGATTTCCTCTGAAAATGTCTTTATTAGTTTTCATAACATTGGCTTTCTGCTTGCTAGCCCTAAAAAAAAGTGTGACTATTGGGATTCCTAGGGCCTTGCTCTCAAGAGCTTATAATCTATCATGTAGGGCAATCAAACTTGTTCTGTTGGGTCCTTTGTCAAGACACCTTAAAATATGATTAACAGGAAAAAATTGTGGGTGGAGATACCCTCGATTTTGAGTTTAGACTTAAACAATATTGTATTGAGTTGTTACAAGCCATTAGCAAGGAGTGAATGAAACTGCATGACTTATCTATGAGCATGGTAAACTGATGAGAAAAACAAGAATTGTTAGAGTAATCCTGAATCTTGGGTGGAGTTGGCTTTTATTTCTTTACTGTTACATTGAAAAGCAGCATGTACACAACAGTTCCAAAAAGGCTTAACTGCTCATGTGCACCAATTATCGGTTTACTGTAGCTTGTTGCTACTTGAGGTTAAATATTAAGTCCAATTATCTTCTTGTTTCCTTTTCTTGTTGTAATTTTAGGTCAAATCAAAATCCATAACACACAAGAAATAGAGACAATGTGCAGGTACAGAATGGTTATGGAGGTGACTGGTTCACTTGCTATCTCCAGCGTGCAGATGTATAATCACAAACCATGTGAAATCTATGACTGATACCTAGTAGCAGAATGCATATGAATTATCAAATCCCAGGTGTGTAATTTATGCTCCTGTTGTCCAATGCAATATCTATAAACAGTGTCCAACTGCTATGGGTCATTTATAATTTTGGTGTTTTCTTCTACTGTATAGCAAAGGAGCATTTGGCCTCAGGCGCCAAGGCCTTTGTTTGATCCCTACAGCTCAGGGGAGGACTGACAGGCCGATCTGATCGGAAATTGTCCCAGGGCCCAGTCAGGTACAAGGCCCACCGCTGATGCCGCTCAAGGGGATCCAGGAAACTTGTCCCGGATTTCCAGCAGATAGCGCTGCCCTCTCCTGTATGTGCAGTACACACACATACAGGAGAAGGCCTCCCCTCCGTGTGAGCCACATCTGCGCCTACACAGAGGAGACGTGACCTCTGCCTCTGCTGCGAGTGCAGACGTCGATGACGTCACTCATCGGCGCCTGCACTGTGGAGGTAGGGAGACGCAGGCCCTGCTGTTGAGGAGATCGCTGCATGGGACATCAGGTGAGCATAATTTTTTTTTCCAAACTGGGATTGGGGGGAGGGAGGAAAAACTCTGCTGCCTACACCTACTGTGACGGGGACCCCGCTGCCTACACCTACTGTGGGTGGGACCCCGCTTCCTATACTTACTGTGGGGAGGACCCGCTGCCTACACCTTCTGTGGGGGAGGGACCATACTGCCTGCACCTACTGTGTTGGGGACCCCGCTGCCTACACCTACTGTGTTGGGGGACCCCGCTGCCTACACCTACTATGGGGGAGGACCCCGCTGCCTACACCTACTGTGGGGGGACCCCCCTACCTACACCTACTGTGGGGGGACCCTGCTGCCTACACCTACTGTGGGGAACCCACTGCCTACACCTACTGTGGGGGAGACCCCACTGCCTACATCTACTGTGTTGGGGGACCCCGCTGCCTACACCTACTGTGGGGGGACCCTACTGCCTACACCTACTGTGGGGGGACCCCGCTGCCTACACCTACTGTGGGGGACATGCTGCCTACACCTACTGTGGGAGGACCCCGCTGCCTACACCTACTGTGGGGGGGACCCTGCTACCTACATTTACTGTGGGGGGACCCCACTGCCTACACCTACTGTGAGGGGACCCCGTTGCCTACACCTACTGTGGGAGGGCCCGGCCACCTACCCCTACTGTGGGGGGACCCCACTGCCTACACCTACTGTGAGGGGACCCTGCTGCCTACACCTACTGTGGGGGGGTGCCACTTCCTATACTTACTATGGGGGGGGGACCCCGCTGCCTACACCTACTGTATTGGGGGACCCCACTGCCTACACATACTGTGGGGGGGGGACCCCGCTGCCTACACCTACTGTGAGGGAACTCTACGGCCTACACCTACTGTGGGGGAACTCTGCTGCCTACTCCTACTGTAAGGGAACTCTGCTGCCTACACCTACTGTGGGGGAACTCTGCAGCCTACACCTACTGTGGGGGACCTCACCTGCCTACACCCACTGTGGGAGAACTCTGCTGCCTACACCTATTGTGGGGGAACTCTGCTGCCTACACCCATTGTGGTGGAACGCCTACACACACTGTGGGGGATTGCTGCTGCCTACACCCACTGCAGGGGAACTCTGCTACCTACACCTAATGAGAGGGAACTCTGTTGCCTACACCTAATGTGAGGGACTATCTATTATGTTCCTGCCTAGCAAATATGGGGACAAACTACCAAACTAATAGGAGGGCTACCTACTACCTGCCTAGGGGGTTTTCATACAGGGGGCATAACTACCTACCTGGGGCACATTAACTACCTGGGGGCATGATCTACTAGGGGCCACTACCTCCTGGGGACATTACCTACCTGTAACTTCCGTAAGCAACACCTTATTTTCTGTCCACTAACACAAAATACTCTGATAGTGCCCTTACCGAGACTAGACTCTGGATCTGCCACTGGGTGGAGGGGGGGGGGGGGGCTGGCTTCCTGCTTGATTAACTACCTGGCTACCTAACTTTATACCTGGATGCCTAACTACTTACCTACATACCTGGCTATCTAGCTACTTAAATAGCTGGGTGCCTAACTACCTACCTACATATCTTGCTACCTGCCTACATATCTAGCTACCTAACTATGTACATACCTGGCCTTCATATATGGCTGCCTAAGTACCTAGCTAGTCACCTGCCTTCATATCTGGCATTCTGATCAACCTACCTAGTAACCTATCTACCTGGCTACCTACCTACCTGCCCTTTTACTGTGCAGGACACAAATGAGGGCAGATTAGATAGACATGGCGGTCTGATCCACACAGAGAAGAAAAGGAAAGAGGACACTGCTGAGCAGAAAATACGTAATTGTGAGTATGTAACTGCATATGGTGTACAGATCCTGTGTAAGGCTGATATCTACCGCCATATGGTCCTGTATACAATCACCTATATTGTATACAGATCCTGTATAGTATACTGGTCTGTGTATAGTGGTTTTATTTAGTAGAGTATGGCGGTATTATCCAGTTATTGTGTGGTGGTAAATATTTACTCCTTATATACTGGTATAATTGGTCATGGAAAATTGGTGGTCGAGGAACTTGGGTGGAATAGGGGCAGAAGTGTGACCAGCGGCGGAACATCGCAGGGGGCCCTTGCTTTCTTTGAGTGTTGTCAGTCTGCCCCTGCTACAGCTATACCTCCATATAAACCAAATGCTGGCAATTGTAAAAAAAAAAAAAAAAAAAAATCTATACAAATATTATATGAATCCTCAGTATGTTTTTTTTTTTAATCTAAAAATATTTTTTTTGTATTTTACTGGTCTTGTACTTTTTTTTCTTTGTTAAAGTTGCTCTAAATAAAGAGCTGACATAAAAATAATCTACTTACTTCACTTTAAATTGTATTTCTTTAAGGAAGAGTGTTAAATAAATGAGAACATCCGCAAATCTGTTCTGCTTGTTTTAAAAAAAGTAGTGATGGGGCTCCCAAAGGAGAAACTGCAAGCAGATGCTACATACTCCTGAGGTATAGGCCAACATAAGTATGTAGCAACAACATGGAAAAGGACTTGGGAGTCTTAGTTAACAGTAAATTTAGCTGTAGTGACCAGTGTCGGGCAGCTGTTGCCAAGGCAAATAAAATCATGGGGTGCATCAATAGGGGCATAGATGCCCACGACAAGGAAATAATTCTACCGCTGTACAAGTCACTAGTCAGACCACACATAATATTGTGTACAATACTCGGCACCAGTGTATAAGAAAGATATAGTGGAGCTGGAGAGGGTTCAAAGACGTGCAACCAGAGTAATAAAGGGAATGGGAGGACTACAGTACCCAGAAAGATTATCAGAATTAGAGTTATTCAGTTTAGAAAAAGAAGGCTTAGGGGCGACCTAATAACTATGTATAAATATATCAGGGAACAGTACAGAGATCTCTCCCATGATCTATTCATACCCAGTACTGTATCTAGAACAAGGGGGCATCCTCTACATGAATGTTTCTACACCAGCACAAATGGGGGTTCTTTACAGTAAGAGCAGTGAGACTATGGAACTCTCTGCCTGAGGAGGTGGTCATGGTGAACTCTGTAAAAATGGATGCATTTTTGGAGAATAATAACATTACAGGTTATAGATACATAGTTACATAGTTAGTACGGTCGAAAAAAGACATATGTCCATCAAGTTCAACCAGGGAATTAAGGGGTAGGGGTGTGGCGCGATATTGGGGAAGGGATGGGATTTTATATTTCTTCATAAGCATTAATGTTATTTTGTTCCATGAATGTATCTAATCCTGTTTTAAAGCTGTTAATTGTTCCTGCTGTGACCAGTTCCTGAGGTAGACCGTTCCATAAATTCACAGTCCTCACGGTAAAGAAGGCGTGTCGCCCCTTGAGACTAAACTTTTTCTTCTGCAGACGGAGGGAGTGCCCCCTCGTCCTTTGGGGGGGTTTAACCTGGAACAATTTTTCTCCATATTTTTTGTATGGGCCATTAATATACTTATATACGTTTATCATGTCCCCCCTTAAACGTCTCTTCTCAAGACTAAACAATTGTAACTCCTTTAATCGCTCCTCATAGCTAAGATGTTCCATGCCCCATATTAGTTTAGTCGCGCGTCTCTGCACCCTTTCCAACTCCGCAGTGTCCCTTTTATGGACAGGTGCCCAAAACTGAACAGCATATTCCAGGTGAGGCCGTACCAATGCTTTATAAAGGGGGAGTATTATGTCCCTGTCCCTTGAGTCCATGCCTCTTTTGATACATGACAATATCCTGCCGGCTTTGGAAGCAGCAGCCTGACATTGCATGCTATTCTGTAGTCTGTGATCTACAAGTACACCCAGATCCTTCTCTACCAGTGACTCTGACAGTTTAATCCCCCCTAAGACATACGATGCATGCAGGTTATTAGTACCCAGATGCATAACTTTACATTTATCCACATTGAACCTCATTTGCCAAGTGGATGCCCAGACACTTAGTCTATCCAAGTCATGTTGTAACCTATACACATCCTCTATAGACTGTACCGTGCTACAAAGCTTGGTGTCATCTGCAAAGATAGAAACAGAGCTGTTAATACCATCCTCTATATCATTGATAAATAAATTAAACAACAGTGGGCCCAGTACTGAACCTTGGGGTACACCACTAATAACCGGGGACCAATCAGAGTATGAATCATTGACTACCACTCTCTGGGTACGATCCATGAGCCAGTGTTCAATCCAGTTACAAACTAAAATTTCCAAACCCAAAGACCTTAACTTACCTGTCAGACATCTATGAGGGACAGTATTAAACACTTTAGCAAAATCCAGAAACACTATACTAGCTATACACTATACTAGCTTTATAGGGACAGAACATTGATCCAGGGATTTATTATGATGCCATATTTGGAATCAGGAAGGAATTTTTACCTCGGGTATGAGTTTTTTTTTGCCTTCCTCTGAATCAACTCAGTAGGGACTCATTAGGGTTATAGGTTGAACTTGATGGACTCTGGTCTTTTTTCAACCTTATGAACTATGTTACTAACATTTGACTTTTGAATGACCTATATATTGTATTTAATACATGTATTTCACAGTGTGCCACACATTATAAAGTTCCCTGTATTATAAAATTCATCTTGTAAGAGGGATGAATTGTACATTGTCCCATGGAAGAACTATAGCTTTTGTAACTACTGTAAAACAAGAAATAGAGACTTCTGGGTTGTCAACTACAGGAAAAAGCAAGTACTGGCCTACACCTTGAAAGCCTAGTTTTGGTTGAAGGATAAGTATGGTGATGATGAAGTGCTGCACCATGTTGCGTAGGATAAGCCTTAGGAATACATAGCTGCTGTGTTCTAGAAACTGCGCCATTCTTGTCCTTAGTTTGCATACTGTATTGAGAGATAAGTGGTTTAGCCGTTTTGGCAGTCTGGACTTGGTTTTCATGGACCAGATGATGAGCTAGTGAAGTGAACACTACTGTTTTGGGGCTAGTGTTATGTTAGGCTTAGTTGTGGGTCTGCTGGGGCTGTGGGGGGTAGTCAGCCATGTATGGGAAATCTGTAGGGAATGAGTGGGGATGTGCTCAAGCCTGGCATGGTTGTAGATAGATTTGGTTTAGGGGTTGATTGGGAATCCACAGCTCTGGTAGGCCAGCACATACTGTAGCTGCAGTGGAATTTGGTTGCTGTGCAGGCCTGTAGTGTAGCCAAGATAGTAGGGTCCGTAGCATAGCCAAGATAGTAGGGTCAGGGGTGTGGCCTGATCAAACCAGCCATGAGTAGCAGCCCCTGGGATTAATAGTTAATGTAAGGGGTCATGAAGTGGGCTCCCCTAGAGCGGCATCTGTATTAACACAATCCCCTGAGGCAAGCCTTAGTGAGGTCAATTGTGCCACTATTGAGATATAGCCTACTGGTAGTAATATGGCAATTAAAAACAAGAAAATAGTCAGAGCCCTTGAGAGCACAAACTAAAAAAGTGAGGTAGTTACTAGACAGACACTGGAAAGATGACAGAACATTAGTCGTAGCTCCTATGAAGAGAACAGGGACCCAAAGTTAAACTGCTATATATTGTTACTATATGGTTAACATTTTTTTTTTTATTTAAACCATAAAGCTATTGTGAATGTAACCAATAAGCTTTTGTGCCTCAGTTGTGAATTGTAGCCATCAAGATCCGTACCTCTGTATGAGAAGAAGAGTTAAAAGGGAAGTTCGGGAAAAGAAAACCAGAATGAATTTGTTCCAAAAAACAGCACCACCCCTGTCCTCAGGAAGTGTGTATTATCACAGCTTGAATCCTTTGCTTTAATGGAACTGAGCTACAATTCCACATCAACCTAAACACAGGGGTATTGGTGTTTTTGAAATAAATTAGCTATAATTTTCTATTCCTAAAAAAACCCTTTAAATAAACTTTAAAAAGGTGAAGTGTTAAGAAGCTGTGTTAAAGATAAACTGTCTTTGTTGCCTGTAGCAACCAATCACTGTTCAGCTTTCCTTTTTGAGGAGTGGAATATAAAATTAAAGCTGCCCTGTGATTGGTTGCTTAGATAGATAGTCTTTCTATAAGACAACTTCATAAATCTCTCCCGTTTTAATTATTGTGCATTGTTCTGTGTCTGAGCAACATAACATCCACAGTCTTACAGTATTTTCATATATTTACTGCAGATTGTCTTTTAGGTCAGCTTAAAAAGCCATTTCAACCAAAATGGATGATGTGTTTAAATAAGTTGTCCTACTGTATCTAGACAACCATAATGAACAGTCAGTTGCTATTGCCTAGAAGGCAATGACACATTTAAAGTATTATTTTGGACAAGTGGCTATCTAAGGGGGGTATCCGCCTCCGAAGAGAATTTTTTATGACATGTCATAGTTGGGATTAGCTGTGTAACATAGTGGGTACACAAATTAAATGGTGGGTAAACTAGTAGGACCTCATAGTTGTAAAAGCCTGTAGAGAGTGGAGAATACATATCATACTGAGTGCTTTTGAGGTTTCTGAAGAGTTAGTTGACATACAGTACAGACCAAAAGTTTGGACACACCTTCTCATTCAGCGTTTTCTTTATTTTCATGACTATGAAAATTGTAGATTCACCATGAAGGCATCAAAACTATGAATTAACACATGTGGGATTATATACATAACAAAAAAGTGTGAAACTATGTAATATTCTAGGTTCTAGCCACCTTTTGCTTTGATTACTGATTTGCACACTCTTGGCATTCTCTTGATGAGCTTCAAGAGGTAGTCACCTGAAATGGTCTTGCAACAGTCTTGAAGGAGTTCCCAGAGATGCTTAGCACTTGTTGGCCCTTTTTGCCTTCACTCTGCAGTCCAGCTCACCCCAAACCATCTCGATTGGGTTTAGGTCCGGTGACTGTGGAGGCCAGGTCATCTGGCGCAGCACCCCATCACTCTCCTTCTTGGTCAAATAGTCCTTACACAGCCTGGAGGTGTGTTTGGGGTCATTTTCCTGTTGAAAAATAAATGATGGTCCAACTAAACGCAAACCGTATGGAATAGCATGCCGCTGCAAGATGCTGTGGTAGCCATACTGGTTCAGTATGCCTTCAATTTTGAATAAATCCCCAACAGTGTCACCAGCAAAGCACCCTAAACCATCACACCTCCTCCTCCACACCAGCACACCTGTGAAGTGAAAACCATTTCAGATGACTACCTCTTGAATCTCAACAAGAGAATGCCAAGAGTGTACAAAGCAGTAATCAAAGCAGAAGGTGGCTACTTTGAAGAACCTAGAATATGACATATTTTCAGTTGTTTCACACTTTTTTGTTATGTATATAATTCCACATGTGTTAATTCATAGTTTTAATGCCTTCAATGTGAATCTACAATTTTCATAGTCATGAAAATAAAGAAAACTCTGAATGAGAAGGTGTGTCCAAACTTTTGGTCTGTATTGTACTTACGGAATTTCCAATCAGGGCCGCCATCAGGGCCCCCATGTATGGGGCCTGGAGCTTCAGGGGGCAGGGACGTCCCTGGACCTTTTTTAATTTATTTATTTTTATTGGCTTGTCAGTGAGTGACTGCGACTGTCACTCACTGACCACTGGGTGCCCGCCAGAACTATGATCGGGCCTAATAGTTCGGGGGTCCCGCACATTTCTATTAAATTACCTATTTCTATGGCGCGGGCTCCTTAAAAATCATGGCAGGGCCGGACAGACCAGGGACTGATGGGAGTAGAGACGTGCCCGCACGTCTACTCCAATCACCTGACCTGTCCGTTCCTATGTCCCCGCGTGATCTCCAGCAGAAACGATCCTCCCGTGCAGTGACAGCAGCAGCCTCTGCTGCCCCACGCCCTTGCACCGATCCCCGACAGAGTAGGTGAAAATGCGCGCTTGAGGGTTGGGGGTGGGTGTTTGGCGATTAGGAGACTACAATGGTGATGATAGGTGCAAGGGGGGTGTTATAGGGGTGATAAGAGATGCAGGGGGGTGCTATGGGGGTGATAAGAGGTGTGGGAGTGTTCTGTGGTTGATAAGAGGTGCATTAGAGTTATGGGGGTGATGAGAGGTGCAGGGGGGTTATGGGGGTGATGAGAGGTGTGGGGGGTGGGGTGTTTGGTTTTTAGGAGACTACAATGTGATGAAAGGGGCAGGGGGGTGTTATGGGGGTGAGGCAATGTGCAGGGGGGTGTTATAGGGTGATGAGAGGTGCAGGGGGGGTAATGGGGGTGATAAGAGGTGCGGGGGGTTATGGGGGTGATAAGAGGTGCAGGGGGTTATGGGGGGTGATAAGAGGTGCAGGGGGTTATGGAGGTGATGAGAGGTGCAGGGGTGGGGATGAGAGGTGCAGAGGGGGTTATGGGGTGATAAGAGGTGCAGGGGGGTTATGGAGGTGATGAGAGGTGCAAGTGGGGAGTTATGGGGGTGATGAGAGGTGCGGGGGGATGATGAGAGGTGCAGGGGGGTTATGGGGGTGATAAGAGGTGCGGGTGGGGTTATGAAGGTGATAAGAGTTGGCCTTGAGTTGTGTAAGGGGCCCCGAAATCTCTGATGGCAGCCCTGGTTTCAATGGGTGCAAACTGGAAAAGTGTGTGTTTGCATGCATTCCGGAGGAGGAGAAGTGATCCAGGAACCGTGCGAAAAGTCTGATGGGGTGAAAGTGTAAAAGTTGCCAACCTATGCAGTGTGGCACAATTTGGGGTTTTGCTGTGTACCATATAAAATTGGTGGGAAGGCTCACTTGGCTTACTAAATATAAGAGGATCTAGTATGCCAATATAATCACCTATACCCTAGGTGATAGTGGAAACAAGTAGAGAAATCAAGGAACTGGCACTCAGGTCTTTTTATTTATATATCCTAAAGAGACCTGAGCATCAATTCCTTGATTTCTTTAGTTGCGTACCAAACAGACTGAATCGTGTGAGCTCAGAGCAATAGATCAAGAGCCAGACTAGATTATGCAGTGGGTTGAGGAAATTCTATGCAAAGAAGCTCCTAAATAGTGAGTGTGGTTGAGGATTCTCCAGGTGAAACAAAAAGAGTAAGGTGGTTTTTTATAAAGGTACTATATATTAAGGCACTGTGTATTAAGACTATGTATTAACAACTCCAATTACTGTCCCTTGGTCGTCTGAGGTACCACAGTGGGACCACAGTGGGAGAAGTCCCAGTTTCCTTGCCTTACAAACATATACCCTTGGGACTATTGTTATAAATTGATATGAGATCTGCTTCTTTTAATCAAATAGCTTAACCCCTTAAGGACTCAGCCCATTTGGACCTTAAAGGGGTACTCTGCCCCTAGACATCAGGGGGGATAAGATGTCAGATCGCCGCGGTGCCGCTGCTGGGGACCCCCGGGATCCCCGCTGCGGCACTACGCTATCATTACAGCACAGAGCGAGTTTGCTCTGTGCGTAATGACAGGCGATACAGGGGACGAAGCCGCGTGACGTCATGGCTCCGCCCCTCGTGACATCACGGCCAGTCCCCTTAATGCAAGTCTATGGCAGGGGGCGTGACAACCGCTGCATCCCCTCCCATAGACTTGTATTGAAAGGGGCGGGCCGTGACGTCACAAGGGGCGGAGCTGTGATGTAACGATGCTCCGGTCCCTGTATTGCGCGTCATTACGTGCAGAGCGAACTCGCTCTGTGCTGTAATGATAGCGGGGTGCCGCAGAGGGGATCCCGGGGCTCCGCAGCAGTGGCACCGCGGCGATCTGACATCTTATCCCCTATCCTTTGGATAGGGGATAAGATGTCTAGGGTCGGAGTACCCCTTTAAGGACTAAGACAATTTTATTTTTACGTTTTCGTTTTTTCCTCCTCCCCTTCAAAAAATCACAACTCTTTTATATTTTCATCCACAGACTAATATGAGGGCTTGTTTTTTGCGCGACCAGTTGTCTGTTGTAATGCCATCACTCACTTTACCATAAAATGTATGGCGCAACAAAAAAAATACTATTTGTGTGGGGAAATTAAAAAGAAAACCGCAATTTTGCAAATTTTGGAAGGTTTTGTTTTCATGTCGTACAATTTATGGTAACAATGACATGTGTTTTTATTCTCTGGGTCAATACAATTAAAATGATACCCATGATTATACACTTTTCTATTGCTATTGCGCTTAAAAAAAATCGTAAACTTTTTAATCAAATTAATACATTTAAAATCCCCCTATTTTGAAGACCTATAACTTTTTCATTTTTCCGTATAAGCGGTGGTATCAGGGCTCATTTTTTGCGCCGTGATCTGTACTTTTTATTAATACCATATTTGCTTATACAAAACTTTTATTACATTTTTTATTAATTTTTTTTGGAATAAAATGTTATAAAAAAGCAGCTATTTTGGACTTTTTTTTTTTTTTTTCACGTTCACGCCGTTCATCGTACGGGATCATTTACATTTTATTTTAATATTTTGGATATTTACGCACGCATCAATACCAAATATGTATATAAAATAATTTTTTTACACTTTTTGGGGGTAAAATAGGGAAAATGGGACAATTTCCGTTTTTATTGAGGGAGGGGGTTTTTCACATTTTTTTTTACTTTATTTTTTTACTTTCATTTTTACACTCTTATAGTCCCCATAGGACACAGCACTGATCAGCATTATCGGTCATACTCTGCTCTGGTCTGCGGGAAGGCAGATCAGAGCAGAAGACTCCCGGAAGGCAGCGGAGTCAGGTGAGGGGACCTCCGTCTGCCGTGCAGGATGATCGGATCACCGCGGCAGTGCTGCGGGCGATCCGATCATCCTGTTAAGTGACCGCGATGCTGCAGATGCCGTTATCTATATTGATGACGGCATCTGAGGGGTTAATGGCGGACATCCGCGGGATCGCGGGTGTCCGCCATTATCGGTGGGTCCCTGTCTGCGATCCACAGCCGGGACCTGCCGCGCATGATGCCGGCATCACTCCGATGCCCGCGGTTATGCTCAGGATGTAAATGTACGTCCTGGTGCGTTAAGTACCACATCACCAGGACGTACATTTACGTCCTGCGTCGTTAAGGGGTTAAAGGGGTTATCCAGGAAAAAACTTTATATATATATATATATATATATATATATATATATATATATATATATATCTCAACTGGCTCCAGAAATGTAAACAGATTTGTAAATTAACTCTATTAAAAAATCTTAATCCTTTCAGTACTTATGAGCTTCTGAAGTTGAGTTGTTCTTTTCTGTCTAAGTGCTATCTGATGACATGTGTCTCTATAGCAAACCTCTTCTAAACTGGGCGGTTCCCAAGACACATGTCATCAGAGAGCACTTAGACAGAAAATAACAACTCAACTTCACAAGCTCATAAGTACTGAAAGGATTAAGATTTTTTAATAGAGTTAATTTACAAATCTGTTTAACTTTCTGGAGCCAGTATATATATATATATATATATATATATATATATATATATATATATATATATATATAAAGAAGTTTTTGCCTGGATAACCCCTTTAAGCCAGGAGAAACGAAAACAGGTTGCAAAGCAAATTCTTGACATCTCTTATAGTATAATTATGTTCAGCATCTACAACAAATGTATAATAAATTGATAAGCCAAGATCATATGGATCATCGGTAGCACTAAAAATGCCATATAAACTTAAGCTGTATTTTACCGATACTGTGTCAGATATGCCGTGCAGATAGGAAAACATATTTTGGTGATGTCCTTGAAAAGTTCTGCAGTAATCCATATGTTCCTCTGGTTTTCTTCAAATAAATGTTTTTGAAAGCACTTGGTTTTTCATATTTTCCAACCACAAAACAATTTAGCCTATGGCTTCCTTCTGAATACGGAAGAATAGTAATTATCTTCTTGTTTATTTTGAAGCCTTTAACATGTGTCTCTGCTGCCGTGGCCAAGGTACTGTCATGTCACTACCACAAAAAGAAACTAACTTCATAAGCACAATAAATCTATGTTAGCAACAGACTGTGAGGTCATGCAGGAGAATAAGAATTGTGTGCCTTTAAAAACATAAGTAGAAATCATTATTATTAAAGGAGCTGAACCATTGGAACAAATATTGTAAATATAATCTATTGTTTTAGGGAACATGGCTGCAAATGTTGTGATAACTTATCACCTGATCATGTTGGGGGAATCCATGTCTGCTATATCTGCCTTCTTCGTACTTCCTAAGGCATGTTTCATTTGTGGTAGGCCTCTGGGGTAGGGGTAGTGTAGTCAGGGTATTGCTTTAGTATATCAGGGGTTAAGGTTAACCCTATTGTTCGTGACGCCAGGCTGAGGGCTAGTATGCTGAGGTAATTCTCCGACCTATCACCGCCCTTCCCAGTAACGATAGGTGCATGCATAAAATGACTGAAGGTCCACAAGGTAGTTGAACTTGAACTTGGATAAACTTTACTTAAGGGCTTGCGGTACATCCAATGAACAGTAACAGTCTCATTCAGTCTCCATACACTTCAGTGACTGACAGTTGTTGTGGATCTTGACTTTTGTTATAAATCTCAGAATTCAGGGTTAATTTGCGAAGATCCGTCCGGATTTAGGGGATAGATATGGTCCGGCGATCTTGCAGAGTGCTTAGGGATTGATTACACTCACAGTTCGGTAATGATCAGCCGTCGCCGCAAGGCTCGGGCCTAACTCACAGATGACAGCAGCGCAGATCCTTCTCTAACAACAGCCCACGAGGAAAGAGAGCTAACAATGGCCGTCGCTCCCTTATATGGGCAGGGACAGGGCCGCTTTGATTGGTCCGAATAACTGTCACTCACCGTTACAGGGAATGATGGGTGAAATACATCATAGGGACCTCCAAAGGTCCTTAAAGGAGTAGTCCAGTGGTGATTCAGTGGTGAGCAACTTATCCCCTATCCTAAGGATAGGGGATAAGTTGCAGATCGCGGGGGGTCCGACCGCTGGGGCCCCCTGCGATCTCCTGTACGGAGCCCCGACAGCCCGCTGGAAGGGGGCGTGTCGACCTCCGCACGAGGCGGCGGCCGACACGCCCCCTCAATACAACTCTATGGCAGAGCCGAAGCGCTGCCTTCGGCAATCTCCGGCTCTGCCATTGAGATGTATTGAGGGGGCGTGTCGGCCGCCGCCTCGTGCGGGGGTCGACACCCGCTATCTCGGCGGAGAGCCGGGGCCCCGTACAGAGAGATCGCAGGGGGCCCCAGCGGTCGGACCCCCCGCGATCTCAAACTTATCCCCTATCCTTAGGATAGGGGATAAGTTTTTCACCACTGGACTACCCCTTTAAGCAAAAACCATAGCGTCCTAGGGACCCTGGCTATGGGGACTTCTATACAGGTACCGTATAGGATGCGGTACCGGGACACCACACATTTCTTAACAAACAAAAATTAAAAGCCTTTGGAAATAAAATTGCTAAAATGTTAGATTTTTTTCCAATCCACACCAGACGGACTATAATAGCTGCCCCCCAAGATGTGACAAATACAACATGCCATGTAGCACAACTGCAGTCATTTATGCCATGTTACACAACTGAAGTGACCCATTCTCCAAATGATGTCATTCTATCTTTATCTGTCAATGAAAGGACTTTTTCTGGCTCAGTGACCAGAAATTATATAGGAAATAACACTTAAGTCTTAAAACATAGCTTTATTGATATTCATTAACTAAAAATCTGACACATATTACACATATATTTGTTATACTGTATGTGTCAGATTTTTTATAAAGCTATGTTAAGACTTAAAGGGGTACTCCGTGTTTAAAACAAACCATTCTGAACACTTGAGCCAGCGCTGGGAGCTCGTAACATCATAGCCCCGCCCCCTCATGATGTCACATCCCGCCCCCTCAATGCAAGTCTATGGGAGGCGGCCTGACGGCTGTCACATCCCCTCCCATACACTTGCATTGAGGGAGCGTGGCGTGACGTCATGAGGGGGGCTATGACGTGACGAGCTCCTGGTACCAGCTCCAGCGTTCGGAACAGTTTGTTCCCAATGCTGAGCAGCGGAGTACCCCTTTAAGTGTTATTTGCTATACAATTACTACAATTGAACACTGGTCTACATATTTATCCTGTATCGCATAGGGGATCTATTTATCAGTGACTAGGAAGTTTATTCTCTTACAGGGGAGGTCTATACAGTAATAGAAACAGGATACTGTCCACAGAATGGAGAGGCAGGCGGCACCGGAGAGAGCTAAGTGCTGTACTCAGCTATCTTTGGGGGCTCCATAGAGATTGAATGGAGCTGCTGAGTGCATTTGTCAGCCATTTCAGGAGTTGGGTCCCCATTTTTATCATTTCGGAGTCTGATCTCTGGGAACTGTGGATATGGTATATTGCTGTTATACACACTTAAAGGGGTTGTCTGGTGAAAATGACCTTATTCTCTTTCCACAGGTAGTATCTGATCATGGGAGGTCTGACCACTGACCACTTCCAAATTTACAAAGGCGGATGGTAAAGTTGAGAATGCACTCACTTGGTAGTGTTATGCAGCAGGCACAACACTGTAAAGAGAGGGAGAGAGTCAGTGTTCTTCCGTAGAAGTCCTAAACAGCCTGCAACTGCCTATTTTTCAATTGTATGAACATTCAGTTGTATGGCTATCACTGAAAACAGGGGGACCTGTTCAGTAATTCTCATTCTCTCTGGTTCCCTGAACTGGCTATTATTTCCCAAATGGTTTATGATAACCAAATAGAATAAACTAAATATTATGTCCATTCCTCCCAGGACATTGCTACACATTTTAAGAGTACCTGTCACCAAACTAAACTTTTAATATATTGTTCCTTATGTAATTATAAGACACTTTGTTATTTACTTTCTGTAAAAATTCTCAACCTTTATATGTTTTTACTGTGATTGAAAAAAATCGCCACTGGGTGGCTCTGTTCTGTTCTCTGCACAAGTCAAACAGTTAGTTTGGATTCCTTCTGGCCCGGCAGGAGACCAAACTCAGGAAGTGCGTGCAGGGCATGGTGAGGCACAGCTCTTGCAGGCTTCAGTTATGTCGCCCCTGCTGGGGAACGCCCATTTTCTCCTTCCAGGAGCTCACACAATGTGAGCAAGAGGAAAGGTATAATACAGAGCTTTTTAAAGGGCAGTAGGAAAGTTAGGAGTAGTTAGGGAATATAAGCTGTTTAAGTTTAGAAAATATGGTTTGATGACAGGTACTCTTTAAAATAGGTTTATGAAAATTGCATTACTCCATAACCAAAATTATTTTTCATCTCCTGCATCAATGATATATTCCCCCATTTTCTATCATCACACTGCTAACACTATGTTATACTATTAGTATAATCTTCTTACCGTGGAATGCAGTGTTTGCTTTACACCAGACACAATAGGACCTGTATTGTCCAAAGACTTTCTCATCTGTCCATAGAACTTTATTCAAACGGCTTTGGAACCATTCAGGTGGTTTGTTTTGCAAGTTTTATATGGTCATTGATGTTATTCCCGGACAGTAGTGGGTTATTTACGCCTTGCTACTCTCCAATGAATTCCAGGCTCTTTCTTATTCTAAAGTAATGAACAATGACCTTAGCTGACGCTACAGAAGCCTGGTTTTCCTGTGGTTAAGTGAAATACCACAGCTTTAGACTTGACTCAACCCTTGCCAATCTGATATATTCCAAGTATTTTTTTCTTTGTTTTGACTTTTTTTTTGAATTTTCTCTGATCATTGCATTATTTTCTTGCAGAACATCTTTCTGTTATATATTTCACTGTTATGGTGAGATTAAATATGAAGTAAGATATCAGGGATTTTCTCCAACTGTGCAATTCTGGATGATGCCCTATCTATATATCCACGTGGGTCTCCCTTTCTGTTAGAGCTGAGACCTTTGGTTCTGACTCTTGGCTCTTAGGGATTTGGTGCAGTCGTGTTACATGTTCATTTGAATGTGCTCCACCCTGAGAGTACGCCATTTATATTTGATTGACATGGGCGTGTGACTCTCAGCTGTTTGAATAGGGTTGCAGCAATTTTGAAGTCACTTCATTGTTTACTACTGCTCATGCTGGCATCATTGTACTAACATAAAAAATGGTGCAAGCAGTTGTAGCATTGTTCCATTCAAGTCAATGTCGCACTGCTGCATAGGCATCATGAAAAAGTGTGTGGCATACCATGGGGCCAGGGATCAGAAAACAAAGACTTGCTAAGGACCCTGAAATCATGGAATTGAAGTAGCAGGAAATCCGGGTATGTTCACATCCGTATTGGAGGCTAGGGACCTCCATCACAGAATCCCCTTAATAACACAGACAGAAAATGTTGCATGCAGTATTTTTGTCTAGTTATCCTACCGTAAAATGATGGACACCAGCGGGAACCCCGACGGACCTCATTAAAGTCTTTGGGGTATGTTGGGCTCTGTTGGTCCATCATGCAGTAGACCTGCCAGCTCCACCAGAGTTGTCTGATAATGCTTTTCCTGTTGGATGCCCTGGCGTATGAGAATTGGTTCTCAGGAGTAGTGTTACGATTCGGCAGGCTGGATGTGGATCCTCTGTGTCAGCGAGGGATTGGCGTGGACCGTGTCGGTGGACCGGTTCTAGAGTTGCTACTGGTTTTCACCAGAGCCCGCCGCAAAGCGGGATGGTCTTGCTGCGGCGGTAGCAAGCAGGTCGTATCCACCGGCAACGGCTCAACCTCGCTGACTGCTGAGAAGGCGTGGGACAGAAGGACTAGACAGAGGCAAGGTCAGACGTAGCAGAAGGTCGGGGCAGGCGGCAAGGTTCGTAGTCAATAAGGATAGCAGGAGATCTGGAACACAGGCTTTGGACAACACTAAACGCTTTCACTGGCACAAAGCAACAAGATCCGGCAAGGAAGTGCAGGGGAAGTGAGGTAATATACACAGGGAGCAGGTGGAAGATAATTAGGCTGATTGGGCCAGGCACCAATCATTGGTGCACTGGCCCTTTAAATCTTAGAGAGCTGGTGCACGCGCGCCCTAGAGAGTGGAGCCGCGCACGCCAGAACATGACAGCCGGGGACCGGGACGGGTAAGTGACTTGGGATGCGATTCGCGAGCGGGCGCGTCCCGCTATGCGAATCGCATCCCCGCCGGCAATGTCAGTGCAGCGCTCCCGGTCAGCGGGTCTGACCGGGGCGCTGCAGAGAGAGAGACGCCACGAGCGCTCCGGGGAGGAGCAGGGACCCGGAGCGCTCGGCATAACAGTACCCCCCCCTTAGATCTCCCCCTCTTTTTGTCTCCTTGTCCCTTCAAAAGAGACGAGAACATAGGAGACACCTCTTGAGTCTCCTTCTGAAAAAAGAAGTCCTGGGTAGCTATACCAGCGGCAGGTAGTTCAGAAGAAGTGGGAATGGGGAGGGGGGGCAGAGGGTGAAGCTTGTCACGGGGCAGAGTGTCACCAGGACGGGGGCTATGAGGAGGCACGGCACAGTCCAGATAGGCCTTGGGGAGACCAGGCACAGGAGGAGACACTGAGGCCCGACAGACAGGACTGGGAGCAGATGTGAGGCATTTCTTACGGCAAGCATAACCCCAATTCTTGATCTCCCCGGTGGTCCAGTCAAGGGTGGGAGAATGATGCTGGAGCCATGGCAGACCGAGGAGGACTTCAGAGGTGCAGTTGGGAAGGACGAAAAATTCAATCTTTTCGTGATGGGATCCAATGCACATTAAGAGGGGTTCTGTGCGGTAACGCACAGTACAGTTCAACTTTACTCTGTTGACCGAAGAAATGTAGAGCAGCTTGACGAGACGGGTCACCGGGATGCAGAACTTATTCACCAAAGAGTCCAGAATAAAATTTCCAGAAGCACCAGAGTCCAAGCAGGCCACGGCTGAGAGGGAGGAGTTGGCAGAAGGAGAAATCCGCACGGGCACAGTGAGACGTGGAGAAGCAGACTTCGTACCAAGGGACGCCACACCCACGTGAGCTGGGTGCGTGCGTTTCCTAGACGTGGAGGACAAATAGGGCAATCCACCAAGAAGTGTTCGGTACTAGCGCAGTACAGACATAGATTTTTTTCCCTACGGCGAGTCCTCTCTTCATGAGTCAGGCGAGACCGATCCACTTGCATAGCATCCTCGGCGGGAGGCACAGGGGTAGATTGCAAAGGATACTGTGGGAGAGGTGCCCAGAGATCAAGGTCTTTTTCCTGGCGGAGCTCCTGGTGTCTCTCAGAAAAACGCATGTCAATGCGGGTGGCCAAATGGATAAGTTCTTGCAGGTTGGCAGGAATCTCTCGTGCGGCCAGCACATCCTTGATGTTACTGGATAGGCCTTTTTTAAAGGTCGTGCAGAGAGCCTCGTTATTCCAAGATAATTCGGAAGCGAGAGTACGAAATTGAATGGCGTACTCGCCTACTGAAGAATTACCCTGGACCAGGTTCAGCAGGGCAGTCTCGGCAGAAGAAGCTCGGGCTGGTTGCTCGAAGACACTACAGACTTCAGCGAAGAAGGACTGGACAGTGGCTGTGGCAGGATCATTGCGGTCCCAGAGCGGTTTGGCCCAAGACAAAGCCTTTCCAGACTCATTACGAACGCCACCTTAGACCGTTTTGAAGGAAATTGGTCCGACAACATCTCCATATGCAGGGAACATTGAGACAAGAAGCCACGGCAGAGTCGGGAGTCCCCATCAAACTTGTCCGGCAGGGACAAGCGGAGGCTAGGAGCGGCCACTCGCTGTGGAGGAGGTGCAGGAGCTGGCGGAGGAGATGGTTGCTGCTGTAGCAGTGGCAGAAGTTGCTGTAACGTGGCGGTCAACTGCGACAGCTGCTGTCCTTGTTGGGCAATTTGCTGCGATTGCTGGGCGACCACCGTGGGTATGTCAGCGAGACTTGGCAGCGGCACCTCAGCGGGATCCATGGCCGGATCTACTGTTACGATTCGGCAGACTGGATGTGGATCCTCTGTGTCAGCGAGGGATTGGCGTGGACCGTGTCGGTGGACCGGTTCTAGAGTTGCTACTGGTTTTCACCAGAGCCCGCCGCAAAGCGGGATGGTCTTGCTGCGGCGGTAGCAACCCGGTCGTATCCACCGGCAATGGCTCAACCTCGCTGACTGCTGAGAAGGCGTGGGACAGAAGGACTATACAGAGGCAAGGTCATACGTAGCAGAAGGTCGGGCAGGCGGCAAGGTTCGTAGTCAATAAGGATAGCAGGAGATCTGGAACACAGGCATTGGACAACACTAAACGCTTTCACTGGCACAAGGCAACAAGATCCGGCAAGTGCAGGGGAAGTGAGGTAATATACACAGGGAGCAGGTGGAAGCTAATTAGGCTGATTGGGCCAGGCACCAATCATTGGTGCACTGGCCCTTTAAATCTTAGAGAGCTGGCGTGCACGCGCGCGCCCTAGAGAGCGGAGCCGCGCGCGCCAGAACATGACAGCCGGGGACCGTGACGGGTAAGTGACTTGGGATGCGATTTGCGAGCGGGCGCGTCCCGCTATGCGAATCGCATCCCCGCCGGCAATGTTAGTGCAGCGCTCCCGGTCAGCGGGTCTGACCGGGGCGCTGCAGAGAGAGAGACGTCGCGAGCGCTCCGGGGAGGAGCAGGGACCCGGAGCGCTCGGCGTAACAAATAGCTTATCACTTCACTCAGTTGGTTCACATGGTGGGGGTGGGGGGTAACTATCTAAAGTCTAATACCTTGTAAACTGTAATAGGGACGCTTTGTGGTCTGCCAGGTAATGCCCGATTATAGACTTGGAGGAGATGTCTGACCAGGACTGCCAGAGACCGATCCTCAGCCTGCTCACAGACTATGGCTCCGTGGACAGTCTGGATGTTGAGGAAGAAGATAACTAACCCCCTTTCATCTCCACACCTCTCTTTTTTAGTGTGTCTGTCTTTGGGCCTGTGAGTTCTTTACCTTTCTTCTCTTTAAATACCCCCCCCCCCCCACACACACACACACACATACCCTTTACCCCCTCATCACAGGTCTGTTATACTTGTATACTTGTTGATTGACATTGTAGCTTTATTAGAATGTTGTAAAGCAGCGTGTGTAATGTAACCTTTTACTGTGCGTTATGCTCCTGTGTTACAAAGTAAGTGTTTCGCCAAGCCGAATGTTCATCTGTGTATCGGGATCAGGTGAAATATGTATCAGCCAAACAAATGTTTAGCCAATTGCTATTGAAGGTGTGTAAGCACCTTAAAGCTAACCTGACACCTTGCTTAAACACACTAAACCCATTAAACAGGGTTATAGTGCGAGTGAACCTGATTAAAAAGAAATATAACTTGCCCAGATCCATGGTCCGATTCCTGAGATCAAGGCTGTATACAGCCACTATTGCTAATTACCCCCCTGCACAATGGAGGTGGGAGATGGTATACAAAGCTTCCCTGCCTCCATCCTCTCTGATTCCATATGCCCGTCCACCTTGCGCTCACTTGGGTGAAGGGTCTATGAATATTTATGAGGTGGTCGGGCATATGAGAGTCACATTCCATTTCAGATTTGCTTTAAGCATTAAAGTTTCTATCTGTAATAAGTGACATGCCATATTGTTCTGCATTTTTTTTTTTCAGATTTTTTTTTTTTGTAGCATGGAGAGCGTATACATTTTCCATAGCATGTGAGCAGAGTTGCAGAATCCCATAAGTGGGGATAATGGCTTTGTATCTTTTGTATGTGGTACATTTTTCTACTAGTTTGGACTTATTTTAGCAGGATTTAATATGAAAAGTCTGTGTCCTCTGATTGCTCTGATGCCCATCTGTGGTGTTGGGATAATGGCGTGTAATGTAGACTTGTAGGGTGGTATGACTATAATAAAGATTTGTGACGCCAGGAGTGTTAACCCTTCATATTCCTAGGTAAAGTGGTTGCCAGTGCCAGGCACCGGGTAAAGAATACCTCAAATACAAGATTAGGGAAACCACTTGAAACTTTACTAGGTCAATTGTGAACAGATGGTATAAATAGTACAGTTCAATGGAAGTGCAATTTGACTTAAGGATGCCGTAGGTAACCACAGTTGCTTTTGAGACACTTTGGGACTTGTAGTCCTATTTGACAAAAATATGACTTGTCTGACCTTGACTTGGACAGGCTTCACTTAGCTAGCATTGAGGTGACTAGACTTGACTTAAATAGACTTGAGGAAATTAGACTTGATTTGACTTAGCAGCTGACTATAACTGCCTTTCGCTACTTCACTGTGGGGAATACAAAGTGGGTGCTTACAGCCAGGGTGGACTTTAGAGGAGTGGCTAAAGGATTTTTACTCACTTTTTCACTCAGGATGCCTGCCACAATAATATCAAAAACTCTGTCTGGAATAACCAATAACCTAAATAAGGATATATGGTATATGTCTACACAAGGAAAAGATAATAAGTTAGCATGTAAAAATTATCTTATTAATATGATACAACATACACCAAATAGCAAATAATCTTATCCATTGCAAAAAAAAGAGTAGATTGCAAAACCTTCGTACAATGAGAGGAGGACCAGAACAAAAAGAGTTATGGATCTAGATGTCACCCCCCTAAACCCCACGTGTTCTGTCGCCTGTGGGCAACTTCCTCCCCAAAGTTTAGACTTGACTGGACTGGCGGCCTGGTTGGTGGGATCCTAGTGAAGAGTGATGTTGCTCAGGAACAGGAATTGGTGCAACTGGGTCTTTGGGCCTGTCCCCATGGGGTGAGGAACAGGGCACACAGCAGAGGTCTTGTCAGGGTCCGGACTGGTATGCGGGGAGGACATGGGAGTGGATCCTCTGTGTCAGTGAGGCGATGGCGTGGGCCGTACCAGGGGAACGGAATCTAAGGGGTTACTGGTTTTCACCAGAGCCCTCCGCAAAGCGGGATGGACTTGCTGCGGCAGGTAACCCCCAGGTCGTTCCACCCGATAGCGACTCAACCTCACTGACAGCTGAGACAGGCGCGGCACACAAGGACAAGGCAAGGCGAGGTCAGACGTAGCAGAAGGTCAAGGCAGGCAGCAAGGTTTGTAGTCAGGGGCAACAGCAAGGGGTCTGGATACACAGGCTAGGGATACACACAGAAACGCTTTCTCAGGGCACAAGGCAACAAGATCTGGCAAGGACAGGAAGTGCTTTTTATGTGTTTTACACAGATTGGGGCAAGCACCAATTAGTGGTGCACTGGCCCTTTAAATCTTAGAAAAGCGGCGCGCGCACGCCCTAGGGAGCGGGGGGAAGAAGCAGCAGCGGGCGTGTGGTAAGTGACATGGGGCATGATCCGTGAGCGGGCACGTCTGTCCCACGGATCGCGTCCCCTCCGGTGACAGAGGAGCAGCGCTCGCGGTTAGCGGCGTTGACCGGAGCGCTGCATAACGAGGGACGCCGCGAGCGCTCCGGGGAGGCAGCAGGTCCCGGATTGCTCGGCGTTACAGGTCTGGATTAGACCTCCACTTTTTCTCTCTGCTCTCTAGACTAACACTGACTAAGTTCTCCCTGTCTGGTTAGACTTGGCTGGAGAAGGGCAGGAGGCCCTGATTGGTCAAAGCACACATGTGAATTCCCTTTCATCCTCCTACAAAGATAAAGTAAACATGACAGAGAAAATCCAAGTACATTAAACAATGGAAAATATATTTAGAAAGAATCACAAAATGCATGACATTTGAACCTCGAGCTGTGGTCTAGAGAAGACACCATAAAGTGACATCCACCTGACAGGGCAGGTGGACAAGAGTGTTCCGCACAGGGACACAACACATGATTCAACTGTTTAAATGATGCAATCAAACATGATCGTGGTATTTAAATGTTAAGTCTCAGTAATACCTGGTGTCTAGTGGCCCCATTAGCTACAACAGTTGGAATCATACTGAGCCATTAAATAAAGCTAGCACATCAGTTTTACTGTATTAAGAACTCTAAATAACATATTGCTCCACAAAATTGAGCAATTCCATATTTTTTCTTCAATTTTGCCCAACAGGATGAGGGGGAAGAAAAGTCTGAGGGGTCATCAAGGGGTTAAAAAAGTGCAAAAGTTTACAGTACAGTAACACAATAGCCTCAACATTCGCTCCATCCCACATACAATGCTTTCAGCGAGTTTCGACTCTGTGTAGCCTCACCAGTGATTGAATGGAAATCCGACCAATCAGTGTGCAAGCTTTTGGCCAGACCAAACAATAGATGGTGAGTGCTTTTAAAACTGGATGCACATTATTGTGTCGGTAGCAGCCCCCAGGTGTGTTGTGGGATCATTCTGTCCTGCAACAGAAGCCCCTGCTGGTCACCTTTCTTAGAGGAAAACTGTCAGTCTGTTCACCCACACTAAACCCAATACACTAAGTTATAGTATGGGTGAACAGAATTCTAACGAGGGGTCACCAAGACTAAGACAAGACTTAATCCTGAGTAATAAAAATAGTATTGTAATATGGTGTACAGTTGGTATATTTATGTATATTTCTCATATCCTAAGTATTGGGCTTGCAGCAATAACTATGTAGAATTACTGTTTAAGTCTATTGTCCTATCCTACCTTGTATTGTAATTCAGTTCCTTGTCTTACTTTATACTGAAATGAAGCTACGGTCACGTGATTCCAAAAAGAGTTTATAAGGTTTTAACTTTTAATATTTATCATGCCATGTTTAAGAGTCCGCGTTGGTGTTTGCTGTCTGCATGTATGTTGCCTAAAAAGCCACAATAAATTTCCCGTTTTATGCTGTACTTCGAGAGCTGGACTTCTTCCTTGTTGATTGAATCTGCTGGGTTGGAAACGCTGCCAGCCATTCCGTGCTCCACAGTACATGCGGCAAGAGGTGGGAGCTTACTACACACATAACTCTGGACTTTTGCACATATCTCAGGACCTCCTGGACATATTTAAGTAAGTGACCACTCGTTGGACTCCAGTACACCCACACCATAACCCTGTGTTTTGGGTTTAGTGTGGGTGAACAGACTGAAAGTTTTCCTTAAACCCCTTCCCGCTATAGGACGTCTGCATACGTCTCTGCACACTGGGACGTATGCATACGACCTAGCGATCTCCTGCACTGCCATAGGCAGATCATGGCATCTATGATGTTGACTGGGGGAGGGTGCTCCCCCTGTTCCCCAACAGCGGCTCTGCGATATGATCGCGACTCACTGTTGGTTGCTATGGCAGCAAGAGGCCAGATCATGGTCTCCTGTGTGCCTGCTACGGAAGCCTGTGAGATCCACAGGCTGTAGTGTGTGCAGCTCATCAGGTCATATGATGCTATAGTACAAATGTATTGCAGCATAGTATAATCTGTAAAAAGTGAAAAATATAAAAATAAAAGGTTGTTCAATACATGTATGAAGTGTAAAGAAAAAAAAGGTCCCTTTCGCAAAAAAAAACCTGTATTGTCATCAAAAAAGTTCAAAAGTACAAATCATATACATAATAGGTATTGCCACTTCCATAATGACGTGTGCTAAAAAACTATAATGTAAATTATCCCTCATGGTGAACACCGTAAAAAAAAAAAGAAAACAACAACAAAAAAGCGCAAAATTCGCCAATTTTGGTACAAATAGTGGAATAAAAAAAAGATCAAAAGGTAGCAGGTATCACAAAAATGATGAAATTAAAAAGTTCAACTCATCCCACAAAAAATAAGCCCTTACTCAATGGCATCGGATGAAAAATAAAAAAGTTTTGGTTGTTGGAAAATCAATGGCAAGAAAAGAATTTTGCTCAGAAAAGGAAAAACATAGAAAGCTATATAAAATGGGTATCACCATAATCATACTGACCCAAAGAATAACATCACTTTTACCGCACAGTGAACACCATAAGGAAATTAAAAAGAAGTATGTCAGAAATTTTCACAATGGAGTTTTTCACAAAAAATGCACCAGTGTATGTGTATGTGTCAACAAAAATGCACCACTTATATAAAGTACAAAATGTCATGAAGAAACAATCTCAGAATCGCTCCGCTCAGAAAAAAGTGTTCTAAAGTTATTACCATTTATAGAGACCCAGTAAATAAAAATAAAAAAGAGCCTGGTCATTAAGGTAAAAAATGGGTCTGTCCTTAAACATTTTTTTTTTTAAATCAACTGGTGCCAGAAAGTTAAACAAATTTGTAAATTACTTCTATTAAGTAGTACTTATTATCTGCTGTATGCTCTACAGGAAGTTCTTTTTCTTTTTGAATTTCCTTTCTGTCCGACCACAGTGCCTGTCCAATGTAGGATAGGTTTGCTATGAGGATTAAATCCTATTCTGGACAGTTCCTAAAATGGACAGAGGTGTCAGCAGAGAGCACTGTGGTCAGACAGAAAGGAAATTCAAAAAGAAAAAGATACAACAGCTGGTAAGCACTGGAAGCATTAAGATATTTAAATAGAAGTAATTTACAAATATGTTTGACTTTCTGGCACCAGTTGATTTAAAAAAATGTTTTCCAGGGTAGTACCCCTTTAAGGGGTAAAGTGGCCCCATCCATTGCTACTTAAACAGGCAATCACTTTAAATCAGTGAGCAGCGGTGACTGCTGGGACTGACAAGTGACTTCCTTGACAGGTTACACCAAGGAAAGGAGCAGGAGGACATCACTTGTCACTGCCACAAAGGAGGACATGACTCATCAGACCTGCTGGACACCTCAGCCTGCTGGACTGAGGACTGATGAGAAATAAATAGCACAGGTGGCGGGAGGGGGGTTATGAAGTGGTGCGGGGGGGGGGGGGGGGCGATGAAGTAGGGGTAGTAAAGTGGCACAGGATGTGATCTTGGGGGGGGGAGTTGCATGGGATGCTCAAGGTTGGGTGAAGTGACACAGAGGGGATCGAGGGGAGGGGTGATGAAGTGGCACTGCTGGGGATTATGGAGGAGATTAAAGTGACACAGGGGGTGATCAAGGGGGGTGAAAAAATGGCATAGGGGGTAATGAAGAACACAGCGGGGGGTGAGTGGAATGGTGAAATGGCACAGGGAGGATGAAGGGGGAGAATGAAATGGCACAGGGAGGAAGCAGCCACATTTGCAATGCAGATACTGGTAACGATGCATGCAGTTACTGGTATGGCGAGGAGTGTGTCATTAAAGGGGTACTCTGGTGGAAATAAAAATAATGTTTAAATCAACTGGTGCCGAAAAATTAAACAGATTTGTAAAATACTTCTATTTAAAAATCTTAATCCTTCTAGTACTTATCAGCTGCTGTATGCTCCAGAGAAAGTTGTTTTCAAATGTATTTTTTGCTTGACCACAGTGCTGTGTGCTGACACCTCTGTCCATTTCAGGAACTGTCCATGGACAGAGGTGTCAGTAGAGAGCACTGTGGTCAGACAGAAAATAAATTCCAAAAGAAAAGAACTTCCTCTGTGGTATACTAACAAGTACTGTAAGGATTAAGATTTTGAAATAGAGGTAATTTACACTTTCTGGCACCCGTTGATTTAAAAAAAATATATAAAATTCCACCGGAGTACCGCTTTAACTTTCTACGTTCTATTTTTATTTTTTTTAATTATATTTCTGCAAAGCTTAAAAGGATTGAAATCACCTCATGCAAACATGATCCGCAATCCTGTCATACCAAAACTGGGATAGCTCAACTGCAAGCAAGCTCCACGTCTGTGCAGAAGTCTTAATCCTGTGCTGTGCGGCATATTCGACCACCCACCTGAACACTTGCACAGAAAGCACATGACAATCCGGAGGAAAGAAGGGGTAGAGCTCAATGCACTTTCCAAAAAGACTCCTCCTCCATGGTTGGGATCTGCTTTGAAAGCCCCGCTCTCTGATCTGGTCCCATTACTGAGTGACAGGCTCTGCTGCTAGTGCTACAACCCCTCAGCTCTGAGAGCCCCCTGCTACCAAGTGTCTGCACAGCCCTGCACTACCTTCCCACCCTGAGCAGTAAGTATTCATTCACACTTTTAGCCTCTTTATTTTTCCGCTGTTCTCTGTCCAGGGCTATGGATGGACTGTGCTGGGGGAGGGTGTGTGACTATATGGTACTTATGGTACTTATCTGTATTTGTTGACTTCTACTGCTACTACTTTTACTAGCTTATTTCTGAATTGCACGTGTGAACTTTGCAATAGAGATTTTTTCCTACAAAAGGCGCCCAGAAAGTATGCAGACGGAATTCAGCGAATTCTTGAAAGTTGTATATAAACAGTCCTGCTCTCATCTGTTCTCCGCTGAGCAGCTGAATCCATCCAGTCAGCATTTTGTGGTTGGGTTTTACAGTGCAGCACTTGGCACCGTAGTCTTATTACTTCCAAGACGAGTACGGAAAGTTATGTTGTCCTAAAGCTGCCGTAATGATTTATGCTTTACATCAGTGTTTCCCAACCAGTGTGCCTCCAGCTGTTGCAAAACTACAACCCCCCCCCCCCCCCCCCCCCCGGCAGCATTCCCGGACAGCCGAAAGCACCATATGACACGTCGGATGACCCAAATTATCTAAGTTCATGTTCAATTTTCAATAGTGGCAGCGGGGATTGTAATGATTTATGTTTTATATCAGTGTTTCCCAACCAGTGTGCCTCCAGCTGTTGCACAACTACAACCCCCAGCATGCCTGGACAGCTGAAAGCACCATATAACACGTCAGATGGCCCAAATTGTCTTAGGTCATGTTCAATTTGCAATAGTTGTAGCGGGGTTGTAATGATTTATGCTGTATATCAGTGTTTCCCAACCAGTGTGCCTCCAGCTGTTGCACAACTACAACCCCCAGCATGCCTGGACAGCTGAAAGCACCATATGACACGTCAGATGACCCAAATTGTCTTAGGTCATGTTAAATTTTTAATAGTGGTTGAGGGGTCACAATTATTTATGCTATATTAACAGTGTTTCCCAACCAAGGTGCCTCCAGATTTTGCAAAACTACAACACCCAGCATGCTGGGAGTTGTAGCTTTGCAACAGCTGGAGGCACACTGGTTGGGAAACACTGATATAACATGTGAAATATACACAAATTACAGTTAATTGTTTTGTTAATATTGAATCTTTTACCTCCTTGTTTCGATTCTCAGAATACAAATATTAACTAAAGGTTTAAATGATATTATCGAAGCAATGGATAATAGGTTTTAAATAGGGGATATTCAATTTCGGGAAAAGCTCCTGCAGCTCTTCTATCCTTCTCTATGAGGCTGGCAGAAATCCATGCACATGCTGCAAAAACAACCCTGCAACTATATATTCAGCCATAGAAATTTCTGCAACGGATCTGACAGGTGAACCTGTCCTTTAAAAAGCTGTCCCCGAGCCAATCCACTGGAAACAATACAATTCATCAGGCATTTTCTACATGTAAATGTAATTCCCGGGTTTAAAAGGCTTAATCCTAGGGGGCAGTGTAATTTAGGAAAATGGTCAAAAAGTGTATAATTCTGTTAAAAAGTACCCAGACATGAAGAATGAAGAGCGAAATGCGCCTGACATGTTATGTTAGGATTGATTTGTCTTTTCCAGCTGCAAAAAGTGCTGAATGTGTAAGATGTAGGCAAGCTGAATGTGTTATTTTGTTCAGCATGGATAGGATGTTAGTTGTGTTTTTTGTGTAGAACGGCATGAACGAATGCTGCAATTACCGTAACTCGGAGAAGGGTCACAATGTACTGATAATGATTACCTAAAAGAATTCTTAAAGAATAACTCCAGCCAAAACTAACTTAGTGATGACTAAAATAGTTCCTTAAAGGGGTTCCCACCACTGGGGACCCCCGCGATCTCCCTGCTGCACATGGCGTTCGTTTACAGCATCGGGTGCAGCGGCGAAGGCTCGTGACGTCACGGCTGCACCCCACTCATGACATCACAGCTACGCCCCCTCAATGCAAGTCTATGGGAGGGGGCATGATGCCCCCTCCCATAGACATGCATTGAGGGGGCATGGGCATGACGTCACGAGCGGGGTGTGACTGTGATGTCACGAGCATGCGCTCTGGATCGCCAGTCATCCAGCATGGACCGAAGTTTGCTCTGTCCACTGGATGTCTGGGGTGCCCAAGCAGCTGGACCCCCGCAATCAGACATCTTATACCATATCCTTTGGATAGGGGATAAGATGTCTAGGGGCGGAGTACCCCTTTAAAGGGGATGTCTGATAAAAAAAAATGATCCCACAGGATAGGGAATAAGTAGCTGATCACGGGAGGTCTGACTGCTGGGACCCCCCCTGCAATCTCCACAACTGGGCCCCCGGCTGTCAGTGAAGGAGCATGTGTCGTCTACCGGTAGATGGCGCACATTTCATTTATTTCTATGGGAGGGCTGGTGAAGCCAGTAATGTTGTACTGCAGTCTCTTTGGCGGTCCAGTAGACATTAATGGAGTGTGTGCCATCTGAAGAATGTGCCCCTCACTGAGAGCAGAGATCATGGAGGGTCCCAGTGGTCAAATCATCCTCAATTAGCTTCTTATCCCCTATCCTGTGGATAGGAGATATGTTCGTTTTGGCTAGAGTTCTCCATTAAGTTGCATTGTTACTTTTGGTTGGTACGGAATGGGTTAAAAGTTAAATATTGAAGCAGCTCATCTTACATCTTAGCTTGAGAAGTGATATGTACAGTATATATAGGGTACAGTGCATTTGCCTAGGAGGGCCCTGATGAAGGGGTTAGCTGCTGAAACACATAGTATTTTTGGCTGACTTGGAGAGCTCATGCATTGATGGGTTATCTTTGGAGAGAGAACTGCTACGTCTTACATTTCTTGTATCCTGTGAGTGGCTTTTTTTTTTGTATCGGTCTTCACTATGAGAGGTGCTCCTTGTTTGTATCTCCTGCAGCACAGAGTATTTAATACACTTCTGTGAGATCCTGTGGAGAGCTGACATAATTCTGAATATACAGGAGCAGCAGTAAGTGACAACCCAACCACGTAGCCATGGGGGAGTGCCCTGGGGGTCTTGGAAGGCTAGAGTTGTATCCAGACTTACTGTACACCAGTATTAGTAGCAGAAATACAGTAGTGTTCACTGTCAGCAGGGGATTCAAAACTCGTCTGTCGGGATCATTTTACTCCTTGTAATATCTTTCCAATAATTAGGTGAGCAGCAAAGTTGAATGTGTCAGATGTAGCAGAGTTGCAGAATTGGGGTTGTCAAGTGTCAAATGACCGAAATCTATCTCCTATTTAATTGTCTACATTACACCTTTTGCATAGATTACTTAATGCTGTGATACTTTTTTTTTTTTAATAAATAAGAATATATTAATGTATTTGTTTCTTCCTTTAGGTGATGTATACATTTTTCTTGTTTTCTTGCTTGCCCCTGTAATTCTAATTTCATGATTGTATAGGAATGCACTCTGCAATATAGATTATTTTATGGCTTTTTTATTTTTTTTGTACAGGTTACATTTTGGAAATAAATACATGCAACTTTAGATTAAGCTTCCGAATTAGAAGAGTTTGCAATCCTCTCACCATGAATTGTGCAGCACAAGAGTGGCTCAGGCTGACTGTCTTGCTATTCATAGTCCAAACAGTTGCTACAATGCTCATTCCTAATGCCACCCAATTAGAGGGCCTTTTGGAAAAATATATGGATGAGGATGGAGAGTGGTGGGTTGCCAAGCAGAGGGGTAAAAGAGCCATTACTGACAGTGATATGAAGCTCATCCTGGATTTGCACAATAAACTGAGAGGTGAAGTTTACCCTCCTGCCTCCAATATGGAGTATATGGTAAGATACTTTTTCTTTTTTCAAACCTTGTGTTTAAAAAATAATGTTTAAAAAATGAACTAATGTGGACAAAAAAGTGAAACAGTTGTTCACTATAGAGCTGAAACAACTGATCTATAAAATCATAACAATCGTTACTTAAAATCATTGTCTACAATCCCTCCAGCTTAGGCCCCCAAACATGTATCCCAGCAGCAAGCCACAACTACTAGAGGCCCTCAATGCTAGAAGCAGGCCACAAACCTTATCCAAACCTTCTCCAGGGAGATCTATTGGTGATGGTGGCGTATCCAGAGACCGGAGCTGAGTGTGGTGCTAATCCCTGAACTACCAGGCCCCTGCCAGCCACCATGCATTGTCAGTGGGGTCTGTCGTCAGCTCCTGCTCCTGGTTCTTTTTCCCCATACTAGTCTTCACACACCTCACTTTGGTAGTAGCATTGTGTGAGGTTGTTGACGGCAGAGCTGTGGTCAATTGGGATGTCATTGAGGCATCCGGTTGTGCCCTGATCACCCATGTGTGCCCTGTAAGTTAAGGGCCTGTTTTAAACCAATTTTAAACACCATGTCGATTTCTGGCTGTAGTGTCACCTAATGCTTTATGTGAACCAGTGGCCCATCACTAATGACGTCTACAGGATCCCAGTCTGACCATGGAGGTCATCATCTTGAAGTGAATGTGGACAGCCTTATAGCAGAGGCTGACTTGGAAAGGATGTCAAATGAAAAGGTGTCTGATAGAGGCTTTTTCCTCTGGTATTGGTTAGGAGATAGAGCTGCCATCTTTGAAATAGAAAAAGAAAACAAAGGTGCGCTCCTAGTGTAGAGGTTTTAGATAAGCAAGTGCCCCAAATGGGTGTGTATTCTGCTTACCAGAGATTGTTGTGCTGCCATCTTGTTAGACTTTGTTCAAACTATTGCCTTCACTGTCATACTTAAAGGAGTATTCCCATCTGGACAGTTATGACAGTAAGTGTCCAACCTTTGAACTGAAAAAAAAAATTGCAGTTTTTTGGGTCATGCCCTGCTCATGACATCACAGTCACGCCCCCTCAATGCTCCCATAGGCTTGCATTGAGGGGACGCGGCTGTGACGTCACGTGCCGGGCATGACCGTGATGTTACATGCCTCCACCCGCATCACCACTCATCCGGCACGGAGCAAAGTTTGCTCCATGAATTGGATGTCTGGGGTGCCGCAGCCAAGATCATGGGGGTCCCCAGCGGCAGGACCCCTGCGATCAGACATCTTATCCCTTTCCTTTCGATAGTGGATAAGATGTTTAGGGGCGGAGTACCCCTTTAAGTAAATCAACTAATAGGTGGTCTAAGCTAGTCAAGACAGTCTAGCGATGTGCCAAATATATCAAACACCATGAGCCACTGTGATATCTAGTGCTTCTATTTTACATACTGTATTAGTTAGAAAATCTGACCAATGTTTGTTTCTTTGTGCCCATACACATAAGGTAAACGTTTACTGACCTTAAGTGATGTTCTTGGCCAGATGCCTCCTGGCTCTCTGCTGATGTTGGAAAGCTTCTATGGGAGATAAGCCACTGCCAAAGGGGGCTAACGTCAACCATCTCACTTGGCCATCAAACAACAACATAATTTCTTATAACTCTTGAGGCAGTTCCAGAGTCAATGGAGCCCATAACAACAGTTTTTTATTTTTACTACCAGTTTTATGTGGACTTTTCTTGGTACACTGTGCATATCATGAGCCCTTCAGTAATAACAAATTGTCCTGTGAAAGTAAAGCATCTGTGCCACCATGTTGAACTGTTGGTGTAACCTTAATATTGAAAGTTCTATGTATTTGTAGACATATAAAATAGAGTTGTCCTTAGTTTCATGTCTCTATTGACTCATCGGTGTAGAACATTTTCACAAATCTCTTTACAAACTTCAACTTCCATCTTGCTACCCTTCTATTAGTCCCATATTATATTATACTAGCTGAGTACCCGGCGTTGCCCTGTTTTTCCTTCCTAATCCTTGTTGGGGAGGAAAATAAACAAAGGAGGAAGCTTTTGACTTCATATCCGGTCCTTATATATTGTTGTCATATCCCAACCCCATATCCCGTCCTCATATCCCGACCTCCTATCCCTTCCTCATATCCCATCTTCCGATCTTGACCTCCTATCCTGTCCTCCTATCCCGTCCTCCTATCCCGTCCTCCTATCTTGACCTCCTATCCCGACCTCCTATCCCAACCCATAATATGTGTACCAGGTATTGAAATATGTCCAGCCTTACAGAATTGATGTGGGAACATACATTTCCCATTGATTTGCATGGGACTTTAAACAAAAACCCAGACACTCACAAATGGGGGTAGTTAAGGGTTAAATTAACTATCCTATATTTTAAGTGGACATATAAGTAGCATGTGACCAAGTATTATCTAAATATCTCCAGCCGTTTGGAAGTTATGCAGTAACATATATTTCCCATAGACTTGTATGGGACTTTAAATAAAAACGCCGCCCCTGGCAAATGGGGGTAAGTAACGGTTAAATCAACTATCATATCTTTGTTGTTGACATATAAGTAACATGTGTGCCAAGTTTCATTTTAATATCTTTAGCTGTTTAGACGTGATGCTGGAACATGCACACCTACATACACACACATTGGGGGAGATTTATCAAAACCAGTGCAAAGGAAATGTTACCCAGTTGCCCATAGCAACCAATCAGCTTGCTTCTTTCATTTTTGCAAAAATTTTTGCAAAAATGTGTGCAAAATTTTTTGTTAAAAATGAAAGAAGCGATCTGGTTGCTATAGGCAACTGGGCAACTTTTCCTTTGCACAGGTTTTGATAAATCTCCCCCATTGGCCCTTATTTATTAAAAGTGTTGTGTAGGTTTCTTTGTGGGTTTTAATTAGGGATCGACCGATTATCGGTTTGGCTGATATTATCGGCCGATATTCACGATTTGGACATTATTGGTATCGGCAATTACCTTGCCGATAATCCCCCGCCCACCGCACCACCACCCCCAACGCACCGCGCCGCACCCCCCCACCACCACGCCGTACCCCCCACAGCACTACCCGGCCAGAGACTGCCGCCGCCGCTGTCCCATTGCCTACCCCATTCTCGGTTTTATAATTACCTGTTCCCGGTGTCCGGGGTCCGCGCTACTTCTTGCTCCTGCGGCGTCCTGTGTTACGCTGTGTGCTGCGCAATGACGAGTGACGTCCTCAACGCAACGTCACCGTCCACTTTAAATCAATGATCGGCAGCGGTGTCGCCGGGGGAGGGTAAATAGCCGATAACTTATACCGGAATATCGGTATAAGTTATCGGCTATCGGCCCTAACCTCCACAGTATCAGTATCGGCCCTAAAAGATCGATATCGGTTGATCCCTAGTTTTAATTCCCTACAATTTATTTTCCACGGTATTTACTAAGGTTTCCCTACATTTTCCACTTTTCCCTACACTTTGCTTTTTTATTACACATGCTCTGATCTATAGGGTTTTCCTCAGCTCAACCCCTTTTTCAGGTTTTCTTAGCAAAATGGAGAGTTAGTCGGGGTTTTTTCAATTCTGGTGCAGAATCTGGAGCAAAATCTGGCGCAGACAGAATTTCTGGCGCACAACCCGACAAAACATGTCGGGTTTGCAATACTAAATGAGAGCCATTGAGTTTTTTATATATATATATATATATATATATATATATATATATATATATATATATATATATAGATAGTGGTGGCTAAATAGGCCTGCAGTTCTGTGGATATTCTTTGAGAGTGCTTTGTACCTACCTTGATAAAGGGGGAGATTTATCAAAACCTGTGCAGAGGAAAAGTTGACCATTGCCCATAGCAACCAATTAAATCAACTTTTCCTCTGCACAGGTTTTGAGAAATCTCCTCAGAATGTTTCTGCATCCTTCGATCATATTTGAGTACATTTAGTACTGTACCAAGTATTTTTTCAAGATAATAGCTCTTGCTTGAGTTGACCCTTTTCACGTGTTTCCTAGAATGCTATTTTGACATAGTGTTGTTTTAGAAGTTTTGTGGGGGGGTACTTCACTCTTATGGCCCTATATAGTGTAAGGGAGTAAGCTAAAGACCTGTGTGAAACCTACATAATCATATGAATACCACTAAAACCAAGCAGATTTTGCCAACTAACTAAGCCATTGAGCTAACAATTTAACCCCTCAACGACAATGGATGTAAATGTACGTCATGGTGACATGGTATTTAACGCACCATGGCGGTGCTCGCGTCATGCACGGCATGTCCCGACTGCTATCAACAGCCAGGGATCTGCCGGTAAAGGTGGCCATCCGCGATCGCGCGGATATCCGCCATTAACCCCTCAGATGCCGTGATCAATACAGATCATGGCATCTGTGGCAGTGCGGTACTTTGAATGGATGATCGGATCGCCCGCAGCGCTGCCACGGCGATCCGATCATCCAGCATGATGGCCGAAGATCCCCCGAAGGTCACCTGGCTCCGGCCGTCTCCCGGGGTCTTCTGCTCTGGTCTGAGATCGAGCAGATCAGAGCAGAAGATCACCGATAATACTGATCAGTGCTATCTCCTATACATAGCATTGAACAGTATTAGCAATTAAATGATTGTTATGAATAGTCCCCTATGGGGTCATACAAAGTGTAAAATAAATAAATAAATAAATATATATATATATATATATATATATATATAAATGTAGAAAAAGCGCAGCACTCCTCAATAACGTGAAAAAAAGTGGTGATTTATTGGCTCACATAGCAGCAACGTTTCTGTCCTACCATAGGACCATTTTCAAGCTTAGTGACACAACTCAAGTAGGGGGTATATATACCCAAACATATGTGTACAATCAACATCATGATCAATATAAACAATTAACAAAATAAAGTGCATAAGTGCAAAAAATGCATTGCATTACAGGCAGTGTAAACAGTATCAAAAGTGTACATTCATATTATATAAAGTGCATTACATAAAATGTGCGGTAGATTAAAAACATGCTTGAAAATCTCATAATACATATAATTGTCTATTAATAACTGCAGCTGATAACAATATTAAATAATGTATACTAGTATAGTAGTAAGTGGAGATACCTGTGAGATGCTCCTGAGCATAACAGTATGGCGCCCGCAGCATGGGACGCCGTTCTCGGCGTCTACTATTGCGAGCGACCGAGTTCCGGTCAGGTGAACATGTCACATGACTAACAGCGATCACGTGATGCTGTAGTCATGGAGCCCACAGACGCCTGGACTTGCGCCCGTGAGAAGCGTATGAATCAGATGGAGAATGGTCTAGTGTGTGAACAGCGCCCGAGGGATGGCACACAATCAATCCCAATGTATAGAGTAATAAGATATTGCACAGAATAGGAGAAATGAAATGAAATGCAAATAGAAATAAAATAAATACAAATAAAAACATAATGATAAACGAAAATGTATATAAGAAATAAAAAATAAAAAAATAAAAAAATAAAAAATTATAAATACAAATAAAATAAAATGATAAATAAATCAAAAGATATTGGTACACAAAACCAGTGTAATTCTTTATTATTAATGTTCTCTCCCTTGGGCTAGGGAAGGAGGATAAAGGCCATCTACTAGAGACCCTCCCTGGTTTGTAGGGCAACCCCGGATGTGTCCAGAAACCGGGTCACCACCCAAGGATGCCAAAGGTTCATCCAACGAACGCGAGGTTCTGTTAGGAATCCCCGGTTCGCTAGAGTTCCCACTACAGCCAATTTTGGGAGTGTGCTAATATTTAAATAGCACCATAGACTCATGCATATATAATAATATTTTAGGCCAACCTCCAGATGTCAAAATAATGAAAATAAATGATAAATTAAAATATACAAATAAAATGATAATAAATCATAATTATTTAAAGTATAAAAATAATAAAAAAAATGAAAGAACTAAATACAAAGATAAACAAAATAGAAAAAGGATAGTTAAAATAGAAAAAGGATAACTATCCTTTTTCTATTTTGTTTATCTTTGTATTTAGTTCTTTCATTTTTTTATTATTTTTATACTTTAAATAATTATGATTTATTATCATTTTATTTGTATATTTTAATTTATCATTTATTTTCATTATTTTGACATCTGGAGGTTGGCCTAAAATATTATTATATATGCATGAGTCTATGGTGCTATTTAAATATTAGCACACTCCCAAAATTGGCTGTAGTGGGAACTCTAGCGAACCGGGGATTCCTAACAGAACCTCGCGTTCGTTGGATGAACCTTTGGCATCCTCGGGTGGTGACCCGGTTTCTGGACACATCCGGGGTTGCCCTACAAACCAGGGAGGGTCTCTAGTAGATGGCCTTTATCCTCCTTCCCTAGCCCAAGGGAGAGAACATTAATAATAAAGAATTACACTGGTTTTGTGTACCAATATCTTTTGATTTATTTATCATTTTATTTTATTTGTATTTATTATTTTTTATTTTTTTATTTTTTTATTTTTTATTTCTTATATACATTTTCGTTTATCATTATGTTTTTATTTGCATTTCATTTCATTTCTCCTATTCTGTGCAATATCTTATTACTCTATACATTGGGATTGATTGTGTGCCATCCCTCGGGCGCTGTTCACACACTAGACCATTCTCCATCTGATTCATACGCTTCTCACGGGCGCAAGTCCAGGCGTCTGTGGGCTCCATGACTACAGCATCACGTGATCGCTGTTAGTCATGTGACATGTTCACCTGACCGGAACTCGGTCGCTCGCAATAGTAGACGCCGAGAACGGCGTCCCATGCTGCGGGCGCCATACTGTTATGCTCAGGAGCATCTCACAGGTATCTCCACTTACTACTATACTAGTATACATTATTTAATATTGTTATCAGCTGCAGTTATTAATAGACAATTATATGTATTATGAGATTTTCAAGCATGTTTTTAATCTACCGCACATTTTATGTAATGCACTTTATATAATATGAATGTACACTTTTGATACTGTTTACACTGCCTGTAATGCAATGCATTTTTTGCACTTATGCACTTTATTTTGTTAATTGTTTATATTGATCATGATGTTGATTGTACACATATGTTTGGGTATATATACCCCCTACTTGAGTTGTGTCACTAAGCTTGAAAATGGTCCTATGGTAGGACAGAAACGTTGCTGCTATGTGAGCCAATAAATCACCACTTTTTTTCACGTTATTGAGGAGTGCTGCGCTTTTTCTACATTTATATTACATGGACTTTGATCGGGTCTGGGGCGCTGGCACCCGCTGCTGTATTGGATAAGTAGTGCTGCAGATTTTCTTCATTGATATATATATATATATATATATATATATATATATATATATATATATATATATATATAATATTAAATAAAAAAAAGTAAAAAAAATTGAAAAATCCCCTCCCCCAATAAAAAGTAAACCGTCCGTTTTTCCAATTTTACCCCCCAAAAAGCGTAAACAATAATTAATACACATATTTGGTATCACCGCATGCATAAAAGTCTGAACTATTAAAATATATTGTTAATTATCCCGTACGGTGAATGGCATAAACGTAAACATTTTTTAAAAAGTCCCAAATTGCTGCTTTTTTGTCACATTTTATGGAAAAAAATGTATAAAAAATTTTATAAAAAGTAAAACCTAAGCAAAAGTGATACTCATAAAAACTACAGATCATGGCACAAAAAATGAGCCCTCATATTGTCCCATATACGGAAAAATTAGAAAGTTATAGGTGGTCAAAATAGGGCAATTTCAAACATACTAATTTTGTTAAAATGGTTTGAGATTTTTTTTTTTAAGCGGTACAATTCTAGAAAAACGTATAAAATGAGTATCATTTTAATCGTATTGACCCACAGAATAAAGAACACATGTCATTTTTACCGGAAAGTGTACAGCGTGAAAACAAAACCTTCCAAAATTTGCTAAATTGTGGTTTTCTTTTCAATTTTCCCACATAAATAATATTTGTTTGGTTGCGCTGTACATTTTAAGGTAAAATAAGTGATGTAATTACAAAGTACAATTGGTGATGCAAAAAACAAGCCTTCATATGGGTCTGTGGATGGAAATATAAGAGAGTTATGATTTTTAGAAGGCGATGAGGAAAAAAATTGAAATGCAAAAATAAAATTGGTCTGGTCCTTAAGGCCAAAATGGGCCTGGTCCTTAAGGGGTTAAAAGTATTTCAATTTCATTGTTAAACGGGAACTCCACTGCCCCAGCCTTCAGAACATTTTGTTCCGAACGCTGGGTGCTGGCTGCAGGGGTCGTGATTACATCACAAGGGGCGTGGTGTGATGACACAAGGGTGTGGCCATGACATCACGACCCCCGCAGCCCGTACGCAGTGTTCAGAACAAAATGTTCCAAATGCTGGGGCAGTGGAGTAACCATTTAAACATTTTTGGGAAGGCCTAAATAGTAAACACAGAGGCCCAGATTTATCAAGCTGTGAGAGAAAAAAAATAGAAGGATTTTCCCACCGCTCAGCTTACGAGCACTGGTAAAATGAAACCTGAGCTGTGATTGGTTGCTGTGGGAAAATCGCTCTATTTTTTTTTCTCTCAGACAGTTTGATATATCTGGGCCAGAGTCCCCAGGGTTCACACAACGGAACTGCGTGCACTCCATTTTTATTCTCTATGGTGCCTCTGTAAAAAAACATATGTTCCAAATGAAGAAATGTATTACTGATGTGCACTTCCTGCTGCTGGGTCTGTCTATAGGGTGTGTACATACTCCTTTCCTGCATATTTAAAGGGGTACTCCACACACCCTCCCATAGACTTGCATTGAGGGGGCTTGGCAGTGACATCAGAAGGGGAGTGGCCGACCCCCGCAGCATGAAAACAGCATTTGGAACATTTAGTTCCGAATGCTTGCCAGTGAAATACCCCTTTAATAGCTTCCCCAGGAAATCTCTGTAAAAAAAAAACGGGTATATTGGGCAGCTCCCCCAGCCACGCCTGCCTGAGCAATCAAGCTCCCAATTTCTGAAAAGGTGTTTAATCATTTGCTGATCCATTGTTGTGATTGACCCAGACTTTTATCCTGACCATCCCTTTACTTTCATGTACCCTCCTGTATAACCGTATCTGACCTTGACCTGTTCCTGACTACTGAATCGGTGCAACCTGCCCACTTACTAAGCACAAACTCTGTCAGCCCTGAGCTTATTTGGTGCCTAAACTCCTCTCTTTTGCACAAGTGTCTCTTGGCCTGCAAGGCCAGTTGTCACCTACACCAAGACTACTCCTAGAGGCAGTAGCCTGATGGACATCTGGAGTTAGAGGGTGAAAACCTATGGACCAACTAACACCTTCAGGAGATTTATTTTCAAGGTCAAACAAGTGCCAGTAAAGTAAATGTGAAGTTTATATGAAACTAATGTAGCACTGTATCACTTTCTTCTTTCTTCTCATAACTACTTGCATTTAAATTGTTGGTAATGTGCTTAGAAATGAATACAGTTTTATGCAGACATCATATGGAAAGCATAGGCGGTAGTTCTAGTGTCTGCACCCACACAGTCTTTGTATACCATTTGTTGGAAAAGAGATATTTAGTTTTATGGTGTCCTAAAAATCTTCCTGCACATGACTTAACCAGATTAGTGTTGAGCGGGAATATTCAAATAGCAAATTTTTATCGGCAATATCGGCACTTCATGATTTAGCAAATATTTAGAATATAGCGAAATATATTCGTTATGACGAATGTTTTTTATTTTTTTTTATTTATTACAGTACACATCACAATGATGTGTACTGAGTAAATAAAAAGTGATCATCCCTCCGTGCTTCCAGCTTGTGGTCTGAAGAAGGCAAATATGCGAAAATTTGCGAATAGCTAATATCGGCACCTCTAAAGGGCACTGATCCCTCCCTTCTTTTAGCTTGTGGGCCAATGAAAAGGATGCAAATACAGTTGTCAGAGGTTAGCAACATCCCTAGCAACCAATAGGAAAGTAGTTAGTTGAAAGATATAATCGCGCATGCGCATTTTGCAAATTTTATTACGAATTTCGCATGGAGAAAAAAAAAGTGAACAAATATACGAAATTCGTGAATATGGGATGAATATTTGTCCATATATTCATGAAATATCGCAAATTTGAATATGGCCTATGCCGCTCATCAATAAACCAGATATGCTTCTGTATCTAAGCCAACATAACAAGAATTGTTGCCATCTCCAGGCTATTATGGCTTATTTATTTAGCAATATAATAGTAATGTTATCCTATGGGAATTTCTGTACCTTGGTACCAGTATCTTACATGCCATCACACTTACATGCCATCCTATTGCTTGTCTACACTTAAACCTTGACATATTTTGATAATTGAGTTTTAATAGTTTTACATTTTAGGATTGGATTTATGGCCCAAACATCCAGTTCCCTCACATTTGAACTAAACTGAACTTAGGGTTCATAGAAACCATAAGATTCTGTAATGATCTTAGCGTCACTCGTTTGAATCAAAATGGTTTTGGCATTGCAGCTGTAATCGGGGTATTATAATTTCCCATCACTGACCTGTGGATTGTCAAAAAATATTCAGTTATGGTGTATTCACATGTACAGTATCCTGCGCAGGATTTTCTTTCTGTAAACTAAATGACTGAACACCACTTCAAATCCTGCGCCTCACATCCTGCGCAGAATCATGTATGTGTGAATACACCATAAAAAAAAAAATTGTGTAATCAAGTTTTTCTGCTAAACATATTTTCAAAGAAGTTTCAGTGATGTATTTTTCTAATGTTTCATTTTACCCTTTATATTATAAAATAAACCTAAAATCTTGCAGTTTAAATTGGCTGCTGTAAAGTTATCTGTACAGCATGACAGTTATGGTTGACACCTGTCTTTGGAAAAGACACTAGATGAAGCTGACAGCTCACCCTTCCCCTCCCTGTTGAGTATGCCTAGTAACATTTCTCATTCATGGGACATTTCCTGTCTATTGTTGCCTATGTCCAGAGTGATGTCTGTATAGCCCCCATAATAATGTACAAAAAAAATTTACATAAAAAAACACAAAAAAAAAAACATATATAGTTAGCAGAGAATAGAAACAGAACAAAAAAGAATATGTTTCGGTGTCAGTACAGCTAACTTTTGGCGATACACTCTTACAACAGCATTTCTACTCCAAATGATCATGCATGAGTAAATCAGAGGTTAGGGTTAGTCTAGAATTCCACTGAGGTTTTTCATGCAAAAACACTGATTAAAAATGCCTATTTCTGTGAAAAAAACGCCACGGCCAGATGTTAGCTGCAGATCAATAGTGAACTACAAAATGCCAGATCCACATGGTGGATTTTCCCTTTGGCGTTTTTTTTTTAATTCTTTGGCCGTTTTTCAGCTCTTTTGGGCTCAAAGGCTGGTGTTCAAAAACGTCCTCAAATTCAGAGTATGGCGTTTTTTTTCGGCAAAATCTTGGCGTTTTCCTCCCATAGAAGACAATGGGAGAGAAAAAACGGCAAGAAAAATGCCATGTGGGTTTTAAATTTGGCGTTTTTGCAGGCGGTTTTTCTTTTTTTGGACTTTAGCGATTCAAAAAAGTGATGGAGATACCCTTTTTTTTTTTTTTTTTGTTACATTTCGTAGGGTAAAAAAAATTAAAAAAGATGCAGTAGTGATGGAAAAAAATTTATTAACGAAATTAATATTTTTTAGAACAAAATTTTTATTTATTTTTAAACAGGGATCAATTTATTTGGTAGGGCAGAGAAATAAAAATTGAGCTGGCAATATAAAAATTTAGAGAGGGGCCATTTAATTATAAAAATATATATTTTTTTATAATGAATTTTGTAAAACTTTTTATTATTAATGTATTTTAATTATGTGTTTAATAAAATGTGTTTTTTTTTGTTTTGTTTTTTACATTTTTAACTTTTTCTTTTAGATTTTTTAGGTAGTACTACTACTCCCAGCATGGAACAGACTGTTCCATGATGGGAGTAGTAGTACCTGTACTAATAGACAGATCGTGGTGGGTGTCACTTCTGACACATTTTGTGATCCCCTTGCATAAGCTATAGAAGTGAGCGCTATACTCCGCTGTGATGTGAATTTCTCTTCACTTTACAGATTCATATTTCCCGCAGAGAGCTGTGATTGGCCAGATGGTGTTGGCCACTAACAGCTCTAAGTGGCATATATACGAATCTGTGAAGTGAAGATAACCTGACATCACAGCGGAGTATAGTGCCGGGCAGAGGGCCAGACAAGTGCAGCCGCCGCCCGATCGCAGGGGGTGTCAGGAGAGACATCTGCTATGATCAGACCTTAACTGCAGGTACAACTACTCCCAACATGGAGCACACTCTGCTCCATGCTGGGAGCTGCAGTACCTGCATTAATAGACAGATCACAACGGGTGTCAGAAGTGACACCCAGGCCATCTGTCTATAAGTACAGACAGCTCCCAGCATGGAGCAGAGTGTGCTCCATGTTGGGAGCAGTAGTACCTGCAGTAAGGGACAGATCACAGCAAGTGTCACTCCTGACACCTGTTGTGATTGTCCTGATGTGAATTTCAGGACTCACTAGTGCTAACTAGCTGAGAAGTAGATATACGTCATATATCTACTGCCCAGCAAGTACTTACAGTAGCCTGCAATGTGTATACAGTATACACATTGCTGGCTCACTTAACCTCTTGCTGAGCTGTGCGCTATGCGCCAGCCGAGCAAGGTAAGAGTTAACTTACACTGCTGGACAGTGTAGATTAACTCTTTGGGCGGTATACACTATATGCAATAGATAGCTGTATATGGTGTATACGGAAGATGAAGAAGTCCCCTTACCTCCCTCCAGTCCCGGCTGGGTCCGTGTAGCTCCGCCCCTAGTGATGAAGTCATTAGGGGGCAGAGCTACAGATGGGAGCTAGGCTGGTAAGGGTGTGAGGATCTGTTCACATTGTCCGTTTTGTATAATGTGAACAGACCCTTCTGCCAGTGTCCTCCCACACAGAGAAACTCCAGCTGTTGCTAAACTACAACTCTCAGCATACCCAGTCAGCCAAAGGCTGTCTGGGCATTCTGGGAGTTGTAGTTTTGCAACAATTGGAGGCTCCCTGTTTGGGAAGACATTGCAATATGGGCGCTCACCTCAGTGGAGAGCGCCAAAAATGTCCTAACCAATTTTTTGGTGTATTTATTTTTCTTCTCGTTTCAGATCCGTGTATGCAGAGGATTACGCCGGATTCGGAGGACTTTAATAAAATGACTAACGAGGGCTGTGGGGGGTTGTCTTTTAAAATAAAATATTTTTTCCAATATGTCGTGTTTTTTTTTTTTTACTTCTATTTTGAGTCTTAGTAGTGGAAGCCATCTTATTGAAGGAATCCATTACTAAGCCGGAGTTTAGCGTTAGCTCCAAAAACAGCTAGCGCTAACCCCCAATTATTACCACGGTACCCACTGCCACAGGGGTGCTGGGAAGAGCCAGTATCAACAGGCCCCGGGCGTGAAAAATGGTGCTCCTGGGCCTAGGCGGTAATAGGCTGGCATTATTTAGGCTGGAGAGGGCCAGTAACAATGGTCCTAGCCCACCCTGGCTGTTGCTGCTTGGTTGGTATCTGGCTGTGAATTAAAATACGGGGAACCCTATGCGTTTTTTTTTTCCCCGTATTTTTATTCTCAGCCAGATACCAACCAAACAGCAATAGCCTGACGTTACCAGGGTTGGCAGTGACCATTGTTACTGGCCCTCATCAGCCTAAATAATGCCAGCCTGTGACCCCCTAGGCCCAGGAGCACCATATTTGACGCTCCGGGCCTGTTGGTACCGGCTCTTCCCAGCACCCCCTGTTGCGGTGGGTACCAGGGTAATAATTGGGGGTTGAGCACTTGCTGTTTTTGGGGCTAACGCTAAACCCCGGCTTAGTAATGGATTCCGTTAATAAGACAGCTTCCACTACATAGCCTGAAAATTCAATAAAAAAAAACACAACACATTGGAAAAAATAATTTTATTTAAAAAAACACTCCCCCACAGCCCTCGTTAGCCATTTTATTAACCTCTTAAAGATGCATGGCGTACCTGTACGCCCTGAGCCCGCTCCCGGTATATAACGCGGGGTCACGCCGTAACCCCACGTCATACCGAGTTGGTCCCGGCGGCTAATGACAGCCGGGACCCTGGGCTAATAGCTTGCAGCACTGATCGTTGTGCCGCGTGCTATTAACCCTTTAGACGCGGCGTTCAAAGTAAAAGGTTCACAGCAGCTCAGTCGGGCTGATCGGAACCATCGCGGTGAAATCGATCAGGCTCCAGGCTTGAGCAATCGACCGCCGATAACATTGATCTTTGCCTTGTCAATGCACGGCAATGGTCTGTGTATGAGTTTGTTATGTTTAGTGTAATAGCCACTAGGGGGGGCTATAACAATGCAAAAAAAAATTTGAAAAAAAGTTAATAAAGATCATTTAACCCCTTCCCTAATAAAAGTAAGAATCACCCCCCTTTTCCCATTTAAAAAAAACTGTGTAAATAAACATGTGGTATTGGCGCATGCAGAAATGGCCGAACTAAAAAATATATCATTAATTAAACCGCACGGTCAATGGCATACACGCAAAAAAATTCCAAAATAGCATATACTTGGTCCCTTTTTATATCATGAAAAAATTAATAAAAAGCGATTAATAAGTGCGATCAATATACGTATGGTACCAATAAAAACTTCAGATTATGGCACAAAAAATGAGCCCTCAAAACAGACCGTACGTGGAAAAATAAAGGTAAGATGAAATTTTTACCGAACAATGCACTGCGTAGAAACAGAAGCCACCAAAAGTTACAAAAAATTGCATTTTTTCTTCAATTTTGTCGCACAATGGATTTTTTTTCTGCTTCGCCTTGGATATTTTGGTAAAATAACTAATGTCGCTGCAAACTAGAATTTGTGGCACAAACAATAAGCCATAATATGGAATTTTAGGTGCAATATTTAAAGTGTTAGGATTTTTAGATGGTGATGAGGAAAAAATTAAAATGCAAAAAAAATGTCAGTTCATCCGCAGTAGTCCTCCGAATCTGCCATAATCCTCTGCATACACGGATCTGAAACGAGAAGGTAAAAGAAACTGGGGAGAGCGCCCATAATGCAATGTCTTTCCGAACAGAGAGCCTCCAATTGTTGCAAAACTACAACTCCCAGCATGCCCAGACAGCCTTTGGCTGTCTGGACATGCTGGGAGTTGTAGTTTAGCTACAGCTGGAGTCTCCCTGGCTGGGAGGACACTTCCAGAAGGGTCTGTTCACATTATGCAAAACGGACAATGTGAACAGAGCCTCACACCTTTACCAGCCTAGCTCCCGTCTGTAGCTCCGCCCCTAATGACATCATCACTAGGAGGCGGAACTACACAGATCCAGTGGGGACAGGGAGGGAAGGAGGTAAGCGGACCTCGTCTTCTGTATACACTATATACAGCTATGTATAGATAGCTGTATATACTGTATACAGCCCAAAGGGACTATAGGAGCAGAAAGTCCTGTCAGTATAGTGATGGGAATCCCGGCTTCAGTATAGTATACACGGGTACACTCTGCACCCCTGTGTACCATACGGCTGGGGGAGGTGAGTAATGATGCTATACATCACTCATCTCCTTACACTCTGTGGACCGGGCGCTCAGCATCCAACCCACAGAGTGGTACCCTGAAGGCAGTGAAAAAACTGTGGCAGTTTTTTTATGGCAGTTTTTCCTGGCATTTTTGCTGGTGGGGAAAAAAACCTCAGTGGAATCCTAGCCTTATAGTGAGGTTGGTAATTATTATTTATTTAGGTTTTGAACTAGTCCTGGGCTGGCCATGGTCAGCTGTCAGTTTGGGTCATCAGTCTTGTGGTCAGTGAATTGCGGATGTATTATGGGGCAAAAATGCGTTTGTGTGAAACTGACCTAGTGAACTTAGGAAATAGACATCGAGGTTCTCTCCAGAACCCTCCCTTGATCTGCAGACTATGAACCACTAACGTTGAACTTGTGTTTAGGTTTAGCTGTAGGACAATGTCATTCTTCTTCTCCTTAGAACAGTTTATTCCAACGTACTTAGTTTTAATTTAGAACAGTCTCAAACTTCTGCTAATAGGTATTGAACCGGAAACAATTTTCACACTCACTTTGTTTAACCAATGGGAGGAGGGGACAGTTATTAACCAAAAACTTAATATAAAATGGGCACTCTCATTAAAACTTATTTATGCTATTAAACTCCTTATGGTAAATAAAAAAATCTTTCTAATGTACTTTGTTTAAAAAAAAAAAAAAAAAAGTTTTCTATGTTTTACTTGTGTTTAAAACATCTACCTCTAGGTGTCTCCCTACTTGCCCAAAGCACATTTTCCCCATCTTTTGCACAGACTTTGGACTCCTGCTACCTTGGCAGAAGTCAAAAAGCAGGAAATGCTGAGGATGGGGGGAGGGGTGCAGCCTGATCCAATCAGAGCTCATGTCACACACTGAATTATTCTGGGCTGTGTGTAGCAGAGTGAGGGAGGAAGTTCTCCCCTGTATGGCTTCAGATGATTTCACGCCTGTTGGGTAACGCCCCTTCCCAGTCTGAATCTGACTGAGACTGAGCAGAAGATAAAAAGCAATATCAAGGTAGAAAAAAAAAATTAATTAAAATAGAAGCAGGGGGTGGTTTATCATGATGGGGGAGTGAACTGGGAGGATTATAAAATCTAAAAAGATCATGAGAGGTACTCTTTAATAGAACAAACATTGCTTGGACATCAAAGATAACTAAGCAGAAAGCCAGGAAGAGTGGTTTCCTGGTATAAAGGAGTTTCCCTACTAACAACATTTATCACCAGTCCACAGGATAGATGACAAATGTCTGTTTGCTGGGTTTCTGACCACTGGAACTCCCACCGGTTACGAGAACACTGGTCTTCTAGTCTGGTAGAGAGTTTTAGCTACTAACTAGTGTGAACAGTCATTTACACTGCTCAAAAAAATAAAGGGAACACTAAGATAACACATCCTAGATCTGAATAAATGAACTAATTGCATGAAATAATTTTGTCTTTACATAGTTGAATGTACTGACAATAAAATCACACAAACATTTTCAATGGAAATCAAATTTATCAACCCATGGAGGTCTGGATATGGAGTCACACTCAAAATCCAAATGGAAAAACCACACTACAGGCTGATCCAACTTTGATGTATTGTCCTGAAAGGGCTTGTGGAGGCTCAGTAGTGTGTGTGACCTCCACATGCCCATATGACCTCCCTACAATGCCTGGGCATACTCCTGATGAGGTGGCAGATGATCTCCTGAGGGGTGCCCTCACAGACCTGGACTAAAGCATCCGCCAACTACTGGACAGTCTGTGGTGCAACGTGGCATTGGTGGATGGAGCGAGACATGATGTCACAGATGTGCTCAATGGGATTCAGGTCTGGGGAACAGGTGGGCCAGTCCATAGCATCAATGCCTTCCTTTTGCTGGAACTGCTGACAAACTCCAGCCACATGAGGTCTAGCATTGTCTTGCATTAGGAGGAACCCAGAGTCAACCGCACCAGCATATGGCTTAACAAGGAGTCTGAGGATCTCATCTCGGTACCTAATGGCAGTCAGGCTCCCTCTGGCAAGCACATGGAGGGCTGTGCGGTCCCCCAAAGAAATGCCACCCCACACCATTACTGACCCACTACCAAACCGGTCATGCTGGAGGATGTTGCAGGCAGCAGAATGTTCTCCACAGTGTCTCCAGACTCTGTCACGTCTGTCACATGTGCTCAGTGTGAATCTGCTTTCATCTGTGAAGAGCACAGGGTGCCAGTGGCGAATTTGCCAATCTTGGTGTTCTCTGGCAAATGCCAAAAAAACTTGCACAGTGTTGGGTTACAAACATAACCCCCATCTGTGGATGTTGGGCCTTCATACCACCCTCATGGAGTCTGTTTCTGACCATTTGAGTGGACACATGCAAATTTGTGGGCTGCTGGAGTTCATTTTGCAGGGCTCTGGCAGTGCTCCTCCTTGCACAAAGACAGAGGTAGCGGTCCTGCTGCTGGGTTGTTGCCTTCCTATGGCCCTCTCCACGTCTTCTGATGTACTGGCCTGTCTCCTGGTAGCGCCTCCATGCTCTGGACACTACGCTGAAAGACACAGCAAATCTTCTTGCCACAGTTCGCATTGATGTGCCATCCTGGATGAGCTGCACTACCTGAGCCACTTGTGTGGGTTGTAGATTCCATCTCATGCTGCCACTAGAGTGAAAGCATTGCCAGCATTCAAAAGTGACCAAAACATCATCCAGGAAGCATAGGAACTGAGAGGTGGTCTGTGGTCACCACCTGCAGATCCACTCCTTTATTGGGGGTGTCTTGGTAATTGCCTTTAATGTCCACCTGTTGTCTGTTCCATTTGCACCACAGCATGTGAAATTGATTGTCAATCAGTGTTGCTTCCTGAGTGGACAGTGTGATTTCACAGAAGTGTGATTGACTTGGAGTTACATTGTGTTGTTTAAGTGCTCCCTTTATTTTTTTGAGCAGTGTAATTTTCTAGGTTTACAGCTCTATCTAAAAAAAATTAAATATTTTTAGTTAATATCAGAGATACTGGCCCAGATGTATTAATCTACCTAAAACTCAAAATGTTCTGGGTTTTCATACAGCGACAAATCACAGCTCAGATTTTATATCTTAACAAGGTCTTGTTAAAATGAAATCTGAGCTGTGATTGGTTGCTGTGGGAAAACCCAGGCAGTTTGGGTTTCAAGCAGATTAATCTGGGCCACTGTATTAGAGTTACATATTGTAGGCACCACAAGTCAGTCGGTTCCTTCGGGAACCATTGGTGTCCATTTTGCATCTCTTATGACGAAGCAAAAAATATATAAAACTTGACAGTTGTGTAAACAGAGCCTAAAAGGAAAAATAAAATGATTTTTTTCAAACTACTAACTGGATGATGAATTTCAGGTCGCATTAATACAAGGGTATTAAAGGGGTATTCCAAGATTTTTTTTTTGACTATGCTACAGGGGCTGTAAAGTTAGTTTAGTTCATAATATAGGGGGAGATTTAATAAAACCTGCACAGAGAAAAAGTTGTCCAGTTGCCCATAGCAACCAATCAGATCGCTTCTTTCATTTTACACAGGCTTTCATGAAAATGAAAGAAGCAAGCTGATTGGTTGCTATGGGCAACTAGGCAAGTTTTCCTCTGCCCAGGTTTTGATAAATCTCCCCCATAGTGTCTTTACCTGTGTGTGACGGTTTTCTCACAATTCTTCTGTGATTTTCACTCCAACATTTATTTATACAAAATGACTGTTGTCTCAGATTTTTCCCAGGTTGCAATGTGGCCAAGACCTGACTCACTAGTCAGCTGATGGGTGGAGGGATTGCTTGGTGGGAGAGAGATCGATCTGCAACAGCTGTAGGCACCCTGATTGAAAACCACACTGATTTGAATGGATGTAGCTCATTTATGTTTCAATGGGTGGGGTGGCTGATGTGTGGGAGGGAGGAAGATGGAATTGTGGGATTTGTCGTCAAAAAAAAGAAAAGTCAAACAGGAAATACCAGTTCACAAACAGCTAGCCACAGTATTATGGTAATCTCATGACATAGCCATTTAGCCCCAAGACAAGCGCAGATCCTTCCTAAGCATGTCCATTACTGTCTGCCAGGTACGTACTAATATTACCTTATGGTGAATAACCCATTTAAAGCAATGTATAAGTGAGGAGTGGTACAGGACTATAATATTGAAGTATTGTTTTCCTCTAGAGATGTAGATATTCATCCATTAAAGTCGATGGAGACTGAAAAATCTTATCTATTTATACAGAGCCATCATTTATACAGAATGATGTTACTTCATTGTTGGAAAGCATGACTAGAACTTGAAGGACACACAACTCATACTGTAGACACCCAAATAGAACACAATACAGAAACATACAGTCAAAAATCCAGTACCCCAAAGAACTTTGTTTAATTGGTGCCAATTGGGACTACATTTTTGTGTGTTTATGTGTATAAGACTTAGGGCTTACAGAGAGAAAAGAGGCCTTCCAGAGAGGAAATAATATAAAATGTGCTCTTTCCTTTTCAATTAAACTATATAAGGAAATTCCACTGATAACTTTTGGATTCCTTCCAGCGGACCATGTCCGTGACAAAAGTTTAATTCCTCTTAAAGTTTAGAGAATTTCTATTCCCACTTCAAGCTGTTAATGAATGAGAGAAGGAGCGCCTATCGGGGAATTAATCATGTCGTATTTCCTATTTACTGGTTATAATCCATTAATTGTCCTCTTTCTCATTCGGTTACCTTTTCCAGTACATGCGTGTGTGGGACATATGTTCAGCATTTTAAAGTTGTTTATGGCAATATTGAGGGGGAGAAATCTTACTTCTGCTCACTTGTTTAAAGTTAGCTAAAAAAGAACAAATATGTGCGTTTAGATAGAGTTTCATTTCCTTTAAAAAAAAAATTGGTTTTCGAGGACTTTTAGCCTTGGAGTCGTGTAATTCTATCTCCATTTTTTCATATGGTTCTGGCTTTGTAATAAATTGAAGTAAAAACATTATGGTGGTATTTCCATGAATTGAGTGCAGAACAAAATATTGTGGCAGTATTTCCATGAAATGATTTACAAAAAAATAATGCCTCTGCTTACATTTTGTTACTGCTAACTATAATTTATTCTAGCTTGTTTGACAACTGTTTTTTACAGCTTTGCCCTAATATTTCTGCATTATTACCATTAAGTCATGAAGTTCAAGACAGCAAAGCAGAGAGATAAGGCACTGTGAAGGACTTGTAGTCCCAAATGGGTGCTCAGCTCCAGGAGACTAGGCCCAGGCATTTTACAATAAGCAGCCCATTTTAGCCGTGGGTGTGACGGTGGAGGCGGGGCCAGAAATGGGAGGGGCCAGATGTTAATCATAGTTGGGTGTAATAGGGCACATAATAAAAAAATATATATTTATATCTATATACAGTACTGACCAAAAGTTTGGACACACCTTCTCATTCAGAGTTTTCTATGAAATATAACAAAAACTTTATATTCATGACTATGAAAATTGTAAAAGAACCAAAGGATAATTGTCCAGCGCAGCCAATTGCTCAAATGCTAATTGCTTTATTCCAAATACAACGACATACAGGGAGATAGCAGTGATGCATTTCGATCGGCTAAGCGATCATAATCATACTGTATGATTAAGATCGCTTAGTCGATCAAAACGCGTCACTGCTATCTCCCTGTATGTCGTTGTATTTGGAATAAAGCAATTAGAATTTGAGCAATTGGCTGCGCTGGACAATTTTCCTTTGGTTCTTTTACAATTTTCATAGTCATGAATATAAAGCTTTTGTTATATTCACAAAAATATTGTACATAAATACATTATATTAGAAATCGAAGAAGAACAATATTTAGGTTCATGCACAAATATACAAAATGTATATATTTTTAATATTAATGTGCTTTATGTAAGTGTATGGGAAAGTAGTTGTCTGTGCACACAATATGTAAATAAGTGACAAATCATGGACGCTAACATTTTTTTTTGCATATTTTGTGCTAAACAACCATCAATATTACCAATAATACCAGTCTACAAGTAAGAATAATACAGCTACACCATGACCACTACCATTATCACCACATAGTATAAAACTGTATTTAAAAAAACACTGAAAATAGACCAATATCCCCATATAGCCCATATAGTAGTGACCCTGGCTTTATACAGGCCCTGCAGACTGTATAAGTGATTACAGTGCAGTTACTACTGACTCACAGAAAGCATATTCTTGGAGTCATTCTCATTTTTTTTCTTCTGTCTTGCTTAGACAATCATGAGTCCACACTTTTCAAGCACATTCCCCACCTGTTCCATACTCTTGGTGACCTAGATAATGTCCCCAGTAGGTAGGTAGAGAATCTCCCCAATAAGGTAGAAGCCCCCAGTAGGTTGGTAGTTCCCCCAGTACATAGGGAATGCCCCTCTTATTGCCCCCAGTAGGTAATGCCACCAGTAGGTACCAGGTGATGCCCCCAGGTAGGTTGTAGGTAATGCCCCAAAAAGTAGATAGTAGGTAGTGCCCCTGCAGGTAGATAATACCCCCAGTATGTAGTAGGTAAGCCCCAAGATAGGTAATGTTCCAGTAGCTAGTGTCCCCCCAGGTGGTTAATGCCCCTAGTAGGTGGTGCCCCCAGTAGGTAGTGCCCCCAGGAAGGTAATGCGCATAATAAGTAGTACCCTCAGTAGGTAGTGCCCCAAGATATGTAATGCCAATAATAGGTAATTTCCCCAGGTAGGTAATGCCCCCAGTAGGAAGTTTCTCTAGGCAGAATGTGCCCTCAGTAGGTAGTGTCCCTAGGTAGATAATGCCCCCAGTAGGTACTTTACCCAGGTAGGTAATGCTACCAGTAGATAGTGTACCCAGTAAGTAGTGCCTACCGCTGGCAGCCACTGTGCTGGCTTTAAAGTACCTGCAGCCCATCCTGCAGTCTAAGTGAATAGAGGTTTGGGGCTAGACTTGGGGTTAGGGGCTGACAGCGGGCCCCCTTTCTGCCGTTTAAAGGAAAACTGTCAGCAAAGTCACCCACACTAACCGGTGGTACTGGCTGGTAGTGCTGGTGACACTGATTAAAATGGTGCTAACCTGCCTTGTTCTGCCGTTATATTCCGTTTTGTCATTATGGTAATGAGGACCAAGGGGCATGGGCGGGGTTAGACGCTTGCCTTTGGGCACTGTGACATCGGCCGGGCTAATGAATATTAATTCCCTCCCTCCGCTTTCCCCCCTCCTCTCCGCTTTCCAAACATGTCTTCTGCACATGTGCAACTTCCTGGGCTGTACTGAAGCTGCGCCAAGGCCACGTCTGGGTGTACCCAGGAAGCGGCACATATGCAGAGGACATGTTTGTACAGCAGAAAGGAGGGGGAAAAGCGGAGGGAGGGAATGAATATTCATTAGCCCGACCGATGTCACAGTGCCTGAAGGCAAGCTTCTAATCCCGCCCATGCCACTCTTTCCTCATTACCATAATCACTAAACGAAATATAACGGCGGAATGAGGCAACAGATCTGGGCAAGGTTAGCATCATTTTAATCGGCGTAACCCGCACTACCAGCCAGTACCACTGGTTAGTGGAATTGACTTTGCTGAAACTTTTCATTTAAGTATGTTAAGGGCAAATTCCCTGAATTCCCCTCTCAGGCAATTCCCTGAATATAAGAAAGATAGATGGGAGGTAGATAGTTATGACATAGATAGATATGAGATAGATAGATAGATATGAGATAGATAGATATATTGATAGATCAGTGTTTCCCAATCAGTGTGCCTCCAACTTTTGCAAACTACAACTTCCAGCATGCCCAAACAACCAAATGCATTCTGGGAGTTGTAGTTATGAAACAGTTGGAGGCACTCCTGTTAAAAAAAACACTGAGATAAATAAATAGATAGATAAATGTTTCCCAACCAGGGTGCCTCCAGTTGTTGTAAAACTACAACTCCCAGCATGCCCGCACAGTCAGAGACATGCGGGGAGTTGTAGTTTTGCAACAGCTGGAGGCACCCTGGTTGGGAAAATCTGCGATGGATAGAGAGATAGTTACTTACTGAACATGGCATCAGCTGTGGGCAGGGGAAGGCTTCCTTTTCCCAATCAGCTCAGGGTCTGTGGTGGACAAGAAATACAGCATGATCCTGCTCCACCAATAAGACTGCACACAGGAAGTCATGAGGGGAGGAGTGTTGCTCTCAGCTGATCTTTTCCTACCAGAGAGTCAGTGCGACCCCTGCGCTGATTAAAAAGGGCCTGAAGGGGGAAACTGTAAGTAAAGACTCTGGCAGCAGCGGCCATTTCTCAGACTCAGACAGTGCCCGACCTGTCAGTCGCTGTACCCCCTGACAGCAGCCCTGGGCACAGCTCTTATAGCTGTGGCTGCTAAGTATTAAGAGCAGGCAGGGGAACGGCTCAGCCCACAGATGGCCCGGCCCACCCCGGGTAAACCGATGGCCAGTCCGGCCCTGTCCACGTCCCAAGTTCCAAACAGCAAAATGAAGAATGAAGCGGCACTCCAAAGGATTCAATCCAAAAAGTGGTGTTTTATTCACCCATCAGTGCAAGATGCAACATTTCGATCCAGTCAGGATCTTTTTCAAGCATAGTGAATCAGTGTATACAACATACATATATATGGTAGCAAGTGATGACATCATCTCATTAGGGGGGTGGCCACCCTTGTAAACAATTACTTTCAAACATCCAAAATAATGCAGAACATACAGTGCAATAAGTTCCATATTCATACCCACATGTGTAAAGTGCATATTCATCACGGATCAGGATACATATAACACTCTGAACACTTGATCACTTAATATACGGGCGACTCCACTTACCCCCATTGTTCATACGTCACCAACCGGTAACATGTGGCGAGTGTTTATAAACAAACCTTCTGCGCAGCAGCGGGAGTCGCTTCGCATCAGCGAGTAGCTACCGTCCTGCGCCCGCGTATGAACAACGGGGGTAAGTGGAGTCGCCCGTGAATGAAGTGATCAAGTGTTCAGAGTGATATATGTATCCTGATCTGTGATGAATATGCACCTTACACATGTGGGTATGAATATGTGGGGAGATTTATCAAAACCTGTGTAGAGCAAAAGTGGTGCAGTTTCCCATAGCAACCAATCAGATTGCTTATTTCATTTTTAGGAAGGCCTGTGAAAAATGAAAGAAGCAATCTGATTGGTTGCTATGGGCAACTGGGCAACTTTTCCTCTGCACAGGTTTTGATAAATCTCCCCCATGGAACGTATTGCACTGTATGTTCTGCATTATTTTGGATGTTCGAAAGTAATTGTCTATATGGGTGGACACACCCCCTAATGAGATGATGTCATCACTTGCTACTGTATATATGTATGCTGTATACACTGATTCATTTTGCTTGAAAAAGATTGTGTATCAAAAAGTTGCATCTTGCACTTATGGGTGAATAAAACACCACTTTTTGGATGGGATCCTTTGGAGTGCCGCTTCATTCTTCATTTTGCAGTCATGAGGTTCAGTGCACAGGTCTATTGCGTCACATTTTGTCAGTTCTGAATCTCCTGTGTTAACCCCCTAACCAAATTTACCACACACAAAGATAGGGGGGGCTCAACCACAATACATAAATCGGGGTGCAACTCTCAGTGAACAAAAACAATTGTATCCAAGAAAATCAACCACTGAATACAGAGCGCACACCACTTTGTTTGCAATGAATTCACATGATTTTATTAGGTAATTACAACGACATGGATCACATACATTTAAAATGCTCACCAAGAGCCACAACACAACCTGAAGAAGTCACTTGTGATGGAACGCGTGGGGTCCATGGCCCGTCCCTGCCTCTGCTATCTGTGTCACTGACTCCTACCTGGTTTGCTATGCTCATAGGCCGACATTTATCATGGTCTTTAGACAGTTTTTTTGTGTCTACAAATGGTGCAAATAAGGCACAAGCAGTGTTTATTTGCGCCTTTTGGTTTACACATTTCTGCAAACTTTTATTTGCAGTCCTCTGATTTTGGAAATACACATGATATGGAAGGGTTTTATCAACTGCGCCTTTTTGTCAAAAGGCGCAAAAAAAGGCACAAAGCCACTGAAAAGTCTCTAAAACTACACCAGCCCAGACTTAGCTTAGCTTTTTGGTGTATGTGAAGAGTGAAATTACAGAAAATGTGACCTGCACAAAATTTATGAAATGCTCTGTGACCATTTAATAAATTTGACGCTCCTACACATTACATCACACACAAAAAAAAGGTGTAGAAAAATGCTTCACTTACACCTACAATGATAAATGCTTCACTTACACCTACAATGATAAATGCCGGCTATAGATTGTACCTTTTTTTTTACTACACCTTGCTTAACATGTATTCTAACTGGTTTGCACTGTGTTGTACATGCATGATTATGTGGTTTGCACTGTGCATATCGGCATAGAACCATATACTATTATCTCTATCCTTGTGCATGGTGATTTTATATATTGTGATATATGTAGCATAGCTTCTGGGGCCATTTTTAGACCTTAGTCTACACTGCAGGACAGGGTCTTTCTCGAGAGTGGAGGTTCATGGCCCTGCCCTGAGGTTGTGTTGTGGCTCTTGGTGAGCATTTTAAATGTATGTGATCCATGTCCTTGTAATTACTTAATAACATCATGTGAATTAATTGCAAACAAAGTGGTGTGTGCTCTGTGTTCAGTGGTTGCTTTTCTTGGATGCAACCCCCTAACCAAGACCCATGAGGTAATAAAATAAACCTCTAAGTCTCTTTTAGAACACCTGATATATGGGGGAGATTCATCAAAACCCATGTAGAGGAATGGAGCAGTTGCCCATAGCAACCAATCAAAGGAAAGAAACAATCTGATTGGTTGATATGGTCAACTGCACCACTTATTCTCTATTAAGCTGTGGACAGCCAGAGCACTGCTGCTATGTTTGATATTCCTGATCATACAGCATCGGGATGATTTCATAATAGCACCATTGGGTTCTATAGATTGAGGCTTTTATTGGCCTCTGTTTATACAAAATGTATAGGTTATGCTGGTAATAGGCTATAAAAGGCTCTGACATGTTATGTTGTGTTGAGCATACTGTATACTGCCAGTCATGTAACTGCATAGAAAACAGTCCATAAAGAATCGTTAAAGGGGTATTCCAGGATTTCATTTTCTTTAGCCTTTGAGCCTATGATGCCAAGTTATAATACAGTTTAATATTCTCCTATTACCTCCATGCACCACTTTGTCCCGTTTTTATGCACAGGGTCCACACCTGGAAGTGCAGTAGTGCAAGTTTTTTTTTATTTTACTGTTGTCTCTGACCTTTCCCAGCATTATATGGAGCCAGAGACAATGGGGCTGTTTTATCAAAACCTGTGTACAGGAAGAGTGGTGCAGATGCCCATAACAACTAATCAGATCACTTCTTTCATTCTTCACAATCTGATTGGTTGCTATGGTCAACTACACCACTCTTCCTCTACACAGGTTTTGATAAATCTACCCCAATATGTCATATGTCACATGGTCTCCAGGGTGTGTGGCCATGCTCTTCCACGTATTTTCTGTAAGTGGTAGCATTCTTCCACCGACCAGCATACAACACGTAATTCCTCCTTCTTGGATTTCCTCATTCACGGACTCTGTATCTGCAGTTAACTAACTAACCGACTAAATAAATAGATAAGCAATTTTTTTCCCCAATTTGCTATATAATGCTTTTTTTGCATTTAGACTTTTCATGGAGGCAGCCACACTGGAATACTATGAAACCTTTGCTCAGGCAAGGTGGAGTGGATTTTGCCTGACTTCTGCCTTTTTCCTGACTACATTTCTGCTTTAGCCTCTGTACTATATTGCCTCGCCTGTGTATGACCTGGACTGTTTACTTAGATCTAATGCTGTCCACCCTGATATGCTTATAAATAGTAATAATAATAATAATGTTTATTTGTATATAGCAAACAGATTTCACAGCGATTTTACAATTTTGGGTGTACAAATTAAGACAAGTACCAGACTACAATATTACACACTAAGTATTCAAACAGGAGTGAGGCCCTGCTCGCGAGAGCTTACAGTCTATGAGAAATGAGATAGAGACAAAAGGCAGGAAGTCCTTTATTGATACAATAGTCCAGCCATGTTTTATGAATAGCATAGGTTACATAAAGAAGGGTGAACCAGTTACTAGCTTATCTCTGAATGTCCAAAGTGCTACAGAGTGTAGGGGGAGCCTGACTAATATGGCACTTTTGGAGACATTGAAGGAGCGATCAGAGAGGTACAAAGAAAACCAGAGTTCTTAAGACCAATGGGGCAAAGGCTACAAAAGAGAATTTGGTGGTCTACAGTGTCAAAAGCCATAGAGAGATCGAGGAGAATCAATAGAGAGAGATCACTATTAGGTTTGGCAGTCAGAAGATCATATGTTACTTTTGTTAGGGCTTTTTCTGTGGAGTATAGGCAGGAATGATGCAAGGATTTTTCCCACCATAGGCAAAAGCTAATTCTTCTGCCCCCTTGACTAAGCCCATTGGTCTTGCCCTTTTACATTCCCCACCTTACTACAGGGGTGACATATTAACAAACTAACCTTCTCCTCATGTAATCACATTACTACTGGGGTTAGCAGTTGCCATCAGGACCTGGAGACAGTGTGCAATCATTTTCTTGCAGTGGACAGAGCGGAGCCCCCATCAAGAAGGTGCACTAGGCGGCTTCCTATTTTGCCTATAGGTGGAGCCAGCCCTGAGTGTAGGGAGTGCAAACCAGACTGTAACGGGTTAAGGAGCATGTTCGCAGAGAGCTGGTGGATTAGGGGAAATAGACCAAACATTTCAGAAGTTTGGGGATAAAAGGGGGGCTTAGAGATGGGTTGATAGTTAGCTGCACAAGATGGGAGATTTATCAAAATCTGTCCAGGGGAAAAGTTGCTGTGTTGCCCATAGCAACCAATCAGATCACTTCTTTCATTTTTCAGAAATGAAAGATGTGGTCTGATTGGTTGCTATAGACAACTCAGCAACTTTTCCTTTGGACAGGTTTTGATAAATCTCCCCCTTAGTCTGTATTAAGGTGGTCTGTCTATTTTTGGCAAACTACAGAGACTCTCACAAGCGTTAAGACAGCTTCCACCCTGATGTCATTTTCAGGGCACTGCCCACACTAGGTAGTCACACAGACAAGTCTGATCAGCTGACTTACTAACCAGCAAAGCTGCAGTGTATTGCTGTCGGTAGAGTGTGCATTCCCCTGTTAGGCTGCTGGGGAGGGGAGCACAAAGAAGATTGAGAATTCATTAATGAGGCAGACCTCATAGTTCTAGAACAGTTGGTCAGAGGCTGCTCTAGAATTTGTGAGGCCTTAGTCGAAACTTAATAATGAGGCCTCCCAGCCTGCTTAAGAGAATGGCGGTGCATACAGTGGTCCACAATATAGTGATGGGATAATACCACCATACTGATACTAAATAACACCACTATAAACAGACCAGTATCGCCAATAACAACACTATGCAAGGGTCAAATTATACTGCTACACCATGACTACACATACTGACGGGATATTACTACCATAATGATACTGAAAAACACTGCTGCACACAGACCAGTATCACCAACAATACCACTATACAAGGAACAAATAATTGTACCACACCATGATTATACATTACCTCCACATAGTAACGGCATAATATTGTCATACTGAATAAACCACTGTACACAGATGTTAGTGACCTCCGCTCTATACAGGCTCTGAAGATCATATAAGTGACTACATACAGTGACATCTAGTGACGCCTTTTCTAATTGGAGTTGTTAACTTTCCTTTTTTTTTTCTCCATCTGGCCCAGACTATCATGTCGATTCTTCCATCCCCAATTCGTCTCCACATAACCTGCCAGACAATCATTTTAGGCCCTGCACTTTTCCAGCAATTCTAGTGCTCTATACAGTACAAAAGGGGTTGGGCAAAGAGAAGGTAGCCCACCTCCCTATTAGGTAGTTAGGTGCAGTCTCTCCATATATAATTGTAGCAGCCACCCCGCTTATAGTAGTAGCAGTCCCCCTTTAGGTAGTAGTAGATGCCCCCATTAGGTTTTGGTAGTAGTAGCAGCAGCGGCACTCTTTAGGTGGTAGTAGCATCCAACTTTTGACAGTAGTAGCAGCAGCCCCCTATAGGTTGTAGTAGCAGCAGCAGCCCCCTTTAGGTAGCAGCAGACCCTTTTTAGGTAGCAGCAGTAGCCTTTAGGAAGCAACTAAACAGCAACCCCCTTTAAGTATCAGCAGCAGCCCCCTATAAGTAGCAGCAGTGGCCCCTTTATTTAGCAGTAGCAGCATCCCTCTTTAGGAAGTAGTAGAAGCCCCCTTTAGGTAGCAGTAGCAGCCCCTGTTATGTAGGAGTAGCAGCAGGGGCCCCTTTATTTAGCAGTAGCATCAGCCCTCTTTAGGAAGTAGTAGAAGCCCCCTTTAGGTAGCAGTAGTAGCCCCTGTTAGGTAGGGGTAGCAGCAGCAGCAGCCCTTTTAAGCACTAGTAGTAGTGAAGCCTGCAGCCCTTCTTGACAATGGTTAAAAAAAAAAAAATACAAAGACACTCACTTGGCTCATGTAGTCCACAGCATCTCCTCTCTTCTTTCTTCTCCTCCGGTCTGTGCTTCGGCGCATGATTATGTGACCCATGTGCTGGAGCGCAGAAGGACATTTTCCCTCATGTGGTTGCCTACGTAATGTGGGCACCCACAATAGTGATTGACAGGGCTAGGAGCCAATGGCTCTTTGTTCTGTAAAAAACAGCTGAGTGAGCTGCATTTAACTATAGGCACATCTATAATATGCTTATAGTTAAATACATTCAGGACTGGTGGGCTCTGCAGAGTGGTAATGCGTACATTGTACGCATTGCCACCCTCATAGAGCAGGGAGTAAGGCGGCTGCAAGGCCCTCTCCAGTGTGAGGCCTTAGGCAGCCGTCTAACTCGCTTAATGGGATATTTGCCTCTGCAGTTGATCTAAACCAATGTCTCAAAATGCGTCCCTCCAGATGTTGCCAGCCAACAGACGATGCAGCCAATGACTGTCTGGGCATTCTGGGAGTTTTGTAATGGCTGGCATCTTACATGACAGCAGGCTCAGCCTATCATCGGCAGAGGCGGGACATCGCTGCGGCCGGTGATAGGCTGAAGGCTCTGAGACATCCCAACACCAGGAAGCAGCAAGAGCCACGGAGAACAGTGACGCCGGTTCCTTAGCAATGGAGGAACGGAGGACGAAGGTAAGTTAAAGTTTGTTTTTTAATATTTGCATTGGCATTGCCTGGGTCTTATTTTCGGGGTAGGGCTTATATTGCAGCCCACCCCGATAATCCAGCTAGGGCTTATTTTCGGGGTAGGGTGTAGTTTCGGGGAAACAGGGTATAAGGTAATAATGGTAACAGTCAGATGTTATCCATCCATTCACCTATTGTCAGCACTGCATATCAACCATTCCGAGGTTTTACTGACATCAGAGGACAGCATGCCATGAGGCAGTTACCTAGTTGACTGACATTGTCTAATTCAATTATAAATGTGGTATTGGAATGTGGAATGTGGATGATGTCTGAAGAAATGTGGAAGTGATAAGTTTCTTTTCTAAGAAAATGACAAGCCAAGAACAGTGGCGCTAAATATGTCATAAGAAACCAGGTTAAGGCCAGCGGGAAAAAAAAGTCCTACAAATGTGGTTATTTGGCATCAGCAGAAAGAACATTACCAAACTGTGTAAAAGCCCAGATCCTTATGTGAGGAAAGAAATGTGTGACATATAATCAAAGACCACACCAAAGTCAGTTGGAGCTTTTTTCTTGAGGTAATATTAAGTACACAGACAAAAACATAGCTCATTCATATACTGAAAAACGGAATGCCGCAGTAAAAGGCTTTAAACCAGTGGTCTCAAACTGTGGCCCTCCAGATCTTGCAAAACCTCAATCCCAGCATGCCAAGACAGCTGTTGGCTATCCGGGCATGCTGGGAGTTGAAATTTTACAACATCTGGAGGGCCACAGTTTGAGCCCACAGCTTTAAACCATGTACTGCCTCATTTAATCCTGCACATAGGTATGGTATATTAGGTGTGCCCAGAGTTTTCAATCATTTATGTGGTTCAACAAGTTGCCCAGTTTGGACAAGCTCATTTCAGAATAGGGGTGCCCCTCTGGCAATCAGATTATCAGTATCTCACATTTCAGCTGTCATTTGCTCAAGTGTTTGGTTGCTTCTCAGTGCAGGAGGGGAAATCTTTGTAACAAAGTGCTGTCTAGTTCAAATGAAAAAGTAACCCAATATACTGTATTTGCTCCTTCTCTACTGGGACATGTAACTAAATGTCAGATACAAAAACTTTATATATATTGTACATCTTGGCAAAACATAAACCTTTCCAATATACTTCATCAAACCATTTTTTTTCCTTTTTGTAGAAATCATGGCTTTATTCAAGCTGAAGCACAGGCATGGACAAAGTTACTGAGGGGGTAGGCTAGCACTCTTCGGTGCTCTCTCCTGTCTCATAGCTCTCCTCTGTGCTTACTCCTGTCTGATAGCACTCCTCTGTGCTCTCTCCTGTCTGATAGCACTCCTCTGTGCTCTCTCCTGTCTGATAGCACTCCTCTGTGCTCTCTCCTGTCTGATAGCACTCCTCTGTGCTCTCTCCTGTCTGATAGCACTCCTCTGTGCTCTCTCCTGTCTAATAGGACTCATCTGTGCTATATCCTGTCTGATAGGACTCCTCTGTGCTCTCTCCTGTCTGATAGCACTCCTCTGTGCTCTCTCCTGTCTGATTTCACTCCTCTGTGCTCTCTCCTGTCTGATAGGACTCATCTGTCCTCTCTCCTGTCTGATAATACTCCTCTGTGCTCTCTCCTATCAGACAGGAGAGAGAACAGAGGAGTCCTATCAGACAGGAGAGAGCACAGAGGAGTGCTATCAGACAGGAGAGAGCACAGAGGAGTGCTATCAGACAGGAGAGAGCACAGAGGAGTGCTATCAGACAGGAGAGAGCACAGAGGAGTGCTATCAGACAGGAGAGAGCACAGAGGAGTGCTATCAGACAGGAGAGAGCACAGAGGAGTGCTATCAGACAGGAGAGAGCACAGAGGAGTGCTATCAGACAGGAGAGAGCACAGAGGAGTGCTATCAGACAGGAGAGAGCACAGAGGAGTGCTATCAGACAGGAGAGAGCACAGAGGAGTGCTATCAGACAGGAGAGAGCACAGAGGAATATTATCAGACAGGAGAGAGCACAGAGGAATATTATTAGACAGGAGAGAGCACCGAAGAGTGCTAGCCTACCCTCAGTAACTTTGTCCATGCCTGTGCTTCAGCTTGAATAAAGCCATGATTTTATATGTCATGGTTTCTATAAAAAGGAAATAACATTTTCTTATGAAGTCTATTAGAAAGTTGAATGTTTTACCATGATGTACAACATACAAAATGTTTTTGTATCTGACAGTAAATATTTAAGGCTTATCTCAAGAAGACATCCTTTAAAGCATAACTGCACGCATACTCTGACAGCGGGACATCTGTTTAAATTTCTCAGCAACTTTGCAGCCTGAAACTACAGCTATCCGGATGCGGATTTGTCTGAAGTCCCAGTGACTGGCATGGGAGTCCCTGCAAATCTGTATCCTGCTCTGTATCTGTTAAATTTAACCCCTTAAGAATGCAGGGCATACATGTACACCCTGCGCCCGCTCCCCTTCTATGACGTGGGCTCAGGAGCTGACCCCGCATCCTACCTGGGTGGTCCTGGCAGCTATCAGCTGCTGGGACATGTGTCTAATGCTGGACAGATTTGATTGTGGTGATGCCCAGCATTAACCCTTTAGACGCTGCTATCAAATGTGAAAGCAACATCTAAAATGAAAGTAAAACAGTCCCGGCAGCTCAGAGGAGCCTATCGGGACCACAGCAGTAAAACCGTTGTGTCCCGATCAGCTGGGAGGATGGCAAGAGGGCTCTTACCTGCCTCCTTGACATCCGATTGATGATCTGATGGTCCAGCCAACCATGGCAGGCTGGAGCAGCAGACCACCAATAACACTGATAAATTCTATGCTATGCCATAGCATTGAACAGTGTATGCAATCCAAGGTTTGTGTGTAACATTCCCTTATGGGGACTAAAAAATAGTGCAGTAAAAAAGTTAAAAAAAGTTCCTAAATGTGAATTAACCCCTTCCCTAATAAAAGTTTGACTCACCCCCCTTTTTTCATTAAAAAATAAAATAAAATAAAAGTCGTTAATCAAACTGCAGGGTCAATTACATAAACGGGAGAAAAAATCTCCTACAATTTTTTTTTGTTTCACAGTAGGTTTTGTGGTGAAATGATTGTCATTACAAAGTAAGTTTGGCACAAAAAACAAGCCCTCACATAAGTCTGTAGGTAGGTAAAGAGAGAAAAACGAAAGTGCAAGAAAACCCTGAGTCCTTAACCTGTTGGGGACCACAGGTGTATGGTATTCCCTTGCGCCCTGATACTTAAGGACCATGGGCGTACCTGTACGCATATGGTAATTTCGATCCCCACCGCTAGTCGGACGGGGATCGGACCGGGATGCCTGCTGAAATCATTCAGCAGGCATCCCATGCAAATGCCTGGGGGTCCTGAGACCCCCCCATGTCGGCGATCATCGCAATTTGCTGATCAGTTCAGATCATTGATTTCCGGCGATTCCGGGTAGCCCGGAAAATAGGGATGATCGGAGCTATCAGAGACATAAAAGTCTGGAAGAGGCCCTAGTGTACCAAAGTCATCTCTATTTGCAAATTATGTTTTAACTGAAAAGCATGCAATTTTTTGGCATCTACACTGGCCTCTGTTTTTTTTTCTTCCTTTCCTTAGTACTTTATTAATGTGTATTCAATTTTCAATTACTGCCCCATCCATTCTATCATCTAGTGTTCTGCACCTTCAGTGGAAACTGGCCCAGTTAAATGTTCTTGTCCCATAGCAGCTGGCTATGACATACATGGAGATGAATCATAAAATGTACAGTCATTTTCAACAAAGTCTATAAAAGTGGTTAAAACTGTAAACTTAAGCTCTCATAGGTATAGCAACTGGATAGACTAGCGTTCTGCTACATTGCGGTAAATACTGAAATAAGTACCGTATTGCACATCAGTTGGTGTGGCTGCAGTCCACACTCACTGACAAGTAACCATTGTTACCTCTCCCCCGATATTTCAGAAGCCGTAGCAATCAAACAAGCCTTTCTGGGGGATCATATAACCACTGCTAGTAGATAAACGTGGGGGAAGTAATGTGTTAGGTTTTTAGCTCTACAACCACATGGTCTTTTGTTTAAGTGTGGACTGCAGCCACACTAACTGATGTGCATATTTTTTTTCATTATTTACCGCAATGTAGCAGAACACTAGACTATTAAGTAGAGATATTAGGTTGAGGTTTGTAACCACTATTATAGTCACTTAAATAAAAGTTTTTAGTGGATGGGAAATAGAGAGTTTGTATTGATCACCAAAGGTGATCTTTTTTGCTGCAATAATTGTTGTTCAAATTAACCTTCCATCCATAGGTCGATTTTTTTTTTCTTATGTATTCTATGTGTGACAATTATAAATTCAATGTATATTCTAACACTATGAATGAAAAAAAATGTAATGTCTATCTTTTTAGCCTCTTTCGTCACCCCTCTGCATCTCTAGTCTACTCTGAGGGAAAACACCAGTGTGACTAGAGATGAGCGAATTTTAAAACACTTGGATTCGGACGATCTTCTGAATTTTCCGAAAAAATTTTGGTTCGGTCAGAATTTATTTGCGGCAAATCGCTATTAAAACGGCTATTTCTGGCCTACAGAGAGCCTCAATAGGGGTGTAGAGCACTTTGCCTTGCTGTATCACGCATAGGGTGTGTGCTGGGTTAGTGAAATAATACTGTTATTCAGCATGATACGAAGAACAGAGGCATCGCTATTAGAATCACTGCCGCAGAGCAGCACAATGACAGAGCCTGGAGGGGGCATCAGTATGAGGAGACCATATAGTGGCTTAATGACACAGCATGGAGGTGGCGTCAGCATGAGGAGAACATATAGTGGCTGAATGACACAGCCTGGAGTTGGCGGCAGATGAATAGAGCATATGGTGGCTAAACGACAGTGTGGAGGTGGAGACAGCATTAGGAGAACATATAGTGGCTGAATGAGACAGCGTGAGGGTCGTGGCAGCATGAGGAGACCATATATAGTGGCTGGATGACACAGCGTGGAGGTGGGGGCAGCATGAGGAGAACATATATTGGCCGATTGACACAGCGTGGAGGTGGCGGCAGCATGAGGAGACTATATAGTGGTTGAGTGACACATCCTGGAGTTGGCGGGCAGCATATAGTGCCTGAATGACACAGCCTGGAGTTGACGGCAGCATGAAGAGACCACATAGTAGTTTAATGACACAGCCTTGATTTGCAGAAGCATGAGGAGACCATCTAACCTCAATAGGGGTTTTCCTTGTCCTAACACGCATAGGGAGTGTTCTGTGTTAGTGAAATAATATTGTTTTTCAATATGACATGCAGATTGCAGTCATCGCTATTAGAATCCCTGCCACAGAATGTCTGGATGTGGCAGCAGGGAGACCATATGGAGTCAGAATTGAAGAGAATAAAGAGATGTTATGTAATTTTTATGTTATGTAATTTTTTATTTATTTAATTTGAATTTATTTAAATTTTGAGTACCCATTCTGGTGAGCATTGAGCTGGTAGTCCTCCATCAGACGAGATACCACCTGTTTCAGCCCCATGCCTCTCAGCGCCCTCCTGACTGAAAGTGGGAATGTTTAATTTAATTAGTTATGCTTCATTGTTATCGCTCCAACCTTGTGGTAATTCCACAGGTAATATATGATGTTGACGACCATAGGGCCTCAGTCTTGAAAAGATTACATCGATTTTTTTTAAATTATATTAAAATTTATATTAGATTCTCAAGTTTAAAGGGGTACTCTGCACCTCTAGACATCTTATCCCCTATCCAAAGGCTCCAGCACCCACCTGTACGGCTTCCACCTCACACCGGCATTGCTTGTGGATTCGGATCCCGACCACAATGGCGGAAAAGCGTGACTTCACGACTCCGCCCCGTGTGATGTCACGCCCCACCCCCTCAATGCAAGTCTATGGGAGGTCCATCACGCCCCATCTCCTAGACTTGCATTGAGGGGGCGGGGCGTGACATCACACGGGGTGGGGCTGTGATGTCATGCTCTTCCGCCATTGTTGTCGGGATCCAAAGCCACAAGCAATGCCGGTATGAGGTGGAAGCCGTACAGGTGGGTGCTGCAGCCGAGATCCCGGGGGTCCCCAGCAGCGGGCTCCCCGGCGATCTGACATCTTATCCCCTATGTGTTGGATAGGGGATAAGATGTCTAGGGGAGCGGAGTACCTCTTTAATGTTCTGGCATTTACTTTGAACTAATACTGTATGACCACAAAACCCAATCTAACAAGTAGTCACATGGTGGCACAATGACAGAGCCTAGAGGTGGCAGCAGCCCGACGAGGGCCTCACAATAGAAAAGATTAAACATATTTTGTAAAATTTAAATTGAAGATTTTAGATAAATGAACATTTTAAAAGTTTAATCTAAGGTGCCAACAGCATAAGGAGGCCATGTGGTGGCACAATAACAGCCTGGAGGAGATTAAAAAATAATTTTTCTAATTTTAATAGAAGATTTATGGTAGCTAGTGCTATCATAAAATTTTTTAGGAAATATCCCAGCAGCATGAGGATACCACTTGGCGGCAATATGATACAGCCTGAAGGTGGCACCAGCAAGAGCAGACCATATGGTGACAGAATGACACAGCCTGGAGGTGGCGGCAGCCTGACCAGACCAAAGGGCCTCACAATTTAAAAGATTAACCCCTTAAGGACTGAGGGTTTTTCGGTTTTTGCACTTTCGTTTTTTCCTCCTCACCTTTTAAAAATCATAACGCTTTCAATTTTGCACCTAAAAATCCATATGATGGCTTATTTTTTTGTGCCACCAATTCTACTTTGCAGTGACATCAGTCATTTTCCACAAAAATCTACAGCGAAACGGAAAAAAAATGTATTGTGCGACGAAATTGAAGAAAAAACAACGCCATTTTGTAAATTTTGGGGGCTTCCGTTTCTATGCAGTACATTTTTCAGTAAAAATTACACCTGATCTTTATTCTGTAGGTCCATTCGATTAAAATGATACCCTAATTATATCGGTTTGATTTTGTCGTACTTCTGGAAAAAATCATAACTACATGCACGGAAATTTAAAATGTTTAAATTTGTCATCTTCTGACCCCTATAACTTTTTAATTTTTCTGCATATGGGGCGGTATGAGGGCAATTTTTTTGCGCCGTGATCTGACGTTTTTAGCGGTACCATGTTTGTATTGAGCAGACTTTTTGATCGCTTTTTATTCATTTTTTCATGATATAAAAAGCGGACGTCATTGACCGTGCGGTTTAATTAATGATATATTTTTATAGTTCAGACATTTACACACGCGGCGATACCACATATGTTTATATTTATTTTTATTTACATGGTGTTTTTTTTTGTTTTTTTTTATCGGAAAAGGGGGGTGATTTGAACTTTTATTAAGGAAAGGGTTAAATCACATTTATTAACTTTTTTTTTACACTCTTTGTTCAGTGCAAAGCCATAGCTCTGCAGTGATCAGTGTTATCGGCGATCGATTGCTCAAGCCTGCATCTCAGGCTTGGAGCAATCAATCGCCGAAGAGGACCTCTGCTCGTGTCCCAGCTGATCGGGACACCGCATTTTCACTGCGGTGGTCCCAATCAGGCTCACTGAGCAGCCGGGCAGCTTTCACTTTCGTTTTAGACGTGGTGCTATTTAGACGCTATTAGCCCCGGGTCCTGGCTTCAGATACATGCCGGGACCGACCCGATATGACCCCGCGTTATATGGCGGGAGCCGGCCAAGGACGTAAATATACGTCCTTGGTCTTTAAGGGGTTAAAGATATATATATTTTTTTTTTTATTGCTTGTGGCCATGTTAACATCCTCCTGGATAAACTTAATGAAAAATTGCCACACTGCAGAGTAGCTGATTTCCCCCAACAGTCCGCACTGACTGCTACTGCCGCCAACTCCAGGGACCCCTGCTCTAATACCTCCTGGGCAGTTAGGCTGCAGCGAAACAGGTGGTCTACCCAGGGCACGTTTTGGCTCCAGAATTCCCACTGCTTCCACCATGCTGACTCCCAACCATGCTACCACCTTGCTGGCTCAACTGCTGACTCACTGGCAACCTGCTACCCTCTTTTTCTGATGATGAAGCCCCTTTGGCACCTGGCTGCCATGTGCGATCAGCTTCATCATCATCAAGTTGTGTCAGCATGTCACTGATGTCCTCCTCAGGTTCCTCAACAGTGTGGGCTTCAGGAGCCTGATTGCTCCCAACACCACCTACCACGCCACTTTCCTCATCACTACTAGTGTTGGGCGCGAATATTCGCATTTCAAATTTTTATTGCGAATATCGCAAATTCGCGAATATTGCAAATATAATCAAAATTTTGAATATTTGCTTTTTTCCCGCATATGCGCATATTCGCATATGTGAATATTCGCATGTGCGAATATTCGCATATGTGAAGATTTGCATATTCCTTCGTTTCACTTGTGGGCCAATTAGAATGATGCAAATACACTTGTTAGAGGTTATCAACAACATCCCTAGCAACCAATAGTAAAGTTGCCCTCCCCCTCACTGTTTTCTTCCTCGAATATGCCAATATTCACACATGCAAATATTCGCTTATGCGAATGTAACAAATACGCAAAATTCACGAATATAGGACGTATAGGATATTCGCAAAATATCGCGAATTTGAATATGGGCAATGCCGCTCATCACTAATCACTACTTGCCCGCCTAGTGAAGGAAGTGGGGGATGTCTCCTCCACTTCTTGGCTGGGCTGCTGACTGTCCTCTAGTAGATCGTCCTGACTAAACAGTGGAGCTGAACCCTCAGCATAGGATACTTCTATGGGGGTTGGAACAGCATAGGACAGAGGCAATTGAAGGACAGGGACTGCTCCCGGGCCATGCCAACTGGTGGTTGTGTCTGAGGAAGTCACCGACTGTTGACTGGGGGTGTCAGATATCACTTGTGATGAAGTGGATGTCCGAGTTAACCAGTCAATGACTGCAGATGGGTTGCTGGTCGAGACACGACCGCTAGCCGATACCAGGAGCTCAGGCCTCTCGCTGATACTCCTGCTGCCACTTGCCCCTAGTTTACTGGGACCTCCGCCTGATGAATTTAGGCCTCTGCCACTCCTCTGCCTGACATACTTGGTGGAGTACAATACGCTTTACTACGCTTAAAACAGTATTTGTCTAGAACAGCAGCAGGTGTGTATTTTTGCCTGGCCTTTCACTATATCTAGGCCCTTGAGACTTTAATAGGAACAAAATAGCACACCACTTACATGTAGGTATGTGGACAATGCGCTCCAGCACGCTTAAAAAAGTATTTGTGTACAACACCAGCAGTACACACCAGTGCTGCAGCACACAGTTGCTGTGTACTACACCCAAAATTGCACTTTCTCTCTCAATCTCACTCCTTTCCCTATCAATGCTTCTAGGCAGGATTTGTGCTTGAGCTGAATCGCTGCTGTTCTGTGCAACACACAGTGCAACACACTGCTCTCTGTCCCTCTCTGTAATAGAATGCTGTAGTGACTGGGGGTAGTGGGGGAAATCGTTGCAGTAAGAATCCTTTTCTGTGCAACACACACTGCTCTCTGTCCCTCTGTGCAACAGAACACTGATGTGACTAGGAGGTGAATCGCTGCTGGAAAAAAGATTTTCTGGTCAACACACAGTGCTGTCTGTCCCTATCTATATCTGTGCAATGAATTGGTGAAGTGACTGGCGCAATATGGCTGCCAATTTTATATAGGGCTGTGACATCACAGGAGTGACTGGCTGTTGATAGGCTGCATGTGATTAAGGGTCATCCTGCCTACCCTTGTTCCTGCCTTCCCAGGATTCCTTGCCCCATGTCCTTACATGTGGATCAGCCATTTTAGATGCCCTGGCCTGGACCGCACTAAATGGAGTTTAATTAAGAGACTTGCACAATCGAATCGTGCCGATATTTGCAATTGTTGTGAATCTAATTTTCCTCAAATTTGTAACTAATTTGGATTCGTCAGATTCGATTCGCTCATCCCTACCTATAACCATCAACTAGCTGTATTTTCCAGGAGTGCATTGAACTCCACTTTCCTAGTTACCAGAGCTCAGTTTTCCATTGACTTACCTGGAGATAAATCACTCGTACACAGTTTTAGTAACCTCAGTAACACATCCCCCACCCCACAGATATAGCTATCACGCCCCCTCCCGTAAGCTTGCATTGAGGGGCGGAGCGTGACATCACACGGGAGCGGAGGCGTGACATCATACACCGCCGGCCCTGCGGTCGCCGGTAATCAGACCCGGAGCGAACACGCTTTGGGGACTGATTACAAACAGGGTGTCCCGTGCATGATCCCGGGCTTCCCCAGCTGCGGGACTGCCGCGATCAGGCATCTTATCCCCTATCTTTTCGATGTGTAAGCATTGGAGGACCCCTTTAATGTACTCCATGGCTACATCTGTAGGTTTCCCCTAATAGGTAATTTCTCACAGTAGGTAGTATTCCCCTTTTAAGGAGGTCCCCCTGTTAGTAGTGGCCACCCTGTTGGTAGGTCTCCCTGTACATAGGTCCGCCCTGTAGGTAATATCCTCCTTGCAGGTAATCTCCTCCTATGGGTAACCCCCCCCCCATGTGTGTAGTATTCCTCTGTAGTTAGGTCCCCTTAAAGGTAGTATCCTCCCTGTACTTAGCCTCCTGCTGGTAACCTCCTCCTAGTTAGTTTCCCCCCTGTAGGTACTGCCCCCCAAAAGGTAGTAACAGTAGTATTCCCCTTAAAGTTAACCACCACCCCCTGTAAGTAATATCCCTCCTGCAGGTAACCCATCTGTAGATAGTATCCAACTTTCAATATGTTAAAAAATAACCATACTTCCCTTCCCCTTGGCTATTGCTCCCTGATCAGTTAACTGGTGTCTTCTCTTCTTCCTTAGTCTGCAGGTGCACGGTGATGTCACTCATGTGTCAGAGTGTAGAGATGGAGAACGGCCTCTAGTGACTGAAAGCATAATGCTGTTTGCTGCCACAATAGTGATTGACAAAGTGCTTTGTCAAGCCATTGCATTTAACTGTAAGTGCTTATAGTTAAATGCGCTTAATGACTCCAGCCCTGCAGGTGAGGAGAGCCAGTGCAGAACCTCTTTCCACCTGCTAAGGTTTTGCACCTTGATTTCACATGTCGCACACCCAAAAAAACGTCCCTGGTGTTGCTTCGTGCAGAATGTTGGTTTTGAAGAGTGCCTACTCAGGTTGTAAGAAAACAATCCTGCTTTCAACTCCAAACCTGTCCTATGTCCTTGAAGTGAAATCAGAGCCACTTTTTCCTTTACTTAATGGAGTTACGGATGTAAAGTCCTGTCGATGAAACAGCATCGGGGATGGAAGAGGACAGTGCACCATTGTTGTAAGAAAGGAGGCTTTATTTACTGGAAAAGATAGGAAGCAATACCTCTTCATTCATTTCAAAAGTTGTTTCTTGTAGCAGTGCAGTTATATGTAACTTTATACTACCAAAATCACACTGCAGCTATTTTCTTGTTATATGAAAATGAGCGTTCTAATTTCTAAAACAAGAATTTACACCATATGAAGAGAAGCTATCATTCAGTCAAGGTTGCTTCATCTTATTTATGTATTATTTTTATTTATATCCGCAAGCTATAATTTTCTGGGAATCGGGAATCGCACACATGGGTTATTTATTATATGTCAAGCAGTGTAACCTATCAATTTATTTTAGAGTAATAGAGGACACCCATACTAGCAAAGGAGAATATACAGATATTTTTACCAGTCCAATCACCAATAGACTCTGCCTACTACAGTGTTTCCCAACCAGGGTATCTCCAGCTGTTTCAACATTACAACTCCCAGCAGTTGTGTGTGGCTCCTATTTTCTGATCACATTTTTTTTCCTTAATTTTTTTGAAATATTTACCCTCACGCCGTCACGCCCCCTCCCATAGACATGAATGGAGGGGGCGTGGCATGACGTCATGTCCCCAGTTCCGGAAACCCGGAGGTTTCCGAAGCTGAAGTTTCGGCACCCGCATAGAATGCGGGTGCTGCAGGGAGATCGCGGGGGATCAGACATCTTATCCCCTATCCTTTGGATAGGGGATAAAATGTTTTTGCCCGGAATACCCCTTTAACATCAATGGATTGTCTGTGAAATGTAGGATCTTCAGACCAGGAAATGCTCTTTGAAGGTAAAGATAAGTCATAAATGAGATATGAGCAGTACCTTTTCTTACCAGCACATGTACAGTAAAACAAGTAAATATGTTATTAAAACAAAATTTTCACATTGATCTAAGTTTTCTTTTTTCCGTTGGTTAGAACAAATTGGAGCTTGCTTGAAATTTTCTTGATCCCTTCTATTTAAATATTTAAACTGTAGAATGTTATCAAGTATTGTACACTAAAATGCTTTGTGTTACAAGTGGCATTAAAGGGGTTATCCCCCATAAAGTGATTTTAATACATACCTGCCAGACAGTAATGGACATGCTTAGTAAGGATCTGTGCTTGTCTTGGGGTTAAATGGCTATGTTGTGAGATTACCATAAAGCTGTGGCTATCTTTTTGTGAACTGGTATTTCATATTTCCTGTAGGAGTTTGTTCTCTCAAATCCCATAGTCCCTTGTTTGTAAGTATGAGGAAATTTTTCATCCTCCCAGACATCAGCCACCTGTGCTCTCTTCAATGCAATAGACCAGTGTTTTCTGACCAGGATGCCTTCAGTTGTTGCAAATTCTTGCAGAATGATCTCCCACCCAGCGGTTGCTCCACCCATTAAAGCAAAGACAGGCTCCCTCTAAAAAACCTGACTATTAAAGGGGTACTCCGGTGAAAACCTTTTTTCTTTTAAATCAACTGGTGGCAGAAAGTTAAACATATTTGTAAATTACTTCTATTCAAAAATCTTAATCCTTCCTGTACTTATTAGCTGCTGAATACTACAGAGGAAATTCTTTTCTTTTTGGAATGCTCTCTGATGACATCACGAGCACAGTTCTCTCTGCTGACGTTATTATAATAATAATAATTATGCTTTATTTATTGTTGTCCTTAGTGCTAACCACTGAGCCACCATGCTGCCCTTAGCAAACATCTGCTATGCATGGTTGCTAAAATGGACAGAGATGTCAGCAGAGAGCACTGTGCTCGTGATGTCATCAGTGTTCCAAAAAGAAAGGAATTTCCTCTGTAGCATTCAGCAGCTAATAAGTACTGGAAGGATTAAGATTTTTTAATAGAAGAAATTTACAAATATGTTTAACTTTCTGCCACCAGTGGATTTAAAAGAAAAAAGGTTTTCACCGGATTACCCCTTTATTGTAATGTCTCTGCTGCACTGCAGCCTGCAAAAACCTGAGACAACACTCATTTTGTATGTTGTTAAAGGTAAATTTAGGGGCAAAAATCACAGAAAGGTTGCAAGACCACCATGAAACACAGGTACACTATATTATGAAGTATACTACTATATAACTACAGCTCGTAGCATAGTCACATAAAAAATCCCAGACTACCCCTTTAAGTGTTTCTAGCCAATGCTAAAAGTGGATCCATGAAGGAGTCTGAAGTATAAGTCCTTCCTTTATATGTTCCATGCGGTGGCAGTTTTCCATAAAATTGAGGAAACGTAGCCTTATTATACTATAATCTTGCAGTTTTTAAATAAAACATTTTTCCCATAGAATGTGAAACTGTGGCATTCTAGTGAAAATAATCTTCAGTCTGTTGTGCCGGGGCTGCAAAAAAAAAAAAAAAAAATTAACTCTCCTTCCTCCAGTACTCTGTAGCGCCGCTACAGCTATTCAGCCCTCCAGTCCGGTCTTCTTCCTTCTTCTGTGTGCACGGATCATCACACTGCGGGCAGCCTATCACTGGCCGGAGCGATGTCCTGCCTTGGCCAGTGATCACAGTGTGATGATCTGTGCACACAGAAGAAGGAAGAAGACTGGACTGGAGGGCTGAACAGCTGTAGCAGCAATACAGGGGAATGCAGGAAGGTGAGTTATAGTTTGTTTTCTTTTTTTTTTTTTTGCAGTCCCGGCACAACGGACTGAAGATTCTTTTCACTAGACTACTCCTTTAACGGTACACAGGGCAAGTTTAGTGCAGATTTTCTCACAGAAGATCTTCAGAAGATTACAGTATCAGCCATGTGGATAAAATGTGAATAATTCCTATGTAGACAGCACAGAAATGTTCTGCGCAGAGATTGACCTGAGACTTTTGTCAATTTGGGATGTGGATTGTTTACAATTTATTGTGGATTGTCCCAACTTAAAATCAAAATTCACAATATAAGCAGGAGGGACCTATATTGCTGTAGAATGTCCTATGGATTACCCATGGATCAACAGAAAAATCTGAACATTTGAAAGGAAATCGATCGTCTTTATTTGCTGCTTTAGCATATAAAAGCAAAATGTGCCTTTCCTGAATCTAATGGGGATTGCCAAAATTATAAATATGGCCTTTTTTTTTATTTTTTTGCCAAATGTCAAGACCGTGGGGCTGAGCTGCTTAAGTGGCATGGGACACCTCCTCCCTTGTCCTCACCTCTCAGGCCATCCTAGATTGTAAGCTGAGCCCTATACATCAGTGCTTAGAGATGAGGGGGAGCAAGGAGGTGTGCCAGGCTGGGGCACTAGAGCAGCTTGGCCCCGCCTCCTTGACACTTAGCTAGAAAATTTAAAAGTGATTTTATAAGTTTGGTAAACCACCAAAACTCCAAGTAAGTACAGTTTACATTTATATCCTAACAGCTAATTAACAGTGTCTGCAGGTCTTGGCAGCAAATACAGCTGACGGATTCTCTTTGAATATACCCGTATTTTTCCTCATATAATACGCTCCGGCATATAAAATGTACCTAATTTTATAGGATAAAAATCTAGAAAATAAAGATTCTGAACCAAATACAATGTAAAGTATAGGACAGTGATCTTCAACCTGCGGACCTTCAGATGTTGCAAAACTACAACTCCCAGCATGCCCGGACAGCCGTTGGCTGTCCGGGCATGCTGGGAGTTGTAGTTTTGCAACATCTGGATGTCCGCAGGTTGAAGACCCCTGGTATAGGAGGTAGTACTCACGTGTGCCTGCCGCTCCGGACCCATCACCGCTGCCCTGGATGTCGCCCTGCATCGCTGTCGCCGCGTCCCTGGGGTGTCCCTGTCGCTCGGAACGTCTCTGCTGCCGGGTATTCTCACTCTCCGTCGCTACCATGACGCCGCTACGCACGCCGCTCCTATTGGATGATGGGATGGCGTGCGTGACGACTTGATGACGACAAAGGAGAGCGCTGGCCATGCAGGGGATCCCGGCACGGAGCAGACACCGAGGAGGCAGGTAAGGTCTTTCCCGGTGTCCTGTAAGCTGAACAGCCAGGTTAGTGTTATTTTCGCTTCAGACGCAGCGGTCTGCTTTGATCACCGCGTCTGAAGGGTTAATACAGGGCATCACCGCGATCGGTGATGTCCTGTATTAGCCGCAGGTCTCGGCCTTTGATGGCCGCAGGGACCGCCGCGATAGGTGTGTATTCGCCTTATAAGACGCACCAACTTTTCCCCCCCAGTTTTGGGGAAGAAAAGTGCGTCTTATATGGCGAAAAATAAGTGTATATGTTTTGCTTTTCTTAGAAAATCTGCAGAAAAATCTTAAGCACGTGACTTGTTTATGGAAATTCACTGCATATAAATATATATACAGTATAATATATGAATTGAGGGATGTTGTAGTGTCAGTCAGTGACCACAAAAGGCTTTCTAATGGAAAGACACAACTTTGACTTTGCATATAAATCTGTGTGTATAAAAAAAAAAAAAAAAAAAAAAGCTGGGAATCTCTATTAGGGTTGTTTGTGCTGGACTTAGCTAAGTAAAGAAACATTTGAGGTTAGGGGAGATTTAAAAGCATTGGTATTAAAATCAACAGCAAACATTTCTGAGAAATAAAAAAGATCACAACACTGAATTAAAAATGAATATGTTGTGAAAATAAAAACTAAGACTTCCTGCCTATGGGTTAGATAAAGGGAGATGGCTTCAGAAAGGATCCCATTCATACAAGAAACATATACCGTCAATTTTTCGGTTCCCGGGTTCTGCACCTTTTATATTTCTGTCCGTCAGTCTATTATTACTAGAGCCTGAACACATTTAAATAGACTAAATTTGCTTCCAATATGACTTGCACAGACAGAGCGCTCTACAGTACTTGTTTGGAAAGGATACAGTCCTCCCTTTGAAAGACTTTGGCCTGATTAATTATTCATAGCTTTTGTTCATTATTTTTTGTCTCTGCTTTACTAGCACCAGGGTATCATTTAAAGGGACTCTTACACACTGCAACACTTGGTGTATGTTTCTGCTTTGCCTAGTGGTCTCAGAGTCGCAATTTGAAATTTTGATTTCTAAAAGGCAAACTGAATTACTTAGTGTACCTGTCATATCACAGAAAAAATAATGCTTATCTATGTTACTCACTAGGTCATGCAAATTCTTTACATGCATTTTTTTATGTGTCTAACTTCTGTATTTGGCTCTCAAATCTCTCTCTTCTACTGCTTACTCATTCTGACATCCACTTCTCAGGAAGAAGCATGTGCAAGGCAAGCACTGAGCTCACCCTCACTCACTGTGTATTCACTTCCTCCCTGAGTTGGCTGTGCTGTGCTGGGTCTTTTCATCCAATCACTGCAGGCTGCTCTACAACCCCATCTTAACTGTTTTCATGCTGCAGTCTGATAGACAGGACAGGAGTGAGCACAAAGAAGTTCTAGTCCTATCCTAACTCACTGGACTTTGTCTATGCCTGTGCTTCAGCAGGGACAAATATGATGCTGCAACCTGACAGGATTATGTATGGGGAGTATGGGGACCCCTAGCGGTCACTTTTGTTAGCCATTATTTAAAAAAAAATATGAATTTTTTTTTTATTAAGTATATTAGAAAGGTTAATGTTTTGCCAAGATGTACAACATTTAAAACGTTTTTGAATTTGACAGTGCCCATTTGAAGAAGTATTCCATTTTTGTTTTTTGTTTTTTCCCTTCAAGCTTTGGGTCAATGATTTTAAGTTAGTTTAGTGTGTAAAATATATTCAATACCTTTGTACGCTGTATGTTTTTTTTTTTTTTTTTTTTTCATGCCCGGGACCCACAACTCAAAGCAGGGGCAGATCCAGATTCTAGTCTCAGGAGGGGCACTATCAGGCTATGTTTATACGGGGGAATGTCCGCACGGAGATTGACAGAGCTGGCAGAACATGCTGGTACTAGGCCGATTGGAAATGTGCCATCTCATAGACAGCAATGCATTTCGGTGCGGAGTCCACAGAAAGAATAGACATAGACATAGAATTTTTTGTTCCAGATGTTTCTGGTGTGGAAATTCTGCGATGTGAACAGCGCAGCAGAATCCCAATGATATCGATTCCATCATGTGAACCCAACCATAGCCTCAAAATATTTTGTGCTGGCGGACAGAAAATAAGGTGTTGATTACGGAACTTATAATAAATGATTTGCTAGTGAGAAGTCAGAGAGATGGTAATTGGTCAGAGCACAAGTAGCAGCTGAAACATGATTGGGGTGAGGGTGGATTCATTTCAACATTTAAAATATAATGTACAGAGTGGAGGATCACACATCTCTAGCCTGCTACACTATCCTGCGGGGATATTAGGGACCCTCATTTGTCATTTGTCCCTGTAGCAGTGAGTGTAGCAGGCTAGAGATGTGTAAGCTCCCACTCCATACATTCTATTTTAAATGTTTAAATGAATCCACCCTCACCCCAATCCTGTTTCAGCTGCTACATGTGCCCTGACCAATTATTAGCATCTCTCTGACATCTCTCTAGCGAATCATTTATTGTAAGTACATGGGCCCAGATTTATCAAACTGTGTGAAAGGAAAAATAGTGATTTTTCCCACAGCAACCAATCACAGCTCAGCTTTTTTCTCTCACACAGTTTGATAAATCTGGGCCATAATACATGCACACACATCTATCATACACACATCATACATATACAAACAATACATACACACAAATCTATCATACACACATAATAAATTCACACACATCTATCATACACACACATATGTAATACAATAACCTCCCAACCCCCCCCCCCCCACCTGTAATGCAAGTGATTTGTTTTTACTATTGTCTCTGACCATTCCCAGAGTTCTGTTCAGCAGGTGACAGTATGTCATTAGGTTACATAGTCTTTGGGGGAGCGGAGTTACGCTGTATTGCATGGGCAGTTTGGACAGTGGGAGGGATTTACAAGAAATCAGAGGTCATATGGTCTCCAGGAGACTCTTCCCACCATTGCAGTGTAGCCACACTCCCCCAGAGACCAAAATATGCCTTAAAAAATCACTGTGAACCTAACCTTAAAGAGATCAATCAAATGGTGGCTATTTTGGACTTTGGGCTATTTTAGATTAAAATTTAATTTGTGTTATGTCATCATTTGATGGCTATATTTCTAGAATAGAAAAATATTTATAGGTTTCCTTTATCAGTAGATGGGTCCACCATTTCATAAAATATGTTGTGGTGATCACACAGACAGTAAGAAAAAGCTTGGAAAACATTCTGATACCTTATTAGTTTTACAAGCTAATTTAAGGGTAACCAAGGGGGATATCCATATCTTACATGAGGGAAAGATCCTGAAATATATTGTATACAGCACATCTCTATAGGGTATAATGGAACCGATGCATGCCAAAAGAATGTATTTAAGTATACTTCAAGCTTTACACTTTTTTTTTTTTTTAATCTAAAGTGGAAACTGTAGTACAAGTGCATCTGTCACTTATTTTAGTCTTGTTAAACTAAGAACATATTCCATTAAAGGGGTACTCTTTAACTTTTTAACTGTTTAACTAAAAAAATGTCCAAACAGATTTCTATATTACACCAAATTACTACAGCAATCTGAGAGACTATACAGTGGTCACCCTTCAAACATACTAACCAAACACAACAGACCAAAGTATATGAATAACAATTGTTTGATTCTTTATTGGTACAAAAAATATATCACATAAAACACATATATAAATGGGGAGGTATGTCAGATACACAGACAAGAAACGGTGCGTGTGTACTAATCACATAATGATAGCACCACTATACACATGGCAGCAAGGTGCTGTTCAGGATATAAACCTGAATACTAATATAACAATAATATAAAGTATATCAAGGATATGGCACAGATAAATATGTAACAGATGACATATAAATCAACAAAAAAACATAGTATGCACCCTGCCTAGACACCTAATCTTGGCCCTGAATGCGTTTTCACACTTGCTTCCTCATGGGACGCCCAAAATAGACAGAGGGTACTCCGGTACTACGGGCGTGACAGCTATCACGCTCCCTCCCGTAGGCTTGCCTTGTGGTCGTCCGTAATCAGACCTGGAGCGAACACGCTCCAGGGACTTTTTACAAACGGGGTGCCGCGTGCAAGATCACGGGGGTCCCCAGCGGTGGTACTCCCACGATCAGGCATCTTATCCCCTATCCTTTGGATAGGGGATAAGATGTGTAAGCACCGGAGTACCCCTTTAAGTGATAACAACGTTATGCCAAGAATACATTTTTTTTTTTGCAGATTTTGTTGCTTCTATAAAAAACTATTTTTATGCTGTTTCCTGGGTGCCAGAGGGGAATAGCCTTGAGTCCTCTATGCCCTGATGCCACTCTCTCCACTGGCACAATGCCTGCTACTTCTGTTTATAAACACACAGGGGGAAATTTATCAAAACCTGTCCAGAGGAAAAGTTGCTGAGTTGCCCATAGCAACCAATCAGATTGCTGCTTTCATTTTTGAAAAGGCCTCTGAAAAATGAAAGAAGTGATCTGATTGGTTGCTATGGGCAACTCAGCAACTTTTCCTCTGGACGGGTTTTGATAAATCTCCCTAACAGGGTTTAGCTGCCCATGGTCAGCACATGCACTGTCAGTGTGTATTATGGCGCATGCGCAGTGAGTAAGATTCAGAATCACTGGCAGACTTACTGTGCGTGCTCCATAATACACACTGATAGCTTGTGCACTGGCTAACTACACAGGGCCACCACAGGCAGGCGAGCCAATCGACAGGAGGAGCAGACATGACATCAACAGAGTATGGTGTCCATTTTAGGACATCATCAGCTGTCAACTGTACCTAGCTCATCCTTCAGCCAAAACGGCATCCCGCCTCATCCCTCCTCCGTCAGGAATCAGCCAAAACCTTTGTCATTTTTCATACCTCAGATGAAAATGAAAGTGCTGAGTCAGCAGAGCTTTGGCAGACCTCCTAGCACAGACAGTGTGTGATTGGCTGTCATCACAGACACTGTGATTGGTTGATGGGAGGGTGTGTGCAGTCATGCTCCACTGTATCGACACACTTCTTTACAAACCCTAATCTCTCATGTACCCAGCTTTGTACCCAGCTTTTCACGATTCCTGCAAAACAAACCTATGCTCTCAGCTTTTCCCGATTCCTGCAAAACCTACAGTTATGTTCTCAGCTTTTCCCAATTCCTGAAAAACCTACTGCTGAGTACATAACTGTAGATTTTGCAGGAATCTGGAAAAGCTGAGTACATAGCTGTTGGTTTTGCAGGAATCGGGAAAAGCTGAGAGTGTAGGTTTGTTTTACAGGAATCCGGAAAAGCAGAGTACATGAGAGATTAGGATTGTGTGTCCAAACAGTGGAGCGGGACTGCACACACCCTCCCATTAACCAATCACAGTATCTGTGCTGGCAGCCAATCACACACTGTCTGTGCTAGCAGGTCTGCCGAAGCTCTGCTCTGCTGTCTCAGCACTTTCATTTTTGTCTGAGGTATGACAGAGTTTAGGTTGACAAAGGTTTTGGCTGACGCCTGACGGAGGAGGGAGGAGGCGGGACGCAGTTTTCGCTGAAGGATGAGGGAGATACGGCTGAACACTGACAGAGATTTGTCTGAGGGAGGAGGCGGGACGCCGTTTTGGCTGAAGGATGAGCGAGGTACAGCTGACGGCTGATGGTGTCCTAAAATGGACACCGTAACAGAGAGAGGCTGTGGCTTGGGCTATAGCAGACACCAGGCCACACCTCTCTTACACTTGGGCTTGTTATTGAAATTGCTTAGGTTATCACCTACTGAAATGTTATTGCCCCATGTAAAAGACCCCGTTATCAGCTTAAAAGCTATGGCCTTGTTTAAATATGTATATTTGTGGTCCAATTTCTTTCAACTAAATATTCAATGGTTTATCCTATAAATGTGTGGACAATGAGTTTTATGTTTTTTCTTCACATATGATAGACATATTATTGAGTAATCTGTAAAAAGTCAGCAAGTGGAAGCCAAACTGTAAACCTTCCACAAAACCAGAGCTCTTATTTTTATTCCTCCAATTTAATGCAACATAATAGTGGACAGATACTTTTTCAAGTTACAGAAACTGCTGAAGAGGTGAGAAAAGTTTGTCAGAGGCCAAAAGGACAGGTCTGGTGTTAGGAAAAAGGGCCAAAATAAGTATAAAACAAAATATAAAACCTCTTCCTGGATCTAGGGGGGAAAAAAGTCAACGAGCGGGAAATTGCATAAGTAAAATACATTGGTGAAAGAACAAGAGAGTATAATTTTATTAGATGTATAGGGAACACTACATACTGTATGTTATACCATATGTTGCTTTAATGTAATGCCTTGTCCAAGCTTCTCAGCAAGCAGATGTTCCAATAAGCAGACAACTTTGATTCAGTGTCTGGTTGAGGCTGCACACACCTCCCAGTTCTAAGCACTAAAGAAAGCATGACTCATCAGTTCAGGGCAGAAACCACATGGTCTGTGTCTCTCAGAAGGGTGGGGGCTGCTTTTAGAGAGGAATTTGGACAGAGACAGCGTGGATAGCTGGATGACATCATTCCCATACTTCATGCATGTAAGTGACAACCAAAGAGGGGAAACTGCTCTATATAGCTAATGAATTATATTTAGACAATTAAATTGGTTAATGAGAGGGAAAGGATGGGCTATGGATTTAGTTCCCCAGAGTACCCCTTTAAGGCATCTGTGTTTGTCTTCTGTTTTCAACTGATCCATTCACCTACATCAGCGATCTCCAAACTGTGGCCCTTCAGATGTTGGAAAACTACAATTCTTAGCATGCCCAGACCGCCAAGGGCATATTAGGAGTTGTCGTTTTTAACATCTGGAGGGCCACAGTTTGAAGGCCACTGACATGAACAGATCCTAACAAATGGACAACCCAATGGATACAGTTGAAATACTCATTCAAAAAAATAAAAAATTAAAACAGATGGAATAGATGAAAAGTTAGAAAATCTTATATAAAACTTACCCATTGAAATCAATGGGATCATTTTATTTCCTTTTTTTTAAGATACCAGATTGGAAAGCAGGCGGAGATGGCAAACACAGATGTAAAACTAGCCTAACAATGTCAAATAAATCTTATGGAGTGTAACTGATAGGCAAGTTAGTATCATTCTGCGACATGGGGAAATAAGTTGCAGAAAAAAGAACCCGCAAAGTAATAGCAAGAAATTCCCCACTTGCATTAGAATAATTTTAAATTGGTGTTAATGTCCAACTAGTTTTTGCAAATAACCATTTTGGGCAAGATATTGAGACTGTATTAAACTGTGCATGAAATATGAGTCATATACCCTAATATTTTCTATATCTATTTAGATTTATTATTATCTAATTCTAGGATAGTTAAAGGGGCTATCCACCATAAACTGATATTAGTACATACCTGCCACCTAGCAGACAGTAATGGACATGCTTAGGAACAATCTGCGCTTGTCTTGGGGCTAAATGGCTATGTTGTGAGATTACCATAACACTGAGGCAATCTTTTTGTGAACTGGGTATTTCCTGTTGGAGTTCGCTCTCTCAAACTACAAATACCACAGTCCCTTGTTTGTAAGTGTGAGGTCACTCTCCTTCCCCCCACACATCAGCCAACCCACCCATTGAAACATAAATGAGCTGCAATCCATTCAAAAGACCAGTGTTTTCTAACCAGGGTGCCTCCAGCTGTTGCAAAATTACAATTAGTTGCCGAATTATCTCTCTCCCATCCAGCGGTCGCTTCATCCATTGACGCCAGACAGGCTTCCTTTACACACCCACCTGACTAGTGATGTAATGTCTCGGCTGCACTGCAACCAGGGAAAACTTGAGACCTGAGTAATTTTGTATGCTGTTAAAAATAAATAATGGAGTGAAAATCACAGAAGAATTGTGAGACCACCGTCACACACAGGTACTGACACTATATTATGAATTACACCAACTTTACAGCCCCTGTAGCATAGTCAAATAAAAAAATAAAAATATGAAATACCCCTTTAAAGCATTTTAACTACTTTAACCCCTTAAGGACACATGACGTACTGGAACGTCATGTGTCCACTCCCGATCTATAACGCGGGGCCACGGCGTGGCCCCGCGTCATAGCGGGTCGGGCCCGGCCTCTAACAACGGCCGGGACCCGTGGCTAATAGCGCGCGGCATTGATCGCTGTGCCGCGCGCTATTAACCCTTTAGACGCGGCGTTCAAAGTTGAACGCCGCGTCTAAAGTGAAACCGAAAGCATCCCGGCTAGCTCAGTGGGCTGTTCGGGATAGCCGCGGTGAAATCGCGGCATCCCGAAAAGCTGACAGGACAGCGGGAGGGCCCCTACCTGCCTCCTCGCTGTCCGATCGCCGAATGACTGCTCAGTGCCTGAGATCCAGGCCTGAGCAGTCATGCGGCAGAATCGTTGATCACTGGTTTCTTATGAGAAACCAGTGATCAACATAGAAGATCAGTGTGTGCAGTGTTATAGGTCCCTATGGGACCTATAAAACTGCAAAAAAAAAGTGAAAAAAAAAAGTGAATAAAGATCATTTAACTCCTCCCCTATTAAAAGTTTGAATCACCCCCCTTTTCCAATAAAAAAAAAAACACAGTGTAAATAAAAATAAAAATAAACATATGTGGTATCACCGCGTGCGGAAATGTCCGAATTATAAAAATATATCATTAATTAAACCGCTCGGTCAATGGCGTGCGCGCAAAAAAATTCCAAAGTCCAAAATAGTGCATTTTTGGTCACTTTTTATATCATTTAAAAATGAATAAAAAGTGATCAATAAGTCCTATCAATGCAAAAATGGTACCGTTAAAAACTTCAGATCACGGCGCAAAAAATGAGCCCTCATACCGCCCCATACACGGAAAAGTAAAAAAGTTATAGGGGTCAGAAGATGACAATTTTAAACGTATTAATTTTCCTGCATGTAGTTATGATTTTTTCCAGAAGTCCGACAAAATCAAACCTATATAAGTAGGATATCATTTTAATCGTATGGACCTACAGAATACATATCAGGTGTCATTTTTACCGAAAAATGTACTACGTAGAAACGGAAGCCCCCAAAAGTTACAAAACAGCGTTTTTTTTTTTCAATTTTGTCGCACAATGATTTTTTTTCCCGCTTCACCATAGATTTTTGGGCAAAATGACTGACGTCATTACAAAGTAGAATTGGTGGCGCAAAAAATAAGCCATCATATGGATTTTTAGGTGTAAATTTGAAAGAGTTATGATTTTTTAAAGGCAAGGAGCAAAAAATGAAAATGCAAAAACGGAAAAACCTCCGGTCCTTAAGGGGTTAAGAATCAGGGCGTACAGGGATGCCTGCTTAAATCATTCAGCAGGCATACTGTGACATTGCTGAGGGGGTCCTGAGACCCACACCACAAATCGCCGGTGAATTCCGACCGGCGATTTGCGGCAATTCCGGAGACTCAGAAAATAAGGGTGATCACCCTGAAGGGATAGGAGTGAGGTGGCAGGGGTGCCACCCTCCCTATCTCTGCGATTGATCGTTCAGAAGCGACCGACTAATCACAGAAGGGGGACGTTTAAGTTTAGTCCCCCCCCCCTCTGCTCACCCATGGGTGTCTGGGCAGAGTGGGGAACAGTAGAGAAGTGGGTGGCTTACCCGATCCAGGTGGCGGAGGCGGTCCAGGCAATTTACCGACTTTTCCGAAAAAATTTGGTTTGATCCAAATCCATTTGTGGCAAATTTCTATTAAAAATGGCTATTTCTGGCCTACAGAGAACCTCAATAGGGGTGTAGAACACTTTGCCTTGCTGTAACACACATAGAGAGTGTGCTGGGGTAGTGAAATAATACTGTTATTCAGTATGACATGCAGATTCTTTTGGAAATTTCCTTCATGCCATGAGAATGCAGTGACAAGTTACCTTCCATTCTGGATTTCTTACCCGGCTTTTATGTAGGGCAATTATTAATTTTAATTATATTGAATATTATTTAAAAATTTCACTTTTCATAAATTATAAAATGTCTTTAAACAAAGTCTGCAAACTACAAAAGTTCTTGAAAACTGAAGCCTGAACGAAACTCGATAAAATGTTTTGGAAACTTTCACATTATTAACACAAACCTTACTTAGGGTCAAATCCGCACTTTAATTAAATTATTTATTGGCTATGGACACCTATGATGTTTTTGTAAGAATTTCTTCACATTAGTGTCACTTCTACAGCACACTTCATATCCAAGCTATCCTACGAATCTCCCACATTCACTCCCAATCCAGACAGCTGTGTAGCTTTTTATTTATGATTGTGACATTAACAAATCACTTTTCATAAATTATAAAACATCTTTAAACAAAGTCTGCAATCTACAAGGCTCTTATAACAGCAATCAGAGAAGTGATAAACATTGTTACATGATGTGCATTAGATGGGGCGCACATGGGTGTCAGAGGAGTGTAGAGATGTGATACAGGGGTGTACATGGATGACAGAGGTGTAGAGGGGTGTACATGGGTGACAGAGGGGCATACAGTGGTAATAGGGGTGTAAAGGTATGATGGGTGACAAAGGGGTGTAGAGAGGTGTACAGGAGTGACAGAGGGATGTATAGGGGTGAGAAGGGGTGTAGAGGGGTGACAGAAGGTAGGAGGTTTAGTACCTGAAGCTGAGTAGGCCTCTGTCAGCGCTGCCCCTGCTCCTTCCCTCCATCCCTATCATTCTGCTGAGGGACCAGGGAGAATCCAGAGTCCAGAGCTGCTCCACAGGAGAGGGAGGATACACGAGGATTGGAGCTGCAGCACCACAAGTCCCGGTATTGCACACAGACTTCCCTCCTGCCCGGCCTCACGCCTGTGACTCACAGGTGCGCAGGCCTGGGCAGGAATATTAAAAAAAATGTTGCCCCATATTTCCCACCAGAGTGTCCTGGCACCCCGGAGTGCAATGTGTGCTGGATTCCCTGTGCAAGCAGATTCAGCGGCCAGGGCCAATGCAGCCTTGGCCGCTGCTCCCCCTTGCAACAGCGCACCTGAGGCGATCGCCTCACTCACCTCATGGGAGCTACAGCCCTGATTACAGAACATGCAAGTGCAAAAAATACAAACTTAGAAAAAACTCTAAAATCTGTGATGAAAGTGCTATCAAAAATGAGGTAGTATTATATGTGACAAGGTCATCAACATAGGCGTGCGCACGGGGTGTGCCGGGTGTGCACAGGCACACCCTAATCACCGCAGCCGTGGCCCGCTGCTGCAGGACTTTTTTTTTTTTTTTTTTTTTTTATTCCTTACTACTAAACCCCAGCCCCACCGGACATCCCCGACATCACCAGCCGGAGGACGGGGGATAGATTGGCCGGAGCCGCAAATTAAAAAAAAAATGCATTTTTAAACATCCGGTGTGCCCTGAAAGACTTTCAGGGCACACCGGATGTTTAAAAATGCATTTTTTTTTATTTGCGGCTCAGGCCGCTCTATCCCCCGTCCTCCGGCCGCTCTATCCCCCCTTCCTCTGGGCCGCTCTATCCCCCCTTCCTCTGGGCCGCTCTATCCCCCCTTCCTCTGGGCCGCTCTATCCCCCGTCCTCCGGCCGCTCTATCCCCCCTTCCTCTGGGCCACTCTTTTCCCCTTCCTCTGGGCCGCTCCTCCCCCTTCCCCGGCCGCGCACACTGCTGCGCTAACTGCAGACGCAGGGGCTGCCCCACAGCTGCACACGTCTCCTTCCATTCCTGGGATGCTCCTGGCCGCAACTCCTGGCACCGAGTGTCCATTCCTCGGCATGAGGAAGAAGTGGGCGATGGTGCAAAGTGTTCAGCAGATGGGAGTGGACGTGCCCGGCCTCTGACCCCAACATGGCTGCCTCAGGTAAGAAAAGTGCACAGACCGAGGACGGGAGGGGGGTGGGATGTATGATGTGTGTATTATGTATGTATGATGTGTGTGTATATATAATGGATTTGTGTATGTATTATGTATGGTGTGCATATGTATGTATTATGTATGTATGATGTTTGTATTTATGCATTATGTATGTATAATATATATATATATATATATATATATATATATATATATATATACATATATATATATATATATATAATGCATAAATACAAACATCATACATATATAATACATACATAATACATATGCACACCATACATAATACATACACAAATCCATTATATATACACACACATCATACATAAATACATCATACATACACTCATCATACATACAGAACATACAGTACATACATACCATATATATGTTATGTATGTACTGTATGTTATGTATGTATGATGTATTTATGTATGATGTCTATGTATATATAATGGATTTGTGTATGTATTATGTATGGTGTGCATATATATGTATGCATGTATTATATATGCATGATGTTTGTATGCATATAGTATGTATTTATGCATTATGTATGTATGTGTGTGTGTGTATATATATATATATATATATATATATATATAATATAATATATATATATATATATATATATATATAATATAATACACACAGCACCCCCCCACACTCACACACAGCACCCCCCCCACACTCACACAGAGCACCCCCCCACACTCACACACAGCACCCCCCCACACACTCACACACAGCACCCCCCCCCACACTCACACAAAGCACCCCCCCCCACACTCACACACAGCACCCCCCCCCCACACACACTCACACACAGCTACCCCCCCCCCCACACACACACACACTCACACACAGCACTTCACACACACACACACACACACACACACAGCACCCCCAGTGCAACATAATGGGAGTTGTAGTTTTGGTCACCATATATTGTATCAGGGCATGCTGGGAATTGTAGTTGGTAACTGCAAATCCCAGCATTGCATTCCTTGAAGGAATGCAATGCTGGGAGGTGCAGTTACCAACTACAATTCCCAGCATGCCCTGATACAATCTATGATGACCAAAACTACAACTCCACACATCTATATAGGAGTACAATTTAGATTATGGTGTAACATGCTGGAAGTCCTAGTTTTGGGTCAGCTGCATACCCAAAACTACAACGTGCATGCTGCTCCAAGCTTGCTGGGTGCCGCATCACTTTTTCAACCAATCTGGTGCAAAAAAAAATTCTATTTGGAATATTCCCCCCTCTGTGCCCCCATCTTATAGTAAAAGCGTTCTTCTGTTTGCCAAGTAAAGAAAAAGTTTTACCATTCAACTTACAATTTCTTTTCAAATCCACATCAAATGCCTCCCTGTAAACACCAGCAAACATACACACAAGTGGGAGGTCTAGTCAGGGCTGGTGCATGGATTTTTGACACTCTAGGCAAAACCTAATTTTAACAACCCTTTGGCTCCGCCCATTGAACCCCTTGGCAAATATAAGATCAGGGGTAGAATTAGTCCCGTAAGCCTCATGGTAAATTCTAGACTTCTCCTCCTCCCTACAATTATAACTATACTGCACCTAATGTGGAGAACTATACTGCACCTAATGTAGGGGAACTGTACTGCACCTAATGTGGGGGAACTGTACTGCACCTAATGTGGGGGAACTGTACTGCACCTAATGTGGGGGAACTATACTGCACCTAATGTAGGGGAACTGTACTGCACCTAATGTGGGGGTAACTATATTGCACCTAATGTGGGGGAACTGTACTGCACCTAATGTGGGGGAACTATATTGCACCTAATGTGGGGGAACTATATTGCACCTAATGTGGGGGAACTATATTGCACCTAATGTGGGGGAACTGTACTGCACCTAATGTGGGGGAACTGTACTGCACCTAATGTGGGGGACTATACTGCACCTAATGTGGGGGAACTGTACTGCACCTAATGTGGGGAACTGTACTGCACCTAATGTGGGGGAACTATACTACACCTAATGTGGGGGAACTGTACTGCACCTAATGTGGGGGAACTATATTGCACCTGTGGGGGAACTGTACTGCACCTAATGTGGAGGAACTGTACTACTAACCTAATGTGGGGGAACTATACTGCCAACCTAATGTGGGGGAACTATACTGCCAACCTAATGTGGGGGAACTGTACTGCCAACCTAATGTGGGGGAACTATACTGCACCTAATGTGGGGGAACTATACTGCACCTAATGTGGGGGAACTGTACTGCCAACCTAATGTGGGGGAACTGTACTACTAACCTAATGTGGGGGAACTATACTGCACCTAATGTGGGTGAACTATACTGCCAACCTAATGTGGGGGAAATATATTTCCATCCTAATGTGGGAGATTTATACTGCCAACCTAATGTGGGGGAACTATACTGCCAACCTAATGTGGGGGAACTATACAAAAATATAAAATTGTACTATTTTGATCCCTATAGCACTTTTATTTTTCTGTATATGGGGATGTGAGGGTCATTTTCAGCTCTGTGATTTGTAGTTTTTATCGGTACCATTTATTTATTTTTTGCTTTTTAGATATTTTTCATGGTATATGAAGTGACTAATAGTGCTAATCTGATTAGTGCACTATTACGACTTTTGGGACCCCACTTCTGATTTTGCCCAGGGCCATGTTAAGCCTAAAACCGGCCCTGGATACAATCCTCCTACACTATGCAAGGAAGAGTGTGTGTGTGTATATGTATGTGATATATATATATATATATATATATATATATATATATATATATATATATACATATATACATATATACATACATACATACATAAACACACACACACACACACGCATGCGCGGAGTGAGTTTGTGCTTTAGGGTGCACACCCTAATGCAATAGGCTGCGCACGCCTATGGTCATCAAGGGTGGATTTAAAGGGGTACTCCACCCCTAGACATCTTATCCCCTATCCAAAAGATAGGGGATAAGATGTGTGATCGTGGGGGTCCCCAGCGGCGGGAGGGGGCGTGGAAGCTTTCACGCCCCCTCCCATAGACTTTCATTGAGGGGGCCGAGTCATGATGTCACAATCTTACGTCCCCGTGGTCGAGATGGTATTAGCCTGAGGGTCTTCAGCGGTTCTGGAAGCCGTTACAGGTGGGTGCCGCATGGTAGAATGCGGGGGTCCCCAGCGACAGGACCCCCGCGATCAGACATCCAAAAGGATAGGGGATAAGATGTCTAGGGGTGGAGTACCCCTTTAAAAGGGGGGCAGTTTAAGTTGTAGAAATGTCTGCAACAGTCCGTTCCATAAACCTGAGTGAGGTTGTTTAACAAGGGGAACTCTGAGATTAATGTTTTGCCATTAGTTGGTTTAAATTTTTTTTTTTCCAAATTTGTTATTTTCTTCTACTTAAAAATCTTAATACTTCCACTACTCGGAGCTGGAAATTATTAATTAAATAATCTTTATGACATTTTGGAATTTTTCACCAAGAAATTATGCTAGTATCGACAAAAATTTACCACTAACATAAAGTAGAATATGTCACAAAAAAACTATCTCGGAATCAGAATGAAAAGTTAAAGCATCCCAGAGTTATTAATGCATAAAATGACAGTAGTCAGATTTGCAAAGAAGGGCTCAGTCCTTTAAAGGGGTACTCCACTGAAAAACATTTTTTTTAAATCAACTGGTGCCAGAAAGTTAAACAGATTTGTAAATTACTTCTATTAAAAAAAATGTAATCCTTCCTGTACTTATCAGCTGCTGTATGCTCTACAGGAAGTTCTTTTCTTTTTGAATTCCCTTTCTGCCTGACCACAGTGCTCTCTGCTGACACCTCTGTCCATATCAGGAACTGTCCAGAGCAGGAGCAAATCCCCATAGAATACCTCTCCTACTCTGGACAGTTCCTAAAATGAACAGAGGTGTCAGCAGAGAGCACAGTGGTCAGGCCGAAAGGCAATTCAAAAAGAAAAGAACATCCTGTGGTTCATAACAACAGCTCATAAGTACTGGAAGGATTAAGATTTTTTAACAGAATTAATTTACAAATCTGTTTAACTTTCTGGCACCAGTTGATATAAAAAATTTTTTTTCCAGTGGAGTACCCCTTTAAGGTGAAAATAGGCTGAAACCTTAAGGGGTTAACTTTTCATGGTCTCTTCTTTGACAAAGTAATTAGATTACCTTTGTGAATGCACGTGACGAATCAGATGATAATCAGGTCATAAAGGTTGAGCAGTCCAGGTAGATAACTCAAGTGCCAAAAAGGTACCAAATCAGAAGACAAAGTAGGAGATTTATCAAAACCTGTGTCGAGGAAAAGTAGTACAGTTGCCCATAGCAACCAATAAGATTGTTTCTTTGATTTTTCACAGGCCTCTTTAAAAATAAAAGAAGCAATCTGATAAGTTGCTATGGGCGACTGCACCACTCGTCCACTGCATAGGATTTGATAAATCTCTCCCAAAGGGTTACAGGAGCAAGCCAGAGGGTCAAAACCAAGTGTAAACTTAGTCTGGAAAAGCAAAAGTAGATCCTAGTGAGAGGCAAAATACAAAGTCAGCATGCAGAAGTAGATTAAAGTTGTACTCCGGCGCTAAGACATCTTATACCCTATCCAAAGAATAGAGGATAAGATGCCTGATCACGGGATTCCGCCGCTAGGGATCCCCGTGATCTTGCACCCTGTTACAATCAGTCATGCCATGATGTCACACGGGGAGGGCCGTGACGTCACAATGCTCCAGCCCCGTGTTCGCCAGTAATCAGACCCAGAGCGAACATGCTCCAGGGACTGATTGTGATGCGGTACTGTGTGCAAGATCACTGGGGTCCTTTGGATAGGGGATAAGATGTCTTGGTGCCGGAGTACCCCTTTAAGGGAACAGGCAAAAGGTCACGTTACAGGAGGTCCAAACAAATATAGGAACACGGGGCACAGGATGGGGTAAAACTCAATCACAGGCCTAGGACTGAGATAAGCGCCGACACCTTAGTTTTTGCTTCTGCTTCTTAGATTTGCATGGATCAGTCTTTGGATTCATTGCAATGACATCTTTTTAGAGTGACTATACACATTCAAAGGTAATAGGTACAGTATCTGTTTTCTTCTGTCCAGTTGTTAATGTTTGTTTCAGCCCTTTATGTTAATCTCAGTTGTGCTGCACCCAATGATATATGTTAGTAGATAGAGTCCTGGCATACTGTATACTTACAATGTAACCTAAAAATAACATGTAGACAGAACCTTATTCATATATTGCGCTGGTAAATCTAGGTGACAACATGGGCCACATTACAGTTCCCACAGGTGTTATCACTGCTAGCTATGGTTGGCATTTGTAGCATTTCCTACACAAACTCCTTGGTGGCCCATGACAGTGCAGCCCAGTTGTCATGTTGTCGTAGTCTGTTAGTATTTTAGCTGTAGTCTAAGAGTAGACAGCAGGGATTTCCAAATAGTATTGTTTGGGTAGCTGAAACTTTGGGCTCATGTAGCTCTATAATGTATAATCCCCCCCCCCCCCCCCCCCTGTACTCAGTTTGTGTGTGGTTTTACAACCTTGCACCATTCAGTTCAGTGGAACTGACTTGCAATACTACTCCCAGCCTAAGAGTTGGTGTGGTGTGGACAGGTTTTTGGAAGAAATCAGCTCTGTTTTTCTAATTCTGGATAACCCCTTTAATAAAAGGTGTTATAACACTTTACATTATTCCTATTCTTTCTTCTTACTCCACCTATATAGCAGTATCCTAGGGACTTATTATTGTCCTTCTTATTTTTATGAACTCTGTAATACCATGTTGCAATATATATATATATATATATATATATATATATATATATATATATATGTCATTTTTATTACTTTGACACATACTTTTGTGTTCTGATACATATGTCTTGCGAACTTGTAATAAAAACCAATAAACTTTTGTTGAACACTAAAGGTGCAACATAAAAAGTCACACATTTTTTTTAGCAAAACGAGAGTTGCACAAAGATTTGCACCTTTTTTTTTTTGACTAGAAAACTGGCTCAACCCTGTTAATATGTTTCTGTACTCAAAGTATATAAAGCTGCTTTTAGCATAAATACATTTTGTCTTTCATACTCCTTTGGAGAACAATATAATATCCCTCTGAAAGAGTTTTCATTATTTCCTTGTTCCTTAAAGATATGGGATGCAGAGCTGGAACGATCTGCTGAGGCATGGGCTGGATCTTGTCTATGGGAACATGGCCCCGCACATTTGCTTCCATCAATTGGACAGAATTTAGGTGCCCATTGGGGAAGGTAAGACAGATATTTATTAGGTTCCATAAAAATCTTAGCTTCCATTTAATAAAAATTAAGACTTTTTTATGTTTCCTATAGGTACAGACCACCCACTTATCATGTCCAGGCATGGTATGATGAAGTCAGAGACTATACATTTCCATATCCACAAGAATGTAACCCTTACTGTCCATTCAGGTGTTCCGGCCCTGTATGTACTCATTATACACAGGTAAGATTCCGATCCACTACAGCTAAAAACTAGAACTTTTAAGCTTAGAGCACATTAAGTACCCAATACTTGTATTTTATTTAGGTAACAGTTTAAAGGACAACTCCAATGATTTTTCTTTTATGTTATGCCCGGACTGCCAGATTAAAAATTATAAACATCAATTTACCTTCTACCGCTCCCATGATGCTGCCAATATTGCTGTCACTTCCACCAGCCCCGGTCTTTTTTCAGCTTTTTGAGCTCAACACGGTGGGGGTCTTTACACCCAAGCCCTGACAGATCAACATTTTTAACATGTATGTATGACATTTTTTTTAAATCTGCCTAAACCAAAACACAGTTCTTTCCGAGACTGGAGGTGCTGCACAGAGGCACAGCGGCAGGCTCCCCGCGATCAGACATCTTATTCCCTACCCTTTGGGGAGATGATTTTTGGTTGTTTTGGGCAAATTCATACAGTTTTGGTTTCAGTCAGAGTCAAGAACTTGGACCTGTGTGTCATACTATACATCTTAAAACATAAGCTTTGTGATTATGTAAAATGACATTTTGAATTGTAACATGTGCATGTTATATATTTTTGGTCTTGACATTATTTGTGTTTTCTGTTTTAGGTAGTTTGGGCAACAAGTAGCAGGATTGGCTGTGCTATAAACCTGTGCCATAACATGAATGTTTGGGGGCAAATATGGCCAAAGGCAATATATCTAGTGTGCAATTACTCCCCAAAGTAAGTAAAGTTAAAATAATCTTCATTTTGTACTATTTCATGAAGTGTAAATATTAAGTTGAACATACGGTTCCAGATATTACTTATATGAATCTTAATAATATTAAGTTGAACATACGGTTCCAGATATTACTTATATGAATCTTAACATTTTAGAACACATAGACGATGTAGACAATATTATTCTGGTAAATTAATGGTATATTTATTTTTAAAGGGGAAATTGGTGGGGCCATGCTCCCTACAAACATGGCCGCCCTTGTTCAGCTTGCCCACCCAGCTATGGAGGAGGCTGCAGGGATAATCTTTGTTTCCGAGGTACAGTATGTCATATAGCATAACTATTCCAAAACTTATTTGCAGTCCTTAAAGCAAATGTTCTCTTTTGAGCACCATTTTAAAGTTTACATTAAGATGATCTCTAGTTACAGCTTATGTTATGAAAGAGAACTACATGTATAACTTTGCTTGTATTGGAATTCTGCATGGAGATTCCACAGCAGCAGAGTCCCATTGTAATTAATGGGATTCTGTTGTGTACAGGGCGGAATTTCTGCACCAGAAACATCCGATTCCGCTGTCGGCAGGAAGAATGAACCTGTCCATTCTTTCTGTGGATTCCGCACGGAATGCATTGCCGTCTATAAGAACGCGCATTCTCGTGCTGTCTTAGCGTCGGCATATTATGCCGGCACCCACAGTCTGCGGACTGTTTACGCAGAGATTTTCTGTGCGATATTCCGACATGTAAACCCGGCCTAAATGTATTCAATACCAACCAGTTGAGCTGTAAGTGTATTTAATACTAACTAGCAGAGCTGTGAGTATATTCAAAACCAGCTTGTGAGTGTAATACAACTAACAACAAAAATAATGATATAAAAAAATCTATCTAAACAGTTGAGTAACTTTATAAATATGTTGTATCAATACATAAAAGGTAGAATTGAATTAAAGGGGTTCTCTGCCCCTTGACATTTTACTCCCTATCCAAAGGATAGGGGATAAGACGTCTGATTGGGGGTCCCACCACTGGGACCCCTGCAATCTCCCTGCAGCACCTGGCGTTCATTTAGAACCCCGAATGCGGCATCGGAGGCTTGTGACATCACGGTCACGCTCCTCTTGACGTCACGCTATGCCCCCTAAATGCAAGTCTATGGGAGGGCGCATGGCGGCTGTCAAGCACCCTTCCATTGACTTGCACTAAGAGGGAGGGCGTGACATCACGAGGGGTGTGTGACTATGACATCAGCGCTGCATTGCTAGTCATCAGGCACAGAGGGAAGTTTGCTACCCTGTGAGACAGTGGCAGAAATGGTGGTGGGGGATTGCTATATTTCCCCAAGGTTCCAGTTGTAGGTGGATATCAGGTTTCAGGAAGCGCATATCTGGTCTAAGAGAAGCTGGGTGAATCCAGGAAATAGTTAAATCCCTGGAAAGACTTAGCTTGCTTGGAAATTTTGTAAATACTGTTATTGAGCCTGGATTTTTATGGGATGAAACACAGGTTTGGAAATGGGGTTTTCATCCCCTTTCTGGGCCACTCCAAATTTTTCGGACTAGCCAAGAGCAGCACAGGTGCTGCAAACAGCTAATCACTGAGTGTGAAGGCTGTATTTGTTCTGCTGTTAAAAAATGAAAAAAGGAGAAGCCCTGTTTACATGTTACTTCTGTGTCATGCCACAATTTGACTAGAACTACAGCGCCAATCCTCCCCACCCCTTAACCCCTTACTTTGCGCACAAGGACGTACATTTACGTCCTGTATATGACCGTAAGCATCGGAGCGGTGCTCGCGTCATGCACTGCAGGTACACTGATAGCAGCCGGGGACCCGCTGGTAATGGTGGACATCAGTGATTGTCCTGATGTCCGCCATTAACCCCTCAGATGCCGTGATCAACACAGATCAGGGCATCTCCGGCAATGCGCATGCTTAAATGGATGATCGGATTGCCTACGGCGCTGCTGCGGGGATCCGATCATCTAAAATGGCACTGCTGCGGGTATCCGGTCATCTAAAATTGATGCCTCCCTCCGTCTCCTGGGGTGTTCTGTTCTGATCAAGCAGACCAGAGCAGAAGCTCACCGATAACACTGATCAGTGCTATGCTTATGCATAGCACTGAACAGTATTAGAATCAAATGATTACTATAGATCCCTCATGGTGAACGGCGTAAGAAAAAAAAAGTCCCAAATTGTTTTTTTTGTCACAATTTATTCCAAATAATTTTTTTTTATAAAAAGTGATTTAAAAGGTTCATATATGCAAATGTGGTATTGATCATGGTGCAAAAAATGAGCCCTCATACAGCCGCATGTACAGAAAAAGGAAAAAGTTATAAGTGGTCAAAATAGGGAGATTTTAAACATGCTGATTTTTTAAAAGCGGTACAATAATAGAAAAGTATGTAAAGATGGGTATCATTTTAATCGTATTGACTCACAAAATAAAGAAAACTTGTAATTTTTACTGTAAAGTGTACAATGTGAGATCAAAAACCTCCAAAATTAGCAAAATTGTGTTTTTCATTTAAATTTTCCCACAAAAACCAAAAAAATTGGGGGGTTCACCATACATTTTATGGTAAAATGAGAGGTAAAATTGTTCACGTAAATAACAAGCCCTCATATGGGTCTGTGGATAGAAATACAAAAGAGTTATGGATTTTAGAAGGCGAGGAGGAAAAAACGAAATTGCAAAAATTGGCCTGGTCCTTAAATGGGGTACTCCTGTGGAAATCTTTTTTTATTTTTTATTTTTTTTAATCAACTGGTGCCAGAAAGATAAACAGATTTGTAAATTACTTCTATTAAAAAATCTTAATCCTTCCAGTACTTATTAGCTGCTGAATACTACATGCTGACATCACGAGCACAGGGCTCTCTGCTGACATCTCTGTCCATTTTAGGAACTGTCCAGAGCAGCATATGTTTTTTATGGGGATTTTCTTCTACTCTGGACAGTTCTTAAAATGGACAGATATGTCAGCAGAGAGCCCTGTGCTCGTTAACAGCAGAGAGCTCTGTGTTCAAAAAAGAAAATAATTTCCTCTGTAGTATTCAGCAGCTAAAAAGTACTGGAAGGATGACAATTTTTTAATAGAAGTAATTTACAAATCTGTTTTAACTTTCTGGCACCAGTTGATTTAAAAAAAAAAAAAAAAAGTTTTCCACCGGAGTACCCCTTTAAGGTCAAAATGGGCTTGGTCCTTATGGGGTTAAAGGGGTTTTCTTGGCAGGGAGGATGTTTTTTATGTACTGCCTTCCAATGCCTTGAACATAAAATAGCAGCTACTGTATACTCACCTTACTGCTTCTCCCCTGCCATTTTGACGCCATCTAGTCCCTTCTGTTTTCCACTTCCAAGTTCCTGTAACATTTTGTTTGGGCAGGAACTTTCTGCTTAACCAATCAATGGGATAATTGACCATGAAGTCTCTTATGGTACATTATACAATGCTTCTGCATTGCAGTGTATTGTACTTGTCATAGTAATTTGGACAAGCATCTTACTAAGCCTTGCCTCTTAGAGACCTAACAGATATGTAAAAATGGCAACAAATCACGTTGCAGGAGTAACAATGGTGATTATAGTTTATCTGCTTAACCCTTCAAATGCTGTAGTCACTATTAACCACAACATCAAAACAATTAAATGGCATCAAAGTTATCTTTGATTCCGGCCATTGCAGGAAAAAACTAGCTGTATGGTAACGTTGACATGCATGGTTGATATTGCAGACTCCCCTTCATCAGAACTATCGTTATTTTCATTCAAACATCTGAATTACTGGGTATTTTTGGGGACATAACAATAAGTAGTGCAAGAATAGAAGCCTATATACACACCAGCTTTTTTTTTTTAAATAGCGTGATTGTTAAGGGGGCCTGTGGATGCTTTTGTTGTGCCTCCTTTGCTGTATCACTGTATACACTAGTTATATGGTGATAAAGGCAAGGGGGATGCATAGTACAGCATTTATACACTGCTCAGAAATATAAAGGGAATGCTAATATAACACATCCTAGACCTGAATGAATGAACTAATCGTATGAAAAACTTTCCTCTTTACATAATTTTTGTGCGATTTTGTTGTCATCACATTCAACTATCAATGGAAATTAAATTTATCAACCCATGGAGGTCTGGATATGGAGTCACACTCAAATTCAAAGTGGAAAACCACACTACAGGCTCATCCAACTTTGATGTAATGTCCTTTAATACAAGTGTGTGGCCTCCACGTGCCCGTATGAACTCCATACAATGCCTGGGCATGCTCTTGATGAGGTGGTGGATGGTCTCCTAAGGGATGTCCTCCCAGACCTGGACTAAAGCATCCGCCAACTCCTATACAGTCTGTGGTACAACGTGGCCGATGGTGGATGGAGCAAGATATAATGTCCCAGATGTGCTCAATCGGATTCAAGTCTGGGGAACAGGCGGGTCAGTCCATAACATCAATGCCTTCCTCTTGCAGGAACTGCTGACACTCCAGCCACATGAGGTCTAGCATTGTCTTGCATTAGGAGGAACCCAAGGATAACCGCACCAGCATACGGTCTCACAAGAGGTCTCTAGCAAGCACACTGAGGGCTGTACGGCCCACACCATTACTGACCCACCGTCAAACCGGTCATGCTGGAGGATGTTGCAGCCAGCAGAACGTTCTCCACGACGTCTCCAGATTCTGTCACGTTTGTCACATGAGCTCAGTGTGACAGCTTTCATCTGTGAAGAGCACAGGGTGCCAGTGGCGAATTTGCAAATCTTGGTAAACTCTGTCAAATGCCAAACGCCCTGCACGGTGTAAGCACAACCCCCACCTGTGGATGTCGGGCCCTCGTACCACCCTCATGGAGTCTGTTTCTGACCATTTGAGTGGACACGTTTGGTGGACCACCGGTGTATGGCGGGACCACGGGCGTAGTGGTGTAGGTGGTGGGGCAAGATGGTATTAACCCCTGGGGTAAGATGTTATTTACCCCTAGTGTTTGTGACACCAGAGGGGTTTTTGGTACTGGAACCACATGAACTGTATCTCCGCTATTTCAATGGCTAGTTAAGGAAAAGAGAGTCCACAACCAGTTATGGTTCCCAGAGAGGTTCCTATAGATTCCCAGAGAGGTGGCCAGGAACTCAGAATACCTTGCAGCTTGCTGGGACCAATTATACTTGTAATAGACTAGAGACAATTATCTTGAGGCTTGACTATATGCAGGACTTGACTACTTGTAGTGGCAGCAGACATAGACTTTTGACTTACTGGAATGACTGTAGCTTTGTGGCCTTCCAGGTAGCTGGTCACTTGCACTGAGATCTCTGGTGTTAACTGTTCCTCAGCAAAGATCATAAGAGAAGAGAGTGAATTGTAATGGCCACCCTTTTATATAGTGGGGGGGGCTGGACTAAAGCCCATTGGTCAAGCTGCGGGTCATAGGTTAAGCTGGTGCTCTCTGGGAGAACATGTGACAACAAATCATGTGACTGCATAACATAACATGTGACAGACTTACAGGTCCTTGAGACAACCTCTCACAGGTCCTCTGCTCTATCTATACATTAATATCCTGTCTATACATTAAAGCAGTATGCAGAACATACTGGAAATAATGGGGAGACCATGCAGGGGAGCCCCCAGGTCACTGAGGGTCTCAACCTGACAGGGCCTAAGGGTAGTACAGGACCATGTTCTGTACTGGGACATTACACATGCACATTTGTGGCCTGCTGGAGGTCATTTTGCAGGGCTCTGGCAGTGCTCCTCCTGCTCTCCCTTGCACAAAGGCAGAGGTAGCGGTCCTGCTGATGGGTTGTTGCCCTCCTACGGCGTCCTCCACGTCTCCTTATGTACTGGCCTGTCTCCTGGTAGCGCCTCCATGCTCTGGACACTATGCTGACAGACACAGTAAACCTTCTTGCCACAGCTCGCATTGATGTGCCATCCTAGATGAGCTGCACTACCTGAGCCACTTGTGTGGGTTGTAGACTGTAGACTAGACTTTAATTCATCAACCAAAACAATCAAGATTCCTGCTTTCATATATTAAAGACCTTTTAAAAATGTAAAACAAAACAAAAAACAAACAATAAATAACACTATCTGGTTGGTTGCAATTGCCACTGCTCCTCCGACAAGGTTTGATACACTTCCATAAATGTGTGAATCATCTCACTGAGTAGGCAAAACGTAAAAATAACCTGCAAGGTATTGTTTGTTGAACTTGCTTGGCACTTGTTCATGGCTAATAATATTTACCATTGCTGTGAAAGGGCCATGTATCTGGTATTTCTGTGTATTTATACTGAATAATCCATATTTTGTGAGACATTTCAACACTGGAGTCATACCTCCTGACATGAGGATTAATGTCCATCTTGATGTCCCCTAGAGGAATAGTTTGGTGGTCTCACCTCAGTCTCCAGTGAACCAGAGTCTTCTTTTTTTAAACCACAACTTGTAATTAGGTTGAGATTTACACAGTTGGCAGTCGTGTAGGGAAGATGCTTATTACTGGTCTGGCCATGCTCGTTCCTAGAGATCAAACAAGGTCACTTGAGTGTGTAGAATGTACTTCTGGGCCGGTTCCCAACATACATTTTTTTCAAACAAACTTAGCTATACCGTCTTTATAGAATACACTATGAAGTGGGATTTAACCCTAACCAATAATGTGTATATGTTTTATATACACCAGTCAGCCATAACTGAAAATATTAAAACATTGCTTTGGTACATTGCTTAGGTTCTGTTACATTCGATCTATGCATTGGAGGTGTAAATCGGGAGTATTCGGTGTCGGACATCAGCCAGTGGCCATAATGTAATAAACACACAAATAAATAAATTGTATACTGCATAGTTTATATTTTTGCATTACTTAATCTGTTTACCTAAACAGTGATGAATGCCAAATGGACACTCTTATATACTTAAATGCAGGAAAAAGGAGAACAGGGCTTCATAGGCTGTATGCATTATGCACATTATGAATAATGTGCTCATCTATATGTGTTGTGTTATTACACTGCACCTATATATGCCTTTTTTTGTCTGCTCCGAACTGACTATGTAGGGACCATTGCCTGGCTTCTCCTGATCATCTGCCTTGTAGTCAGAATAGGAATCACCACATATGAGAAGAACCAGTAGAAGGAGAGAAAAAAAAGAGAGAAAAAAAGAGAGGAGAGAGGGCAGCGCCTCGTGTGTTATACTAGATATCAGGGTCCCAGCTGGGACTGGAGTAGCGAGGTCTCTTTAAATTTGTCACTCACCAGATAGAGGAAAAAAACAACTGCAATTCCCAAGGTCCAAACAGGAGAGGATAGAATATTCTCCAATGCAGATAAGGAGAGAAGCAGAAAAAAACGGACCTTATTCTAGGCGCTGATCGCAGAATCCAGACCATTCAAACACAATTGTGTCAGAGAAAAGTGCCAGTAGGCACTATGTTTATTAACAAATTCCAATGACGTGTTTTGGAGGGTATATCCTCCTTCCTCAGATTGGCAATCTGAGGAAGGAGGATATACCCTCCAAAATACAGGTTTTAGATAGGTACACCAATCACTAGATTCTATGAGCACTATCAAAAATGGTCCAAGGTAGGACAACCTGTACTTTTTCAACAAGGTCATGAGTGTGTATGTCGACAAGGAATGGGTGCAAAGGCTATCCTGTTTAGTCTGATATCACAATAGAGTTACTAGAAAATAAATTGCCAAAAAAAAATGAAATAATAATCCTGGGTGCCATAAGAGCTATTGAGGAGATTTTGTCTCAATGACTGTAAAAAGGAAAACTGTTAGCAGAGTCAACCACACTAACCATAGGTACTGTCTGGTAGTGCAGGTGGCGCTGATTATGATGATGCCTGCAATGCCCAGATCCGTTGCAGTGTTCCTCCGTTATCTTCATAATTGATATTATTCAAATGAGCAGTCTCGGGTGGAGTTACGATGGGGGCCTCGGGCACTGTGACGTCTCAGTACTTGGCCCGCTCATACATATTCATACACTCCCCTCCACTTCCCCGCTCTTCATTCACTCCTACTGCGCATATGCTGATGTCCAAGATGGCCGGCGCTGAGACGTTACAGTGCCGAGGCCGCCATCATTACTCTGCCTGTGCCATGACTGCTCATTTGCATAATCTCAAGTAGGGTGACTCTGCTGACAGTTTTCCTTTTAAGGAATGAGGGACACCTGCACAATGTAAGACAGGTAGTTATACCTGATGAGCTACTATGTTAAATGGGTTTGGGACATATTAACACTTTTTTTTTTTTTTAGGAGATGGTTCAGAATTTCACTATCCTATTCCCGAGCCTGAGGAAGAAACCAATGAGATTGAGAGACAACGTTCAAAGGCGCTTGACACAACTTCACAAAGTAGAGCGAGAACTCACTCCCCTACAAGTTCCACTAGGACTGACAGCTATGATAGCAATGAAGTGATCAGCACGGAGCAAATGTGTGAGTTAAGCATCTTAATACTACTCATGGTTACCTAGTTTATACCTCTCAGAAAAGATGTTCATCAAAATCAAACAAGAAATAGAAGAGAACATGGATGAATAGAAGGGGTATGGGAAAAGTTTGGAACTGTGTTTCTCCTGGTTAATCCAAACTAAGGTAAAAAATAAAAACCTAAAAAAAAAAAACAAAGTCTGGAGTCAATGGAAACATTCCTCCCCTGATCCTATGTGGCAATCAGAACGGATCAATGTTTGAGTGTTATTTTGGTCTAAGAAATCTTCTAAGCCTGTTTTGAAGCCATCAGCTGTGATCAATTCCTGGAAAAAAAATTGTAGTTGTGGAGGCTACACACTACAGAATTAATTTCACACCTGTGCCGAGGTACTGAGATGCACTATACCCTTAGTGCCAAATAACATTAAAATAGACAAGGAAAGAAAATCAGACCTCAAGGTACAGGTGGCTAAGTATTACTTATGGGAATATGGATGGAGAATGACGTGAGATGTAGCTGGTATAAAGCTCATTTTATTAAAATGGTTGACTAACAAATGTAACCAGATCGCCGTGCAGGGCCCTTGCTACAGGTATGGTACAATATGCATATAAAACAGGTAAAACATATATAAAAGATTATGCAATATATGCTAAAATGCCACTCTATGACATCACAATCTATCAAGTGTCAGCACCATTTTTGCCCGGGATAGATGGGTAAATATTCATACATTTGCACCGAGAGTTATAAGAACATCAAGAGTTATTGTGTGCTTGTTAATAGTAAGTTTTCAAGGTTGGTAGGTATAATCCAAAATGAAGCTCTGTGTGAGCGCAGGCTGGCATGGGGACGCACCCGGCCTACAAGAAAAGTTACCTGCGGTCTTCTGAGGGGGAAGGTCACTGGATGAAGAAAAGTTTGAAGAAAAAGTTTGCCAGTGGAGGTTGGTAGCAGACTAACCAGGCGGTCACGTCCTCAAATGCTGGCGTCCTGATGGCACAGAATGGCGTACGGCTCTCAGCGTGTGGATCGCAGCAGCAAGGAGTCTTTAGCGCTAATACTTGCGGTGTCCTCGTGTAGTAAGTACAGTTTAAGCACATACTGTGCAGTGGTCCAAACAGCAGGGACTGCAGCACTTACTAGATTGCAGGATTGGTGGAATTCAGTGATAGAGGTAGCTGAACAGACTTGATGGGGTCTGTATGGATAGACAGACGCGTTTCGGGGGGGATCTCCCGGAAACAAAGATGTTTTGATTCATAGCAGTTGTGTCCAGCATTGCCTTGTTCATGTATACTCATAAATAGTCTTTAATAAAAAAACATCTTGCATGTTGGAATTTAACTGTTTACAAGGATAAATTTGTCTAATTATTATTTTTTTTTAAATTATTTTTTTTGTTTTTATTTTGCAGCTCAGATCGTATCTTGTGAGGTCCGACTGAGGGATCAGTGCAAAGGGACAACATGTAACAGGTACCTGAACACCCGCAATGCCGTATTTTATGAAATGACAACAAAGTTGTCATTACTGCAGGAATATGGGTGCTTATTATTTTCTACAATATCCTGGTAGATAAGTTGAGCCAACCTTGTATAAGCATTTACTATATTGTATACATTATCTTACACCTGTTTAATTTCACACATGGTGATGGGAACCAAGTTTAAGGCAAACTTGTATTTCTATATAAAACCTTCTCATACATGATCATTGCAAATTCCAACTATAGGGACAACTATAAAAACTGTCACAGAGTGATTGATACTTTTTTGTAAAAATGGAGCTTGTCCCTTTTTTATGCTACCCTGGATTCAACAGGTTTCCTTTACAGTGTACCTAACTATACAGGTATTGTGAAGCCTGCCCACAAGTTGTCTTCCTTCCTATTGAGAAACTGACATAAGTAAAAAAAGAAAAGAAAATAAAACAAACTTTAAAAAAAATGTACTTAGCATTTTGGTAAAATACCCCTTTTATGTTTTACTTTAGTGCTGTAATACAGTTTATATTTTTATTTTTAGATATGAATGTTCGGCTGGCTGTTTGGAGAGCAGTGCAAAAGTAATTGGAAGTGTATTTTACGAAATGGTGAGTTACTACATTAAAGGAAATCTGACATCTGGTTCACCCCCACTAAATCCAATACACAGGGCTGTGGTGCGGGTGAACCTGAGGAAAACAATGCATCACTTACTCCGATCCTTGATCCTATTGCTGAGCCAAACTTTATATTGCTCAATGGTGACAGGAGCTGGCATGTCAAGCATTCCTGTTTCTGTCCCCTCTTCTCCAATCTGCCCTCTCCGCATGTGAATATTCATTGAATCTTCACCTTAACATCTTAATGACATGAGAGAATATGATCACATGAGCGTTATGCTCTGACTGCAGAGCGTAGGCCCCGTTGCCTCGCTACACCCAGAACAGTGTATTGAGGCTATCTAAGCAGAGCACTATGGATCATAGTCTCTCAATGTCATGAAGATGTTGGGGAGAAGATGAATATTCACGAGGTGGGAGGGCAATGATGCAATATATAACAATTTGATGGCTTGATTTCTAGCCCCTATCTCTCCTCTCCTAAATGATCTTCTATGCATATTTACTAATACATTTAAAGTGTTACTGTCATTTGAATTAACTTTTAACATGTTGCACGCATATGTGAAAAATTTAGATCGGTCGGGATCTCAGTGCTGAGATCCTGTCTGATCGCTAATTATAGCCAGGTTAATAATGCTTCACTCCCCTGCACGAAATGCCATGTGACTGATTACAGGAAACAGGCATTGTTGTAGTCTATGTAACACGTCTCCTGTAATTAATTAGACTGCTCACTGAGCTGGGGAGTGAAGCACTCTGCTGCGATCTTCAAGCTGCTATAACAACTGGTTATAATGACCAATCTTAAAGAGCAAGTCCCATGTTTCAGGCCGGCACGATCTTCATCTCCAGCGTGGGGAGACCCAGGCCATATTGGGCAGTACAGTTGCCCATACCACACTTTTCTAATGAACAAGACTCATGCAGGAGACTTTGCTGAGCATAGTACAGTTGCACAGATTTTCAATGCACAGGCCAGCCCTATCTGACAGGTGGGTTCCAACTTCTTGGATCTGTACCTATTTTAACATCGAGGGTCTCCTCTTCCCCATTCTGCCTGATAAGGCAGCTGCTGGCTTCCACATTTATGTCTGAATACCACTTTAAGCTGGAAATAGACGCAAAACTGGTCATTTATACCTGTGGATGATGCCAGAAATAACATTTGTACAGTAAAATATCATTAGACGTTGCCAGGACTGAAAGGGAAAAGACACCTTTTTTTAATAACATACAATTGTATCATAAGCTATAGACACAATTTCAAGCTACATATGAAAATATCAGCAGATTGTCAGCAATTGGTTGTTTGCAAGAAGGAAGATGGTTGGTCAATGGCAGATGAGAGACGGCAAATAGAGAAAACTGTTGAAATCTTTGCTCCCCTAATAAAAAAGTTCTCATGTCCATGGTCAGCTGAAGAGCCAAGTGTCTTAGGTTTCCATGACAGGTGCAGTTTTGACACTGGAAATGTAAAACATGGAATGTGTTGTTTACTTGCTTGGATAACCCCTTTCTTATTCAGGAGCTTTCTCTTTCCATTAATAGTTGTTCTTCTATTTTTAACCTGTTCTGCTAAGGTTCAATTACACAGTAAACCTACAAGGGGTCTTCTCTACTACTGGGATCCCCACCAACCACAAGAATGGTGTTCTCATTTGTCCCTCATTTGAATGGGTCAGTGGATGGACATGCCTGCTGCAGCTTTATTCCACTCCACAAGACAGGTAGAGATATCTGAGCACATCATTTGCCTATCAACATCAGTCTAATAAAGTTGAAGAGTGTGGTAGTGCGCATGCCTGACCATCCTTCTATTCAAATGGAGAACATTCTCCTGATTGGTTGGGGTCCCAGCCCCTGGGCCCCCAGGGATCAGACACAAAACCCCTCTCCTGTGGATGTTTGAAAGATACTCGATTAAAGGGGTACTCTGCCCCTAAACATCTTATCCCCTGTCCAAAGGAGCCCGCAGCTGGGACCCCCAAGATGTCTGTGCAGCACCCGGTGTTCATTTAGAATGCTAGGTGCCGGCAGCAGGGGTCGTGACATCACAGCCAAGCCCCTCATTACGTCACACCAAGCCCCCTCAATGCAAGTCTATGGGAGAGAGTCTGGCAGCTGCCACACCCCCTCCCATAGATTTGCATTGAGGGGGGGGGGGTGACGTCATGAGGGGTGTGACCGTAACATCACAACCCCGCAGCCGCCCACTCCAAGCATTTGGAACAAAATGTTAGGAATGCTAGGGCAGCGGAATACCTCTTTAAGAGTCAATCCTATTTTCTTTCCAAGCCAAAGTATGAGAACTAGAAATTCGGGAAGCTTTGCTGAAATCAAAATGAAACTCTCCCTTTATTTAGATTATACACCTCCCATTTTGTGGTAGAAAGGTTAGTCGCTTGTCTTCCAAGACTATATAACAGATGAAATGGGTACAACCCACGAGCTGCTTTTCCCCTGTGAATATAAACACAAATTACAAGGTTTGACAGAAAATATAAAAACAGAAAGAAACATAGAATCTGTCGGCAGATAACAATTTGGCCCATCTAATTTTCTCAATATTCTGAATATATTCTATAAATTGTCCCTGTCCCTAATCTTATGTCTATCCCATGCATGTTTAAACTCCTTCACTGTATTTGCAGTGACCACTTCTGCAGGAAGGCTATTCCATGCATCCACTACTCTCTCAGTAAAGTAATACTTCCTGATATAACTGCAGAAACCTTTGCCCCTCTAATATAAAGCTATGTCCTCTTAGTAGTTTTTATTTTTTTATATATATTTTCCTCCTTCACAGTGTTAATTCCCTTTTATGTATTTAAAAGTCTCTATCAAATCCCCTCTGTCTCTTCTTTCTTCCAAGCTATACATGTTAAGGTCCTCTAAGGCTGGGTTCACACCACGTTTTCTTAAATACGGTTCCCGTATACGGTTGGGAGGAGGGGGCGGGGCTTAATCTTAATCGCGGCGCCCGCACTCAGCCGTATTCGGGAACCGTATTTAATGCACGTCTATGAGCCGACCGGAGTGAACCGCAGCCTCCGGTCGGCTTCGTTTTCGGCCGTATGTGGTTTCCCGACCGCAGGCAAAAACGTGGTCGACCACGTGGTCGAAACCGCATAAGGCCGAAAACGAAGCCGACCGGAGGCTGTGGTTCACTCCGGTCGGCTCATAGACTTGCATTAAATACGGTTCCCAAATACGGCTGAGTGCGGGCGCCGCGATTAAGCCCCGCCCCCTCCTCCCAACCGTATACGGGAACCGTATTTAAGAAAACGTGGTGTGAACCCAGCCTAACCCAGTCATATCGGGTCGGTTCAGGCATGTATCTGAAGCCGGGAACCGGGGCTAATAGTGCGCTGCAGCAATCACAGTGAGGCACGCTATTAACCCTTTAGAACCGGCGTTCAAAGTTGAACGCCGCGTCTAAAACGAAAGTGAAAACTGCCTGGCTGCTCAATGGGGCTTATTGGGACCACCGCAGTGAAAATGCGGTGTCCCGATCAGCTGGGACAAGAGTGGAGGTCCTCTTACCTTCCTCCGGCGTGTCCCTTCGACGATTGATTGCTCCAAGCCTGAGATGCAGGCTTGAGCAATCGACCGCCGATAACACTGATCAATGCAAAGCTATGGCTTTGCAGTGAACAGTGCATAAGATCAGTGTGTGCAATGTTATAGCCCCCTATGGGAGCTATAACACTGCAAAAAAAATTGTTAAAAAAAAAAGTTTATAAATGTCATTTAACCCTTTCCCTAATAAAAGTTTGAATCACCCCCCCCCTTTTCCCATAAAAAAAAAACCATGTAAATAAATATAAACATATGTGGTATCGCCACATGCGTAAATGTCCGAACTATAAAAGTATATCATTAATTAAACCGTACGGTCAATGGCGTACATGCAAAAAAAAATTCCAAAGTCCAAAATAACGTATTTTTGGTCACTTTTTATATCATGAAAAAAATGAATAAAAAACGATCAAAAAGTCCAATCAATACAAATATGGTACCGCTAAAAACTTCAGATCACGGCGCAAAAAATGAGTCCTCATACCGCCCCATATGCGGTAAAATTGAAAAGTTTTAGGGATCAGAAGATGCCAATTTTAAATGTATAAATTGTATCAAACCTATATAAGTAGGGTATCATTTTAATCGTATGGTCCTACAGAATAAAGATAAGGTGTCATTTTTACCAAAAAATTTACTGCGTAGAAACAGAAGCCCCCAAAATTACAAAATGGCGTTTTTTCTTCAATTTTATTGCACAATGATTTTTTTTTCCATTTTGCCGTAGATTTTTGGGTAAAATGACTATTGTCACTGCAAATTAGAATCGTTGGCGCAAAAACTAAGCCATCATATGGATTTTTAAGTGCAAAATTGAATGGGTTATGGTTTTTAAAAGGTGAGGAGGAAAAAAGTGCAAAAACGGAAAAACCTGTGGTCCTTAAAGGGTTAACATTTCCTGGTAAGTTTTATCCTGCAATTCATGAACTATTTTAGTAGTTCTTCTCTGAACTCTCGCTAAAATATCTATATCCTTCTCGAGATCCTGTCTCTAGTACTGTGAACAATACTCCAAGTGAGGTCTCACCAGTGCTCTGTACAGCGGCATGAGCACTTCACTCTCTACTGCTGATACCTTTCCCTTTACACTCCTGAGCACTTCCCTTTCTACTGCTAATACCTCTCCCTATACACCCATGAGTATTTATCTTTCTATTGTTAATACCTCTCCCTATTCAACCATGAGCACTTCCCTCTCTACTGCTAATACCTCTCCCTTTACACCCATGAGCACTTTCCCCTTTCTACTGATAATACCTCCTCCTTTACACCCAAGCATTCTGCTAGCATTTTCTGCATTTTCTGCTCTATGAGCAGTTTTCTGGAATAATGACCCTAAATCCCTTTCCTCAGATACCGAGGTTAGGACTGTAGCACATAGTCTATATTCTGCCTGAGGGTTTTTACGTCCCAGGTGCATTATCTTGCACTTATCCACATTCAATTTTAGTTGCTGGAGTTCTGATCATCTCTCCAGTTTACTCAAATCCTTTCAAATCTTTGTGTCATCAGCAAAAAGGCTCAACTTGCCATAAAGACCTTCTGCAATACCACTGATAAAGATATTAAACAAAATTGGTCCCAGTCCAGATCCCTGAGGTCGCCACTGGTAACAAGACCTTGCTCTGAATATACTCCATTGACTACAACTCTTTGTTGTCTGTCACTGCCTAATCCATTCAACAATATGGGAGTCTAAGCTCAAATACTTCAGTTTATTGATAAGTCTTCTATGTACTACAGTATCAAAACCCTTACTTAAATAAGCGATGTCTACTGCACCTCCGCCATCTATTATTTTATCCACCCAATAAAAAAGATTAAAAAAATCAATAAGATTTAGTTTGACATGATCATATCTTGTTCATTTATGTCATTACAAAGTTTACTAAGACTTTTCTTTTTAATTTTCAGCAATCGAGTATATGTAAAGCAGCCATACATGCTGGTGTAATAGATAATGAAGGTGGATGGGTGGATGTTACTCGACAAGGGAGAAGAAATTACTTCATAAAATCTTACAGAAATGGAGTCCAGTCAATCGGGTGAGTTCCTCTATAAATTCCTTTTCCTAACAAAAACCATTTAGACCCTTTTCTGTTAATGTCTGTTATACTTACATATAGTTCCGACAAATAATTCATAAGCTTTTAAAGTTCAAGATTATGGATGGTTCTAGGCATTTTGTTCACTCAGGTTAATCCTACCTTTCTACAATATGATTAAGGCTACGTTCACACTGCTGTCCCCGGCAATGTGAAGCCCGTTATTTTAGGATCGAGAAAAGCCGGAGAAAAAATAGTGCTTGCACCAACTTTTTCTCAGTTTTTTCTCCCAAAAATAGAGAGTTTGACAGCCGAGTTTGCCAGAGCATACCGGCATTGTGAAAGGGGCTTATGTCTGGAATGAGTCTGATATGGAATTCAGTATAGTAGGGGAATACCTGGGCAATGGTCCCTGATGGGGCTTAAAGGAGTACTCCAGAAAAAAAAAATGTTTTAACCCCTTAAGGACCAAGGACGTACGAGTACGTCCTTGGTCCCGCTCCCGTGATATAACGCGGGGTCCCACGGTGACCCAGCATCATATCACGGCGGGCCCGGCGTCATAGTGAAGCAGGGACCCGCCTCTAATAGCGCGCAGCACTGATCGCAGTGCCACGTGCTATTAACCCTTTAGCCACGCGCTCAAAGCTGAGCCACGCGGCTAAAAGTGAAAGTTGTCGGTTAGCTCAGGGAGCTGTTCGGGAGCGCCGCGGTATAATCGCGGCATCCCAAACAGCTGTACTACAGGAGGAAGGTCTCTTACCTTCCTTCCTGCAGTCCGATCGCCGATTGAATGCTTCAAGCCTGAGATCCAGGCTTTAGCAATCAATCGCCGAAAACACTGATCATTGCATCTCTATGGAGATGCATTGAACAGTGTTAAAAATCAGTAAATGCAATGTTTGGGCTATAATATTGCAAATGAAAAGTGTAAAAAATCATTAACTCTTTGAATTATTCCTTCCCCTAATAAAAGTTTGAATCACCCGGTATTGCCGCGTGCGGAAATGTCCGAATTAAAAAAAGATACCACTAATTAAACCGCATGGTCAAAGTCCAAAATAGCGTATTTTTGGTAACTTTTTATATCATGAAAAGATGAATAAAAAGCGATCAAAAAGTCAGATCAATACAAAAATGGTACCGACAAAAGCTTCAGATCATAGCGCCCTGAACACGGAAAAATAAAAAAGTTATAGGGGTCAGAAGATGACAATTTTGAATGTATAAATTTTACATTTTCCTGCATGTAGTTATGATTTTTTTCTGAAGTAATACAAAATCAAACCTATACAAGTAGGTATCATTTTAACCGTATGGACCTAGAGAATAAAGATAAGGTGTCATTTTAACCAAAAAATGTACTACGCAGAAACAGAAGCCCCCAAAAGTTACAAAATGGCTGTATTTTTTCAATTTTGTCGCACAATGATTTTTTTCCCGTTTCGCCGTAGATTTTTGGGTAAAATTACTGATATCATTACAAAGTAGAATTGGTGGCGCAAAAAATAAGCCATAATACAGATTTTTAGGTGCAACATTTTAAGAGTTATGATTTTTTAAATGTAAGGAGGAAAAAACGAAAGAGCAAAAAACAGAAAAATGCCCAGAAAGTTAAATAGAGTTTTAAATTACTTCTATATAAAAATCTCAATCCTTCCAGTACTTATCAGCTGCTGTATGCTCCAGATGATCTGTGTAGTTCTTTACATTCTGACCACAGTGCTCTCTGCTGCCACCTTTGTCTGTGTCAGAAACTGTCCGAAGCAGGAGAGGTTTGCTATGGGTATTTGCTTCTACTGTGGACAGTTTCTGACTAGTGTTGAGCGGCATAGGCCATATTCGAATTTGCGATATTTCGCGAATATATGGACGAATATTCGTCATATATTTGCTAAATTCGCATATTTGTAATATTCGCGTTTTATTTTCGCATATGCGAAAATTTGTGTATGCGAAAATTACCATATGCGAAAATTTGCATATGCGAGAATTAGCATAAGTGAAAATTTGCATATGCTAATTTTTGCATATGCGAAAATGTGCACGCCAGTCTCACACAGTAGTATTAGAGCCTTCTTTACACCACACAAGCTGGAAGCAGAGAGGGATGATCACTGTGATGTGTACTGTGAAAACAAACAAAAAAAAAGAATATTCGTAATTACGAATATATAGTGCTATATTCGCTGATTAGCAACTGATTAGCAACTGACAACTAATAGACGTAATTTACAAATCTGAATAACTTTCTGAAACCAGTTAATTTAAAAACATTTGTTTTCCTGCCCTTTAAATGTCTCTGTGCCACATGTTAAGACAGCAGCATTTTATCTACTACATGGTAGGTGGGCATTTTAAAATTTAGAAGTGAGACCGAGGGGAGTCTTCTTGTTAGATACAGAATGTGAAGAAACTAGAAGGAACAGTTGCCCTAGAAACATATGATTCAGCAGGATATATTTTAGAACCTCACTGTTACTTCCACCACAAGTCTCTGACATTTGGAAGTTTGTAAGTTTATCATTTTGTTTGGCTCAAGTCTATTGTTTCTAATATTTAACAGTAAAATTGTCTATTACCTCTGAATATTAATGTCTTTATCCAACAGAAAATACCAATCTGCTAATTCTTTTACGGTCTCTAAAGTATCATGTGAGTATGTTAGTTAGGTATCAGTATTGCATGCAGTTCAACTAAATAAATGTAATATAGTGAATATATATGTATATATAATGTATTTATATATGCTTTATGCAGTTCAGGCTGTAACATGTGAGACAACAGTGGAACAGTTATGTCCATTTCAATCTCCAGCTTCGCACTGTCCAAGGTGAGATATAATATGTATTTCCTTCATACTCTTAATTGTGTTTTTAATTATTAGAATTGTAGAACTGTGGTTGTATAAAACCTTGAATAACACTGTAGGCTCAATTTAAATAAAAAAGGTCCTGATATTGTCATAGTCTAAAAGAGTGTCCTAGTGGCCTTTGGCCTGTATATGTACATTAGTATACAGTTAAAAAATTAATAAGGCATAATAAAGGAAGCTCCAATGAAATAACTGTTGATACATGGGGATTTATCATACATAGTCCTTGTATATATGGTAACTAGAGATGAACGGATTTTTGAAAATCTTCCCAAAAAATTTGGTTTGGTCCGAATTTATTTGCAGTAAATCACTATTAAAAATAGCTATTTCTGGCCTACAGAGAACCTCAATAAAGGTGTAGAAAACTTTGCCTTGCTGTATCACGCATAGGGTGTGTACTGGGTTAGTGAAATAATACTGTTATGCAGATCAGAGGCATCACTATTAGAATCACTGTAGTAGAGCGGCACAATGACAGAGCCTGGAGGTGGAATCAGCATGAGGAGACTATATAGTGGCTGAATGATACAGCGTGGAGGTGGCGGCAGCATGAGGAGAACATATAATGGCTGAATGACACAGCGTGGAGGTGGCGGCAGCATGAGGAGACCATATAGTGGCTGAATGACACAGCGAGGAGGTGGCAGCAGCATATAGTGCCTGAATGACACAGCCTGGAGTTTGCGGCAGCATGAAGAGACCATATAGTGGCTGAATGACACAGGGTGGAAGTGGCAGCAGCATGAGGAGACCACATAGTGGCTGAATGAAAGAGCCTGGAGTTGGCGGCAGCATATAGTGCCTGAATGACACAGCCTGGAGTTTGTGGCAGCATGAAAAGACTATATAGTCGCTGAATGACACAGCTAGTGCTACCGTAATTTTTTTTTAGGTAATATCCCAGCAGCATGATGAGACCATAGGGCCTCACAATCCGCCGTACCCTGCACACGTGGTATGCTGGAGGGGCACTGAGACTTGTCTGTGCAGTGGAGGCTGAGGAGACAGTGGAGGATGAGGAGGCGGAGTCGTACACTGTCACAGGACCAACTGCCTGAGGGCATGGAGACAGAAGCGGCGTGACCTCCCAAGTTGCTGTCATGGCTGTACAGGAACCACATATACCCAGTGGGCCGTAAAGGACATGTATTGTCCCTGACCGTAGTTAGAGCTCCACACGTCGGCACTGCCGTGCACTTTGGTACACACAGATAGTCTCAAGGACTGGCACACCTTCTCTTCCACAAAATTGTGCAGGGCTGGTACTGCCTTCTTCGCAAAGAAATTATAGCTTGACACCCTCCACCTCGGCTCGGCACAAGCCATCAATTCTCTGAAAGGTGCAGAGTCCACCACTTGAAAAGGGAGGGACTGCAGCACCAGCAACTTGGACAGGAGCACATTCAGCTTCTACACCGTTTTGATGAGTGGGCGCATACTGTTGTCTCTTGGACATGGCTTCACTGGTGGATTGCTGGTGAAATGACTGACTCAAAGTAGGAGGAGCAGGAGTTTCTGAAGCGACAGAAGATGAGTATGACACACAGCTTCCTTTGACTGAGTGGAGCCTTGGCTGGCTGAAAGAGGGAGCGGCGTGCCACTGAGTGATGCAGCAGGCTGGACCACCACATCGGAGTCACAGTTCTCCCAGACCGCTTTATGCTGACACTGCATATGTTGACACAGTGCCGTGGTGCCAACATTGGGACCCTAGCCATGCTTCACCTTCTGTCGACACATCTTGCATGTGGCCTTGTTAACCTCCTCCAGATGCTTGATGAAAATCTGCCACAGCGCCGAGTAGCTGATTTTCCCACCAACGGTCTGCACTGATTGACTGCTACTGCCACCGACTCCAGGAATCTGTTTTACTACCTCCCGGGAAGGTAGGCTGCCACTAAGCAGGTGGTCTACCTTGGGCACGTTTGGCTCCAGACTTTGTACTTCTGCCACCATGCTGACTGTCAACCATGCTACCACCTTGCTGGCTCAGCTGCTGCCTCACGAGCAACCTGCAACCCTTATCTCCTGATGATGATTAAGCCCCTTCTACACCCGGCTCCCAAGTGCGATCAGCTTCATCATCATCGAGTTGTGTCTGCACATCACTGATGTCCTCCTCAGGTTCCTCAACAGTGTCTGCTTCAGGAGCCTGAACACTCGCAACACAACCTCCCACGCCACTCTCCTCATCACTACATGCCCAACTAGCGGAGGAAGCGGCAAATGTCTCCTCCACTCCTTGGCTGGGCAGTAGCTGCTGACTGTCCTCTAGATCATCCTCACTAAATAGTGGAGCGGAACCCACAGGATAAGATACTTCTGTGTAGAAGGTGAATCGCTGCTGGAAAAAGCTTTTCTGGCCAACACACAGCACTGTCTGTCCCTATCTATATATGTGCAATGAAAGGCTGAAGTGACTGGCCGCAATATGGCTGCCGATTTATATAGGGCTGTGACATCACAGGGGTGACTGGCTGGTGATAGGCTGCATGTGATTCAGGGTCATCCCACCTACCCTTGTTCCCACCTTCCAAGGATTCCTTGCCCCATGTCCTCACATGTGGATCTGCCATTTTAGATGCCCTGGAGTCTGGACCGCACTAAATAGAGTTTAATTTGCGTGATGGAATCGAGGCGATATTCGCTTATGCTGCAAATCAAATTTTTTCTTGAAATTCGTATGAATTTGGATTCGTCAGATTCGATTCTCTCATTCCTAATTGTAATTATCCATGTACAGTGCATAAGGAAAGTCTTCAGACCCTCTCACTTTTTTCACATTTTGTTTGTCAGAAATTCCCATCATTAAATACTCCATAATGACAGTGACTATAGTATAGTGAGTACAGTACTCAAGTATTCAGACCCTTTTCTATGATACTTGGGGGAGGCTCCTCTCATTTCTCTTGCTCATCTTTGAGATCTTTCTACACTTTGTTTGGAGTCACCTGTGGTAAATTCAGGTTGTTTGACATGATTTGGAAAGCCACAGACATTGACTATATGAGGTCTCAAAGCTAACAATCCATATCAGAGCAAAATCCAGGACATAAAGAAGAAAGAAATTCTGCTGCATTGAAAGTTTCCTTAAGCACAATTGCCTTCGTAATTCTAAGGTTAATGAAGTTTGGAACAACCAGAACTTTTCCTAGAGCCGGCCTCACCTCCTTACTAAGTAAATGAGGTAGAAGGTCCTTTGTTAGAGAGGTAACCAAGAACCCAATGGCATCTTTGTCTAAGCTTCAAAGAACCTGTGTGCACATGGGTGAAACTTCCAGAAGGTCAAACACAACTACAGCACTCAAACAATCTGGGCATTATGCTTGAAATAAGGCTTTCGTGAATAAAATACACCTAAAAGCCCACCTGAATTTGCAAGAAAGAAGCAAGATTCTCTGGTCTGATGAAACTAAGTTTGAATTTCGGCTACAATTCTAAGTGTCAGGGCTAGAGAAAATCAGCCACTGTTCTTAAACTGTCCAATACCATCCCTGCAGTGAAGCATAGCGGTGGCAGCATCATGTGGGGATGTTTTTCAGAGGCTTGGGGAGACTGATCAGGATTAAGGTAAAGCTGAATGGAACAAAGTACAGAGATATTAATGAAAATCTGATCTAGAGTGCTCTGGACCTCAGACGGAGTCAAAGGTTAACCTTCCAACAAGACAATGACCCTAAGCACACAGCCAAGACAATGCTGAAGGGGGTTATGGACAACACTGTGAATTTCCTTAAGTGGTCCAGCCAGAGCCCTTGAGTGGTCCAGCCAGAGCCCTGACTTGAACTGATTTAAACATCTCTGGAGAGATTGAAAATGGCTTTAACTGATGGCTCCCATACTAAAGAGAATTCAAGGATCTGCATACAAAAAACTGCAGAAGATCCCCAAATCTGTGTGGCATCATACCCAACCAAGACAGGTGGCTGTGATTGCTGCCAACTAAGTAAAAAACACTGAATACTTATATCAATGCAATATTTTAGTATTTCCTGTTCAATAAATTGGCAAAGATTTCTGACAACCCGTTCTTATTTTGTTATTATGGGGGTATTGATTGCAGAATGATGGGGGGAAACTTGAATTTCTTTATTTTCTCTATTCTTTATTTTAGCACAAGGCCACAACATAACAAAATATGATAAAATTGAAAGGGTCTGACAACTTTCCAAATGCATTGTATGCAAAGTTGCATTATCTGATCTTTTCTAGGGCTTCTGTCTGGAAGCAGGTGACAAATCCCTATGTATAAGTTTCAACTGGGATATTTTGCAGCCTTTGTCAGAGGTTTAAGAGAAGGTCCAATAAATGGCCAAAATGGGATATCATTGTGGTCATAATAATGCTTCCATCATTGTCTTTGCTTGCCAAGACAGAATAATATATAAATAACATGGTGTATCCTCCAAGACATTGTACATTGTATACACAGCACATCCAATGGGCAGGAGTGGCCCTACGGGATCCTCCTGAAGACACAGAAACTGTCCTCAAAAAGTTTCAGTAGAGACATATTTTCCCATTGAGAATTAATGATGTGGCTATGTGCAATTCTAATGAAGTTAAGTCATAAATGACCTAATAAAAGTAATAGTGATATGACCTACTGTATGTAAACAATGATAATGTCATTTTATAATGCTTTAAGTGTACATGTTCTGTACAGACTGGTGGTGAGCATCAGTTTCCTCTTGTGGGTCCTCGGAACTTTATAACTAATAAATCAAATTGTAAGATAGATTTTTGCACTAAAAATTCCTAAAATAAAAATTCCTAGTGTAACCTAAATGATTACCCATAGGTGTGGATTATTACACCAGTAGAAAATTATGTTTTTATGTCATTTACAGTAAAGTCAGGGAATATTTTTGGGAAGAGTAGTCTACAGCAGAACAGAGACGTAATGAACGGCATCATTATTCAATCAAGAGAGGAAATTATCAGTGCTAAAAAGGATGAGATTTAGTGTATAGAGCCCCTGGGAGTGCAGTTTATGAGGTCAATTTCCCATAATGCTAAGCTGCCGGTAAGAGTTTACGCACAGCTTGAATAGTCAATTCAGTGTTCACATTTACAACTAGTTATAGCATTCCGTGCTAGAAATGTAATTACTGGTGAAAGCCGAAATCTTATCCGCTAGATCCTACAAAAAATAAAATTAAATATTATGTTACTCAATACCTAATCCTTACATGTATGCACATCTAATTTTAATGCCTCTATCACCTATATTTATTATAAAAATCCATCTTTTCATTAGCTTACAGTGTTAAAAATCCTCTCAGCGGAAGGGGCATGTCCTTCCCTTGTGGTGGTGGGAGGTGATTGATGTGTTTGCTCATGCAGCCTTGTCCATGAGTCATCTCATGTCAATGACTCATGGACAAGCCTGATAGTGATGTCGCGAACTTAAAATTTTCGGTTCGTGAACGCGAACTTCCGCTAAAGTTCGCTAACCGGCGAACCGGCCATTGACTTCAATGGGCAGGCGAATTTTAAGACTCACAGGGACTCTTTTTGGCCTCAATAGTGATTTAAAAGTTGTTTCAAGGGGACTAACACCTGGACTGTGGTGTGCCGGAGTGGGATCCGTGGCAAAACTCCCATGGAAAATGACATAGTTGATGCAGAGTCTGGTTTTAATCCATAAAGGGCATAAATCGCCTAACATTCCTAAATGGTTAAGAATAACGTGCTTTAGCCCCCTTTAGGCAGCACATAGAGCCCCCCTTTAGGCATCACATAGTTAGATCCCGCCTTTAGACAGCACATAGATTCCCCCATATTAGGCAGCACATAGTTAGAGCCTCCCTTTAGGCAGCACATAGAGCCCCCTTTAGGCAGCACATAGTTATATCCCCCCTTTAGGCATCACATAGTTAGATCCCCCTTTAGACTGCACATAGATTCCCCCATATTAGGCAGCACATAGTTAGAGCCTCCCTTTAGGCAGCACATAGAGCCCCCTTTAGGCATCACATAGTTAGATCCCCCCTTTAGGCAGCACATAGATTCCCCGATGTTAGGCAGCACAGTTAGAGCTCCCCTTGAGGCAGCACATAGTGGCATTTGAACCCAAGGCCCCAGCGCTGCAAGGCAGCAGTGGTAACCTCAGAGCCACCATGCTACCCTTAGCATACATCTAATATCCACGGTTGCTAAAATGGACAGAGATGTCAGCAGAGAGTACCAGAAAAATTAGGCATGTACACAGGCCTGAAAAATTTGCTATTGTTGCAGCTGCTTTTGTAGCAGCGGCTAGAAAAATTGCAGCACCACAACAAGTGCAGCAGCAGAGGCAAGAAAAATTAGGCATGTACACATGGATGAAAAATTTGGTATTGTTGCAGCCGCATCTGTAGCAGCAGCCAGAAAAATTGCAGCACCAGAAAAAGTGCAGCAGCAGAGGCCAGAAAAATTAGGCATGTACACCTGGCTGGAAAATTTGGTATTGTCGCAGCTGTAGCAGCGGCCATAACAATTACAGCCCCATAACAAGTGCAGCAGCAGAGGCCAGAAAAATTAGGCATGTACACATGGATGAAAATTTGGGTATTGCCGCAGCCGCAGCTGTCGCAGCGGCCAGAAAAATTTCTGTTTGTTTCGCCTGGCAGAAAGTGCCCTAAAACATTGCGGCTTGAACCCTAGTTAGTGGCGGATAAGTCACGAAAGTCATCCGGCATTCAGAGTTCAAATACAGCAGCGTGTGGACCATTTTTAGCCCAAGGCAGCTCATCTGATCAGGCCTTGTTCAGTCAAATGTATCGCCCAGTGTCAGACCCTTCAGGATCCATCCCTCATTCATCTTAAGAAAGGTGAGGTAATCCAGACTTTTTTGACCAAGGCGACTCCTCTTCTCAGTGACAATACCTCCTGCTGCACTGAAGGTCCTTTCTGACAGGACACTTGAAGCGGGACAGGCCAGAAGTTCGAGCGCAAATTGGGATAGCTCAGGCCACAGGTCAAGCTGGCACACCCAGTAGTCAAGGGGTTCATCGCTCCTCAGAGTGTCGATATCTGCGTATAAGGCCAGGTAGTCTGCTCAAGTCGTTCTCTGATGGTGGACCCCGAAGAGCTGTGGCGATGCGTAGGACTGAAAAAGCTCTGCATGTCCTCCAGCATGTCTGTACAGCATCCTGGCCTTGCCGGCATGTTCGTGGGAGGAGGATTACTTTCACCTCTTCCCCTGTTAGATCCCTGTTGTGCTGTGACATGACCCTTATGAGCTGTGTACAGCATACTTCTTAATTTATTTTGGACCTGCTGAATCCTTTCTGCCTTGCTGTAATGCGGTAACATGTTAGGCACTTTATGTTTATACCGGGGGTCTAGTAGCGTGGACATCCAGTACAGGTTGTTCTCCTTCATCCTTTTTATACGAGGGTCCCTCAACAGGCACGACAGCATGAAAGACCCCATTTGCACAAGGACGGATGCCGAGCTACTCATGTCCTGTTCCTCGTCCTCAGTGATGTCAGGGAAGGTATCATCTTCTTCCCCCAGCCATGTACAACACCACAGGAACCAGATAGGTGACAAGGAGCACCCTGGGATGCCTGTTGTGGTTGGTCTTCCTCCTCCTCTTCAAAGCCACATTCCTCCTCACTCCTCTTTCTCACAATCCTCTTCCAGCGTTGCCGCAGGTCCAGCAAGCGATGCTGATAAGGCTGTTTCTGGTGGTGATGGTGTCCACAACTCTTCCTCTTTACACTCATCTACTGCCTGATCCAGCACTCTTCGCAGGGCACGCTCCAGGAAGAAAACAAACGGTATGATGTCGCTGATGGTGCCTTCGGTGCGACTGACCAGGTTTGTCACCTCCTCAAAAGTACCATGAGCCTACAGGCATTGCGCATGAGCCTCCAGTAAAGTGGCAAAAAAATTCCCAGCTCCGCAGATGATGTCCTAGCACCCCGGTCATACAAATATTCGTTGACAGCTTTTTCTTGTTGGAGCAGGCGGTCGAACATTAGGAGTGTTGAATTCCAACGTGTCGGGCTGTCGCAAATCAAGCGCCTCACTGGCATGTTGTTTTTCGCCGCTGGATATCTGACAAGTGCGCCATGGCCGTGTAGGAATGCCTGAAATGGCCACACACCTTCCTGGACTGCTTCAGAACATCCTGTAAGCCTGGGTACTTGAGCACAAAGCTTTGTACAATCAGATTACACACGTGCCATGTACGGCACATGTGTCAACTTGCCCAACCTCAATGCCGCCAACAAATTTGTTCCGTTGTCACAAACCACCTTGCCGATCTCCAGTTGGTGCGGAGTCAGCCACTGGTCCACTTGTGCGTTCAGGGCCGACAGGAGCGCTGGTGCGGTGTGACTCTCCGCTTTGAGGCAAGTCAACCCCAAGATGGCGTGACACTGCCGTATCCAGGATGTGGAATAGCACCTGGGGAGCTGGGGGTGCCGGTGATGTGGAGCAAGACGCAGCAGTGGAAGAGGACTCAGACGAAGATGCTATGGAAGAGGATGGAGTAGGAGGAGTAGAGGAGGTGGCAGCAGGCCTGCCTGCAAGTCGTGGTGGTGTCACCAACTCCTCTGCAGAGCCACGCATTCCATGCTTGGCAGCCGTCACCAGGTTTACCCAATGCACAGTGTAGGTGATATACCTGCCATGACCATGCTTTGCAGATCAGGTATCAGTGGTCAGATGGACCCTTGCCCCTACACTGTGTGCCAGACATGCCATCATTTCCTTTTGCACAAAGGAGTAAAGGTTGGGGATTGCCTTTTGTGCAAAAAAATTTCGGCCGGGTACCTTCCACTGCGGTGTCGCAATGGCTACAAATTTTTTAAAGGCCTCAGACTCCACCAGCTTGTATGGTAAAAGCTGGCGGGCTAGCAGTTCTGACAAGCCAGCTGTCAGACGCCGGGCTAGGGGGTGACTTTGAGACATTGTCTTCTTGCGCTCAAACATCTCCTTGACAGACACCTGACTGTGGGCAGATGAGCAGGAAATGCTCAAGGCGAGAGACAGAGAGGCGGATGGTTGAGAGGGGGCAAGGAGGGCAGCAGTGGTTGACGTGGCTGAAGATGCTGGACCAGGAGGAGGATGGTGGCTTTGACTTTGTGTGCTGCTTGTACTGACGTGTTGATCCCATAGGCGTTTGATGTGACATCATGTGCCTTCGCAAAGCAGTTGTGCCTAGGTGGGTGTTGGACTTCCCATGACTCAGTTTCTTCTGGCATAGGTTGCAAATGGCCTCGCTGTTGTCAGAGGCAGACACACAAAAAAATGCCACACTGCTGAGCTCTGCGATGATGGCATTCTGCTGGTGGCAACAGCATGCGTTGATTGGCGTCCCGTCTGGCTGACCCCTGGTGCCGATGCATGCTGTTTGACTGTGCCACTAGCTCCTTGCGACGACCTCCCCCTGCTTCCAACTAGTCTCCTCCTCCTCTCTGTCTCCCCATCTGAACTTTCCCCCTCTTCTTCTCTTCTAGCGGGCACCCACTTGGCATCCACGGGCACATCGTCATCATCAACACCTTCACCGCTATCTGACACCTCAAGAAAGGAAGCAGCAGCGGGTACAACATCATCATCACACCGTACGTTTGTGTGTAATGCTGCCTGACTGAGACATATCCCTGTTAGCTACATCCTCTGGCAATAATGGTTGCGCATCACTCATGTCTTCAAACTGATGTGTAAATAACTCCTCTGACGGATCAAGTAAAGCTGCTGTTGTGCTAGTGTTTGTGGTGGCGGCAGGCGGGCAAGTGGTAGCATGAGAGGTGCCCGAAGCTAAGCTAGAGGAGGAGAAGGATGGTGCGTCAAGGTTCCAAGCGGAAGCTGTAGTAGATTGGGTGTCTTGTGATAGCCAGTCAACTAAGTCCTCAGAACCTTGGGGGTTCAGGGTACGTGGCCTCTGAACACTGGCCATTCTAGGGCCAAAGGGAATCCCAGCACCCAGCCTTCCTCTGCCTGTCATTTTTTTGGTTAAATTTGCACAAGTATCAGACCAAATGTGATTTGCACTAGGGTGACACAATTTGCCCTGCAGGCAAAAAAAACTGGTAACTTTGACATGAACTGACAGTGACGACTGGTTTTATTTAACAGCCAAAAAAGGTATTTTTTTTATTTGCACAACTGTCACACCTAATGTGATTTGCAATAGAGTGACACAATTTGCCCTGCAGGCAAAAAAAATGGCAACTGTGACGTGAAATGACAGTGACGACTGGTTTTATTTAACAGCCAAAAAAGTTTTTTTTTTTTTAATTTGCACAACTGTCACACGTAATGTGATTTGCACTAGTGTGACAATGAGCAAAAAAGCTTGCCAGCGGAGTTCCCCTTTTAAGCAGTGGTCCCCAACCAGGGTGCCTCCAGCTGTTGCAAAACACATGGACTGATATCTTTCAGCCCTTTGAATACTGTAGTAGTTAGTTGCTTGAAGGAACTTAAGTTTTATACTGAAGTACTCCTATTAACCAACGGTTCCCTCCCAACCAGGGTGCCTCCAGCTGTTGCAAGACACACGGACTGATATCTTTCAGCCCTAAAAAGGGCTTTTTTGGGTGCTGTCCTTAAAGCAGATGTTACACTAGTGCCTTAGAAGTAAACTGGACCCTGAATACACCACCTAGCAGCAACCTAGCTATCGCTTTCCCTATACAGCAGGAGCAGCTTCTCTGACCCTCCACTTCCTAAGCCTGCAGCATGCTGAATGAGGCTAAAATGGCGTCCGTGCAAGAGGTAGGAGGGTCTGGAAGGGAGGGACTGCTGCTGATTGGCTGTAATGTGTCTGCTGACTCTGACTCACAGGGTCAAAGTTTACTGCAATGTTAAAGTATAGGGGGCGGATCGAACTTCACATATGTTCGCCCGGCGATGCGAACATGATAAATTCACCGGGATCTCTTTGCCGGCGAACAATTCGCAACACCTCTAAAGCCCGATGCTGCTGAAGGACAGGTTATTGTCCCAGTAGGTATGGGGACACCTAGTGGTGGTATTTTCAGAAGCAGTTTTTTTTTATTTTTTTTAATTAAATATTCAATATTTTTTTAAACTATATTACAAAAGGTCTTTAATTTTTTCAGCAACAACATATAAAAAGTTTTTGGATCTGACAGTTCCCATTTAACTCCAACTTAACTCTAAAGTAGAAAATGTAAGTACAGATACAGTAGTGTTAACCTCAAGCTGAGTTTTCTAGTAATGTTTGCTAAAGCTCTTTTAGCTGTCCTTGTGCCTACTTGTTACATGGAATGTACACAGTGGTCCTTGATGAAGCCCATATGACATGACCATATCATGCAAGTGTTTTACTTTATGAAATTTTCCTAACACAATAAAAGTGTATTAGTTTAGGTCTGTGTCCAGTTTTATAAACATGTGACTTAATAAATGTTATATAGAGGGAAACCTTGGATTTTTAGCTTTTTCTTTATGACTGTCAGACTGCAATACATTTTTGGAACTCTACAAATATTGTGGCCCTGAAAGTTTAAAGGGTTATCTAGGATTATTTATTTATGAAGAAAACAACTTTTGAAATAAAATGACTTCCAATTATTCATATAGATTTGCAGAGGGTTCTGCAATGCTTACATCTAGTGGTACTCAGTTCTGTGGATGCCATAAGTAGAGAGAAAAGTGGTTTTAAAGGAAATATGTCACCTAGATTCCTTTTATTTCATTTTTTTCATTAATATGGGGCAGCCATCTTGCTTGAGCAGTTTGTAACAGCATTTAGAGATATGCTTTACAGAAAACCCCATGGACATATGCATAAACTAAAGCTGCCCCATTGACATGAATAAGAAAGATGTCTGGGTATGCTCTGTGGCCCTTTCAGAGGTCACTCTACAGGGAAGGGGAGGCTAAGCTGTGAATAACAACTATTGTGTGTACCCCTGTTATCTATATACTTGCTGAGTACCAGGCGTTGCCCGGTTTTTCCTTCTTAATCTTTGTTGGGAAGGAAAATAAACAAAGGAGGAAGCTTTTGACTTCATATCCCCTCCTCATATATTGTTGTCATATCCCAACCAACTATCCCGTCCTCCTATCCCAACCTCCTATCCCGTCCTCCTATCTCAACTTCCTATCCTGTCCTCCTATCTCGACCTCCTATCCTGTCCTCCTATCTAGACCTCCTATTTTGACCTATCTCGACCTCCTATCTCGTCCTCCTATCCTGTCCTATCCCTTCCTCCTATCTCGTCCTCCTATCTTGACCTCCTATCCCGTCCTACTATCCTGTCCTCCTATCTTGACCTCCTATCCTGACCTCCTATCCCGTCCTCCTATCTCGACCTCCTATTCTGACCTCCTATCCCGTCCTCCTATCCCGTCCTCCTATCTCGACCTCCTATCCCGTCCTCCTATCCCGTCCTCCTATCCCGACCTCCTATCCCGTCCTCCTATCCCGTCCTCCTATCCCGTCCTCCTATCCCGTCCTCCTATCCCGTCCTCCTATCCCGTCCTCCTATCCCGTCCTCCTATCTCGACCTCCTATCTCGACCTCCTATCTCGACCTCCTCTCCAGACCTCCTATCCAATCCATCCCAACCTCCTATCATGACCTCCGATCCTAATCTCCTATCCCAATCTCCTATCTCGTCCTCCTATCCAGTCCATCTATCCCGACCTCCTATCCCGACCTCCTATCCCGACCTCCTATCCCGACCTCGTATCCCGACCTCCTATCCCGACCTCCTATCCCGACCTCCTATCCTGTCCTCCTATCCCGACCTCCTATCCCGTCCTCCTATCCCGTCCTCCTATCCCGACCTCCTATCCTGACCTCCTATCGCGTCATCCTATCCCGTCATCCTATCCCGTCCTCCTATCCCGTCCTCCTATCCCGACCTCCTATCCTGACCTCCTATCGCGTCATCCTATCCCGTCCTCCTATCCCGTCCTCCTATCCCGATCTCCTATCCCGATCTCCTATCCTGTCCTCCTATCCCGACCCGTAATATGTGTGCCAGTTATTGAAATATCTCCAGCCGTACGGAAGTTATGTGGGAACATACATTTCCCATTGATTTGCATGGGACTGTAAACAAAAACCCTGACCCTCACAAATGGGGGTAGTTAAGGGTTAAATTAACTATCCTATATTTTAAGTGGATATATAAGTAATATGTGACCAAGTATTATCAAAATATCTCAAGCTGTTTGGAAGTTATGCAGTAACATTTATTTCCCATTGACTTGTATGGGACTTTAAACATAAACCCCGCCCCTGGCAAATGGGGGTGAGTAAGGGTCAAATCACCTATCCTATGTTTGTTGTTAACATATAAGTAACATGTGTGCCAAGTTTCATGTTAATATCTTTAGCCGTTTAGACGTGATGCTGGAACATACATACATACACACACACACACACACACACACACACACACACACATTTGAGTTTTATATATATAGATTTATGTCAGCTTTTACTGTACTCCTGTCTGTTATGTTAGGAAAGGCATAAATGGGGAGTAATCTGTAATCTTTAAGCCCCATCCCCTTACCTGCCCTTTTTAAAGGCCATATCCTTTAACAATTTGTGAACAAAGAGCAAACAAGACAAAAAGCTGGTGCAAAGTGCACAAAAATTGAAATTTTTTTTTTGAATAATATCCCCTCATCTCAAGGTTTTAATACACATGCATTAGCTATAACACCCTGTTCCAAATTATTATGCAAATTATATTTTTCTCATTTACCTAAATAATTAACGTAAATAACAGTCAGCATAATTATCATCTTATCAACTAAGATTCAAATTTTATTAAACAAACCTCCTAATGATAACAGTATTTTTTTTAAACATAAAAAAACTTACAATGCACTGTTCAAAACTATTACGCATAGTAAGTTTCAAAACACTTTATAGGTTGTAAAGAACTAAAAATGGTCATTTGTTGTGTTTGCAGCATATTTACTGAAATCAAAAGCTATTTCAATCAAACTTATAACATTTTAACTTTTTAAACATTTTAACAGGTCACGTTAGATTTTAACATAGGGCCTCTAATTTGATAGCAGCTTCACAAGTCTTGCATCCATTGAACTTGTGAGTTTTTGGACCGTTTCTGCTTGAAGTTGTTTTCAAGATGTCAGAATAGCCTCCCAGAGCTGCTGTTTGGATGTAAACTGCCTCCCACCCTCATAGATCTTTTGCTTGATGATGCTCCAAAGGTTCTCAATATGATTGAGGTCAGGGCAGGATGGAAACAACATCGTAACTTTCTTGTCTTTTATCCCCATAGCAGCCATTAATGCAGAGGTATTCTTTGCAGCATGAGATGGTACATTTTCATGCATGAAGATGATTTTATTATGGAAAGAATAGTTATTTCTTCTGTACCATGGAAGAAAATGGCCAGTCAGAAACTCCACATACTTTGCAGAGGTCATCTTTACACCTTGGGGGACCCTAAAGGGGCCGACAAGCTCTCTTCCCATGATTGCGGCCCAGAAGATGACTCCATCACCGCCTTGCTGACGTTGCAGTCTTGTTGGAACAGGGTGGCTGTCAACCAACCATTTACTACTCCATCCATCTGGACCATGCAGGGTTGCATGGCCCTCATCAGTGAACAGGACTGTTTGAAAATTAGTCTTCATGTATTTTTCTGCCCAAGGCAGCTGTTTCTGCTTGTGAGCATTGGTTAGTGGTGGCCGAATAGAAGGTTTATGCACAGTTGCAACACTCTGGAGGACTCTACATCATGACGTCTGTGGGACTCCAGAGGCGCCAGCAGCTTCAAATATCTGTTTGTTGCTATGTTTGTTGCTATGTATTTTAGCAGCTGCTCTCTTGATCCAATGCATGGATCTGGCAGAAATCTTCCTCATTGTGCCTTTATCTGCACAAACCCGTCTGTGTTCTACAGCCACAAATCTCTTAATAGTGCAATGATCACACTTAAGTTTTTGTGAAATATCTAAGGTTTTCATACCTCATCCAAGGTATTGAACTATTTCACTCTTTTCGGCAGCAGAGAGATCCTTTATCTTCCCCATATTGCTTGAAAATGGTGCTCTACTTAATAAGGTTGAACACCCACCTTTAGTAGTTTTTTCCTTAAATTGGGCTCATGTCACGATTCGGCTGGCAGGAGGTGGATCCTCTGTGCCAGAGAGGGATTGGCGTGGACCGTGCTAGTGGACCGGTTCTAAGTTACTACTGGTATTCACCAGAGCCCGCCGCAAAGCGGGATGGTCTTGCAGCGGCGGTAGTAACCAGGTCGTATCCACTAGCAACGGCTCAACCTCTCTGACTGCTGAAGATAGACGCGGTACAAGGGAGTAGACAAGAGCAAGGTCGGACGTAGCAGAAGGTCGGGGCAGGCAGCAAGGATCGTAGTCAGGGGCAACGGCAGGAGGTCTGGAACACAGGCTAGGAACACACAAGGAACGCTCTCACTGGCACAATGGCAACAAGATCCGGCGAGGGAGTGCAGGGGAAGTGAGGTATACATAGGGAGTGCACAGGTGAACACACTAATTAGAACAACTGCGCCAATCAGTGGCGCAGTGGCCCTTTAAATCGCAGAGACCCGGCGCGCGCGCGCCCTAGGGAGCGGGGCCGCGCGCGCCGGGACAGGACCGACGGAGAGCGAGTCAGGTACGGGAGCCGGGGTGCGCATCGCGAGCGGGCGCCACCCGCATCAAGAATCGCATCCCGGCTGGAGGCGGTATCGCAGCGCACCCGGTCAGTGGATCTGACCGGGGCGCTGCAGTAGCGAGGATGTTGCGAGCGCTCCGGGGAGGAGCGGGGACCCGGAGCGCTCGGCGTAACAGTACCCCCCCCCTTGGGTCTCCCCCTCTTCTTGGAGCCTGAGAACCTGAGGACCAGACTTTTGTCTAGGATGTTGTCCTCAGGTTCCCAGGATCTCTCTTCAGGACCACAGCCCTCCCAATCAACCAAAAAATTTTTTTTCCCTCTGACGGTCTTGGAGGCCAGTATCTCCTTCACGGAGAAGATGTCAGAAGAACCGGAAACAGGAGTGGGAGAAACAAGTTTGGGAGAGAAACGGTTGATGATGAGTGGTTTAAGAAGAGAGACATGAAAGGCATTAGGAATACGAAGAGAAGGAGGAAGAAGAAGTTTGTAAGAGACAGGATTAATTTGGCACAAGATTTTGAAAGGACCAAGATAGCGTGGTCCCAGTTTGTAGCTGGGGACACGGAAGCGGACATATTTAGCGGAGAGCCATACCTTGTCTCCGGGAGAAAAAATGGGGGGAGCTCTTCTTTTCTTATCGACAAACTTTTTCATGCGAGATGAAGCCTGTAAAAGAGAATTTTGGTTCTCTTTCCATATGGTGGAAAGATCACGAGTCACTTCATCCACAGCGGGTAAACCAGAGGGCAAGGGAGTAGGGAGGGGGGGAAGAGGGTGACGGCCGTACACCACGAAAAATGGGGATTTAGAAGAAGATTCAGAGACTCTGAAGATGTACCAGAATTCGGCCCATGTTAGAAGATCTGCCCAGTCATCCTGGCGGGAGGAAACAAAATGCCGTAAATAGTCACCCAGGACCTGGTTAATTCTTTCTACTTGCCCATTGGATTGAGGATGATAAGCAGAAGAGAAGTTTAATTTAATCTTGAGTTGTTTACAGAGAGCCCTCCAGAATTTTGACACGAATTGGACGCCTCTATCCGAGACGATCTGCGTGGGCAAACCGTGAAGACGAAAAATGTGTACAAAAAATTGTTTTGCCAACTGAGGCGCTGAAGGAAGACCAGGAAGAGGAATAAAATGTGCCATCTTGGAAAATCGATCAACGACCACCCAAACAACAGTGTTGCCACGGGATGGGGGTAGGTCTGTAATAAAGTCCATACCAATCAGAGACCAAGGCTGTTCGGGGACAGGCAGAGGATGAAGGAGACCAGCAGGCTTCTGGCGAGGAGTCTTATCCCGGGCACAGACAGTACAGGCCCGCACAAAATCAACAACATCCGTCTCCAGAGTCGGCCACCAATAGAAACGAGAGATGAGTTGCAAGGACTTTTTGATGCCCGCATGGCCAGCGAGGTGGGAGGAGTGACCCCATTTGAGAATCCCGAGACGTTGGCGTGGAGAAACGAAGGTCTTCCCTGGAGGAGTTTGCCTGATGGAGGCTGGAGAAGTGGAGATCAGACAGTCAGGAGGAATGATGTGTTGCGGAGAGACCTCTACTTCCGAGGCATCCGAGGAACGAGAGAGAGCATCGGCCCTAATGTTCTTGTCGGCAGGGCGAAAATGAATTTCAAAGTTAAAACGGGCAAAGAACAAAGACCACCTGGCCTGGCGAGGATTCAGCCGTTGGGCAGACTGGAGATAGGAGAGATTCTTGTGATCGGTGTAAATGATAACTGGAAATTTTGATCCCTCCAGCAGATGCCTCCATTCCTCAAGTGCCAATTTAATGGCCAGTAGTTCTCGATCCCCGATGGAGTAGTTCCTCTCCGCCGGAGAGAAGGTCCTAGAAAAAAAACCACAAGTAACAGCATGCCCGGAAGAATTTTTTTGTAGAAGGACCGCTCCAGCTCCCACTGAGGAGGCATCAACCTCCAATAGGAAGGGTTTAGATGGGTCAGGTCTGGAGAGCACAGGAGCAGAAGAAAAGGCAGACTTGAGCCGTTTAAATGCGTCTTCCGCTTGAGGAGACCAGGACTTAGGATTGGCATTCTTCTTGGTTAAAGCCACGATAGGAGCCACAATAGTGGAAAAATGTGGAATAAATTGTATGTAATAATTGGCGAACCCCAAAAAACGTTGGATAGCACGGAGTCCGGAGGGGCGTGGCCAATCTAAGACGGCAGAGAGTTTATCTGGGTCCATTTGTAGTCCCTGGCCAGAGACCAAGTATCCTAGGAAAGGAAGAGATTGACATTCAAACAGACATTTCTCCATTTTGGCATAAAGTTGATTGTCTCGAAGTCTCTGAAGAACCATGCGGACATGCTGGCGGTGTTCTTCTAAGTTGGCAGAAAAAATCAGAATATCGTCCAGATACACAACAACACAGGAATATAAGAGATCACGAAAAATTTCATTAACAAAGTCTTGGAAGACGGCAGGGGCGTTGCACAGGCCAAAGGGCATGACCAGATACTCAAAGTGTCCATCTCTAGTGTTAAATGCAGTTTTCCATTCGTCCCCCTCCCTGATGCGGATGAGATTATAAGCACCTCTTAAGTCCAGTTTGGTAAAGATGTGGGCACCTTGAAGGCGATCAAAGAGTTCTGAGATAAGAGGTAGGGGGTAGCGGTTCAATGCAAGGACGTAGGGAACCATCTTTTTTGGACACAAAGAAAAATCCAGCTCCGGCAGGAGAGGAGGATTTGCGGATAAACCCCTTTTTTAAATTTTCCTGGATGTATTCAGACATAGCAAGAGTCTCTGGGGCGGACAGAGGATAAATTCTGCCCCGGGGTGGAGTAGTGCCCGGGAGGAGGTCAATAGGACAGTCATAAGGCCTGTGAGGAGGTAAAGTCTCAGCTTGTTTTTTGCAAAATACGTCAGCATAGTCCATATAAGCCTTAGGGAGACCGGTTACAGGGGGAACCACAGGGTCACGGCAGGGAGTACTGGGAACCGGTTTAAGACAGTCCTTGAAACAAGAAGTACCCCAGCTCTTGATCTCTCCTGTGGACCAATCAAGGGTTGGGGAATGGCGTTGAAGCCACGGTAGTCCAAGGAGAATTTCGGAAGTGCAATTGGAGAGGACCAAAAACTCAATTTTTTCGTGATGAGGTCCGATGCACATTAGGAGGGGCTCCGTGCGGTAACGTACGGTACAGTCCAATCTTTCATTGTTAACACAATTGATGTAGAGGGGTCTGGCGAGACTGGTCACCGGGATGTTGAACCTGTTGATGAGAGAGGCCAAAATAAAATTTCCTGCAGATCCGGAATCCAAGAAGGCCATAGTAGAGAAGGAGAAGTTAGAGGCAGATATCCGCACAGGCACAGTAAGGCGTGGAGAAGCAGAGTTGACATCAAGAACTGTCTCACCTTTGTGCGGAGTCAGCGTGCGTCTTTCCAGGCGGGGAGGACGGATAGGACAATCTTTCAGGAAGTGTTCGGTACCGGCACAGTACAGGCAAAGATTCTCCATGCGGCGTCGTGTCCTCTCTTGAGGTGTCAAGCGAGACCGGTCAACTTGCATAGCCTCCACGGCGGGAGGCACAGGAACGGATTGCAGAGGACCAGAGGAGAGAGGAGCCGGGGAGAAAAAACGCCTCGTGCGAACAAAGTCCATATCCTGGCGGAGCTCCTGACGCCTTTCGGAAAAACGCATGTCAATGCGAGTGGCTAGGTGAATGAGTTCATGCAGGTTAGCAGGAATTTCTCGTGCGGCCAGAACATCTTTAATGTTGCTGGATAGGCCTTTTTTAAAGGTCGCGCAGAGGGCCTCATTATTCCAGGATAATTCGGAAGCAAGAGTACGGAATTGGATGGCGTACTCGCCAACGGAAGAATTACCCTGGACCAGGTTCAGCAGGGCAGTCTCAGCAGAAGAGGCTCGGGCAGGTTCCTCAAAGACACTTCGAATTTCCGAGAAGAAGGAGTGTACAGAGGCAGTGACGGGGTCATTGCGGTCCCAGAGCGGTGTGGCCCATGACAGAGCTTTCACAGACAGAAGGCTGACTACGAAAGCCACCTTAGACCTTTCAGTAGGAAACTGGTCCGACATCATCTCCAAGTGCAGGGAACATTGTGAAAGAAAGCCACGGCAAAACTTAGAGTCCCCATCAAATTTATCCGGCAAGGATAGTCGTAGGCCGGAAGCGGCCACTCGCTGCGGAGGAGGTGCAGGAGCTGGCGGAGGAGATGATTGCTGAAGCTGTGGTAGTAGCTGCTGTAGCATCACGGTCAGTTGAGACAGCTGGTGGCCTTGTTGCACTATCTGTTGCGACTGCTGGGCGACCACCGTGGTGAGGTCGGCGACAACTGGCAGTGGAACTTCAGCGGGATCCATGGCCGGATCTACTGTCACGATTCGGCTGGCAGGAGGTGGATCCTCTGTGCCAGAGAGGGATTGGCGTGGACCGTGCTAGTGGACCGGTTCTAAGTTACTACTGGTATTCACCAGAGCCCGCCGCAAAGCGGGATGGTCTTGCAGCGGCGGTAGTAACCAGGTCGTATCCACTAGCAACGGCTCAACCTCTCTGACTGCTGAAGATAGGCGCGGTACAAGGGAGTAGACAAGAGCAAGGTCGGACGTAGCAGAAGGTCGGGGCAGGCAGCAAGGATCGTAGTCAGGGGCAACGGCAGGAGGTCTGGAACACAGGCTAGGAACACACAAGGAACGCTTTCACTGGCACAATGGCAACAAGATCCGGCGAGGGAGTGCAGGGGAAGTGAGGTATACATAGGGAGTGCACAGGTGAACACACTAATTAGAACAACTGCGCCAATCAGTGGCGCAGTGGCCCTTTAAATCGCAGAGACCCGGCGCGCGCGCGCGCTAGGGAGCGGGGCCGCGCGTGTCGGGACAGGACCGACGGAGAGCGAGTCAGGTACGGGAGCCGGGGTGCGCATCGCGAGCGGAGCCACCCGCATCGCGAATCGCATCCCGGCTGGAGGCGGTATCGCAGCGCACCCGGTCAGTGGATCTGACCGGGGCGCTGCAGTAGCGAGGATGTTGCGAGCGCTCCGGGGAGGAGCGGGGACCCGGAGCGCTCGGCGTAACAGCTCACCTCTGCAATATAATTATCACAGGTGTCCGAGATTGTTTTCAGTGATCAAAAGAGCCCTAAGACACAATGCCATCCATGAGTTAAACTGAAAAACAAAATATTTAATCTTTGTGACACTAATATCCTTTGCATAATATTTTGGAACAGGGTGTAATTTAAAGGAAAACTGTCACCCTGATCACCCACACTAAACCCAATACACTGGGTTATATTGTGGATGACCATGAATCCAAAGAGGGGTCACTTACTATAATCGGTGCTGTGGTTCCCGAAATATTGGCTGGCGAATTTCCCCTTCTGAATTCAGGGAGTCGCACGCAGGAAGCGGGGCACCGCTGCTTGGCCGCTCCTGCTTCTTTCTGTCTTCTCAATCAGCCGTCCCCTTAGTTAGCATATTCATATTCTGCAACTCCACGTCCTAGTGAAGTGAGTCGCATGTCATGTGAGCGCTGTGCTCTGTTGGTAGAGCGCATACATTTGTAGTTTACATACAGTTGTCATGTCCTCTGCTCTGACTGCTGATAGCAGTAATGTGAGAGCCGTATGTAAACTGTCTGTGCGTGGGCTCTATCGACAGAGCGCAGCGCTCCCGTGACAATTGACTCACGTCACTAGGATGTTGAGTCACAGAATATGAATATGCTAACTAAGGGGATGGCTGATTGAGAAGAAGGAAAGAAGCAGGGGCGGCCAGCTGGCGAGGCCCCACTTCCTGCGTGCAACTTCCTGAATTCAGAAGGGGAACTTTGCCAGCCAATATTTAGTGTGGGTGATCAGGGTGACAGTTTTCCTTTAAAGGGGTACTTCGGCCCTAATCCAAAGGATAGGGGATAAGATGTCTGATCGCGGGGGTCCCGGGGGGATACCCACAATCTGTCATTCAGCACCCACCTTTGTGAGCTCTAGGCAGTGCTGAAGCATGGTAATGCAGTGGTAAGTAACAAGGGAAGAAAAGGACAATGCCACATAAAACAGATTCACATTAGACAACACAAAGACAAAGGGGAGAGGAGGAAGGGAGGAAAACAAGGGGAACAGAGCATGCCTTCAAGGAGGTTGACGGTCAGTAAAACGATCTCACGGATCACAGACAGAGAGGAATAGTGGTACAGTATTATTAAGGGATGCAGTCAACGACTCCAGGGATCGGATTTCCCATATACGGGCCATTAAATCCCTCTTTGATGCGGGAAGCGTTTGTCTCCAGTATTTAGCAATTAGCGTTTTGGCAGCCAGAACAATACGCAAGAACAATTTCAAAGGTCTGAGGCAAATGCAAGAGATATACTAGGGGATCCAGGGGGAACAGAAACTCCCCAAACTGAGCTAATTAACCATGCCACTACCCCCCAAGATCCCCCTATGAGCAGACAAGACCAAAAGATATGAAACGTCGACCCAATGTCCACCCCACAACGCCAGCATTGCGGAGGGATAGGGGGATTCAATCTATTAAGGAGTTCAGAAGTGATACCAACCCATAAGCATCTTGAATTGGGTTTCCTTATAAGCTGTACATATAGAGGCCTTAGAGGCCCTATCCCAGATCACCCTCAACTGGGGAACAGTAATACTGGTATTCAAGACCTCCTCCCAGCGAGACCTATAGCGATGGTTGGACGCAACCCCTCCCAGGGGAGAGTTGAGAATAGAGTAAATAGCCGAAAGAAGGCCTTTCTCTTGGAGTCCCCGACGGCACAACTACTCAAAGGTAATGTGCAAGGAGACCACCGGGGGAGCTCAAGGAAGAGGATGCAGATGGGTTTTCTTTACTTCTGGAGAGATATCTGGCTTGGCATGTATCCCCAGTCAGTTTCTAAGACTCTCAAGGAGTGAAATGCTACTTAGAAAGGTGGCATAATTGAGCTGCTTTGCATATTATTTCTTCCCAGAATTTCCAGTGGAGTGCTATGACCTATAAATCTCCAAACATTCTGGTGCTCTCCTCAAGGAGAAACCTTATTCCTTTGACCCATTTTCAGCACCAAATGTACAGATACATTTATCACATGCCAAGGCACTTTATTAAAGACAAAAACTGCAAAACAGAGAACTATTTGCCCTTTTATCTTTAGCAAAATCCATAAATAATCCATGAATGCCTTTGTGGCATAGTGGAGCAGATCCAAAATCTCTACTCGATGGAATCTGAAACTGTGTTATTTGTTATGATTATATGTCTGCTGAAATCCCCTCCTACGCGCAGGTTATTTTATGTTCTTTGTTTTCCTGTTCTCCATTGAATGAAGTTTTAAATTAAGCAACCTGATCTGCACTGCACCTCTTCTGCTGGCATCTGCTGCCTCGGGACATAGGAACTACGTATTACATCCGTGGTTCATGCTTCCTATCTCCTCGTAGTAAATTGAAATGTTGCTTTTTGAATGAGAAAAAGCTTAAATACACACTTGCAATTTAAGCATGTCTTAATCTTTACAGTAGAATCCATGGACATTTATATTCTGCTCTTTATAATTTCCAGTGTTTTATTCCTATGCCCACATTATACCTAGTACTTTAAGTCTCATTGTGAGAGACATGAGTGTGAATATGTCAGCTGTGGTTTAAGTAAAAAAAATAAAATAAAAAAAAAGCTTGAAGGAAACAATCCATTAATATAGAAAAGTAACTGTAAAGTCACAGTAGTCTGTATTCTAGACAAATAGACACAAGGCACAGATACGTATAAAAAAAAAATCACATATACTCTGCTGTCAATGAGAGACTGTAGTGTGTGTTAATAAAATGATGAATAGTAATTTGGGTTTCAATAAAATAAATTATTAAAGACACAAATTACAAAAATAAAAACCTCCTTGTCCAAAAAAATCTCTTTAGAACAGCCTATGACCTACAATATCCCTGCTGTCACTGTATTGCCCTATGAATGGCTGATCCCTAATTCACAGATGATCAGCCTTCTCCCTCACCTACTGTTTCCCTCCCCTTCCCTTTTAAAGGGTTATTACTGTGCCCCAGCGTTTTGAACATTTTGTTTAGAATGCTTGGAGCTGGCGGCCATCATTGTGACGTCACGGCCACACTCCCGTGACGTCACGCTACACCCTCTCTGTTCAAATCTATGGGAGAGACATAAATGGAGGGGGCATGTCGTGACGTCACAGGGGGCATGGCCATGACATCACGACCACTGCCGCCAGAACCTGGTGTTTGTTTAGATACATTGGATAGGGGATAAGATGTCTAGCAGCGGAGTACCCCTTTAAATAGTAAGCCCCCATGGGCAGGGCCCTCTCTCCCTCTATATCTGTCATTTAATTATTCACTCTTATTGTATTTGCGTTTGTATAACAATATGTTTTTTTTTTTTTTATCTTATTTTTTATTGAAAAATATAAGTTCTTGTTCAATGTACGAAAAGCAATCTGAACAGTAAAGATAAAGTCATAACATGTTCAAATGAAAGTACAAGTAGCATTTTGCAGAAGACACAGCATTGCAGGAAAAATGGATGACATTTTGATGTAGTAAATTGCCTGCAGCCTAAATATACATAACATTTTTTAAAAATTGCCATACGTGTCATATACTGTATGCCTGAATGGTAAATAATTCTCTGTTTGATTTGTTTAGGGTATATTGTCCACGTAACTGTGCCCAAGCAAGTCCACATTATGCTCGAGTTTTTGGGACCCGTATTTATTCTGATGTGAGTATTCTAGATTTAAATTTTCATACACAAGTAATAAAGCCATAGTATTTTTGGCATAATAGTATAATGTAATATATGACAATGTTCTGAATCCACTTCGGTCCGTAGGTGTGGAATTTATAAACTTGTCTTCATATTTGTTACTTCACATAGATTATGATAGAAAAGTATGGACAATGTTGTGAGTATGTTTACGTTGTGAGGTTGCCAATGGGGGTTACTGTTAATCAAACTCCTTAGATGCCACAGTCACTGAATGTCACTGTGCTATAGCCAATGGTCTAAGTGAACTCCATAGTGCAGGAAGGGGTTGAGGTCAAAGGGGGATAATTATCAAAACCTGTGCAGAGGAAAAGTTGATCAGTTACCCATAGCAACCAATCAGTTACATTTTGTTAGTTTTAAAAAGGCCTCTTAAAAAGTAAAGAAGTGATCTGACAATCTGATAACTTTTCCTTAAATCTGACAACTTTTCGTCTACTCAGGTTTTAATAAATCTGCCCCAAAATGTATGAATTAAAGGGAAGATTTTCACATATTGCCACTGAAAAGACTTTGTTGGCTGCTTCATAACTGTTAAAAAGCCTTGTGATCCTTGATCTGGGTTCTCTCACTTCTAATGTTGTGTTGCCTGTGGAGGAGGAATGTTCATTCTCCCAATGGGAAACAGGAAAAGGAACTAGAGATTGTAAATTTTTCCCTCCGTAGGAACTATACTCAACATAAATGGTACTCCTAAGGCACCTAGACGTTTACCTACTGTAGATTTCATTATTGCACAGTCCTACTGTTTATGTTCACATCTGTTCTTAGACTAAGTTGTCCATCACCAAGGCTTCTCAGCATTACTTTGCACAGCTTGTAAGATGCCACATACCAGTTTAACAGTCTCCTCAAATAGACACGCTACTTCCCTAGTCCATCACTGAAAAGCAAGTGAGCAAGTGTGTACTCTCTGGGAACTCTACAGATGATAAAGTAGGTAAAATACCTGATTTATTTATATTAGTTGGGCACTGTTAACGTATGACATTTTCTAGACACATATCAAAAGTTTTGATCAGTTGGGGTATAAATGTTTAGACCCCCACTGATCAGGAGAACGAGTCAAGAGAAGTCTGCGTTAACCATGTTCACACCTTGCTCCACATGATCAAGACAAACTTACAATGCAAATCTATGGGTTGTTCTCGGTCACATGCACAGAGAGCCGCACACTCTTCTCCCGGCTTGCTTTAGCAAACGGTTGTGATCTCGGCACTCAGACTCCGACCTATTAAAACTTTTGAAATCTCTGGGACATGTTAAAAGTTGTCTCAAATGACACGAAAACTTGTGAGTTGAAACAGAAATTACCCCAGTGGCTTTGCCTTTTTACAGCATAGGTCAACCTTTTCCTGAGCTATTTTCCTACCTGTGGAATATAACCAAATTTCTTTAAGAATTACATATGTTCAGATAAAAAGTATTAAAGGGGTATTCCGGGCTCCAAAAGGATAGGGGATAAGATGTATGATCGCAGGGGTCCCGCCGCTGGGGACCCCCGCGATCTCGGTGCAGCCTCCGCCACGCCCCCTAGTGACGTCACATCACACCCCTCCATTCATGTCTATGGGAGGGGGCGTGACTGCCGTCACGCCCCCTCCCATAGACATGAATGGAGGGGGCATGGCATGACGTCACTAGGGGGTGTTGCCGTGACATCTCATCCCCATTGTAGGCAGCGGCAGGACCCCTGCGATCAGACATCTTATCCCCTATCCTTCGTGTAGGTGATAAGATGTATGAAGCCGGAATACCCCTTTAAGTATACTTAGCACTCCATTGTCTATGACTCTTTTTGCAGTCATGTATTAAAACCAAGATGGATGAATTAAAATATTTTGATTTTGCAGGATAACTGGGGAGTGCACATCTTCCTGGCACACACTGTAATGGTCTGTTTGGATAGTTAAGAGCAGCGGTCTTAGAATATCTTTGACAGCTTTCTAAGAGATTACTGTCTAAAACACCTGCTGTGCTCCAATAACAGGCTGTCCAAGCTAAAGTGCACTCTAATGATATTTGATACACGTTCCGGCCTGAATCTGTTATTACACTAAGGATTTCAGACCAATGCATGTAAATACCCAAGCTTTCCCTTAATGACCCGCAGTCTGAGACAGACTGACCTTTGACATGCAGCTGATACCTGAGCTAAGGCATGTGGGTCTGGACTTGTACAACTTATGCAATAATATGTATTTAGAAATATACCTAGCCGCATATAGACTAAAATACACATTATATTGAGATGGTGAAGCGCAAGCACTTCACCTAAAAGCAAAAAAAGCAAAGTCCACCTCAGTTTACATGCTATTTGCGCTTATATTTAAGCAAATGCGTCTTACTTTTAGTGTCGCTGTTACGCCGAGCGCTCCGGGTCCCCGTTGCTTCCCGGAGCGCTCACGGCGTCTCTCTCCCTGCAGCGCCCCGGTCAGTCCCGCTGACCGGGAGCGCTGCACTGTCATGGCCGTTGGGGATGCGATTCGCACAGCGGGACGCGCCCGCTCGCGAATCGCATCCCAGGTCACTTACCTATCCCGGTCCCCGGCTGTCATGCTCTGGCGCGCGCGGCTCCGCTCTCTAGGGCGCGCGCGCGCCAGCTCTCTTGATTTAAAGGGCCAGTGCACCAATGATGGTGCCTGGCCCAATCTTCCCAATTAGCTTGATTAGTTTCCACTTGTGCACTCCCTACTTATACCTCACTTCCCCTGCACTCCCTGGCCGGATCTTGTTGCCCTTGTGCCTAGTGAAAGCGTTCCTTGTGTGTTCCTAGCCCGTGTTCCTGACCTCCTGCCGTTGCCCCTGACTACGATCCTTGCTGCCTGCCCTGACCTTCTGCTACGTCCGACCTTGCTCTTGCCTTATCCCTTGTACCATGCCTATCTCAGCAGTCAGAGAGGTTGAGCCGTTGCCGGTGGATACGACCTGGTTGCTACCGCCGCTGCAAGACCATCCCGCTTTGCGGCGGGCTCTGGTGAAAACCAGTAGCTACTTAGAACCGGTCCACCGACACGGTCCTCGCCAAACCCTCTCTGACACAGAGGATCCACCTCCAGCCTGCCGATCCGTGACAGTAGATCCGGCCATGGATTCCGCTGAGGTGCCGCTGTCAAGTTTTGCCGACATTTCCACGGTGATCGCCCAGCAAGCCCTAAAGATCACCCAACGAAATCACCAGCTGGCTTACTTGACCACCGTGACACTGCAACTTCAGTCACAGATACAGCAGCTTCAGTCACAATTTCAGTCACAGCTACAGCTGCAACAACCATCTCCTCCGCCGGCTCCTGCAACTCCTCCACAGCAACCGGCCGCTCCTAACCTCTGCTTGTCCCTGCCGGACAAATTTGATGAGGACTCTAGACTCTGCCGTGGTCTCCTGCCTGGGAAGGCCCTGCCATGTGCCACACCGCCCGGAGCACCTCTCTTACAGTATCCTTTGCAATCCACCCCTGTGCCTCCCGCCGAGGAGGCTATGCAACTGGATCGGTCCCGCCTGACCCCTGAAGAGAGGACTCGCCGCAGGAGGAAAGAAGATTTACTTCTACACTGCACTGTGCGTTACCGCACAGAACCCCTGCTCTTCAGCATGGAACTTTTTGTTTGGCCCAAATGCTCCTCTGAAGTCCTCCTCGGTCTGCCATGGCTCCAACCCCCATCTTCTGCCCTTGTCTGGACCACCGGGGAGATCGGGAGCTGGGGTGCTTCTTGCCACAGGAAGTGCCTCACGTCTGCTCCCAGTTCCGTCAGTCAAGCCTCTGTGTCTCCCCCGTTACCTGGCCTCCCCAAGGCCTGCCTGGACTATGCTGTGCCTCCTCCTCACGGCTCCTGTCCTGTTGACACTCTGCCCCGTGCTGGGCTTGACCCTCTTCCCTCCCTCCCCACCCCCACGCCTTCTTGTGTGCCCACTGTTGATGTGGTTTCCCGGGGCTTCGCCACCATCTGGGAAAAGACTCTGAAATTCCTCATGCCGGCCTCATCCCGGGTGAAGAAGCTTGCCGGGAAAAAGAGAAGAGCTCCTCCTGTTTTTGTGTGGCTCTCCGCCAAGTTTATCGGCTTCCGTGTCCCCAGCTTTTATCTCGGACCACGTTATCTTGGACCCTTTGTACTTGAGTGCTCAGAGGAGAGATCTTGGGAACCTGGGGACAACATCCTGGACAAAAGTCTTATCCTCAGGTTCTCAGGCTCCAAGAAGAGGGGGAGACCCAAGGGGGGGGGGTACTGTTACGCCGAGCGCTCCGGGTCCCCGTTCCTCCCCGGAGCGCTCACGGCGTCTCTCTCCCTGCAGCGCCCCGGTCAGTCCCGCTGACCGGGAGCGCTGCACTGTCATGGCCGTTGGGGATGCGATTCGCACAGCGGGACGCGCCCGCTCGCGAATCGCATCCCAGGTCACTTACCTATCCCGGTCCCCGGCTGTCATGCTCTGGCGCGCGCGGCTCCGCTCTCTAGGGCGCGCGCGCGCCAGCTCTCTTGATTTAAAGGGCCAGTGCACCAATGATGGTGCCTGGCCCAATCTTCCCAATTAGCTTGATTAGTTTCCACCTGTGCACTCCCTACTTATACCTCACTTCCCCTGCACTCCCTGGCCGGATCTTGTTGCCCTTGTGCCTAGTGAAAGCGTTCCTTGTGTGTTCCTAGCCCGTGTTCCTGACCTCCTGCCGTTGCCCCTGACTATGATCCTTGCTGCCTGCCCTGACCTTCTGCTACGTCCGACCTTGCTCTTGCCTTATCCCTTGTACCATGCCTATCTCAGCAGTCAGAGAGGTTGAGCCGTTGCCGGTGGATACGACCTGGTTGCTACCGCCGCTGCAAGACCATCCCGCTTTGCGGCGGGCTCTGGTGAAAACCAGTAGCTACTTAGAACCGGTCCACCGACACGGTCCTCGCCAAACCCTCTCTGACACAGAGGATCCACCTCCAGCCTGCCGATCCGTGACAGTCGCATAGCAGAAGACATCTGCTGCACAAACTGCGCCGCTATTTAAACTTTCTCTTGCATCTTTAGTTTACAAACAGGTACATGACATGTGCAAGTTTCTTCTTGTAATAAATCTAAAATGAAAGAATGAAATAGCTTTGCAAAAAAAAAAATATATATCTATATATATATATTTTTTTTTAAGTACGGTATTTGTTGCTTTTATGAGACCAATGTGTCTCCATGATTCCAGACTACAGACATATCTGGTTCTGTTGTCATCTTTTACTGCATTATATCTGTCTCTCTTCTACTCTGTACAGAAGTGGACATACTCCTTAAAAATGAAATTATCTTCTGGTCGAGAGGGTAGTGTGCCAACCTGGTTTAGGAAGTTTTCTTGGCCATGTAGTGCTTCATGGAAAAATATGAAAATGAACTTTTTAGTGCCACCTATTGATGGTAGCTTTTACTGTGAGTCAACGTCCAACCCCTTAAAGATAAAGATGAAATATGACTTAGGATGTGTAACTGGGATCTTAAACAAGAGCTGATCTTTCCTTCTAATACAGCCTTTGGAAAGTAAATGGACTATACATCTGAATAATGAATACAGCAGCACATAACCTTTATTACCTGAAAAGCACATAATACTTTCACGTACGTGCTTATACCACACATCATGCCATGAATACATTACTGCTACTTTTTGTGCCCCTGAATCTAATACCACCACATGTTGTGCCCCCCTGCATACCATAATGCCATATGTGGTGCATCAAATAAATAATTATGCCACCGTGCCCCTCAAATAATATGTCATGCCATTGTCTCCCCTAATAAAATGTGTCCCTGCTGACTAATGGACCGTATCACTGTGCCCCCAAATAAACTGTACCACTGTCCCCATAAACTTTGCTACTGCCCCCTTAACCTGTGACACTGTCCTTATAAATAAACTGTACAACTGTGCCTCAAAATTAACTGTGCTCCTAATAAACTGTGCCTCTGTCCACTAATGAACTGTCCCACTGTCCCCCAGATAATATTTAGCTGTCCCGGGTCATGTGCTGCTCCAGCCTCTTCTAGTCAGGCTTGGCCAGAGCAGAACAATGCAGGCAGTACTAATCGCACCACTGCATCAAAGAGGAAGCACTGGGGAGAAAGCCTAAGGTTCCTTGCTCCTGACAGCACTTACTTACTAAGGGTAGGGTCACACATAGCACATCCACAGTGAGTTTCCTTCAGATGAAATTCCAGATGAAATTGCGGATTTAATGTTATGGCATTTCACAAACGGAATCACTGAGCGGATTTGCTATGTGTGACCCTATCCTAATAGTTTAAATCAAATATCCAGTATGTTCTTAAATAGTAGAATGGTTGAGCATTAAGTAACATTTTAATGACTTGTAAAATTTGGATCTGAAATACATTTTCTTAAAATGTCTTATTTATTTCAAAGATATCAAGTATCTGCAAGGCAGCCCTTCATGCTGGTGTAGTTCGTAATCACCAAGGAGGCTATATCGATGTCATGCCAATTGATAAAAAGAAACACTACTTTGGATCATCCCAAAATGGAATTAGTTCAGAAAGGTATGTTTCTTTATATGTCCACTTTAATGCTTAGGTTTCTTTAATGCTTTATGTTGAAGGGTTTATCCAGCCATAAAAAAACACTGTACATCTGGATAACCCAGTCAAAACTGCATCACATTTGTCTGCAGGTTGTGGTTTTGCAGCTCAGTCCCAGGATAGGGGATTTAGATCGCGGGGGGTCTAACCGCTGGGGCCACCCGCGATCTCCTGTATGGAGTCCCGGCTCTCCCAGGGGCCACCACGCCCCCTCTATATATCTCTATGGGAGAACCGTCCGGCTATCTTTGGGCTCTCCCATAGAGATATATGGAGGGAGCATGGCAGCTCCTGGGGAGAGCCGGACCCCCCCCCCCCCTGCCCACAATCTAAAACTTATCCCCTATTCTGCGGATAGGGAATAGATTTTTCTGTAATTTTAAGTATAAGAAATCTCCTTTAAAATGAATTGAGTATATATCCACGTATCGTAATTAAGGTCACACATATACCAGATGTAGAGACCTCACGGTAAATAATCCAAAAAATAATAAGGTGTCCCTAAAGACTGGGGTGCTGTATAAAACTTAACATTTATTGATCGTTTAAAAGTATCGCCAAATACTCAAACAAATAGGTGATATCCATAAGGTGAGAAAACAAACAAATTTGCTAAAATAGCATGGATCGCCAGCCGACCAGCTACATTAACATTGGTCACTTGTACAATTAGCCGAATACTAGATATATATGAGGTGCACCCAGTATATTGAGGCAACCCTCATAGTTAAAGGACAAACTTTATGCACGCATGGGAAGTCCCATCACACCGCGTTTCTATGCATGTGACCGTTCATACAATGTCACATGAGCTTCCTCAGGGGACGCCAAGGGAATGTGCAATTAGAAATGTAAGGCAATGAATGATACAGCCCTATGTTCAAATAATACATATAATGACCATAGATAACAAACACAATAAAAGGCCACATTGGCCCAATAGTATAGTGTCACCAATGTTCAATAACAGCTCCTGATAAGGGTCATGGACATCAGCCGCTGATGACAGTCCTTCCCTAGGAGCTAAGTTCGTGGGTGACACGCATGTACTCAGTGTAGTTGGTCCTGTATGTGGGGACCCTGCAGTGGCAGAGTTCCTGAAGCAGTCACCGCGCATCTCCTGGTGACTGCTCCGGGACCTCTGTTGATGCCTGAAGGGGACATATTGACCCCGCTACATGTGTGTTGAGAGCCGGGGCGCCATTCAGTGGATCGGGGGAGGGGGTCCCAGCAGTTGGACCCCCCACAATCAGACACTTATTCCCTCTCTGTTTTTTAACTGATACCAAAATCTGCATTAAATAAACATCATTGACATCAGTCAAAAATGGCAGGTGTGGAGGTGGGCACAGCCATTGTGACTGATAGTGGCCATGTTGCAAACTCAGTGACTGGCCACATCTGATTTTCAACAGGATGCAAGCACCAATAAAAGTTCATTTAATGCAGAATGTGGCATCAGCTAAAACATATACAGTATAGAGCTGATCAGAACACACGTTAAACAAAACCTGTCTTTACTTTTATGTTACCTGAACCATGAGTCATTGGAATGGTCCCTGGTGGCTTCTCTTTGCCCCCTAGTGGTGATTGAGAGCTCTCCTACTGTTTGGATATAGGTGAAGATCTATCAGTCATGGCTGGTTGTGCAGGTAGAAGCCAATGTGGAGTACTTGGATGATCCATGGTTCAGGCAACTTGAAAATGAAGACATGTAGCACTTTAACACCTTTATAAAGTACTGGAGGCAGTATGTCGATGACAGATTCCATTTAAAGGGGTTGCCTAGTGAGTTTTACTCACCTCCCATGCTCCTTCAAAGACTCTTGTATTATCAGGGCTGGCCCAAAACATTTTGCTGCCTGGGTCCAGAAGCGAAATGCTGCCATGCCCCCACCCCCCCTAAAAACCTTAAAGGATTATGCCATTGCATATCAGGAGGATATAATAAAAAAAAAAAACTCAATTAACTTTTACGCCATTTACCATACATGATTAATAATGTTACATTTTAAAAGTTTGGACAATTACGCATGCGGCGATACCTAATATGTATATTTTAATTATGTTTACATATTTTTTATATGGAAAATGGGAAAAGGGGGTTGATTTGAACTTTTAAGGTCTGTTCACACGTACAGTATTGTGCACAGATTTGACACGCAGATTTGATATCCAGGATTTGAAGCTGTATTGAGTCATATAGTTTACATTGAAATCTGCAGCATCAAATCTGTGCAGAATACTGTGTGTGTGAATAGACCATTAATATGTAAAAAGTTAATGTGTTTTATTTTTTTAATTTTTTTTTTTACACTTTATTGGTCCCTTAGGGGACTTTTTAAGAGGAATGAGTAGATTCCTCATACAGATCAATGAAGTTCCATAGAACTTCATTGATCTATGTGCTCTGCGATCATTTGGTAGAGCCTGGCAGCCATGCTCTATCAAATGCAGAGCCATGGAGGGGCAGAAAGAAGAGGTGAGCGCTCCGGCTACCTCCACAGTGGATCACCCCCAGGGCGATGTTTAGCAAATAGCCAGTAGAAAGAATGTTTTAATGCTAAATTAAATGTTCTTTTTGCCCTTGTATGTACTTTTTTTTCACTTTTATAAAGGAAACAAATATGCATGTATACCCATAGAATAGTAGTAATGTATATAGCATGTTACACAAACAAATGGTGTGTATCAACCAAGCAGAAGGAACTGAGCATTGTTATTTCTTAAATTGTGTAACTGATGGTATTTAGTGAACTCAGGAGAAGCTGTGGTACCATAACTGCTTGTCTCCCGTAATCCCATAAATCAGATCCTAACAAGCTGCTTACAGGTCAGACCAACTTGGTGATTTATTCCTCTGCTCTGCATAATGTAATATTTGATACAATACTTTGTATTAAGAATCTAAAACTGTTTCACCGTAGGTAGGAGATTATATGCTGTAGCTCACCGTCTCCATTTACATCAAGATTCCTAAAGTTACTATAAGCGGATCAGATAAGCCATAATTCCTGATATTTATAAACGGCTGTTTAGAAGGCTTTGACTATTGACATAGCATTTTCTTCTAGGCATTTAAAGAGGAACATACATTAAAAAATGTTTTTCTCTAGTAAAGACTTCCCTATTTACATTATGGGTTACTGCTTAGGGTATAACCTTTGTCCCTGAAATGTGTGCTGTCCAAATTTGTATCTACTATGGCCAGATAACATACAACTATAATGTTATGTTGTTGTTTTTGTTTTTTTTACATTTTAAAGGGTACCTCTCATCAAAAAAACTTTTGATATATTATAGATTAATGTATGCAGAATAACTTCACAATTGCATGTTATTAAAAAATGTGCTTCTTTCTATTTAATTTTCCACTTTGAAGAAATGACCACTAGGGGTCTCCCTACCAGTCATGGCAGCAAGCATTTCAGACTCATGCTGGAGTCCTAAACACTACGAGCTGCCAGTCTGCTTTGTTCACAAAGGAGAACACTCAGAGCTGCCAGCCTGCTTTGTTCACAGCCTGTTTTGCTGTGAACAAAGCAGGCTGGCAGCTCTAAGTGTTTAGGACTCCAGCATGAGTCAGAAATGCTTGCTGACAGGACTGATTGGGAAAAATACAATAGAAAGAGGCATATTTTTCATTAACATGCTATTGGAAAGTTATTCAACATTCATTAATCTAAAATATATCAAAAGTTTATTTGATGAGAGGTACCCTTTAAGTGCTCAAGTCTGTGTGCAAGGTTAGCAAAGTAAAAGACCAACATCTTCATATATTAAGTCACTAAAGGCTTTATCCACCATGGGGAGAAACACTTTTATTATTGACAGGGTTGCCTTTTGGAGATTTCCGCTATCCATAAACCTTGTTGAGGCATATAGATGTTATAGCGAGGGATCCCCAGCTTATGATTATCCTTTATAAAGCTGTCTGCACACTTTTAATAGCTGTTTGCAGAACTATTGTAATTGACTTCCCCATAAACATGACCATTCATGTGTTGTCTATGGGGAGGGGTAAGGTGCAGTCAGACAGTTTAAGTGCCAGCTTATCCCTCCAAGAACAGTAGGGTCAGGCATTAAAAATTGAACACACCTTACCCTTGTTTCCACTGACATCATCTGTCAGTGGACAGTTGGGAGGCCGCCATACATCTTGCCGAACCCCCCCGGAAGCGGTGTATGGGCACCTTTTTAAGGGAATGTATCACCTATATTTTTTCTCTGATTAGAGCCAGATACTGAACACATTCTTTTTTAATATGTTTCTATTTTCTGATTGTAATTTTTTTCTTATAAAGTTTATTTTTTTGTGTGTGTGTGTACATTAGTATGGGGGCTGCCATCTTGCCTGAGCTGTTTTTAACAACATTTAGAGACATGCTTTACAGCAGGTCCCATGGACAACAATAGACAAGACCTATTCCATAGGCATAAATTGGAGATGTTACTAGGAATTCTCTGGGACCTTTTCTGGGAGGGGGATTCTGAGCTCTGCTGTGCATGCTGGTGGATCCAGTGTTATCCATATACTCACATCATCTTTTACTGAATTACACGTTTGTGATAAGGAGAAAAGCATTATTGGGAAGTCTCAGCTTAGTTATAGGCCTAGTGGCCAGAATGGAATCTGAAAGATGATAATTAAATTATTTTAAAATATACATAGCCAATTGGAAAATTAGAAAAAAAACATAACCAAAAATTATTTAAAAATGTGGTTACCATAAAAATTTATTTAAACATTGGTCAATTTTGATAACCCCTTCCCCTTAAAGGGGTACTCCGCTGCTCAGCGTTCAGAACATTTTGTTCTGAACGCTAAGCAGCAGAGTTCCCCTCTAAGGCAATAGTTGTACCCAGCATGCTTTATATGGATGGCCTTTCATACAAACAATTCATATAAACAGCCAGCTTGTTATTCTACATTTCCCCTGTTATGTGAACTAATATTTTTATATTTCTATGTTTTTTTGTTTTTTTTTACAGTTTACACAACCCATTGGGAAGCAAAGCTTTTAGAATATTTGCTGTCATCTGAGATGGAAGAGGAAAGCCTAGTCAATTTTCAGAAAGTCATAATAACATGTCTTTAAATGTGTATAAAGGTTTATTATTGTACAGTCCATAATATATATATATATATTCTTAGAGCAATTGTGGATCATAGTAAAAATGAGGCTGTATTCATTATAGAATAATAACTATATAGAAATGTAGTAATTCCTGCTGTATCTGACCCCTTCTCAACATTCAAGCCATAGTATATGGATCCACTGGTATAGTCAGAAGTATGTTTTTATATTGTACAATGTTCTATTTTAAATTGCAAAAACAAACACAAAATGAAATGGACATATGAACCACACAAATTAAGGGAACATACATTCTAATTAGTTATTCTAGTTTTTGTCATTCTAGCATTGTTTTTGGTAGGGGGAATTGTAGCTTTTGAACCCCTTAATAGACTTACAGTATGTGTAATATGTACCAGCTAAAGAGGAGAACATACACTTTCAATGTAGTCAGAGAATTACCAATCAATGTTAAAGGAGCTTGAAGACAAATTCAATATTCTTAAAGGGGTACTCCAGTGAAAAACATATATATATATATTTTTTCCATCTACTGGTGCTAGAACGTTAAACAGATTTGTAAATTACTTCTATTTAAAAATCTTAACAATTCCAGTACTTATCAGCTGCTGTATTCTCCAGAGGAGGTTATTTTTATTTTTTTTAATGAATTTTCTGTCTGACCACAGTGCTCTCTGCTAACACCTTAACACCTCTGTCTGTCTCAGTAACTGTCAAGAGCAACATAGCTTTGCTATGGGAATTTGCTCCTACTCTGGACAGTTCCTGAGACAGACCGAGAAGTCAGCAGAGAGCACTGTGGTCAGACAGAAAATACATTTTAAAATAAAAGCACTTCCTGTGAAGCATACAGCAGCTGATAATTACTGGAAGGGTTAAGATTTTTAAATAGAAGTAATTTACAAATCTGTTCAAAGGTCTGGCAGCAGTTGATAAAAAAAAGTAGTTTTTCACTGGAGTACCCCTTTAATCTAAAGGGGGCATTAAATGGACTCTCCAGGATTGAATGTTGGGCTGGTGAGGAACATTGATGCCAGGGGTCTCCATACTGTGGACCTCCAGATGTTACAAAGCTACCATTTTCAGTTTGCTGCCAGGACAGGCTGAGTGTTATAGTTTTGCAATATCTGGTGGTCCACAGTTTGGAGACCACTGTGCTTTGGTAACCCATCAGTCATCAAAATGAAGAAGACATAGCACAACGGCTTATCCATATGGGCCTCTGTGTCTTGTCCTGCAGATTTATTTATAAACATAAATCAAAGGTGCTGCAGTTCTAGGCACAACCATTTGGGTGGATAATCCACTATGCTTGTGTAAACAATGGGATGGAGCACTTGCAGGAACTCAGTGGCACCTTAGTTGGTGGGGGTGCCAGAGTATGTGCTTGAAAGTCAAAGCTTGAGAAGAGCAAACTGTCAAAGTGTAGCCAAAAAACACAAATCCAACAGTGCCTCAAATTATTGCAGATTTCCCTTAACATGCTTTTAACTTTACAGTCATTTTAGAGGTTTTTGGTGTTTTGTTTTTGGCTACAAATGTTGTTTAGTCTGTTACGTCAAGCTTTGTCTTTCAACTACAGCTACTTCTGTCTGCAAATGTTTTGTTGGTGTTTTCATGCTGAAATGTGATCAAGGAAACAGCAGACCTCCATATACTCAGCAACTCTGGTCACAGATGCCCCAACCAGGTGCCTCAGGTGTAACATATGATGCCACTGAAAGAAATAAACAGATGTTTAGAACAGCACAAAGACTAACGATCTATGAAAACTGTCTAGAAGACAAACTGTATTGTGATTGGGTGCTATGCACAACACAGACAGATTTTCATACACCTCTCCCAAAATATTTTAACAGTTTTCCATGTTTTTACCAATATCAAATAGGTAGGAATTCATCCTATACCCACCACCACTCAGTTTTTTCTTTTGACTTTATTTCAGTTTTCATGTTCGCTACAGCTATCAAAATGGATCCAAATTTATTAGGCTTGTTGGGTTTAGAAAAACCACTTTTAAATATTCTAAGTTCTAAGTCCGCCACGCCCCCTCCCATAGACTTGCATTGAGGGTGTGTGGTGTGACATCATGAGGGACGAGGCCGTGACGTCGCAACCCCTGCCACCCGCACCCAGCTTTCTAAACGAACGTTGGGTGCTGCATAGAGATCACGGGGGGAGTCCAAGCTGTGGGATCCCCGCGATCAGACAGTACCCCTTTAAGCCACATGTACATGTCCTTCTGAAAATGAAAAAAATCCCTTTTGAAAACTGTTTAAACGGGCACTGTTATATGTTATATCTTTATCCTCAAGCCTAGTTTTCGAATAGTACCCTCTTTTTTACCACAGGATCCCATCTGGGTTCTTGACCCAAAGTACTTTACGTTTACTATAAAATGATGATTTTACCATGGATTCCAACATGGATTTAGTGTAAAAATCTGCATAAAAACAGAGTGGATTGCGCTTCCCATTGTCTTCAAATTAAGAAGTGAATTTTTTTTCTGATACAGATTTGAAATCCATGTCTCAGAAAAAAAAATAATAATAATAGTGCCACTGAATGGAGTGAACCTAGATCCAAAAGCACAGGAAAATATGCAGGAAGCACTACAAATCTGCTGCATAAATACAGAGGTATGCCTCAGATTTCTGCCATGGATTCCACAAAAAATTTTTTCAAGAGCAAAAATCTGTTGTGTAAACAAATTCTAAATTATTACATGATAATTAATTTTCTTTAAAAACATTGTTTTTAAGGCTATGTTCACATCAGTGATCCATTATTGTCATCTAACTGACCTACTTCTAAACAGTTGTTAACAGATGCCAAAAGTCAGTTATTTGAAATTATTTCTTTGAAAGGTCCATTAAAATAACGTACAGTTAAAGTGTACCTGTCATTAACAAAAACATTTTATATAATGTAGATAATACCATTATTGGTATATTTGTAACATATATTCATTAAAAAATGTATATATTGTTGGGTAAAAAATTACTGTCCCCGCATCTTTTGCCTGTGTGTCTCCATGAGGAGTCCAAATACAAGAAGAGAGGGCAGGAGAAGCAGGGCTCTGTGCAGGCTACTGGTTTGTCAATCATCCTGATGTGTGATCAGGGAGCATGTCAAAGAGCCTCAGTGCACAGAGCCCTGCTTGTCCTCAGTGTACAGAGCCCTGCATGTCCTCAGTGTACAGAGCCCTGCTTGTCCTCAGTGTACAAAGCCCTGCTTGTCCTCAGTGTACAGAGCCCTGCTTATCCTCAGTGCACAGAGCCCTGCTTGTCCTCAGTGTACAGAGCCCTGCTTGTCCTCACTTCACAGAGCCCTGCTTGTCCTCAGTGCACAGAGCCATGCTTGTCCTCAGTGCACAGAGCCCTGCTTGTCCTCAGTACACAGAGCCCTGCCTGTCCGCAGTGCACAGAGCCCTGCCTGTCCCCAGTGCACAGAGCCCTGCTTGTCCTCAGTGTGCAGAACCCTGCTTGTCCTCAGTGTACAGAGCCCTGCTTGTCCTCAGTGTACAGAGCTCTGCTTGTCCTCAGTGTACAGAGCCCTGCTTGTCCTCACTGCACAGAGCCTGGCTTGTCCTCAGTGTACAGAGTCCTGCATGTCCTCAGTGTACAGGGCCTTGCTTTTCCTCAGTGTACAGAGCCCTTCCTGTCCTCAGTGCACAGAGCCCTTCCTGTCCTCAGTGTACAGAGCACTGTTTGTCCTCAGTGTACAGAGCTCTACTTGTCCTCAGTGTACAGAGCCCCGCTCGTCCTTAGTGTACAGAGCCCCGCTTGTCCTCAGTGTACAGAGCCCCACTTGTCCTCAGTGTACAGAGCCCTGCTCATCCTCAGTGCACAGAGCCCTGCTCGCCCTCAGTGTACAGAGCCCTGCTTGTCCTCAGTGTACAGAGCCCTGCTTGTTCTCAGTGTACAGAGCCCTGCTTGCCCTCAGTGTACAGAGCCCTGCTTGTCCTCAGTGTACAGAACCCTGTTTGTCCTCAGTGTACAGAACCCTGCTTGTCCTGAGTGTACACAGCCCTGCTTGTCCTCACTGCATAGAGCCCTGCTTGTCCACCCACACTTCTTGTATTTTGACTGCTCACAGAGACCATAGCTGTAGGGACAAATATACAAATTTTTTAACCAATGTATAGTACAAATATACATATAATGGTATTATCTACATTATATAAAAAAAAGTTTTTGTTCACAACAGCTACACTTTAATATCCGTTTAAATCCATTTATACATCTGGTCTTACTTCCTATTTTTTTTTCTTTTTCTGAGCATGCTCAGTTGCAATAACAGATTGAAACGGATGTTAAATGACTTTATGATGTCCGTCTTTGTCTAGGAGACAGAGCAGAGAAGAAAAAGGCAACTTCGAGGCTAGGTTTTTACACAGGTTTTTTTTCTGGTGTACTTTTTTGAAAATTTCTATTGCAGTTTTTGTGCCAAAGTCAGGAGTGCATATAGCAGGTAGGAGAAGTATAAGCCCTTAATTTATATTTTCTATTCCTTTTGAATACACTTCTGGCTTTGGCTCAAAAGCTGCAGTGGAAGTTTACCAAAAAATGCCATAAAAAAACCTGTATGGAAACCTAGCCTTATTCTTGTGCACCCAGACCATCCATGCATCTCACGTGGCCACTTAGGTTCACGCAATAAGAACCAACTTTTTTTTAAATGGCTGTCATGGAATGCTACAATAGTCACTGCATTTAAGATGCATAGGCAGATGAAACTTCAGGTGTCGCTATATTTTAGACACATAGCGATCATCAACAAGGGGGTTGTCTTGGTAAGGCAATCCCCATAAACATGTATACTAGTGGTCTTCAAACTGCGGATCTCCAGATGGTGCAAAAGTACAACTTCTTTCATGCCTGGACAGCCAACGGCTGTCCGGGCATGCAGGAACTTGTAGTTTTGCACCATCTGGAGGTCCACAATTTGGAGACAACTAATGTTAAAGGAGATCTGCAGTGTATAACACTAATCCCCTATCTGCAGGATAAGGGATATGTGTCTGATCGAGGGAGGGGGGGGCGAACACTGGGACCGTGCTGCGATCTCCTGCACAGGGCCATGGCTCTCCCGTTCAGGAGGCATGTCGGCCGCAGCATGACGTCGCGGCTGTCACACCCCCTCTATGTATCTCTATGGAAGAGGCGGAGATTCAGTTTTCACTCATCCCCGCCTCTCCCATAGAGCTGTATGGGGGCGGGGGATCTGTCATCATTCTCACTGAGGTAGACAACGCGTGCATTAGCCGTGCACATCTGCGGAAATGCCTGGACCCCGTACAGGAGATAGGGGATAAGTGTTATACACCGCAGATCTCCTTAAACGTTATATTTGCAGTTTATCATTTATTGCTGCTATCTTTAAAATAAAAAATAAAAATATTTTGTTGATAGATGATATTAAGGGTTTACATTGTGTAAATATTGTTCATAATTGAGTAGGATTGTTACTTTGTTATATATTTTGTATGGTGAATAATGAACTTACACTTTAAAAAGTTTGAAAACATTTTTTTTTTTTTTTTTTTTTTGTTTTGTTCTTTTTATAGCCTGGCAAATATTCCTGCAGGCCAGGAAGTGTACAGCAATGTAGTTTATTATGCAATTAATGTGCATTCACTTTTATTATTACACTCTTTTCGTTGGAAAATGGTAATTGTCGATGTTATTACCACATGTTGGTGTAAAGATGTCACTTATAAAGCATGTTTATGTGAGAAAAATACGCCTTCGAAAGGTTGAAGATGTTGCGGCTGGAATTGTTTTTGTGGTGCGGTTACGTTCGCTTATTGTTAGCTTCACATGATTATTTTTGCCATCTCTGTGTTAGTCACATTCTTGTAATTGAAATTGCTTCTCTGTTGTATTTTCTAGTAGAAATAATATAATAAATATATATATATATTGTAAAATGTTATGTTGGATTTCTTATGCTTTCTGTCCATGTTTGGTGGAAAAAAAAATGTATAAACTAAAAAGCATAATCTAGTGGAATTCAGGTGCCGGGGTTCCGGAGAAAGGGTAACTATCTGTCTACACGCCCTTACAAATATATATGAAATACATTCCAAGGGATAAAAATGAATCTAAAGAGTTGGCTGGTTAAATGGTTCATCCAAGAATTTTTTTTTTATATGTAAAACTGCTTAGGAAAGTTTTGGCAAAGAAAAAAAAAAAAAACACATACTCATCTATCAAAAATCCCACACCATTGTTGTTCTGATGGTGGCTCAAAACTTTAAAGAGGTTAACCAAGTAAATATTTTTAAACTTCAATAGGCACTGTCAGATTCAAAAATATTCTATATGTTGTACATATTGGCAAAATATTAACCTTTGTAATATACTTTTTTTAATCTTTTTAAAAAAATCATGGTTTATAAGAAAACACTAGGGGGTCACCATACCATTCAGAACATAATCCTGTCCAGATGCAGTATAATTTTTGTCTTAGCTGGAGCACCAGCTTGGACAAAGTCTAGTAAGAAAGGGTAGGACTAGCACTCTTCTGTGCTCACTTCTGTCCTATCAGACGTCAGCATGAAAACAGAGAGGAGGGGGTTACACAAGAACAAAGACGTGGTCTAAAATGGCTGGAGGTGCTCAAACCCAAATGCAGTTGTGCATACATACTGGGGGAGCAGATCCTGCCCTTGTGGTCTGTTGCTAAGGGCAATCCCCAGCATAAAAATGCATATAATGGGGGATGCCTGCAGCGGACTACAAGTGCCACAATAGAATCCTACACCAGATAAACGGTGTGGATGTTTAACAATTAGAATAATACAATACAGAAATTTAGGTACACTACTGTGGTAGATGTATACAATGACATTGGCTATCCCTCAACACTTAAAATTGAGACATTCGCCAGTATATCCTTAGATAAAGGACACACCAGAGTCCACACACCAACGCCAAGGATTCTCAAGTGGCACGGGACCTAACAGTAAACCTTCCTGTGCTTGATAAGCAAAACCAAGGGCCAGTGGGCAATTACAGCAGCATTAGGCCGACTTGCAGCCTGCTCCCAGGTTACCGCCAGTGTGGCTGAGCACACATACAACGGGAGGAGGGAGGAAGGCTATAAGTCCCACCTAAGTTGGCTGATATGTGTGCCGGCCTCACAGGTGCACCTTAATGCTGCCTTAATAGTGATCAAAGCACATTAAATGTGGAGTTTATACACCTCTAAGTATAAGATTTGAAGAACAACAAAGACATGGTCTCAAATGGCAGGAGGTGCTCAACCCCAAATGCAGTTGTGCATATATACTGAGGGAGCAGATCCTGCCCTTGTAGTCTGTTGCTAAGGGTGATCCCCAGCATAAAAATGCATACAATGGGGGATGCCTGCAACAGACTGCAAGTGCCACAATAGCATCCTACACCAGATAAACTGTGTGGATGTGTAACAATTAGAATAATATAATACAGAAATTTAGGTGCACTACTGTGGTAGGGGGTTACAGAACAGTCTGCAGTGATTGGATGAAGAAACTCAGCACAGCACAGCAGGTTCAGGAAGGAAGATGATTAATGCTGAGTGATGACATGCCCCCTCCAAAGCACAGGATGACAAACCAAGTGAGCAAGAGTAAAAAATTATTTGTGAGAGAAATATAGGTGCTAGACATAAAAAATATATGTACATGATCAGTATTGTTTTTGTGTGGGGGAACAAAATAAAGATGTGCATACTTACCTGCTAATAATCAGATGGTCCTTTTCCTGCTGCTTAGGGCTTCCTGCTCTCGACACATAGCAAATGCCCACTCAGTGGCCGTAGTGGTGACACATTTTTTCTGAATGTCAGGACAGAAAATAGAAAATTCTAATCTTGAAACTAAAAGGGGAACTCTGGCGCCTGGTGAAAAAAATATATAAAAATGCTGCAGAAGTATATATCCGATCTTACCTGTCTTTCCTAGTTCTGAGACCACAAAATTTTTTTTTATTTGGGGTGTCTTTGTCCTGTACTTTCTGAATGTACTTCCTGGTTGAGCAGTAATACAATTCCCAGAATGCATTGCTTTCCCTCAAATCTTCATCACAGCCCTACCACCCTGCCTACTTCCCTCCCATAACACTCATGCCAGTTCCCTGTCCAGAGCTGTTGCAGAACACCTCATTTCACAGAGCACTTGGAGGTTGCAGTAACTGCTGCATCATTGCCTATCTAAGAAGAAAACAGATATTCTAGTATATGAATAAAACTTCAGCCTTTATTGGAACTCCTTTAAAAGCAGAACATCACACCTTAGTGCATACAGGTAACGGCATCTGGACATGTTTTGTTTTGAGTAAAATCCTACTCTTTATCACAGATAACACCACTTTCTTAAGTAGATACACATGGGTGGAGAGTTAAAGGGGTACTCCGGCGCTCAGACATCTTATCCCCTATCCAAAGGATGTCAGCTGTCACGCCCCCTCCCATAGGCTTGCATTGAGGGGGCAGAGAGTGACATCACACGGGGGCGGGGCTGTGACATCACAATGCTCTGGCCCCGTGATCGCCAGTAATCAGACTCGGAGCGAACATGCTCCGGGGACTGATTATAACGGGGTGCTGCGTGCAAGATCACAGGGGTCCCCAGCGGCGGGGCCCCAGCGATCAGGCATCTTATCCCCTATCCTTTGGATAGGGGATAAGATGTCATAGCGCTGGAGAACCCCTTTAATACATCATTAGGCACATCTGTGAATTAAGATTACCATAAATAATTTAAAGGACAAGTGCAGCCATAACAACTTATCCCTTTTCCACAGGATAGGGGATAAGTGTCTAATCCTGGGGGTGTCCGACCACTGGGAACCCACCCCCGGCTCTGCTGCGGCTCTCCCATGCAGGAGGCGTGTTGGCCGCAGCATGACACCACAACCGACACGCCTCCTTCATGTAGTTCTGTATGGGGAGGGGTCGTACCATCAACCTCACTTCAGGTTGACGCTACGCTTATTAGCAGCTCTCACAGAGCAGCAATGCCGGACCCATTTGGGAGATTGCGGGGGGTCCCAGCGGTCGGAACCCCGCAATTAAACACTTTTCCCTTATCCTGTGGATGGGGTATAAGTTTGGTATGGCTGCATATTTCCTTTAAGATAAGATTGGGTAATGTAGGCTGTAGAGGCTGATCAGAGATGGTGACATCATTTAGAGGGTGGGGCTAGAGCTCAGGACATGATCCAGCTACACCTCCTGAGACAGCAGAGAATGATGTAAAATTCTGGGAGGGAGGGAGGAGTTGGGGAGCTGCTGAGACAACATCACACTGACAATGCAAAAACAACACAATTTCCTTATAGAGTCGAATCATGCAAAAACGTGCTGAAGCCAATACAATGTGTCATACAATGAGGGGAAAAAAATATTTGATCCCCCTACTGATTTTGTACGTTTGTCCACTGACAAAGAAATTATCAGTCTATAATTTTAATTATAGGTTTATTTGAACAGTGGGAGACAGGTTTCTTTTATACAGGTAGGAAGATAAGTTTAGGAACATTCTTTTAAAGGGAGTGTTCCTAATCTCAGCTTGTTACCTGTATAAAAGACACCTGCCCACAGAAGAAATCAATCAGATTCCAATCTCTCCACCATGGCCAAGACCAAGGAGCTGTCCAAGGATGTTGGTTGGCAAGAAGTTTTCAACAGTTGGTGCGATTATTCACAAATGGAAAATAATGGTCAGTCCCCATTAGTTGGGGGCTTCATGCAAGAGCTCAACTAAATGAGTTTCAGTGATAATAATTTTATGCCAAAATGTTGCCCATGCCACATATCCTTGTCGAAAGAAATGCATCTTTCTTTTTTTTTTTTTTTGTTGCACACAGCATAGTAAATATATATTATTTATTTGGCACATGCAGAGTTAAAATTCTAGCACATCAGGTAGAAATATTTGTGTTAGCCCTGTCCAAAAAATATTTGACTGTCTCAGGTCAAGGTGGTGGCATCAACATGGCCACAACTTTAGAAGGTTGTTACCTTCAATGTCTGCATAGAATTAACTGTTAGAAAAATGTAATGTATTGTGAAACCACAGCTTAGCTGTGGTTAAGCCAGTCAAGCTTAGCAGAGAAAGATCTGCTATATGAATTGCACTAACACTGTCATACTACAAAATCCCATCAAAGCAGTTGTTGCTGTAAACCTTGACCATGCAAAGTCCCCGCATCGGTCATTAGATATTTTAGTGTCTGCGATATTATAAATTTTTTAAGAAATTGGGGGAAAAAAATTGTTTTAAAATGTAGCTTTTTTCTGATTATTAGGAATTTAGTTCTAAAATACATTATACAAAGGGAAACAGTTAGAAGATTTCTTATTACATTAAATAGGCTTGGTTCTCTAATGATTTCACGGAAACTACAACGGAACAGTAAACCAGTTGTCCATAGCAACCAATCAAATTCCATTTAATTCATCAGGGGCCTTTTGAAAAATTTAAGAAGAAATCTGATTGGTTGCTACGGACAACTTCTCTACGGTTCCACTTCATGTAACTTTGTCGGTACGTATCTTGCCATATATTTGGTGGGATGTATTGCTCTTAGTCATGCATTTTTTTTTGCTTAAGTTATCTCATATTTTGTATATTTTTTTTCTCTATTATAATATTCACAATGATACAATAATAGCTTAAAACCCACAGAAATCCCTGTATCGCTCCCCTCCTATAAGAAGCAGTTTTCGTTTAAGACTGTATGTAGCTCAACACTTTATTGTAGCCAATTAAATATGGTATAAACACAGCAGCCGAAATTTCATGTCAATCACAGAAGGAATCGAATAATAATAAACTGAAGCAGAAAGGACATTTTTGAGCATCTGTTATTTATTTTTAGTTAGCAGATCATTACTTTTTTGAAACAAGCATTTTCAGGGTAATGGCAGAACATTTTAAATAGATTTTGAGTTGCATGCTGTGCACTTCCACAGAGCTGGCATTTTTAACACATCGCCTATCTTGTAGCCTTGATTCAGTTTGCAGCACAAAGAAATGTATTGTGAAGGCTTTTGTGCATTATTGCTGAGTAAGTATTATTTCAATCCTTGCAGAAAAATGTGATTTTCTCAGCTTAGCAAGTTAATAGAAAAAAATAGCAAACCACTTGCTGATAAATGAAACAAGTAGTGTGGCAAAGATCTTCAATGTATGATCCATTTATATGGGCACTGTCAGAATCAAAAACTTTTTAAATGTTGTACATTTTGGAAAACATTAACTTTTCTAATATGCCTCATAAAAAAGTTTTCTCCTTTTTATAGAAATTATGGCTTATAATAAGACCTCTAGGGGTCCCCATACCATCCAGAACATAATCCTGTGTGACTGCATCATTAGATCGATCCCAACTGAAGCCTAGGCTGAGACAAAGTCCAGGAAGTGAGGATAGAACTAGTACTTCTCTGTGTTCACTCCTTCAACATGAAAACAGAGAGGAGGAGGTTACAGAGCAGCCTGCAGTGATTGGATGAAGAGACCCAGTACAGCAGACTCAGGGAGGAAGTACATAAATTTAGGTGCACTACTGTGGTAGACATAGACAGTAACATATCTTGTACTTAAAGGTGTATAAACTCCAAATCTAATGCGCCTTAATCACTATTACAGGCAGCATTTTGATGCACCTGTGAGGCCGGCAACATATCAACCAACTTGGGTGGGGCTCATAACCTTCCTCCCTTCTCCCACTGTATGTGTGCTTAGCCACACTGGAGTGAACTGGGAGCAGGCTGTGAGTCGGACCTAATGCCGCTGTAATTGCCCACTGGCCCCTGGTATTGCCCATATGGCACAGGTAGGTTAAGTGTTAGGTCCCGTGCCACTTGAGAAACCTTGGCGTTGGTGTGCGGGCTCAGGTATATCCTTCATTTAAGGATATACTGGCTAATGTCTCTATTTTAACATCATTTTGAGGGTGTGAGAAGGTGAAAGGTATGGTGGTTGATGGGCGATATGTGTCACCAAGGCTCCTGGACTTGGTGAGGTAAGAGCAGGTAATTTTCCAGTGTCTGTGCTGTGGTGCAGACTGATTCTGTAGCCGTAGTATGGCTGGAAGGCCAACCCGGGACGGCTCTTACTGGGAATGACCATGTGTAGGGTGGGGGTCATTACCCACAATCCAGGCCGCCTTTTGTTGGCTTTAAAGCTATACTGCCTCACCAGCTGAGGGGATTTGCTAGTTGCAGCACACAGTGCCAGAGAAAGCTGTGTGTGGAGTTCTTCCCTGTGGTTGCTCCAAGAGTGGAAGCTGCTGGACAACATATCAACATATCTGCTTACTTGGGTGGGGCTCATAGCCTTTCTCCCTCCTCCCACTGTATGTGTGCTTAGCCACACTGGAGTGAACTGGTAGGAGGCTGTGAGTTGGACCTAATATTGCTGTAATCGCCCACTGGCCCCTGGTATTGCCCATTAGGTCTCGTACCACTTGAGAAACCTTGGCCTTGGTGTTTGGGCTCAGGTATGTCCTTCATAAAAGGATATACTGACTAATGTCTCAATTTTTTGGCCTGGAAAAGACTTGCTTGATGCATGGCATGAACTCAGGTGTGAACAAACACCTAAGGATTACAGGTGGACTTTTGTTATGTTTTCCTTTGTTCTATGTTTAAAGACTGTTTGCCATGTGCCGTGTGTGAATAAAACACTGAACTTTGGTTTGGAAAACACTTGCCTCTATACTGCAACCGCACCTATTTTCAAGAGTGAGTCATCGCAAGGGTTAGTCATATGTTACTGTTTATGTCTACCACAGTAGTGCACCTAAATTTATGTATTTTTCTACACATCCACACTTTTCATCGAGTGTAGGATGCCATTGTAACACTTGTACTCTGCTGTAGGCATCCCCTATCATATGCATTTTATGCTGGGGATTTCACTTGACAAAGGACCACAAGCACAGGATCTGCTCCCCCAGGAAAAATGCACAACTGCATTTGGGGTTGAGCATTTCCTGCCATTTGAAACCACATTTTTTTCTTGTTGTTCATATCTTGTACCTGGAGGTGTATAAACTCCAAATCTAATGCACCTTAATCACTATTATAAGCAGCATTTTTGTGCACCTGTGAGGCTGGCAACATATCCGCCAACTTGAGTGGGGCTTATAGCCTTTCTCCCTCTTCCCACTGTATGTGTGCTTAGCCACACTGGAGTGAACTGGAAGCAGGCTGTGAGTCAGACCTAATGCCTCTGTAATTGCCCACTGGCCCCTGGTTTTGCCCATACGGCACAGGAAGTTTTAGTGTAAGGTCTTGTGCCACTTGAGAAACCTTGGCATGTGTGGGCTCAGGTATGTCCTTCATATAAGGATATACAGGCTAATGTCTCAATTTTAACATCCTTTTAAGGGTTAGTCATATGTTACTGTCTACGTCTACCACTGTAGTGCACCTAAATTCATGTATTATTTCTTTTTTAGGCCACTTTTACATGACAGAATTCCCTAACAGAATCCATCAGGAAAAATCTGCTCGGAAATTCTGTTGCAGCAGTGTCCTGTTGTTTTTAATGGGATTCTGCTGCACCATCCACACAGAGTAATTCAATTCTTTCTGCGGAATCTGCTCTGAAATGCTTTGTCGTCTATAAAGATGGTTCTGAGTGGTCCTAGCATCATCCTGTTCTGCTGAAGCCCAGTGTTTTTGTAATTTCTTTGGGCAGACATTCTGAAAAAATTCAATTGTGAGAGCATGGCCTATCTCTTATGCTCAGTAGACCTTTAAGGCTGAGTTCACATATATCAGTTGTCTGGCATAGTTTCCCTCCAGTGTGTACTGGAGGAAAACTAATGGTAGAACTGATCCTATTCATTTGAATGGGACACTTCACACTCATCCAGCGTCTCAATTTTGATGCTGGATTGTTGGCCATGCCAGCAGACAGTCCGCCATCCAGAATGAATGGACGCCGGATGTCATGCAACTGATGACAACTTGTCATCAGTTGTGGCATCAGTTGCATCAAAATCTAGGCTGGTTCGCCTAAGCCGTAAATATGTGAACCCTGCCTTACCCTGTTCCAAATTATTATGCAAATGATATTTTTCTCATTTACCTAAATAATTGATGTAAATAACAGTCAGCATAATTCTCATTTTATCAACTATTAAGAGTGAAATTCTAATTTTATTGAACAAACCTCCTAATGATAACAGTATTTTTTTGAACATAAAAAACTTGCACTGTTGCATTGGATATTTCAGGAAAAGTTAAGCGTAATCATTGCACTGATCCTATTCATTTGAATGGGACACTTCACACTCATCCAGCGTCTCAATTTTGATGCTGGATTGTTGGCCATGCCAGCAGACAGTCCGCCATCCAGAATGAATGGACGCCGGATGTCATGCAACTGATGACAACTTGTCATCAGTTGTGGCATCAGTTGCATCAAAATCTAGGCTGGTTCGCCTAAGCCGGAAATATGTGAACCCTGCCTTACCCTGTTCCAAATTATTATGCAAATGATATTTTTCTCATTTACCTAAATAATTGATGTAAATAACAGTCAGCATAATTCTCATTTTATCAACTATTAAGAGTGAAATTCTAATTTTATTGAACAAACCTCCTAATGATAACAGTATTTTTTTTAACATAAAAAACTTGCACTGTTGCATTGGATATTTCAGGAAAAGTTAAGCGTAATCATTGCACTATTAAGAGATTTGTGGCTGATTCAGAGCACAGACGGGTTCATGCAGATAAAGGCACATTGAGGAAGATTTCTGCCAGATCCATGCATCAGATCAGGAGAGCAGCTGCTAAAATACCATTACATAGCAGCAAACAGATATTTGAAGCTGCTGGTGCCTCTGGAGTCCCACAGACATCAAGGTGTAGAGTCCTCCAGAGTCTTGCAACTGTACATAAACCTTCTATTCGGCCACCACTAACCAATACTCACAAGCAGAAACGATATTGGGCAGAAAAGTACATGAAGACTCATTTTCAAGCAGTCCTGTTCACTGATGAGTGCCGTGCAACCCTGGATGGTCCAGATGGAGGGAATAGTGGATGGTTGGTGGACAGCCACCCTATTCCAACAAGACTGCAACATCAGCAAGGCGATGATGTAGTCATGTTTTGTGCCGGAATCCTGGGAAGAGAGCTGGTCGGCCACTTTAGGGTCCCCGAAGGTGTAAAGATGACCTCTGCAAAGTATGTGGAGTTTCTGACTGACTACTTTCTTCCCTGGTACAGAAGGATCCTGCCCTGACCTCAATCCTATTGAGAACCTTTGGAGCATCCTCAAGCAAAAGATCTATGAAGGTGGGAGTAGGTTACATCCAAACAGCAGCTCTGGGAGACTATTCTGACATCTTCCAAACAAATTCAAGCAGAAACCGTCCAAAAACTCAAAAGTTTAATGGACGCAAGACTTGTGAAGCTGCTATCAAATAAGTGGTCCTTTGTTAAAATGTAATATGACCTGTTAAAGTGTTTAAAAAATTAAAATGTTCTAACTTTGATTGAAATAGCTTTTGATTTCAGTAAATATGCTGCAAACACAACAAATGACAATTTTCAGTTCTTAACAAACTATAAAGTGTTTTGGAACTTACTGTGCGTAATAATTTGAAACAGTGCATTGTACGTTTTTTATGTTTAAAAAAAATGCTGTAATCATTAGGTTTGTTCAATACAATTGTAATTGTACTCTTAATAGTTGCTAGAGATGAGAATTATCCTGACTTTTACTTACATCAATTATTTAGATAAATGAGAAAAATATAATTTGCATAATAATTTGGAACACAGTGTATGCTGCACCATCCACAAGGAGTAATGTCAATTATTTCTGCAGAATCTGCTCTGAAGTGCTTTGTTGTCTATGAAGATGGTGCATTTCCGAGTGGTCCTAGTGTCGGCATGTTCTGTTGCTGCCTAGTGTTTGTGGAAATTTTCCGCAAAAATTCCGTTGTGAGAACATGGCCTATCTCTGATGCTCGGTAGACCTTTAAGGCTGCTTTCACACTATACTTCTGCTTAAAAGATCCACTATAAACTTCCGTTTGAAAACCCTTAAAAACGTCTGTTCAACGGCCATTACAAAACCCTATTCATGTCTGTGGGATTTTTTGAATATGGGTTATCATCCGTTATGAATAATGGACATTATTTGTGAAAGAAGAAAAAAGTCACATGCACAAATTTTTCTTCCGTCAAAAATAATGGTGTAATACCGGCAGTTAAAATTTTTACATTGAAGTCTATGGCAAACGAATGAGCCTTTAATATCAGCCATTTGCACCCGGTTTATAATATCCGTTATTACTTCTGCGAATGCTCAGAAGAGGCGACATCCGCAGACTCTTGCAGTGCTGAGGGACTACTACTACTCCCATTATAGAACAGACTCATCTACATGATGGGAGTAGTAGTTCCCCCAGCTGCTGGAGTCTGCCGGCAGCTGAGGAGGCCACATTAGTGTTTGTACTACTAGCCCCATCACGGAACAGAGTCTGTTCCATGTTGGGGGTAGTAGTAGTACAGGGATAAGGGATTGATCGCACTGGGTCTCACTTCTGAGACCCAATGCGATTAGCAGTTATAAAGCAGGGGAGCGGGTGGCATGCTGCACTCCCCTGTGATGTACATACTACTGTGTAAATTTTCTATTTGAAATCCCCTGCCGGAAGCCCTGTATGACCAGCACCGAGGAGCCATTCAGGGCTTCTGGCTGGGGTTTTTAAACTACTACTTTGACCCCCAAATGTATGTCCCCCATGCATATTTATAATAATTCATTGGCCCCAGTGTGTTTATAATAATTCATTGGCCCCAGTGTGTTTATAATAATTCATTGGTCCCAGTATGATTTTCCTTATCCCCCCTCCCAGTGTCCTTATTTCCCCTCCTGCTGCCTGCTCCTCATCTTCTTGGAGCAGGGCAGCAGCAGGACATGTCGGGAACCGGTGGCAATGAATGACTGAATGAAGCCGACATGTCCCCCATGTATGCTTCATTCATTTACCGCTGCCGCCGCCTGGCATGTCCCCGCTGCTGTCCTGCTCTTAGCACAATCAGCGCACCACCAGGACATGTCTATTATCTGCTGCTCATTTCTGTACTCGACGGTGCACTGATTGCGCTAGGAGCAGGGCAGCAGTGGGGACATGGCGGGTGGCGGCATCGAATGAATGAATGAAACCTACATGGGGGACATGTCGGCTTCATTCTTTCATTCACCGCAACCGGTTCCCTACATGTCCCGCTGCTGTCCTGCTCCAAGAAGATGAGGAGCAGGCAGCGGGAGGGGGAATAAGCACACACGGGCCAATTCATTATTATAAATATGCATGGGGGCATACATTTGGGGGTCATATTAGTAGTTTAAAAACCCCACTGGAAGCCCTTAATGGCTTCTCGGTGCCGGCCATTCAGGGCTCCTGGCAGGGAATTTAAAAGTGAAAGTAAAAATACACCGTACACCGCAGGGGAGCAGAGCATGCCACCCACTCCCCTGTTTAAAAACTTCTGATAGCATCAGGTCTCAGAAGTGAGACCCGGTGCGATGAATCCCTCAGCCCCTGTATGACAACCCCCATCATGGAACAGTCTGTCCCATGATGGGAGTAGTAGTAAAAACACTAATGTAGCCTCTCTAGCCACTGGCAAACTCCCGCAGCCATGGAACTACTACTCCCATCATGGAAACAAGTCTGTTCCATGATGGGAGTAGTAGTATTCCCGGCTGCGGTAGTCTGTAGGCAGAGGTGCTAAAATGGCCATAAAATAACGGTACATAAAGGATGTTATAACAGGTCTTAACAGATGAATATGACATTATTTTGACGTTATTATGCATCCATGTTTTTAATTATACAATACAGAAAATGGATGTTTATTAATGGGTGAATACTCATAGTGTGAAAGCAGCCTAAGGCTGGGTTTACATATATCAGGTATCCGGCAAAGTTTCCCTCCGGATAGAACTGATCCCATTCATTTGAATGGACAGTTCACAATCATCCAGCATCTCAATTGTGACGCTGGATGGTTGGACACGTCGGAGGGCACCGCTGTGCAGAAAGATTGGATGCTGAATGCCATACAACTGATTACAACTTGTTATCAGTTGTGGCATCTGTTGCGTCAGATGCCGGACATAGGTAAACCCAGCCTAACTGAGATCTAAGGAGACCTTGGGGGAGATTTATGAAAACCTGAGTAGAGGAAGAGTGCAGTTGCCCATAGTAACCAATCAGATTGCTTCTTTCATTTTTAAAGAGGCCTGTGAAAAATGAAAGAAGCGATCTGATTGGTTGATATGGACAACTGTTCATCTCTTTCTCTACACAGATTTTCATAAATCTCCCTCCTCGTGTCTGTGTCATACTAACTTGTCTAGGTGTATTGAGTCCTGCACGTACTAATATACTTGTCTTGTATATGTTGTTTTTTACCTTGTTAATGCTACTCTTCATACAATAAAAAAACGAAATGTATATAATAAAATGCATAGATAAAGCCAGTATTACATCTATAGCAAAGTATTATATTTTAACCTCCACTACTTACAATAACAATCTCAATTGCTGTTCTAATTTTGCCTTAAATAGTGCTAAACAATATCCACAGCTTTGAGCATCGGATGTTTTATTCAATCTACTAGACAATGAGGGTGCTGTATGTTGTGCATGTGACTATTGGAACCTAATTTTGATTTCTTCAATGCATTTTATTACGAATCTCAGCCGTAGAAGAAATGCAACATAAGCATTAAATGGTGTGCAGATATGCTGACCAGCGATACACCGGAGAGTTATACATTCTGGAAATTCCTTTCTAATGTTAATTGTGTGGTCTACAGTGTAAGTACATCGGACCATCTGGTTGAAATTATGACAGGAAGCCACGTTCGCCAACATCAACAACGACGGAACCAGCTAGAGTTTGGAGAAGAATTCAGTAATCAGAACTATGGGATACGGTTTCAGTTTTCCCTCACTGCATTTGTAATGTGTTTATGTGGGTCCTCGCATATCCGAACTGAGAATAGGTGTCCTTGTTGCCTATAGCAACCATTCACTAAATGATTCGTTTTTCCTGGGGCAAGTAAGAAAGAAAGAAATCCGAAATTTGATAGTCTGAAGTATATTTGAACACAACGGCCAAAAGATGTATAGTCTTGTATTTGATGTCCGCAGTATGTTTACATTGGTAAATTCCCTATAGGTGAGTGGTCTCCACACTGCGGACCTTCAGCTGTTGCAAAACTACAACTCCCAGCATGCCCAGACAGCCGTTGGCTGTCTGGGCATGCTGGGAGTTGAAGTTTTGCAACAGCTGGAGGTCCGCAGTTTGGAGACCTAGGCTTTATGGTGGACATTTATTATTGTAGGAGTAGGTAGAGAATTTTTGTACACCCTTTTTTTTAATGTGCACTGGTAATGTGTAGGTGCACCAAATTTATTAAAGGTGTTATCCAGGAAAAGACCTATTTTCTTTCAAAGATAACTCCCTGTCTGTCTCCACTTTGGGTGTGGTATTACAACTTGGCTCCATTCACTTCAATGGAGCTGAGCTGCAGAACCACACCAAATCTGGAGACAGACAGGGAGCGGTCTTTGAAAGAAATGTTCTATCTTTTTTTTTTATTTATTCCTGGATAACCCCTTTAAATAGTCGCAGGGCATTTCATAACATTTCTGAAATATTCACAATTACACATACACCAAAAAAGATAAATCTTGGCTCGTTTATTTTTTAGACTTTTTGTGGGTTTTGCGCTCTTTTTTTTTACACCTTTTAACAAAAAAGTCTTAGTTGATAAATTCATTACCTCTGCAAAAGACTAACCTTAAAGGGGCACTCCACCCCTAGCATCTTATCCCCTAATCAAAGGGGCAGCACCCAGCTATCATTACTGCACAGAGCAAACTCGTTCTGTGCGTAATGACAGGCAAAACAGGGGCCGGAGCATCGTTAGGTCACGGCTCCTCCCCCTAAATACAAGTCTATGGGAGGGAGCGAGGCTGCCATCACGCCCCCCCCCCCATAGACTTGCATTAAGGGGGCGGGCTGTGACATCTTGAGGGGGCGGGGCCGTGACATCACGATGCTCCGGCCCCTGTATCGCCGGTCATTACGCACAGAGCTAGTTTGCTCTGTACAGTAATGAAAGCGGGGTGCTGCAGCGGAGATCCCGGGCATCCCCAGCAGCAGGACCCTCCGCGATCTGACATATTATCCCCTAGGGGATAGGGGATAAGATGCTAGGGGTGGAGTACCCTTTTAACAGCTGGTCTGTTCAAACTTTAAAAAAAAAAAGTGTAAATCAAAAAGTAAAAAAAAAAGCCTGAGACGCTGCACTGCACCAACTGTGAGACAAATCTACACACATAGACAGCTCTAAAGTCAGGCTCCATAATTGTAGAAAGAGGATGAATAAATCCAATACTTTTTATTATAGCCCTGGTATTGCTTTGTTTTAAGTTTACAATAACTTTATTTTCTGTTCCTAAACTTGTGTAGAAAACAATAAGGAAACCATAGTGTAACGCTGGGTTCACACCACATTTTTTGTCTCCATTGTACTGTATCTGTTACAGTTCATTTCATTTTGCTGCATGCCAAAATATGGTCACTTTTTTAATGGGCACAGCAAAAAAAAAGGGGGGGATTTGACTAACGTGTTAAAAAAACAAACAAAAAAACCCCTAAAAACAAACAAAAAAAAGAGTTACCAAACCACTACCTCATGTGCATGTCTGACAGAAAAGCTATTATGATATTATGATAACAATAGCCACTAGCTGCTACAGTGTAGAAACCATAGAGTAAGGCTAGGTTCATTCACACCACGTTTTTGTCTCCATTACACTGTATCTGTGTATGCCAATAACAGAGGATGCATGCCTTCCAGACGCCAATATGGCGATCAGAATAAATCCCCGGATCAACATTCTATCCGTGTTATTGTGTACAGCAAAAAAAAAAAAAAAAAAATCCATTATGCTCAGTTTTTTTTAAATAATCAATGGAAACGGATTATGCCCTATGGCTTACAGCAGCATCTGTTTTTTTATGCATATGTAAAACAGGGTAAAACTTTGGTGTCAGCAGCATTGCTACGAGGGGGGTTGCTCCACACTGAGTGACACCCCCTGGTGGGGTGACACCCTTACTGACCCAGGTGCTATCTTACCCAGCACATCCATCCATACAGAAATAAATAATCACACTTACATTTATCCCCTCCTGCCCCTGCTGACCTCGGAGCTCTCCTACCTGACAGCCCTGTATCAGGGACACACAGAACAGAAGGAGAACAGCTCCGCAGAGGCTGCGGGGCTAAAGGACCTTCCGTGACCTATGACCATGTGATCAGTCACATGTGGGGGAGGAATCAGGCTTAGCATTCATGGTACTGTACTCCTAGGAAGGAGCAGGTATTGAATACTGTGGCTATAGAGTTGCATGTAGAGTGGTGTGTGTGTAGTGCATGTAGAGAGCTGTGTGTGTGTAATGCATGTAGCAAGCTCTGTGAGTGAGGGCGCATGTACAAAACTCTCTCACAGTTCCTAGATGACCCCGTATTCATGAAGGAATTGGATCAAGCACATTTGGACCATGCATTCAATCTCACCCATATTGTTCTAAAGAAAAATCAAGCTGAGTACGCAACAATTACAACTGACATTTGCAAAGCAAAGCCTGAATATCGCACTAAAGTCAGCAACAGTGCATACAGCACCTTTCTCAAAAAGTTGGAGAAAAAAGTAACTGGGACACAATCTAAAGTGATGGAGCGTAAACGTGAAAAGTTCGTAAGAGATAAGACCGACCGATTCATTACACGTCTTTTCATGGAATATAAAAAACTCCAAAAGACGCAAACCTCCATATAACCAAAGACGCGGCTCTCAACGCTGTCAGCCCTTTCGACTTCTGGACCTCCGATTCAGAGGCTAGCCTTTCGGACGAAGCCTCTGGAATCCATAAATCAGAGACTAATGCTACAGTCATACCTGATAATAAAATTTCTTCCTCAGGTCACAACCCTTTAGGCGAAGAACTCAGAGGGGCAGAGGGAAGAAAAGAAACAGGAGGTCCTTTGAAGAGAAAGGGAGTAGAGACTGCCCACATTGTGGACAATGTTGTGAATCTCACTGAAGTTCCCCTCACTCAAGACTGTGTCTCCCTTTTATCAAAAGGACTTAATTTTGGAATCAATGAATGCTTTGACTTCACTCAATTTAGAGTAGATCTATTAAAGGCAACCCGCAAAATCAACTTGCATAAAATCTTTCAAAAGAGCCAACCTATACAATCTTCCACTACACAAAAGGAAGGCAAGGTACCTGCCATAATTGGTTTCTCACTTCTATTAGATGTCATTGATCAAGATGTTGAAGCCGTTAACACACTGTGCCATCTTGGTGATGAAGACTATGTCGTCCCTCCTGACCCCATTATTGAGGTTATGCCATTTAGAGGTGGTAACCCCTCCACATACTCCCCCCCCTGTCCTGGTCGGCATTTCTATTGATCTGTTCACCAGTGCAGGGGAAGGAGATGTTAGGGCTTTAGTTTAACCCACACATAAAAGCAACCTGATTAAGGGTGAAAAGAGGGCATTAAAATGGCTAAAAACAAGACCCGTTCTTAAAATCACCAAGGCTGACAAAGGGGGTAGTACTGTTGCTATGTATACTACTATGTATGACAAAGAAAATACCCGCCTGTTAGGTGACACCAAGACTACACTAAACTTAAGGGCGACCTACCACTAAAACTATGAATTTATTATATTCCTTTTTAAGAGCAAAGTCCGGTATAATAACACAGAATACTGCAGAAAAACTTTTTCCGAAAAACCCTTCCCATGCTAAATGGTACCTGTTACCTAAGGTGCATAAGTCGCAGATCCGACCCTCTGGATGTCCTATCATCGCTGGGATCGGCTCTGCGACCTAGTACCTCTCCCAATTCATCGATTGGCTCCTCAAACCCCTTCTTAGATCTACTCTCACATACGTCAAAGATACAGGTGATTTGTTAACACATCTCCAAAATTTTACATGGCAAGATTCATACCTTCTGACTTCCATTGATGTTGAGAGCCTGTACATCTGCATCCCCCTTGATGCGGGTGTACAGGCTATCCGTGAATTTCTACAGTAAACCGATAAGTCCACTGAATTTTGTGATTTCCTCTGTGAGGCACTCCTGTTCATTCTTTCCCATAACAAGTTCAAGGGCGGAGAGGACTGGTATAGGCAGGTACCTATGCTAACCTGTTCCTCTCCATCCTTGAAAGCAGGTATATTTTTTCATCTGCCAACCATTTTGCCCACCACACAAAACTTTTTCTTAGGTATGTTGATGATATTCTTGTAGTGTGGGAGGGCTCTGAGGCCACCTTTAACAATTTCGTCAAATACTTAAATACCACTAACAAAGAAAACATGTTTTTTACTTCAGTATTTGGAGGTTCTAAAATTGACTTTTTAGATGTTAAATTAAAGGTGGTCATGTCCTCTTCAACTACTCAGGGATACCGTAAAAGTATTGCCCGCAATTCACTCTTGCATTTTCACAGTTCCCATCCCCTTCACTTTAAACTTAGTATCCCTTATTCACAGTTTCTCCAATTAAGAAAAGTGAACAGTGAAATATCCACCTTCATCAAACAATCCACCAACTTAAAACAGCGATTTTATGAACTTCAATATCCCCAGAATATTATTGAGGAAGGTTACCAAAAGACATCTAGAATTAATCGTACTGACCTTTTTAAAACCCAAAAGTCGCTGTAATCAAAAACCTAAACACTTTATTTTTTCTTTAGCCAATTCAAACATGAATGAAACATTATCTAGAGCCATAAGAAATAACTGGTTTATTATAGAAGCAGATCCTGACCTGAAAGAGATCGCTTCACATTCTCCCCTCATAACCTACCGTAAGAACAGGACCATAGGCGATCAGCTTAAGAACCCTGTCACAGTAGAAAGAGGAACGCCACGTTCGAAATGGCTCACAGATCCCTGTGGGTCCTGTTCTTTCTGTTCCAATAACTTGGCCACTAATCCTTTTAAGTTGGGTAGCCATCTGTTTACTGTCAAGGATTTGATAACTTGTCGCACACCTTTTGTGATGTATGCTATCTTGTGCTCTTGTGGCTTCTTTTATGTGGGCAAAACCATCTGGCCACTCCATATACATTTTCGTGAACATGTTCCTTCCATTCGTACAGGAGCTGGTGCTTCCCGCCTGGTTGCCCACATGAGAGAAGTCCACAACAGCAACACTAATCAGATGAAATTTACTGGTATAGAGTTAAATTACTCCCTAGAGGAAATGACAGTCATTCTCATTTGTTAAGAAGAGAACCATATTGGATCATTGGAACTAGATGCCACCGATCCCTTAGGACTTAATGATTGCATTGAACTGGCTCCGTTCTTGTAATTTTCCTTTTTAGCATCTAGGTTCCGACATGCTTCTCTCTAATGTATATATATCTTCTGTTTGCTCCTATCTTTTTTCTGTGTCTATAATAGATAAAACATTTATCCTCCCTTACCTTGTCTGCAGTCTTCTACCTGCTCGCGATCCCAGTCATATGACCTCTGATCGTGTTAGCAGGTACATGACAGCTTGTGTTGACGTCATTCCCCGACACCCTCTTAAGGTGCGGCGCTAATTTTGAATGTCACACTCCGGCTAGAAGAAGCAAACCAGCGCAAAACAACTTGTCCCGGTGTGCCCCTGCCTCCGCCTGTATATGTCTGTACTCCATTGAGTAAAGCTTGTGGATGGTGAGTGCAACCCTTCTCTGACTCTCTCTTACTTTATTCTGTGTTTCTAGTGCATGTAGAGAGCTGTGTGTATGTGTGGTGCATGTGGCAGAGCTGTGTGTGTGCAGTGCATGTAGCAGAGATGTGTGTGCAGTGCATGTAGCAGAGATGTGTGTGCAGTGCATGTTGTAGAGCTGTGTGTGTTTGCGGTATATGTAGAGAGCTGTGTGTGCAGTGCATGTAGAGAGCTGTGTGTGCAGTGCATGTAGCAGAGCTGTGTGTGTGCAGTATATGTAGAGAGCTGTGAGTGCAGTGCATGTAGCAGAGCTCTGTGTGCAGTGCATGTAGCAGAGCTGTGTGTGTGCAGTATATGTAGCGAGCTGTGTGTGCAGTGAATGAAGAGAACTGTGTGTGCAGTGCATGTAGCAGAGATGTGTGTGCAGTGCATGTAGCGGAGCTGTGTGTGCAGTGCATGTAGCAGAGCTGTGTGTGTGTGCAGTATATGTAGTGAGCTGTGTGTGCAGTGCATGTAGAGAACTGTGTGTGCAGTGCATGTAGCAGAGCTGTGTGTGCAGTGCATGTAGGAGAGTAGAGATGTCGCAAATTGTTCGCCGGCAAAAGTTCCCGCCGAACTTAGCATGTTCGCGTTCGCATCGCCGGGCGAACATATGTGAAGTTCGACTCGCCCCCTATACTTTAATATTGCGGAAAACTTTGACCCTGTGAGTCAGAGTCAGCAGACACGTTACAGCCAATCAGCAGCAGTCCCTCCCTTCCAGACCCTCCTACCTCCTGCACGGACGCCATTTTACCTTAATTCAGCATGCTGCAGGCTTAGAAAGTGGAGGGACAGAGAAGCTGCTCCTGCTGTATAGGGAAAGTGATACCTAGGTTGCTGCTAGGTGGTGTATTCAGGGTCGACTTTACTCCTAAAGCACTAGTCTAACATCTGCTTTAAGGACAGCACCCAAAAAAGCCCTTTTTATAGCTCAAATATCAGTCCGTGTGTCTTGCAACAGCTGGAGGCACCCTGGTTGGGAGGGAACCGCTGGTTAAAAGGGGTACTCCAGTGTAAAACTTAAGTTCCTTCAAGCAACTAACTACAGTATTAAAAGGGCTATAAGTTCAGTCCGTGTGTCTTGCAACTGCTGGAGGCACCCTGGTTGGGGACCTCTGCTTAAAAGGGAAACTCTGCTGGCAACCTTTTTTGCTCATTGTTACACTAGTGCAAATCACATTTGGTGTGACAGTTGTTCAAATAAAATAAAATAAAAACTTTTTTGTCTGTGAAATAAAGCCAGTGCTGCCTAAAGGGGGGCTCTAACTATGTGCTGCCTAATATGGGGGAATCTATGTGCTGCCTAAAGGGGGGATCTAAATATGTGCTACCTAAAGGGGGCTCTATGTGCTGCCTAAAGGGAGGCTCTAACTATGTGCTGCCTAATATGGGGGAATCTATGTGCTGCCTAAAGGGGGGCTCTATGTGCTGCCTAAAGGGGGGCTCTAACTATGTGCTGCCTAACATGGGGGAATCTATGTGCTGCCTAAAGGGAGGGATCTAACTATGTGATGCCTAAAGGGGGGATCTAACTATGTGCTGCCTAAAGGGGGCTCTATGTGCTGCCTAAAGGGAGGGATCTAACTATGTGATGCCTAAAGGGGGGATCTAACTATGTGATGCCTAAAGGGGGGCTCTGTGTGCTGCCTAAAGGGGGCTAAAGCACGTTATTCCAAAGAATTTAGGAATGTTAGGTGATTTATGCCCTTTATGGATTAAAACCAGACTCTGTATCAATGATGTAATTTTTCATGGGAGTTTTGCCATGGATCCCCCTCCAGCACGCCACAATCCAGGTGTTAGTCCCCTTGAAACAACTTTTAAATCACTATTGTGGCCAGAAAGAGTCCCTGTAGGTTTTAAAATTCGCCTGCCCATTGAAGTCAATGACGGTTTGCCCGGTTCGCCGGTCCGCGAACATTTGCGGAAGTTTGCGCTTGCCGTTCGCGAACTGAAAATTTTATGTTCGCAACATCACTATAGGAGAGCTGTGTGTGCAGGCAGCACATGTAGAGAGCTGTGGGTGTGCAGTGAATGTAGCAGAGCTGTGTGTGTGTGTGCAGTATATGTAGTGAGCTGTGTGCAGTGCATGTATAGAAGAACTGTGTGTGCAGTGCATGTAGCAGAGCTGTGTGTGCAGTGCATGTAGGAGAGCTGTGTGTGTGTGCGTGCAGCACATGTAGAGAGCTGTGGGTGTGCAGTGCATGTAGCAGAGCTGTGTGTGTGCGTGCAGTGCATGTAGCAGAGCTCTGTGTGTGTGCATGCAGTGAATGCAGCATACCTGTGCATATAGAAAGCTGTATGTGTGTTTGTGGGGGATGGTAGTTTGAGAAATTTGGGGGCTCTTGAGTGGGGGGGACATGAGGCACAGTAATGTGAGGGCTTGGGGAGGCATGAGGCACAGTAATGTGGGGACTTGGGGAGGCATGAGGCACAGTAATGTAGGGGGGACATGGGGGACAATAATGTGGGGTTTGGGGTTTATAATGCTGACATGAGGCACAGTAATGGTGGGGGGTGTTTAAGATTCTGACACGAACAGTAGGCACAGTAATTCGGGGCAATGCTGACCTAAGGCACAGTATATAAAATGGGAGGGGGCAGGCGGTCATGAGACACGGTATATAAAATGAGGGATGGATGCGGGCATGAACCCTAAGGCGGTGAGGTACAATATATAAAATCAAGCCTGAGTATGGAGATGTAATATGAAGGCACAGTATATAATATGGAGTGTATAATTATGTAGTGTGTAATTTGTTTATGGAGCACAGTGTGTTTTACTTTTACATTTCAGAGGTATGGTGTATGCTATAAGGAATTTCTGGGGTGGTATGATTTCTATGGGCTACAGTATGTTGCAGTATTGTATACAGAGGGAGCACTGTGTTGCGAGGTTATATTCAGAGAGCACAGTGTGGGGTTGTTTTATGTTCAGAGGATACATTGTGGGGTAGTGTTATATTCAGAGAGAGCAGTGTGGGGTAGTATTATATTTTGAGAGTGCAGTGTGAGTTTGTATTATATTCAGAGAGCACAGTGTGGGGCAGTATTATATTCAGGGAGCAAAGTGTGGGGTAGTATTATATTCAGAGAGTGCATTGTGGGGTTGTATTATTTTCAAAGAGCGTAGTGTGGGGTAGTATTATATTCAGAGAGTGCAATTTGAGGTAGTATTATATTCAGGGAGCACAGTGTGAGTTTGTATTATATTCAGAGAGCACAGTGTGGGGCAGTATTATATTCAGGGAGCAAAGTGTGGGGTAGTATTATATTCAGAGAGTGCATTGTGGGGTTGTATTATTTTCAAAGAGCGTAGTGTGGGGTAGTATTATATTCAGAGAGTGCAATGTGAGGTAGTATTATATTCAGGGAGCACAGTGTGGGGTAGTATCATATTCAGAGAGAGCAGTGTGGGGAAGTATTATATTCAGAGAGTGCAGTGTGAGGTTGTATTATATTCAGAGAGCGCAGTGTGGGTCAGTATTATATTCAGAGGATGCAGTGTATGGCAGTATTATATTCAGAGAGCACAGTGTGGGGTAGTATTATATTCAGAGAGCACAGTGTGGGGTTGTATTATATTCAGAGAGTGCAGTGTGGTGCAGTGTTATATTCAGAGGATGCAGTGTATGGCAGTATTATATTCAGAGTGCACAGTGTGGGGTAGTATTATATTCAGAGAGCGCAATGTGTGGTGGTATTATATTCAGGGAGCACAGTGTGGGGTAGTATTATATTCAGAGAGTGCAGTGTGGGGTTGTATTATATTCAGAGAGTGCAATGTGGGGTTTCATTATATTCAGAGAGCGCAGTGTGGGGTAGTATTATATTCAGAGAGTGCAGTGTGAGGTAGTATTATATTCAGGGAGCACAGTGTGGGGTAGTATTATATTCAGAGAGTGCAGTGTGGGAAAGTATTATATTCAGAGAGTGCAGTGTGGGAAAGTATTATATTCAGAGAGTGCAGTGTGAGGTTGTATTATATTCAGAAAGCGCAGTGTGGGGCAGTATTATATTCAGAGGATTCAGTGTGTGGCAGTATTATATTCAGAGATCACAGTGTGGGAAAGTATTATATTCAGAGAGTGCAGTGTGAGGTTGTAGTATATTCAGAAAGCGCAGTGTGGGTGTTACGCCGAGCGCTCCGGGTTCTCCTCCTCCTCCGGAGCGCTCGCGACGTCTTTTGCCCTGCAGCGCTCCGGTCAGCAGTGCTGACCGGAGACGCTGCTCTGTTGTGCCCGGCGGGGATGCGATCCGCCTAGCGGGATGTGCCCGTCCACGGATCGCATCCCGTCCCACTCACCTGTGCCGATCTCCTGCTGGGCCCCGTTGCGCGCGGCCCCGCTCTCTAGTGCGCGCGCGTGCACATGGGCTCTAAGATTTAAAGGGCCAGCGCACCACTAATTGGTGCTGGCCCAATCAGTCTAATTAGCTTCCATCTGTTCCATGTGCAATAAAGTGTGCTTCCCCTTCCGTTCCCTGCCGGATCTTGTTGCCTTGTGCCCTGTGAAAGCGTTATAGTGTGTTCCTAAGCCTGTGTACCCAGACCTTCTGCCGTTGCCCTGACTACGAACCTCGCTGCCTGCCCTGACCTTCTGCTACATCTGACCTCGCCTCTGTCTACTCCTTGTGTACCGCGCCTGTCTCAGCTGTCAGTGAGGTTGAGTCGCTCTCGGGTGGAACGACCTGGGGGTTACCTGGTGCTGCAAGACCTTCCCGCTTTGCGGCGGGCTCTGGTGAAAAGCAGTAACCTCTTAGATTCTGTTCCCCTGGTACGGCCCACGCCATCACCTCACTGACACAGAGGATCCACCACCCGTGTCCTCTCCGCATACCAGTCCGAATCCTGACAGTGGGGCAGTATTATATTCAGAGGATGCAGTGTATGGCAGTATTATTTTCAGGGAGCACAGTGTGGGGTAGTATTATATTCAGAGAGCGCATTCTGGGGTTGTATTCTATTCAGAGAGAGCAGTGTGGGGTAGTATTATATTCAGAGACTGCAGTCTGAGGTTGTATTATATTCAGAGAGCGCAGTGTGGGTCAGTATTATATTCAGAGTGCACAGTGTGGGGTAGTATTATATTCAGAGAGCGCAGTGTGTGGTAGTATTATATTCAGGGAGCACAGTGTGGGGTAGTATTATATTCAGAGAGTGCAGTGTGGGGTTGCATTATATTCAGAGAGCGCAGTGTGGGGTAATATTATATTCAGAGATCTCAGTGTGAGGTAGTATTATATTCAGAGAGCGCAGTGTGTGGTAGGATTATACTGAGGGAGCACAGTGTGGGGTAGTATTATATTCAGAGAGCGCAGTGTGTGGTAGTATTATATTCAGAGAGTGCAGTGTGGGGTAGTATTATATTCAGTGGGTACAGTGTGTGGCAGTATTATATTCAGTGGGTACAGCATGTGGCAGTATTATATTCAGAGTGCAGTGTGAGGCAGTATTATATTCAGAGAGCGCAGTGTGTGGTAGTATTATATTCATGGAGCACAGTGTGGGGTAGTATATTCAGAGAGTGCAGTGTGGGGTAGTATTATATTCAGAGAGCACAGTGTGTGGTAGTATTATATTCAGAGATCACAGTGTGGGGTAGTATTATATTCAGAGAGCGCAGTGTGGGGTAGTGTTATATTCAGTGGATACAGTATGTGGCAGTGTTATTATAATTATTGTTTTAATATAGAGGATTAGAATCCACTGATGAAGAGAGGAGCCATCTGGGTGTTAAGTTCTGCAGAGTGAAAATTTAGCTTGAAGAACTCATGGTGGTAAGTACCAGCTGAATTAGATAAGGAAAGACTATAGAGAAGAGGTGACCTGTAGTCATTGATATCACATTGTCTATTCTCCTCACTATCAGGGAGATTTATCAAAACCTTTCCTGAGGAAAAGTTGCCCATTTGCCCATAGCAACCAATCAAATCGCTTGTTTCATTTTGAAGGTGCCTTGTTAAAAATGCAAGAAGCAAGCTGATTATTTGCTATGGGCAACTGGACAAATTTTCCGTTTCGGCCGTTGTCCAGCCACTCTTCCTACCTCCCGTTGTCCATGCAGATTTAAAAAAAAATAAAAGTACGTATTATTTTCAGTATTCGAGTGCCGTGGATCATTCAATCTACATGCATATTTGTAAAATATACATAATGTTGATTTCTAACAATAGGGGAACCATATCAGTCATTGTACCAATGAGGGCAGCAAAATTGTGCAAATGTTGTTAAAACTATTCCTTTTGGGTTAATAATTAGTGCAAAAACTTGAGCTTGCACAAAGTTTTTGGGCAATTTTGCCACTCAGCGCTGGCACAGTGATTGATAAATTTCTCCCATTTTGTTCGGGTATAGTTTTCTTTTCTTTTTCCAATAAGGTTCTTAGCATGACTTTCACCTTTATAAGGATCATGGAATTTAACTGTTTTTCACTACAGTAAAAACATGGGATTATTTATGTGTATTTGACAATCTTTATTTTTTCTTTATTAAACTGGTAAAATGAAGGATGTACAGTAGGCTTAGTCATGCCGAATGCAAACTATGCTATAATAGTTTTTCCTTTACAAGAGTCAGGCAACATTTTTCCAAATGGAAATGGTGAAGCTCTTAGCATTGTGGAGCAGCCAGTACAAATTCTTTGTGTGCCATAAAACAACATCACAGAAAGTAATAAAACTAATTTTAACTCCAGAAAGTTGATATTACAGAATAAGCCAATGGAAAAGATTCATAAAAAAGGCCTTAAGTCAAATAGATGATAAAACAATTAGAAACAGAAGCAAAACTTAGAATTGCTGTTTGCTCAAAACCTGAGTACTTCTACAGCCATGACGGGTTGGAGAAGCTCCATTCATGACTTTTACAAGCCTAAAATGAAGCTTAATTTTACAAAAAACATTGAAAAGATATAAAAAAAAAAAAAATGCTTATAAACTAAAAAGATTACTTTACAAGAAATTTAATGGAAAGAAACACAAACAGGACAGCAGCAATTTATTCTAATTCAAAAAACGTTAACAAAAAGTTAAAGTTAGAAACATAGAAATAGTTTGGCCCATCTAGTCTGCCCAATATTCTGAATACTATGATCAGTCCCTGGCCCTATTTTATATGCAGGATAGTCTTATGCCTATCCCATTCATGCTTAAACTCCTTCATTATATTTGCAGTGGCAAAGTGAAATTGGTGGCACAAAAAACAAGCCCGCATATAGGTCTGTAGGTGGCACATAGTGTTATGATTTTTAGAAGGTGAGAAGGGAAAAACAAAAGTGCAAATTAAATTGGCCCAAGAGAGAGAGAACGGGTTGAAAGGTTTCTTAGCCCCAATGCAAAATCTGCAACAGGGCCCCATGTATTATTTATCATACAGGCCTCTTATGGGGTAGATGCGCCTTAGGACCCCTTTAAGCACCAGGGCCCCAGTGTGACTGCATCCTCTGCACCCCCAGTAGTTAAGCCCCTGTGTCAAATATACCTAATATAAATTTGGTACAGGTCATGTAAGACAATTTTCTGGCACAAATGACACCAAAAATTTTGATTATTTAAGTAAACTGTCACATGGCATTTGCATAGCTTTTTTGGTGCGTGTTTGTTTTTTCTTTGCAAAATTTGCTGCAGAAAAACAAAACAAAAAAACAACCCCCTAAAAATTGTTCTCAAAATGTCCCAATAGCCTTCACAGTTTAACACATACTTACCTTGAGCCAAATTCAGGACCGGTGCTGGCTTCAAAGGCTTAAATATACAGTATTACATTGAAAGGTGTTGTCTAAAGCAAATTATCTCATAACCAACTTGTCAGATGTTTCTTTTTCTACTTTGTTGGGGTCTGATCATCAGAAGCTTAAAGGGGTACTCTGCCCCTAGACATCTTATCCCCTATCCAAAGCATAAGGGATAAGATGTCTGATCAAGGGGGTCCGCCGCTGGGGACCACTGCAATCTCCCTGCTGCACCCGGAGTTCATTTAGAGTGTCGGGTGCAGTGCCGGTGGCTCATGACATCACGGCCATGCCCCGCTCGTGATGTCACAGCCACGCCCCCTCAATGCAAATCTATGGGAGGGGGCATTATGGCCGTCACTCCCCCTCCCATAGACTTGCATTGAGGGGTGTGGCCGTGACATCACAAGTGGGGCATGGCCGTGATGTCATGAACCTCTGTCCCGCATCGCCAGACATCCGTGCACTGGATGTCTGGGGTGCCGCAGCTGAGCTAGCGTGAGTCCCCAGTGGCGGGACCTCCGCGATCAGACATCTTATCCCCTTATTCTTTGGATAGGGGATAAGATGTCTAGGGGGAGAGTAACCCTTCATGGAGCAACCATTATGAAGTCAGAAGTATCTTCAATGTTGATGGCTTCATATAAGGGCTGACAATAGGTTTATTTTACATGTGTCTTCAGACTGAATTCATATTAATCTTGAATATTTTCTAAACATCAGGTTTATCAGGCTTCTGAGAGGACCCAACAATGACCTTCCAATGATCCGGAGGACTATTCGGCTATGCATGTTTGGAACTGAGTGCCTTTCGCAATGTTTTAACACATTGCACATCTGGATTTGTTAAAATATGCCAATCATGTATTATTGTAGAAACATTTTACAGCCAAACCAGACTGACCAGCATTCATTTTCACCCATCAACGCTTTATGTTATGATTTTTCAGAAGCCAGGCCAAATCTGTACAAGGCCATAAAGTAATTCTCTCTTTACTGCCATTATCATGCCAGTAATAATAAATGGGAGCCCCGCTAAATCAGATAAACTTATAGTTTTAGCTTTATTTTTATTTTACCAAAACAATTGTTAACAATAGGTCATTGTACAGTATGGTGGGGATGTTATTGGTTTATTAGAAATGCTCTGTCAGTAATCACTAAAATACCTCTACCTATTCAATGGGAACTCTGCAGCTTATCGATGTGTGTGCCACATTGGTAACTAGATCCATGACAATCATGACACTAATTCATTTAACAGGCACAAGTCTCCCAACCATTGTCTGAGTATCAGCAGACATCCTGGTTGCTGAGTTTTTTCTTGCACATAATTTTTCTGTCTGTGCCTTTGTAACTTGTTTACAGATTATGACTGTTGCCTATGGTTAGATTTTTCAGTCTGATCTGACTTGAGGGTACGTTCACACATATAGGATCCTGCACAAATTTGATGCGCAGGATGTGTACCTGACGATTAGAAGCTATGCTGAGTCATTTAGTTTACATTGAAATCTGCAGCAGAAAATCTTGTGCATCAAATCTGCGTACGTGGGAACATACCCTAAATGGGCACTGTCAGATAGATAAACGTTTGATATGTTGAACATTTAAAACATTAACCTTTCTAACATACTTTATAAAAAAAAGTTGCTTCCTTTTTATAGAAATCATGGCTTAGAAAACCATGGCTTTATCCAAGCTGAAACACAGGCATTGACAGAGTCCAGTAAGTGAGGGTGGGCTGGCAATCCTCTGTGCTGTCTTCTGACTAATTGCACTCCTCTGTGCTCTCTCTCCTGTCTGATAGTACTCCTCTGTGCTCTCTCTCTCCTGTCTGATAGCACTCCTTTGTGCTCTCTCCAGTCTGATAGTACTCCTCTGTGCTCTCTCCTGTCTGATAGGACTCTTCTGTGCTCTATCCTGTCTGATAGCACTCCCCTGTGCTCTCTCCTGTCTGATAGGACTCCTCTGTGTTCTCTACTGTCTGATAGGACTCCTCTGTGCTCTCTTCTGTCTGACAGGACTCCTCTATGCTCTCTACTGTTTGATAGTACTCCTCTGTGCTCTCTACTGTCTGATAGGACTTCTCTGTGCTCTCTCCTGTCTGATAGTACTCCTCTGTGCTCTCTCCTGTCTGATAGGATTCCTCTTTTCCCTCACCTGTCTGATAGCACTCCTCTTTGCTCTCTACTGTCTGATAGCACTCCTCTGTTCTCCCTCCTGTTTGATAGCACTCCTCTGTACTCTCTCCTGTCTAATGGCACTCCTCTGTGCTCTCTCCTGTCAAACAGAAAAGAGCACAGATGAGTCCTATCAGACAGGAGGGAGCACAGATGAGTCCTATCAGACAGGAAAGAGCACAGAGGAGTACTATCAGACAGTAGAGAGCACAGAGGAGTCCTATCAAACAGAAGAGAGCACATATTATTACTCTCTGACAGGAGAGAGAACAGAGGAGTACTATCAGACAGGAGAGAGCACAGAGGAGTGCTATCAGACAAGAGAGCACAGATGAGTCCTATCAGACAGGAGAGAGCACAGATGAGTCCTATCAGACAGGAGAGAGCACAGATGAGTCCTATCAGACAGAAGAGAGAGCACAGAGAAGAACTATCAGACAGGAGGGACACAGAGGAGTACTATCAGACAGGAGAAAGCACAGAGGAGTACTATGTGACAGGAGAGAGCACAGAGGAGTACTATCAGACAGGAAAGAGCACAGAGGAGTACTATCAGACAGAAGAGAGCACAGATCAGTCCTATCAGACAGGAGAGAGCACAGAGGAGTACTATCAAACAGGAGAGAGCACAGAGGAGTACTATCAGACAGGAGAGAGCACAGAGAAGTATTGTCAGACAGGAGAGAGCACAGAGGAGTCCTATCAGACAGGAGAGAGCACAGAGGAGTATTATCAGACAGGAGAGAGCACAGAGGAATTCTACCAGACAGAAGAGAGCACAGAGGAGTCCTATCAGACAGAAGAGAGCACAGAGGAGTACTATCAGACAAGAGAGAGCACAGAGTAGTTCTATGAGACAGGAGAGAGCACAAAGGAATACTATCAAACAGGAAAGAGCACAGATGAGTCTTATAAGACAGGAGAGAGAACAGAGGAGTACTATCAGACTTGAGAGAGCACAAAGAAGTACTATCAGAAAGGAGAGAGCACAGAGGAGTACTATCAGACAGGAGGGAGCACAGAGAAGTACTATCAGACAGAAGAGAGCATAGTGGAGTCCTCTCAGACAGAAGAGAGCACAGAGGAGTACTGTCAGACAAGAGAGAGCACAGAGGAGTACTATCAGACAGGAAATAGCAAAAATGATTACTATTAGACAGGTGAGATAACAGAGGAGTACTATCAGACAGGAGAGAGCACAGGACCACTGACAGGAGAGAGAACAGAGGAGTACTATCAGACTTGAGAGAGCACAAAGGAGTACTATCAGAAAGGAGAGAGCACAGAGGAGTACTATCAGACAGGAGAGAGCACAGAGGAGTACTATCAGACAGAAGAGAGCATAGAGGAGTCCAGTCAGACAGGAGAGAGCATAGAGGAGTACTACCAGACAGAAGAGAGCATAGTGGAGTCCTCTCAGACAGAAGAGAGCACAGAGGAGTACTGTCAGACAAGAGAGAGCACAGAGGAGCACTATCAGACAGGAGAGAGCACAGAGGAGTACTATCAGACAGGAGAGAGCACAGAAGAGTGCTATCAGACAGGAGAGAGCAAATAGGAGTACTATAAAACAGGAGATAACACAGAGGTGTACTATTAATCAGGAGAGAGCACAGAGGAGTACTATCAGACAGGCGAGAACACAGAGGAGTCCTATAAGACAGGAGAGAGCACAGAGGAGTATTATCAGACAGGAGAGAGCACAGAGGAGTATTACCAGACAGGAGAGAGCACAGAGGAGTCCTATCAGAAAGGAGAGAGCACAGAGGAATGCTATCAGACTGGAGAGAGCACAGAGTAGTACTATCAGACAAGAGAGAGAACAGAGAGGTACTATTATACAGAAAGTTATGTCAGACACCACACCCCGGCGCTCTGCGCGGATGCATCAATTTCTCTCTGGAGGTCTGTAGAGATGAGCAAATTTTTGAAAATGGTTCATTGTTATCACTCCAACCTGTTTCATTGGATTCTTGTGGTAATTCCAGAGGTAATATATGACGACAACCATAGGGCCTGAGTCTTGAAAAGACTACATAGAATTTTTTAAATTTAAATAGAAAATTTTAATAGATTCACAAGTTTAATGTGTCAGCAGCATGAGAAACTCACATGGTGGCACAATGACAGTGATTGGTAATTGGAATGAGCAAACTTTAGATCCTTTATTGAGGACTCATTAAAAGGCAAGTCTGGTTCCAGCAGCCTCGATAATTCCAGCTCCAATAGTGTATAATTGCTGCAGTGTAAACTATGGAAAAGCTCCTAATTGTATCTTAAAATCAAGCTGGTGGTTCCTCCGCAAGGCCATCTACGGCCTGTCCCAACCTCTGCCTCTCAGCACACCCCCATGCTCTGAGTTTTCACTTGAAAAGGGAGGGACTGCAGTACCAGCAACTGGGACAGAAACACAGTCAGCTACTGCGCTGTTGGATAAGTGGGAGTATACTGCTAGAAGTTGCTGCAATGAAAAAGATAGTACTCATATCTTTAAATCGAGCTGGAGGTCCTCTGTGAGGCGAGCTACCACCATTTCCAGCCCCTTTCTCTCAGTGCCCCCCTGACTGTGAAACTGCAAATGTTTAATTTAATCTGTTATGGTTCATTGTTATCGCTCCAACCTGTTTTATTGGATTCTTGTGGTAATTCCATAGGTAATATAAGACGACGACCATAGGGCCTTAGTCTTGAAAAGATCAATGTCCCGGGTTCCCGAAGTGTTTACTTTAACCCCTTAAGGATCAAGGATGTACCGGTACGTCCTTGGTCCTGCTCCCGTGATATAACACGGGGTTACATGGTAACCCCGCATCATATCACGGCGGGCCCGGCGTCATAGTGAAGCCGGGACCCGCCGCTAATAGCGCGCAGCGCTGAGCCACGTGGCTAAAAGTGAAAGTAAAAACTGCCGGTTAGCTCACTGGGCTGTTCGGGATAGCGGTAGCGAAATCACGGCATCCCGAACAGCTTACAGGACAGCGGGAGGGTCCCTACCTGCCTCCTCGCTGTCCGATCGCCGAATGACTGCTCGGTGCCTGAGATCCAGGCATGAGCAGTCATGCGGCAGAATCGTTGATCACTGGTTTCCTATGAGAAACCAGTGATCAATGATGAAGATCAGTGTGTGCAGTGTTATAGGTCCCTATGGGAGCTATAACACTGTAAAAAAAAAGTGAAAAAAGTGAATAAAGATCATTTAACTCCTCCCCTATTAAAAGTTTGAATCACCCCCCTTTTCCCATAAAAAAAAAAAAAAAACACAGTGTAAATAAAAATAAACATATATGGTATCACCGCATGCGGAAATGTCCGAATTATAAAAATATATAGTTAATGAACCCGCACGGTCAATGGCGTACGCGCAAAAAAATTCCAAAGTCCAAAATAGTGCATTTTTGGTCACTTTTTATATTATTTAAAAATGAATAAAAAGCGATCAATAAGTCCTATCAATGCAAACATGGTACTGTTAAAAACTTCAGATCACGGCGCAAAACATGAGCCCTTACACTGCCCCATACACGGAAAAATAAAAAAGTTATAGGGGTCTGAAGATGACAATTTTAAACGTATTAATTTTCCTGCATGTAGTTATGATTTTTTCCAGAAGTACGACAAAATCAAACCTATATATGTAGGGTATAATTTTAATTGTATGGACCTACAGAATAAAGATAAGGTGTCATTTTTACCGAAAAATGTACTACGTAGAAACGGAAGCCCCCAAAAGTTACAAAATGGCAGTTTTTTTTCAATTTTGTCGCACAATGATTTTTTTTTCTGTTTCACCGTAGATTTTTGGGCAAAATGACTGACGTCATTACAAAGTAGAATTGGTGGCGCAAAAAATAAGCAATCATATGGATTTTTAGGTGCAAAATTGAAAGAGTTATGATTTTTTAAAGGCAAGGAGCAAAAAACGAAGATGCAAAAACGGAAAAAACCCTGGTCCTTAAGGGGTTAAACTAGTACTGTATGACCACAAAACCTAATATAATAAAGAGTCACATGGCAGAACAATGACAGACCCTGGAGGTGGCTGCAGCAGCATGAGGGCCATGCCAACTGAAGGTTGAGTCTGAGGAACCCACCAACTGTTGGCTGGGGGTGTCGGATGTACCTTGGGATAAAGTAGATGACCGAGTGAACTAATCAATCACGGTTGCTGGGTTCCTGGTTGAGACACTGCTGCTAGCTGACACAGGGAGCTCAGACCTGCTCAGCTCCTGCTACAACATGCCCCTACTCTACTGCGACTTCTGCCTGTGCTTGATTAATTTAGGACTCTGCCATGCCTCTGTGCTCGTCCTGGAACTTCTCTGCCTAACATACTTATACACCAGCTGAGTGCATATATGTAACACTTATAAGTGGAGGACAATGCGCTCCACTATGCTTAAAACTGTATTAGACTACGGAAACAAATGTGTAACTTTGTCTGGCCTTTCACAGTAACTAGGCCCAAATTAGTTTAACACAAAAATTTAAAGGACACCACGTAGGTGTATGTACAATTTACACTTATGAGAGGAGGAGGACTAGATGCTCCGCTACAAAGTGTATAAGGCTACTAGAGCAAATTAAATCTGACGAATCCGAATTCATTACGAATTTCAGGAAAAATTCGATTAGCAACGAATGTGAATATCGCCGCAATTCAATTGCGCAAATCACTACATTAAACTCCTTTTAGTGCTGCCCAGGCTCCAGGGCATCTAAAATGGTGGATCCACATGTGGGGCAAGGAATCCTGAGAAGGCGGGAACATGGGTAGGCGGGGTGACCCTGAATCACATGCAGCATGCAGCCTATCAGCAGCCAGCCACCCCTGTAATGTCACAGCCCTATATAATCGACATCCGTCTTGCGGTCAGTCACTTCAGCCTTTTATTGCAGAGAGATATAAAGAGACAGACAGCACTGTGTTGAACAGAAAAGCATTTTTCCATCAGCGATTTCCCTCCCAGTCACATCAGCATTCTGTTGCACACAGAGAGGGACAGAGAGCAGTGTGTGTTGCACAGAAAAGCATTTTTATAGCAGTGATTCACCTCCCAGTCACTACAGCGTTCTATTACAGAGCGAGACAGAGAGCAGTGTGTTGCAGAGTGAGTTGAACAGAACAGCAGCGATTCTCCTCAAGCCCAAATCCTGCCTAGAAGCACTGAGAGGGAATGAAGTAAGATTGAGCAAGAAAGTGCAATTTTGGGTGTAGTACACAGCGACTCATAAGTACATACCACATATGTACATCTAAGTGGTGTACTATATTGTTCCTTTTAAAGTCTTAAGAGCCTAGATAGCGCATTTTTCAGTCCTTATAAGTGCATACCACATACGTACATCTAAATGGTGTACTATTTTGTTCTTGTTAAATTCTTAAGGGCCTAGATACTGTGAAAGGCCAGCCAAAAGTACACACCAGCTGGTGTTGTACACAAATACTGTGTTAAGTGTAGTTGAGCGTATTGTACTCCCCTCATATACGCACTAAGTATGTCAGGCAGAGAAGTGCCAGGATGTGCACAGAAGAGTGGATGAAGCCTAAATTCATAAGGCAGAGGTCAAAGCAGACTAGGGGCGAGTGGCAGCAGGAGTCACAGCGAGAGGCCTGAGCTCCCGGTATCAGCTAGCGGTTGTGTCTCGACCAGCAACCTATCTGCCATCATTGATTGGTTAACACAGTCATCCACTTCATCACAAGTGACATCTGACACCCCCAATCAACAGTCGGTGGGTTCCTCAGACACAACCTTCAGTTGGCATGGCCTGGGAGCAGTCCCTGTCCTCCCATTGCCTCTATGCTATGCTGTTCCCTCCCTTACAGAAGTATCTTATGCTGTGGGTTCAGCTCCACTATTTAGTAAGTGTTACGCCGAGCGCTCCGGGTCCCCGCTCCTCCCCGGAGCGCTCGCAACATCCTCGCTACTGCAGCGCCCCGGTCAGATCCACTGACCGGGTGCGCTGCGATACCGCCTCCAGCCGGGATGCGATTCGCGATGCGGGTGGCGCCCGCTCGCGATGCGCACCCCGGCTCCCGTACCTGACTCGCTCTCCGTCGGTCTTGTCCCGGCGCGCGCGGCCCCGCTCCCTAGGGCGCGCGCGCGCCGGGTCTCTGCGATTTAAAGGGCCACTGCGCCCCTGATTGGCGCAGTGGTTCTAATTAGTGTGTTCACCTGTGCACTCCCTATGTATACCTCACTTCCCCTGCACTCCCTCGCCGGATCTTGTTGCCATCGTGCCAGTGAAAGCGTTTCCTTGTGTGTTCCTAGCCTGTGTTCCAGACCTCTTGCCGTTGCCCCTGACTACGATCCTTGCTGCCTGCCCCGACCTTCTGCTACGTCCGACCTTGCTCTTGTCTACTCCCTTGTACCGCGCCTATCTTCAGCAGTCAGAGAGGTTGAGCCGTTGCTAGTGGATACGACCTGGTTACTACCGCCGCTGCAAGACCATCCCGCTTTGCGGCGGGCTCTGGTGAATACCAGTAGTAACTTAGAACGGGTCCACTAGCACGGTCCACGCCAATCCCTCTCTGGCACAGAGGATCCACCTCCTGCCAGCCGGCATCGTGACAGTAGATCCGGCCATGGATCCCGCTGAAGTTCCACTGCCAGTTGTCGCCGACCGCACCACGGTGGTCGCCCAGCAGTCACAACAGATAGCGCAACAAGGCCATCAGCTGTCTCAACTGACCGTGATGCTACAGCAGCTACTACCACAGCTTCAGCAATCATCTCCTCCGCCAGCTCCTGCACCTCCTCCGCAGCGAGTGGCCGCTTCCAGCCTACGACTATCCTTGCCGGATAAATTTGATGGGGACTCTAAGTTTTCCCGTGGCTTTCTTTCACAATGTTCCCTGCACTTGGAGATGATGTCGGACCAGTTTCCTACTGAAAGGTCTAAGGTGGCTTTCGTAGTCAGCCTTTTGTCTGGGAAAGCTCTGTCATGGGCCACACCGCTCTGGGACCGCAATGACCCCGTCACTGCCTCTGTACACTCCTTCTTCTCGGAAATTCGAAGTGTCTTTGAGGAACCTGCCCGAGCCTCTTCTGCTGAGACTGCCCTGCTGAACCTGGTCCAGGGTAATTCTTCCGTTGGCGAGTACGCCATCCAATTCCGTACTCTTGCTTCCGAATTATCCTGGAATAATGAGGCCCTCTGCGCGACCTTTAAAAAAGGCCTATCCAGCAACATTAAAGATGTTCTGGCCGCACGAGAAATTCCTGCTAACCTGCATGAACTCATTCATCTAGCCACTCGCATTGACATGCGTTTTTCCGAAAGGCGTCAAGAACTCCGCCAGGATATGGACTTTGTTCGCACGAGGTGTTTTTTCTCCCCGGCTCCTCTCTCCTCTGGTCCTCTGCAATCCGTTCCTGTGCCTCCCGCCGTGGAGGCTATGCAAGTTGACCGGTCTCGCTTGACACCTCAAGAGAGGACACGACGCCGCATGGAGAATCTTTGCCTGTACTGTGCCGGTACCGAACACTTCCTGAAGGATTGTCCTATCCGTCCTCCCCGCCTGGAAAGACGTACGCTGACTCCGCACAAAGGTGAGACAGTTCTTGATGTCAACTCTGCTTCTCCACGCCTTACTGTGCCTGTGCGGATATCTGCCTCTACCTTCTCCTTCTCTACTATGGCCTTCTTGGATTCCGGATCTGCAGGAAATTTTATTTTGGCCTCCCTCATCAACAGGTTCAACATCCCGGTGACCAGTCTCGCCAGACCCCTCTACATCAATTGTGTTAACAATGAAAGATTGGACTGTACCGTACGTTACCGCACGGAGCCCCTCCTAATGTGCATCGGACCTCATCACGAAAAAATTGAGTTTTTGGTCTTCTCCAATTGCACTTCCGAAATTCTCCTTGGACTACCATGGCTTCAACGCCATTCCCCAACCCTTGATTGGTCCACAGGAGAGATCAAGGCCTGGGGTACTTCTTGTTTCAAGGACTGTTTTAAACCGGTTCCCAGTACTCCCTGCCGTGACCCTGTGGTTCCCCCTGTCTCCCTAAGGCTTATATGGACTATGCTGATGTTTTTTGCAAAAAACAAGCTGAGACTTTACCTCCTCACAGGCCTTATGACTGTCCTATTGACCTCCTCCCGGGCACTACTCTACCCCGGGGCAGAATGTATCCTCTGTCCGCCCCAGAGACTCTTGCTATGTCTGAATACATCCAGGAAAATTTAAAAAAGGGGTTTATCCGCAAATCCTCCTCTCCTGCCGGAGCTGGATTTTTCTTTGTGTCCAAAAAAGATGGCTCCCTACGTCCTTGCATTGACTACCGCGGACTTAATAAAATCGCGGTAAAGAACCGCTACCCCCTACCTCTTATCTCAGAACTTTTTGATCGCCTTCAAGGTGCCCACATCTTTACCAAACTGGACTTAAGAGGTGCTTATAATCTCATCCGCATCAGGGAGGGGGACGAATGGAAAACTGCATTTAACACTAGAGATGGACACTTTGAGTATCTGGTCATGCCCTTCGGCCTGTGCAACGCCCCTGCCGTCTTCCAAGACTTTGTTAATGAAATTTTTCGTGATCTCTTATATTCCTGTGTTGTTGTGTATCTGGACGATATTCTGATTTTTTCTGCCAACTTAGAAGAACACCGCCAGCATGTCCGCATGGTTCTTCAGAGACTTTGAGACAATCAACTTTATGCCAAAATGGAGAAATGTCTGTTTGAATGTCAATCTCTTCCTTTCCTAGGATACTTGGTCTCTGGCCAGGGACTACAAATGGACCCAGATAAACTCTCTGCCGTCTTAGATTGGCCACGCCCCTCCGGACTCCGTGCTATCCAACGTTTTTTGGGGTTCGCCAATTATTACAGACAATTTATTCCTCATTTTTCCACTATTGTGGCTCCTATCGTGGCTTTAACCAAGAAGAATGCCAATCCTAAGTCCTGGTCTCCTCAAGCGGAAGACGCATTTAAACGGCTCAAGTCTGCCTTTTCTTCTGCTCCCGTGCTCTCCAGACCTGACCCATCTAAAACCTTCCTATTGGAGGTTGATGCCTCCTCAGTGGGAGCTGGAGCGGTCCTTCTACAAAAAAATTCTTCCGGGCATGCTGTTACTTGTGGTTTTTTTTCTAGGACCTTCTCTCCGGCGGAGAGGAACTACTCCATCGGGGATCGAGAACTACTGGCCATTAAATTGGCACTTGAGGAATGGAGGCATCTGCTGGAGGGATCAAAATTCCCAGTTATCATTTACACCGATCACAAGAATCTCTCCTATCTCCAGTCTGCCCAACGGCTGAATCCTCGCCAGGCCAGGTGGTCTCTGTTCTTTGCCCGTTTTAATTTTGAAATTCATTTTCGCCCTGCCGACAAGAACATTAGGGCCGATGCTCTCTCTCGTTCCTCGGATGCCTCGGAAGTAGAGCTCTCTCCGCAACACATCATTCCTCCTGACTGCCTGATCTCCACTTCTCCAGCCTCCATCAGGCAAACTCCTCCAGGGAAGACCTTCGTTTCTCCACGCCAACGCCTCGGAATCCTCAAATGGGGTCACTCCTCCCACCTCGCTGGCCATGCGGGCATCAAAAAGTCCTTGCAACTCATCTCTCGTTTCTATTGGTGGCCGACTCTGGAGACGGATGTTGTCGATTTTGTGCGGGCCTGTACTGTCTGTGCCCGGGATAAGACTCCTCGCCAGAAGCCTGCTGGTCTCCTTCATCCTCTGCCTGTCCCCGAACAGCCTTGGTCTCTGATTGGTATGGACTTTATTACAGACTTACCCCCATCCCGTGGCAACACTGTTGTTTGGGTGGTCGTTGATCGATTTTCCAAGATGGCACATTTTATTCCTCTTCCTGGTCTTCCTTCAGCGCCTCAGTTGGCAAAAAATTTTTTGTACACATTTTTCGTCTTCACGGTTTGCCCACACAGATCGTCTCGGATAGAGGCGTCCAATTCGTGTCAAAATTCTGGAGGGCTCTCTGTAAACAACTCAAGATTAAATTAAACTTCTCTTCTGCTTATCATCCTCAATCCAATGGGCAAGTAGAAAGAATTAACCAGGTCCTGGGTGACTATTTACGGCATTTTGTTTCCTCCCGCCAGGATGACTGGGCAGATCTTCTACCATGGGCCGAATTCTCGTACAACTTCAGAGTCTCTGAATCTTCTTCCAAATCCCCATTTTTCGTGGTGTACGGCCGTCACCCTCTTCCCCCCCTCCCTACTCCCTTGCCCTCTGGTTTGCCCGCTGTGGATGAAGTAACTCGTGATCTTTCCACCATATGGAAAGAGACCCAAAATTCTCTTTTACAGGCTTCATCTCGCATGAAAAAGTTTGCCGACAAGAAAAGAAGAACTCCCCCCATTTTTTCTCCCGGAGACAAGGTATGGCTCTCCGCTAAATATGTCCGCTTCCGTGTCCCCAGCTACAAATTGGGACCACGCTATCTTGGTCCTTTCAAAATCTTGTGCCAAATTAATCCTGTCTCTTACAAACTTCTTCTTCCTCCTTCTCTTCGTATTCCTAATGCCTTTCATGTCTCTCTTCTTAAACCACTCATCATCAACCGTTTCTCTCCCAAACTTGTTTCTCCCACTCCTGTTTCCGGTTCTTCTGACATCTTCTCCGTAAAGGAGATACTGGCCTCCAAGAAGGTCAGAGGGAAAACTTTCTTTTTGGTTGATTGGGAGGGCTGTGGTCCTGAAGAGAGATCCTGGGAACCTGAGGAAAATATCCTAGACAAAAGTCTGGTCCTCAGGTTCTCAGGCTCCAAGAAGAGGGGGAGACCCAAGGGGGGGGGGGTACTGTTACGCCGAGCGCTCCGGGTCCCCGCTCCTCCCCGGAGCGCTCGCAACACCCTCGCTACTGCAGCGCCCCGGTCAGATCCACTGACCGGGTGCGCTGCGATACCGCCTCCAGCCGGGATGCGATTCGCGATGCGGGTGGCATCCGCTCGCGATGCGCACCCCGGCTCCCGTACCTGACTCGCTCTCCGTCGGTCTTGTCCCGGCGCGCGCGGCCCCGCTCCCTAGGGCGCGCGCGCCGGGTCTCTGCGATTTAAAGGGCCACTGCGCCCCTGATTGGCGCAGTGGTTCTAATTAGTGTGTTCACCTGTGCACTCCCTATATATACCTCACTTCCCCTGCACTCCCTCGCCGGATCTTGTTGCCATCGTGCTAGTGAAAGCGTTTCCTTGTGTGTTCCTAGCCTGTGTTCCAGACCTCTTGCCGTTGCCCCTGACTACGATCCTTGCTGCCTGCCCCGACTTTCTGCTACGTCCGACCTTGCTCTTGTCTACTCCCTTGTACCGCGCCTATCTTCAGCAGTCAGAGAGGTTGAGCCGTTGCTAGTGGATACGACCTGGTTACTACCGCCGCTGCAAGACCATCCCGCTTTGCGGCGGGCTCTGGTGAATACCAGTAGTAACTTAGAACCGGTCCACTAGCACGGTCCACGCCAATCCCTCTCTGGCACAGAGGATCCACCTCCTGCCAGCCGGCATCGTGACAGTTATGACGATCTAGAGGACAGTCAGCAGCTACTGCCCAGCCAAGAAGTGGAGGAGATATCCGCCGCTTCCTCCGCTAGGCTGGCAAGTAGTGATGAGGAGAGTGGCGTGGGAGGTTGTGTTGCGAGCGTTCAGGCTCCTGAAGCAGACATTGTTGAGGAACCTGAGGAGGACATCAGTGACATGCAGACACAACTCGATGATGATGAAGGCTTCGTGGCTCCAATGTAATTGTCCAGCCTGCTGCATCACCCAGTGGCACGCCGCTCCCTGTTTCAGCCAGCCAAGGCTCCACCACCTCAGCCGCAGGGAGCTGTGTGTCAAACCCATCTTCTGTCACTCCAGATGTTCCTGCTCCTCCTACCTTGAGTCAGTCATTCCGCTGGTGTAGTCATATTCAAGAGACAACAGTAAGCGTCCACTCATCCAATGGCGCAGAAGCTGAATGTGCTCCTGTCCAAGTTGCTGGTGCTGCAGTCCCTCCCTTTTCAAGTGGTGGACTGCACCTTTCAGAGAACTGATGGCTTATGCCGAGCCGAGGTGGAGAGTCCCAAGCCATCATTTCTTTGAGAAGAAGGCAGTACCAGCCCTGCACAATTTTGTGGAACAGAAGGTGGGCAAGTCCTTGATCCTGTCGGGATGTACCAAAGTGCACGGCAGCACCAACGTGTGGAGCTGAAACTACGGTCAGTCCTTTACGGCCCACTGTTTAAATGTGGTTCCTGCACAGCCACAACAGCAACTTGGACAGGTCACACTGCTTCCGTCTCCACGCTCTCAAGCCGTTGGTCCTGTGACTGTGCGACTCCGCCTCCTAATCCTCCACCGTGTTCTCAGCCTCCACTGCACGGACAAGACTCAGTGCCCCTCCAGCATACCATGTACGCAGGGCATGGCGTTGTCACGCTGTTCTTCACATGGTTTGCCTTGGCGAACGCAGTCACACAGAAGGAACTACTAAAAGTCATTCAGGAAGAAATTGAATCATGGCTTACTCCACGAAAACTCTAAATGGGATCTATGGTGGTCGACAACGGGAAGAGCATCTTTGTCCGCGCTGCGACAAGAAAGCCTGAGACATGCGTCCTGCATGGCACAAGTGTTCAATCTGGTCAAACTTTTCCTGAAGTGTTCCGCCCATCTGCAACAAATCCTAACAATGGGACGGAAACTTGCATGCACTTCAGCCACTCGTACACCGCAAAGCACACCCTCCTTGAGCTGCAGAGTCAGAACAGCTTCCCCCAACATAGTCTGATTTGCGACGTTTTCACACATTGGAATTCCAGCCACCATATGTTGGACCGAGAAACAAAGAAAAGTCATCACCGATTTCTTGATGATCCAAGCGGATAGGGGGACTCTCCTGTGTAACTTCAATGTCAACTAGTGGCAGCTCATACTGTACATGACACTTGCCATTTGCTCAGGCCCTTTAAGGAAGCCACATTATTAGTCAGTCGCCAGGATTACGGGATGAACAACGTCATTCCACTGCTTCATATCCTATAACATGTGTTGGAAATGATGGATGGTCAGGGCACTGGAGTCTTGGCGTCTACACCACTCGGCCACATGAGCCCTGTGGGGGCTGAACTGAAGGGGGGGGGGGAGGGTCACAGTGGAGCACAGTTTAGGATTTGCGAGATGGGTGATTTTTCTAGTCATCTAACAGGAGAGGAGCAGGAGGAGCTAGAGGGTTATGAGGAAGGCGAGACGGAGGACCCAGACATACCGTGGCAGTATGCTTGCACAAAAGGCACAATGCATGCTCACTTGCTTGCGTAGTGACTGCCGAATTGTCACCATTCGGCAGCGGGATGACTTCTGGCTCTCCACCTTATTGGACCCTCGCTATCGACACAAAATGGGGGCCTTTTTTATACCCACTGAGAGGGAGGTCAAACTGACCTACTACAGAGACATCCTACGTAATCAGTTGGCCAATGCCTTTCTGCACCATCTTCCATCCTCTCGCAGGTCTGACTCAGGGGGCCCTCTGTGCTCACGTTCCACTGCCATGGCTGCTGGGGAAGGGTGGGGTGGCAGGAGCTGTACCAGCACCATCAGAAGCAGCCTGAGTCTACAGTCGCTGATGAGTAGCTTTCTTCACCCGCATAGTGAAGCAACTCATCAGCAGCAGGTAGACATGGAGCAGGTCCTGAGCCAGCAGGTGGTAGCATACCTTGACTTGACCATTGCAACACACCTTGAAGATCCGCTGGATTTCTAGGCAGCCAAACTTGATTTGTGGCCGCAACTAGCAGAGTTTGCCCTGGAAAAGATGTCCTGCCCGACCAGTAGTGTGCCATCAAAGCGGGTGTTTAGTGCGGCGGGGGCCATAGTAACCCCAAGGAGAACTTGTTTGTCATGAAAAATGTGGAGAGAATGACCTTTGTGAAGATGAATCAGGCATGGATCAGCCAGGATTTCTACCCACTAATGCTTAATGCATCAGATTAGATTCACCATGGTGCCACACCAACACTTCAAAAAATATGGATAGTGCTAAACATATTTAAGGCGCTTCTCCCCAGTTACAGACATTTCTCCACATCAGAGCACAAGTAAGTATTGAGTATATGCTATCTATCAGACAGGGGGTCCCCCACTGGTTACTTTTCACTGTTCAAGCAACACTCTGACATTTATTTTTAATCAATTGAGTGGGAATATTTTATCACACTAATAAAAGCTATATTTTAGGGGACTTATTAAGAGGGGAATTAGTGACTCCTGGGCTTCGGCCCTGGGGTTTGTAGTTATTGTATTGAGTATATGCATTACGTAAAACTTAACTTTTAATCATTTGCTTAGGATAAAATATATGGACCCAAATTCTTTTTTTAAATCAAAAATAAGGAAAGGTGTGCAAAAAACACCATGTGCCACCTACACCACCAAGTATTGATGTGATGCAAAGACCTCTAAAAGGTGGAAGGGAACAATGTATTATCCATTGTAACCGGTGGGGGTAAAAACTTCCCCTGTAAGGCCCTAATCTCGCAATATTAATTCCCCTCTTGGAAAGTGTTACTCACCCTAAAAAGGGCGGCCCCACACAGGAACCTCTCCCTATTTCCCCCTACAAGCATTGCCATTTCCCAGAGTTTTTAGGTGGAAATAGAGAGTTTCCTGTGCTTGGGGCCCTTTTTAATGTGAGTAACAATTGCCAAGAAAGGAATTAATAGGGTGAGAGTAGGGCTTTACAGAGGAAGTTTTTACCCCCACCTGCTACAATGAATAATACGGTGTTCCCTTCCACCTTTTCAAGGAAAGTGTTAATAGTTTTTTTTTTTAAAGTACGGCCCCACACAGGAACTAATCCCTATTTACACCTAAAATCCCTGGGAAATGGCAGTGTTTGTAGGTGGAAATAGGGAGAGGTTCCAATTCCTAAGCATATTATTAAAAGTTAAAGGGGTATTCCAGGAAAAAACTTTTTTATATATATCAATTGGCTCCAGAAAGTTAAACATATTTGTAAAGGACTTCTATTAAAAAATCTTAATCCTTTCAGTACTTATGAGCTTCTGAAGTTAAGGTTGTTCTTTTCTGTCTAAGTCCTCTCTGATGACACCTGTCTCGGGAAACGCCCAGTTTAGAAGCAAATCCCATAGCAAACCTCTTCTAAACTAGGCGTTTCCCGAGACAGGTGTCATCAGAGAGCACTTAGACAGAAAATAACAACCTTAACTTCAGAAGCTCATAAGTACTGAAAGGACTAAGATTTTTTAATAGAAGTAATTCACAAATCTGTTTAACTTTCTGGAGCCAGTACTCATGCTGCTGCCACCTCCAGGCTGCGTCATTCTTCTCATGCTGCCGCCAACTCCTGGCTGTGTCATATAGCCACTACATGACACAGCCAGGAGTTGGCGGCAGCATGAGGAGAATATATAGTGGCTGAATGGCACAGGGTGGAAGTGGCGAAAGCATGAGGAGGCCATATAGTGGCAGCCAACTCCACGCAAATTTTCACATATGCTAATTTTTATATGCTAATTTTCGCATATGTGAATTTTCCCATATGCGAAAATTAAACGCGAATATTACGAATATGCGAATTAAGCGAATATATGACGAATATTCGTCCATATATTTGCGAAATATCGCGAATTTGAATATGGCCTATGCCGCTCAACACTAGTATTAAGCTTAAGGACCTTTGGAGGCCCTGTGACGTAAGCAATCCCATTACTCTCTGTAATGGTGAGTGACAGATGTTCGGACCAATCGGATTCACCCTGCCCCCTGCCCATATAAGGGAGCAGCTGCCATCTTTTCTCTCTCTTGCTCCTGTACTCCTGACATGGAAAGACCTGTACAGCAACTAACGCAGTGAGTTAGGCCCGAGCCTTGCGGCAACGGCTGAGTAATCCAGAATGTAGAGTGTATGAATTCCCAGACACTCTGCAGCATCACCGGACCTAATATAACCCCTAAATCCGGACGGATCTGCAAATATCTACCCTAAATTCAGAGACTGTCTAAATAGCAAGGTCCGCAACAACTGTCAGTCACTAATCAATATAAGGACTGTTTGTACGAGACTGTTACTGTGCCTTGGATGTATCGCAAGCACTTAAGTAAAGTTGTTCAAGTTCAAGTTTAATCTCCTTGTGGACCTTCAGTCATTTCATGCACCTATCGTTACTGGGAAGGGCGGCGATAGGCCGGAGCATTGCCTCAGCATACCAGCCCTCAGCCTGGCATCATGAACTGTTGGGTTAACATTAACCCCTCATATACTGATACCATACTATAACTACCATACACCCCCCAAGGGCTACCACAATCTTTTTCCTATGTCACCCCAAATTATATCTTGTTATGCATCATCAAGTTAATAGACACACAGAGATCTAATTTTCTCGACCCAAAATAGCCAAAGGCTGAGTTCACATTGCGTAAAACGTGCTGCACATTTGAATTTACGTTCCGATTTTCCCAGAAAATGAGGTCCAAATATTTAAATAGTGGTCACATTTGGCGTGATATTGGCTATTAGCAGAAAAATTTACAATGTGTGAACCCAGCCTAAGAAAATATTGTTTATGTTTAGAACCAGAATAAGAAAAAAACATTTATCTAGCTCTGTTCACACATACAGTGACAATATTTATCTGTGATAGAGTATGTAAGTATTCTGCAGGACTTCTTTGTGGGGATTTACATCTGTTTAGCATCAGTGAACTATTCTATCAAACGTATCTGACCAAATGACCTGAATCCCAAATATCACAATGTTCATGAACACATACTGTAGGCTTCATAGATAGGATTACATGTAGAGACAAGGTTGTAAATGTTGGCAGAATATTTTTTGTCTTCATTTACAATTTAGTGATGCGGGCATCTAATATTACACTGGTGAAGGTAAGTGAACTTGCCAATGTATAGGGAGAGCCAGTAATAACAAGCATTTCATGTCTTGTGCCAAGTGGTCTCCAGCTCAGATGATGGCTTTACAATGTTTCCATTCACTGTTTTGACTTTTCCCTCTCCATATCCCATATAAACAAACAAGATTTTCACACATGAAGAACATCATATTCAGGCCCTATGCTGAGAAATAATACACCCTGTGGTTTATTTATTAATGTTTTATTTCTCTTAGTCAATAGAAATCATTTTACAGTATTGCGTATAGAAGGAGTGCTCTGTTTCTCTATTTTAGTCCCTGACCTCCGAGCCACAGTCAAGCTGTCCCTCAAAGGTTTAGGCCACAATCACCCTATATTTTTAGAGGAACCTTATGAACATGACACAGTGTTCCAAATGAGTTGTGTCACTGGAACAGTACAAAGTTTTTTGTGTAGTTGTTTGATGCTTTGAAGATTGTGAAAATTTGCATGATTTATATCAGTGATTATATCCACAAATTGCATGGTTCGCTTCTGCCTTGGGCTCGGTTAACCGTTCCTAACAGTACGTAGGAGGGAAAGACGCAAAAACATCAGGATCACAAAGCAGCAGTCAAAGGATTAAAACAAAGTGATGGATTGTAAAGTTGCTGTGGTTATAAATGATGCGCAATCCTATAATTCCTTCAAAAAAGAAAATATTACCTATGTCAGCATTTGTGGCCTGTTTGTTTTTCCTTTTATTAAAGGTTCTCTGTGATTTTATTTTTGTTTGTTTATTTGCACCATCCCCCTTACTATGTCCTCTGTAGCGATAAATACAATATAAATATACAGGTATATGCCCTTTGTATGGGTCATGGGAGTGGTCATCTTATCAACTTTGAAGTCTCTATTCACACCATGTTCGTTGTGTGTTATTGTAAATCCAAGGAGATTGCCAATGAAGTAAATGTACACTCACTGCTCACTATATTAGGTACACCATGCTAGTACCGGGTTTGACCCCCTTTTGCCTCCATTCTTCCTGGCATACTTTCTACAAGGTGCTAGAAACATTCTTCATTTTTATTTTGGTCAATGTGGACATGATGGCACCATGCAATTGCTGCAGATTTGTCTTTCATTCTACCACATCCCAGGTGATCAATTAGATTTAGATCTGTTGATTTTTGAGGTAATTGGAGCCCATTCCACCACCACCAGCAGCCTGAACTGTTCATATAAGGTAGGATAAATGCAAACTTTCATGTTGTTTACACCAAATTCTGACTCTGCCATCTAAATGTTGCAATTGGATTTAAGACTTATCAAACTAGAGAACAATCTTTCAGTCTTCTGTTGTCCAATTTTGGTGAGCCTGTGAGAATTGAAGCCTCAGTTTCGAGTTCTAAGCTGACAGGTGTGGCACCTGATGTGGTCTTCTGCTGCTGTAGCCCATTTGCTTAAAGGTTGGACATGTTGTGCATTCAAAGATGACATTCTCTGGTTCTAATGTGTGGTTATTCAAGTTACATTTGCCTATCTGTACTTTCAATCCAGTCTGCCTATTCTCCTCTAATCTCTGACATCAATAAGGCATTTTTGTCCAAACATCTGCCGCTCACTGGACCTTTTCTAATTTTTGGACTATTCTATGTAAACCCTAGAGATTGTTGGACATGAGAATTTCAGTAAATCAGCACTTTCTAAATACTCACACCAGTCCTTCTGGCACCATCAACCATTCCACGTTCAAAGTCACCTAAATAATTTTTCTTACCACATCTGATAACTGGTTTGAACTTCAGCAAGTTGTCTTTTTTTTTTTTTTTTTTTTTTTTTTTAAATAACAATTTTATTGGAAATTTTCTAAACATTTCACAGAAATAGAGCAATAGAATGCTTTCTTAAAAAAACAAGATATCCCATTACATTACATGACAAGAGCTACAGCGCATGCAATAGGACCGGCATATATACTATACAGCAGCATTCAGGTATAACATTGCTCCTAGGTCATAATTCAGGACAGATGTTAATAGGCAATACTATAATCAGGTTGATGAGACGACCATACAAAGAGAAAAACTCCTCATGTGGAAACATCTGTCTTCCATTCTGACAAAGACACAGTCGGTAAAACATAACCATCTAATCAACATCAACTCAGTCACAACTACTACAATCACTCCTCTACTACTTCTAGGACTCCAAGAGTCCCCTTCAGGGACTCTAGCGCATACCATTCAGTCATTCGGAACTTGGACATCAGGCGTCTCCTGTCCCCAACAGGCATTACTTTCTCGATTACTTTCCTCCACTTAGCAAAAAAGGTTTTAGTAAGTTTGTCAGGGTCTTTTAGTGTCTCTCTAGCCTCTAGACCTAATAAATGTATCATAGTATCCCTCACCTCAGTGTGGGTACCGTGTCAACCAACCAATGGCGTAATAGGCACTTCACCCCTACCAGTAGGGAGAGATGGATGTCTTTGGAGGCTATGGTGGATGAAGCACCGTCAGTGTTTGGAGTAGGAATATAATGAAATATGAAGTGTAGCGGTTGTAGAGGAATATGCACATCCCATATGTGTGAAAGAAAGGACTGGATATCTTTCCAATACCCCTGTATCCTGTCACAGGTCCATAAGCAATGCTAAAGGTCTGCTCTAGCTAGATGACATTTTGGACAAGCTTTTAAATAATGGGGTGGCACTTCCCAATGGGAGAAGTTAAAAGCATAGATGGCCTTATGTAGAAGTTTGAAATGCATTTCTCTCCAGTCCTCCCCCATTACAGCGCTCCTGACGTGTCTTAGGCCCTGCAGTAGTTTAGAAGTCAAATCGTCCGTGTGCAGAATAGGAGCCCAGTGGTCAAATAGATTGTCAGCCAATCCCCTTGAGCTATGTTCCCTCAAAATCTTGTGTATATTAGATAAAGAGAGCGAACCAGTGGGCCGAGCCAGTAAATCTGCAAACTGCACCTCCCCATGGACTTCATCAAAATGCCGGGCTCTGGATCTACAAAAAGTCCTAATTTGATAATATTGTAACACATGAGAAGAGGGGAAATGATACTTGTCCCTGACTTCCGACCATGTCATAAAGGTACCCCTAGGAGGCAACAAGAGGTCTCCCAATCTCATAATTCCCCTTTCTTTCCACTTGTTAAAAAGTTTGTTAGTATGTCCGGGGACAAATGATGGGGAATTCCAGATGGACATGACCGGGGAAATACTAAAGGGCACTCTATAGAGAAGTCTAATAGCTTTCCATGCTGCAATTGTGTCCCTCAACAGTACACTATGTTTGACCGACGGAAGGAGTTCAGAGTATTTGGAGTGCAGCAGAGCCACAAGGTCCCACGGTTCCGCCATTTGCTTATCTATAGTTAGGTCAGAAAAATAAGAGCTGTTCATAATCCAATCCCTCGCGTGCCTATAGAGAGCCGCTAGGTTATAAATGCGAATGCATGGTAAATTTAATCCTCCAAGATGTTTACCCAACTGAAGCTTGCTATACGCTATGCGTGATCTCCTACCCTTCCACATAAATTTAATTATAAGCGACCTAAGTGTGCGGATTTCATCATGTCTGAGCAGTAAAGGTATCGTCTGTAGCGGGTATAGTAGCTTGCCGTAGCACATCATCTTTACCAAATGCGCTCTACCCACCACAGAGAGAGGAAGAGTGGACCACTTATCCAAATCACCTTTAATCTTAGTGAATATAGGTTTATAGTTAAGGTTATAGAGTGCAGATGGGGTGCGTCCTAATTTTATGCCTAGGTATGTCATGTATGATGTCAGGATTTCAACCTCTGGTAGGGACACACGTGGGATATTTCCCGTTCCCAGAAACAATAACTGACATTTGGATGGGTTTATTCTAAATCCTGAGAAGGTACCAAAATCTTGAAGCAGATCTCGGACACGCTGGACGTGGAGGGCCGGTGAATCAAGAAAAACGAGGACGTCGTCCGCAAAACAAGTAAGTTTAATTTCCCTAGATCCCACCCCAATCCCCCGAAAATCCTCAGTGGAAAGCAGGCGACGCGCCAGGGGCTCCAAAGCCAAATCGAAAAGGAGGGGCGATAATTTGCATCCCTGTCGCGTCCCCTTCCGCAAATGAATAGTCTGTGACAGGAAACCTGGGGTATATACCTTTGCCACTGGAGCACTATACATAGTCTGGATATACTCCCTGAAAGTCCCTCTAACCCCGAATCTGTCCAGGACATCCCCCAACCAAGTCCAGCTGATGTTGTCAAAAGCCTTTTTGGCGTCTATGGCAAGCAAAGCCGGGGGTGACCTGGAGGGATCCATCCTTCCCGCAATATCCATAGCCGCCACCACTGCTCTGATGTTGGTCACGGCCGACCTACCCTTAATGAAGCCAACCTGATGTGTGCCTATCAGTTTGGGGAGGATGCCCGCCAGCCTATCTGCCAATATTTTAGAAAGCAACTTACAGTCTTGGTTGATGAGTGATATCAGCCGATAGGATGACACGGACTCAGCTGGCTTACCCGTTTTGGGTATGACCTTGATATAGGCCATGTTCCCAGAGGATAGCATCATCTTGTCTGTGAGAATGGAATTGAATACCTTCACCAGTGTGGGTGTAACCTGTTCCCCCAGTAGTTTATAAAAGTCCGGTCCATACCCGTCTTGGCCCGGGGCCTTACCTCTCTGCAGCCCCCCGACAGCGGTCCGAACATCCTCCGCGGTCACCGGGGCATTCAGGGCGGCAAGATCATCTTCAGATATGCGGGGTAGATCAAGGGATTGTAGGAATTCAAGGCCCCTGTCCCTATGCACCTCATCCCCCTGATATAGTTTCTGGTAAAAGTCCCCTTAAATTTGGTTGATCTGTTTGGGGTGAGTAATAGGGTTCCCCTGAGTATCTCTCAGGCACCTAATGTCTGTCATGGGCCTCCAACCACTCGCCAAGTTAGCTAATAACCTACCAGCTTTATTCCCATATTTATGGTAAGTGGCATTTCTCTGGTCCCTGAACAAAGCGTCCAACCCATCCTGCTTTTCCAAAAATTCTGTCCTGGCCCCTACCCAACTATCTCTATTCTCAGGGCTGGGAGAATCAAGGAAAGTTGTATAAGAGTTCCTTAACGTTTGCGTGGCCAGCTTGAAGGCAGCCGCTGCAGCCCTCTTCTTATGAGTAACATACGCCATGACTCTCCCCCTCAGCACGGCTTTTGCGGTGTCCCAGAACAATCTTGGGTTGTGCTCATGAGCAGCGTTCGTGGCACAGAAGTCCATCCACCCCCCATTCAGCTGTGACCCAAAGTCAGAATTGGTAGCCAGAGTTAAGGGGAAGCGCCATAAAATATCCTGACCCTTGGGGACAACCGGAAGGATTGTAATTAGAACCGGGGCATGATCAGAAATAACAATGTCGGCAATCTCCACATCCAGCACCCTATGCAATAAAGAAGACGAAGGCAAAAAGTTATCTATTCGGGACCACGTGCTCCATACCGGTGAAAAGAAACTGAACTCCCTCCCGTCCGGGTGATAATGTCGCCACACGTCTGAGAGGCCTGTGCAGTTCAGTAGTTCAGCTAACCAAGAGTCCCCTCCCCCTCTGCGTTGTGTCCCCTCCTAAGGTCGCCTCCTGTCCTCCACACCGGAGTGTACAGTATTAAGGTCACCCCCGATCAGTACATCCCTCTCTGAATCCCCATGTATTGCATCCTGCAAGTCCCTAACAAAAGGGGTCTGATTGTCATTGGGAGCATAAATGCTATATAGGCTCAAGCGCCCCAACTCCGAGTCCATGACTATGTGACATAGCCTGACGCCAGTATCACTAGTTTTAGAAATGAGCGTGTGTGCAAAATTCTTCCTTATCAGTATAAGGACTCCCGCCTTCCCCTGTACTGCTGGGGAGCCATACACCTCCCTACCCACATCCTAAAGAAGTCCCCTTCCTCTAAATGTGTTTCCTGAAGTAGTGCAATACTGGCCCTCAGTTTATGTAGGTGTCATAGTACCATCCTTCTCTTAGCTGGGGATCGTAGCCCCTTCACATTCCATGTTATTATAGTCATTCCCACTCAAAATGTAAGGTTACACACCTCAATGGCCTGGGGACAAGCGACATCCTTCCGTCCAACCACACAGCAAACATTCCCTGTGAATGATATCTGAGAAAAGACAGGTGAGGAGTAAAAGTGAACATAAACATAGAACAACAAATCAAAAATAGAAACCAGAACAGTTGGGCATGCGCCCCCCTCCAGTGCCAATGTAGTACCGGGCTTCACTTTTTTCGCTGATGGCAACAAGTGGGGCACTGAACCACTCGAACAATTTCGTAGTGTACTCAATAATCAACTGGTCCCCCCCTCCCTCCTCTAACCCCTCTGGATATTGGCCATTCCCCCTACCCCCTCCCCACCGCGAGAAAGGGATCACCTGAAATTCCCATTAAGGTCGATTGTCAGTAAACAACAAGTGGGAATACAGTAAAAGGGAGCAACAAAACCCCTGTTCAAGAATAAAGAGAGCATCAAAGTGGCCGTGACATGAAAACCTCCCTGATGAGGCCACTGAAACTCCTAGACAGTCCAGCATTAAACAGTGTAAATCAAATCGGACTGTCATTATAAGCAGGTCATCCTGTAGGGTCCGGAGTGGTGGCAATCTTGTCATCACGTCTGCGCTTCTGCGCAGATCTCGTCGAGATTTCCAAGTCCTCAGCAGATTCTAACAACATGGCGGCAGCTTCGGGAGTTTGGTATGTAGAAGAAGTACCGTCTTTCATATAGACTCTCAAGATAGCAGGGTACTGCAGGGTAAAATTAATCTGCTTTTTAACAAGACTGGTGCAGATGGGAGCAAAAGATTTACGTCTCTGAGCCACTTCTGCTGAATAATCACCAAAGACAAGAAGCTTATGTCCCTGAAAAACAAGTGGTGTGGAACGTTTCTTGAAGGTGCAGAGGACCAGATCCTTGTCCATGTAATTGAGATAGCGGGCGATTACTTGGCGCGCTCTTGGGGACCGGTTAGGTCTATTCACGTCCGCTTGTGGGCCACCCTATGCGCCCACCCTATGCGCTCTTTCTTTCAGGAAGCCACCCTCCAGGCCAAGCACTTTAGGTAGATCAACAGAAAAAAACATACTAAGCTGGTTGTGTGGCACTGTTTCAGGGAGCCCCACCACCCTCAAATTGTTCCTCCTATATCTGTTTTCCAAGTCCTCCACCTTGTCCTGGAGAGCTTGCTGGGATTTAGATAGGAGACGTAGCTCTCTGGCGACAGTATCCACTTCATTCTCCATGTGGACATATTTGCGGTCTAAATCACTAATCTGTGCAGTATGCGTGGCCACAGCCGCTGAGATGGAAGTCGCTATGGTGGCTGTAATTTGTGGGGAGATCAACTTCACCATCTCCATAGCATATTGCTTCCCTGTCATCCCCAAAGATGGGATAATTGTGTCCATCACCCCGCTTACTTGCACATCCTGGGCTGCCTGCGTCTGTAGCTGCTGCGCCTGTAGCTGCTGCATCTCCTGCTCCGGAGCTGTGCTGTCCGCCGCCATCTTAGGAGAAGCGTTGCTCGGCGTCTGTGAGGCAGGTGAGGACTGGGGGAAAGTGGTGGTGCCGCGCTTAACAAATTTCTCCATCGGAGAGATGTGAGGGGGGATCCGGGCAGCAGATCACCCCCTGTACAGCGGTTCAAAGTGTCGGTGAGGCGGCGAAAGCAAGGCAGTGAGACGGAGCTCCCGCTGCTGCGACTACTCCATCAGCGCACCGGAACCGGAAGCCAGCAAGTTGTCTTTACCACATCTACATGTTTAAATGCATTGAGCTTCTGCCATGTGATTGGCTGATTAGCTATTTGTGTTGACAAGCAATCGAACAGGTACTTAAAGGGGTACTCCAGTGAAAAACTTTTTTTTTTAATCAACTGGTGCCAGAAAGTTAAACAGATTTGTAAATTAGAGGAAAAATTTAGTGCAGCTCACAATTATATACTTACCAAGGAGAAATGGGGTACACACCTATACCATGGTGTGTTAGGAAATATCAATAAAAAAGAGAACAATTTACCCCACCTCAAGGTCAGTGTTTGTTATAATATTACAATAAAGACCGTGCTTCAATTATTCTAATATTTTATTACAATTATAATATATCATAATAAATTCCGCTCTCACAGGGCCCTTATGGGAGAAGAAAAATTATGTTTAAAATATAAATAAAATACAATATAATCAATATGCCACTTAATTGCTATATTAGTTGCTGGATATACTGCAGGGTTATATTCATTAATGAACACCAAGATTTTTGTTACGTGAAACAGTCCTTTATACTGTAGCAGTGCAGCAGTATTATATTGTCTCTGGTCAGATCCTTCAATGTAAACTGTAGCAGATGTTATAATAAATAGTAATCTTTTACCAATTTCTGTGGTGCTCTGTTGTAGTCGGCAATCGCTCACTGAGCTGTAGATATACTTGCAGTAAATAAGTGCTGGAATGCACAAGTGGCGGCTGGTCCTGACGGCGCAGGGCCCGGGTGATAGTCGAGGAGATGAATGCAAAGCCTCATGTTCTCAGCGTCTGACGTCAGAATTCATGCGGACTATGGGAGCTAGGACTGGTTGAATCCAGACTTAGATGCAAGTAAGTCCTGGAGATGGATTGCTTGTTTCAGAGCTGGAGATGCTGTCCAGAGTGTGACTGTCCAGAATTATAGCGATAAAAGTTCTTTAAGCAATGAGTGGCATAGATATAAAAAAAACTAGACGCGTTTCAGGGTACTTAGTAATGTCTGACCCTTTCTTCAGTATTCATAGACACGTGTTTTCTTACACGTGTGTACCTTTTCACATTATGTACGTGTATGGTTTATAGCTGGCTCTGCAGCCGTATTATGGTCATATGGATCTATTGCACTAGCAATTTGGGTTTTTCACATTTAGCACATAAGTGGACAAGCTGCAATAATATGTGTATTTTTTGTGTATTTGTTACCCTTCTCCATTGTGCACATGCCTGCTGTCTCTTCTGATCGGCACCACCTACTCCCGTATCAATGGACCGATAAATTGTGTTCCACATGATTATCTCATGTGTTTACACACAACGTCGGGATGACACAGAGGGCGGGTGGATGATCCTGGGCAGGGATGGTACTCATGCGCCGCTTTTGAAATGAAGTTAGCAGAAACTCACTTGGCGTTACAGAAGTTGAAAGCAGTTCTCCCCCCTATATAAGCAACACATATAAACAGTAACAGTAGTCCCCTGAGGAAGGAGCGAAAGCGCGCTCGGGGTCCTGCACGTAGCGCTATCATGATATGTTGTACATTTTAGCACTAGTCACTTTATATGAATAGGCATTTGAGGAATCTAACATTGAATATGATTACTATTATATTGTAACCCACAGTGGGGATAGATTCTTCCTGTTATACTTGTTTCATCTTGAATACATTTATGCAATTCATATTATTGTTTATTCATCTTCTGTTTCGGAGATTAGAAGCTGCCCCTATTGTCCAATACTTATTAATGCCCTTTATAAACAGTACTACACTGGCGGTTTTGTCTGTACTTTTATAAACATTGTTTGTTTTTAAATATGCTACAATAAAGGTTGTTATATTTTTTATTGTAAGAGTTGCAGCTGATCTTTTCTTTGTATACAATATTGCTATATCAAGTTGCTTAATCCCTTAAGGATGCAGGGAGTACCTGTAGGCCCTGAGTCCACTCCCTATCTATAACGCGGGGCCAACGGCGTGGCCCCGTGTCATAGCAGGTCAGACCCGTCATCTAGCAACGGCCGGAACTCATGGCTAATTGCGTGCGGCGTACGCTGCATCTAAAGTGAAAGTAAACTGCTCCCGGCTAGCTCAGGGGGCTGTTAAGGACTGCCGCAACAAAATTGTGGTGTCCCGAACAGCTGGCAGACACAAGGAGGGTCCTTACCTTCCTCCTGTGTCACCGATCGCCGAATGACTGCTCAGTGCCCGAGATCCAGGCATGAGCAGCCAAGCGGCAGAATCATCGATCAATGGTATCCTATGAGACACCATTGATCAATGTAAAAGATCAGCTAGTGCAGTGTTATAGCCACTAGAGGGGGCTATAACACTGCAAAAAAAAAAAGTTAATAAAGATCATTTAACCCCTTCCCTAATAACAGTTTGAATCACCCCCCTTTTCCCATTTAAAAAACAAACAAACAATGTAAATAAAAATTAACAATGGCGTACGCATATTTTTGGTCACTTTTTATATCATGGAAAAATGAATAAAAAGCGATCAAAAAGTCCAATCAATACAAAAATGGTACTGCAAAAAATTTCAGATCATGGCGCGAAAAATGAGCCCTCATACTGCCCCGTACGCCTAAAAATTAAAAAGTTATAGGGGTCAGAAAATGACAATTTTAAACGTATAAATTTTCCTGCATGTAGTTATGATTTTTTCCAGAAGTACGACAAAATCAAACCTATATAAGTAGGGTATAATTTTAATTGTATGGACCTACAGAATAAAGAGAAGGTGTCACTTTTATCGAAAATTTATCTTCAATTTTGTCACACAGTGATTTTTTTTTCCATTTCGCTGTAGATTTTTGGGTAAAATGACTGATGTCATTACAAAGTAGAATTGGTGGCACAAAAAATAAGCCATCATATAGATTTTTAGGTGCAAAATTGAAAGAATTATGATTTTTTAAGGTAAGGAGGAAAAAGCAAAAGTGCAAAAACAGAAAAACCATCAGTCCTTAACGGATTAAAATGGTTATTCATAAATGTCCAGACTCATTGTCCTAGCATGATGCACTTTATGGGTAGTGGACAGAGTCGGTGTAGCTGGTTGGAATTTTGTGTTTTGAAACATCCTTAAAGGGAATCATTCAGCAGATTTTAGCATATATAACGCTTGGCAATGCGTTATATATGCTAAAATCATTATCCTCACCATCCCCAGGGGACGTTTGTGCCCCCCAGAGATAGTGAAGATATTAAGTTAGAAAGTCCCCCCCCCGGCCGCCCGGCAAGTAGGCGGGGACTTCTACTTACCAGCTACGTTCACGGTGGCCGCGGCCCCACCGTGACAGCTTGTGTCACTGCTCTGCTCCGAATGCTTTGGGAGCAGAGCTATGATGCAAGCCGTCATTCAAGCCGTTGGGGCGGGGCCACGGGTGGAGCAATGTGAAGCAAAGGGTGCTGGTAAGTAGAAGTCCCCATCCAGGGACTACTTGCCGGGCGGCCGGGAGGACATTATAACTTAATATCTTCACCAACCCTGAAGGCACAAATGTCCCCTGAGGATGGTGAGGATAATGAACTTAGCATATATAACGCATTGCCAAACATTATATATATGCTAAAATCTTCTGATTGATTCCCTTTAACCCCTTAAGGACTCAGCCCATTTTGGCCTTAAGGACTCAGACAATTTAATTTTTACGTTTTCATTTTTTCCTCCTCGCCTTCTAAAAATCATAACTCTTTTATATTTTCATCCACAGACTAGTATGAGGGCTTGTTTTTTGCGCAACCAGGTTTCCTTTGTAATTACATCACTCATTATATCATAAAATGTATGGCGCAACCAAAAAACACTATTTTTGTGGGGAAAATAAAACGAAAAACACAATTTTGCTAATTTTGGAAGGTTTTGTTTTCACGCCGTACAATTTATGGTAAAAGTGACGTGTGTTCTTTATTCTGAGGGTCAATACGATTAAAATGATACCCATTATTATATACTTTTATATTATTGTTGCGCTTAAAAAAAATCACAAACTTTTTAACCAAATTAGTACGTTTATAATCCCTTTATTTTGATGACCTCTAACTTTTTTATTTTTCCGTATAAGTGGCGGTATGGGGGCTCATTTTTTGCGCCATGATCTGTACTTTTTTTTGATACCACATTTGCATATAAAAAACTTTTAATACATTTTTTATAAAAAAAATTTTTATAAAATGTATTAAAAAAGTAGGAATTTTGGACTTTTTTTATTTTTTTTTCGTTCACGCCGTTCACCGTACGGGATCATTAACATTTTATTTTAATAGTTCGGACATTTACGCACGCGGCGATACCAAATATGTCTATAAAAAATGTTTTTTACGCTTTTTGGGGGTAAAATAGGAAAAAACGGACGTTTTACTTTTTTATTGGGGGAGGGGATTTTTCACTTTTTTTTTACTTTTACTTTTACATTTTTTTACATTTTTTTTTACACTTGAATAGTCCCCATAGGGGACTATTCATAGCAATACCATGATTGCTAATACTGATCTGTTCTATGTATAGGACATAGAACAGATCAGTATTATCGGTCATCTCCTGCTCTGGTCTGCTCGATCACAGACCAGAGCAGGAGATGCCGGGAGCCGCACGGAGGAAGGAGAGGGGACCTCCGTGCGGCGTTATGAATGATCTGATCCCCGCAGCAGCGCTGCGGGCGATCCGATCGTTCATTTAAATCGCGAACCGCCGCAGATGCCGGGATCTGTATTGATCCCGGCACCTGAGGGGTTAATGGCGGACGCCCGCGAGATCGCGGTCGTCGGCCATTGCCGGCGGGTCCCTGGCTGCGATCAGCAGCCGGGATCAGCCGCGCATGACACGGGCATCGCTCCGATGCCCGCGGTTATGCTTAGGACGTAAATGTACGTCCTGGTGCGTTAAGTACCACCTCACCAGGACGTACATTTACGTCCTGCGTCCTTAAGGGGTTAAAGGGGTACTCCCGTGGAAAACTTTTTTTTTTTTTTTTTTAAATCAACTGGTACCAGAAAGTTAAACAGATTTGTAAATTGCTTCTATTAAAAAATCTTAATCCTTCCAGTACTTTTTAGGGGCTATATACTACAGAGGAAATGCTTTACTTTTTAGATTTCTCTGATGTCATGACCACAGGGCTCTCTGCTGACCTCTGTTGTCCATTTTAGGAACTGTCCAGAGCAGGAGAAAATCCCCATAGCAAACATATGCTGCTCTGGACAGTTCTTAAAATGGACAGAAGAGGTCAGCAGAGAGCACTGTGGTCATGACATCTAAAAAGTAAAGCATTTCCTCTGTAGCATATAGCCCCTAAAAAGTACTGGAAGGATTAAGATTTTTTAATAGAAGTAATTTACAAATCTGTTTAACTTTCTGGCACCAGTTGATTTAAAAAAAAAAAAAAAAACGTTTTCCATGGGAGTACCCATTTAAGTAGGTAGCTTCCTCCTCTCAGTTGGCAGGTACAACTTTAGATAGGTAGGTCCCTCCTCCTGTAGACAGGTGTGTTCTTAGGCAGTTCTACCCAAGTAAAATGTAATATCCTCAGGTAGTTCCCCCCTCCAGTAGGAAGGTAGAGGGAACTACATGATATAATAATACAATCATAATAATGACTTACCAAAAGGCAGAGGTGAAGTGTAAACCTGTAATGCACATTACATTTTTTGAGCATGCTGTGTAATATAATGCGGTGGTTTACCTTCAGTAGGCAGGTATGCCCTTAGGTGGTTACCTCCCTTCCATGTATGCAGATATGTCCTCAGGACTCCCCCTCCCCAGTACACAAGTAGTCCGATTTTGTGCCAGAATAAAAAACAAATACTTACCACCACCTGTTCAGATAGCCCTTGGACCACCTCCCAAAAGCACAAAGTCATGCCGCGTGCGTGCGTATTTATATATATATATATATATATATATATATATATATATACACATATGTACACATACACACACACACACACAAATACACTCTTGCTTGCATGCACACATACATAAACAGACCTGCACAATTTGCTATTTGCTCATGATCTCTATGTGAACTGAATAAACAAAAGAAGGAAATCGGCGCACCGGGATATCTTGAAAGTAAAATCCAGGGCTTTATTTAATGCAATTGCAGGTAAAAGGAGGGAGAGGACATAAATGCATACGGAAAGGTAAGCGGGCAACAATTGTTTTGCACAGACAATGTGCTTCTACTGGCCTCTATGTGAATTGCACTCAGTAAACCAGCCGAGGTCAGGTGCTCTGTGTGAACAATATGTAGTATCATGCAAGTTTAAAACAATAAATCAGAACAATCTGTATTTGAATCTAAACTATCAGTAGGTAGCCATTTGCCCCTTTAATATGTGACACAGATGGGTCTGACTGAGGCTGAACGAATGAGTAAACGAAATAAAAATGCAGCATGAAGGAAGAAGAAATAAACTCTTAGTGTATATGGCTGAGAAAAAAATAAAATGTGAAATACCGTATTTATCGGGGTATACTACGCACCAGCCTATAACACGCACCCTCATTTTACCAAGGATATTTGGGTAAAAAAAGTTTTTTACCCAAATATCCTTGGTAAAATGAGGGTGCGTGTGTGTGCATGTGTATACCCCGATACACCCCCAGGAAAGGCAGGGGGAGAGAGGCCGTCGCTGCCCGCTTCTCTCCCCTTGACTTTCCTGGGGTCTAGAGCCCTGCTGCCGCCGCTTCTCTCCCGCTGGCTATCTGCGCCGCTGCCCGTTCTCTCCCCCTGACTATCGGTGCCACTGCTCGTTCTCTCCCCCTGACTATCGGTGCCGGCGCCCCATTGCCGGCACCAATAGCCAGGGGGAGATAAGCAGCGCCGGCAATGGGGCAGCGGTGCCGACAGACAGGGGAGAGAAGGGGCAGCGGCACCCATTGCCAGCGCCGCTGCCCCGTTGCCTCCCGCATCCCCAGTTGTATAATTACCTGTTGCCGGGGATGGGGGAGGCAGCGGGGCAGCGGCGCCGGCAATGGGGGCCGCTGCCCCTTCTTTCCCCCTGTCTGTCGGCATCGCTGCCCCATTGCCGGCGCCGCTTCTCTCTCCCTGGCTATCGGCGCCGGCAATGGGGCACCGATAGTCAGGGGGAGAGAACGTGCAATGGCACCGATAGCCAGGG